>NW_027223763.1:27649313-28257021 GCF_028538775.1 Myotis yumanensis | reverse complement strand
CAACTCTTAGGTCTTTTACCTAAGTAGTATAAATAGAAAGTTACAGTGTTGACCAAAAGAACATGCAGGTTTCTCATTAAACTTTGTTTTAATGGGCCTCAGAATTCTGTAGCTGATTTTTGGTCAAGTCGTTTCTATTAAAAAGCACTGATTTTAAAAACTAATAACTTTAAAACACACACACACACACACACACACACACACACACGTCCACAAAACATTCTCCTTTCCTTGTGATGGTATTTCAATGCACTGTAATCATTAACCAGTCTTTTATTATTAAACTTAAATGGTCAATTGATACCAGCACAATAGGCTACAAGCCAATGTACATCAGCAGAGAAACTTAAGTTGGAAAACAGGCCAAGCCATAAAATTTGGGGACTTGCCACCACTTCCAAGGCTGTAGAAGAAAGACCCAAAAAATGGACTGGCCATTTTTCTCCTTGCCTGACTCCTGGTTCCACCCCCAATCACACATGGATTAGTTAAAATTGAGTCAACTTTTAAGAAAAATCACTTTTATTCCCAAATCTGAGAAATGAGCCATGCCTGAAAGTTAAGTGAGGACAATAAGCAAAGCATCAATATGTGTTTTGACAATGTGTTCAGAATAGCTAAGGAATTATTTTACCTGACTTGTATTGGGATAGAAGATCTGGTCTAGCCCCACTGTTGGGTGACTCCTGAAGAAGTCATTTCTCCCACAGAGTTGGACTAACTGTGCTCTATAAACCCTTTAATTCTGAGAGGGAGAGAGGGAGGGAACAAGAGAGGGAAGAAGGGAGAAGGGAGGAGATAGGGGTACAAAGGAAGATAAGAGGAGAGAGAGAAAACGCACACATCCAAGCCATATATATATCAGGCAGCAGATTCATTTTTGTTTTTGCAAATCCAATACCCATTTGTTATACAAAGAAATGTCATAAGCCTTTTTAACATGCTACCTACCACTCTACTACCCAGAATGATGCCTAAGATCCTATTCAAAGCAATTGACCATCCAACTCCTGGTAGTCTTTTTTTTTTTTTTTAATATATTTTTATTAATTTCAGAGAGGAAGGGAGAGGGAGAGAGAAATAGAAACATCAACGATGAGAGAGAATCATTGATTGGCTGCCTCCCGCACGCCCCCTACCGGGGATTGAGCCACAACCTAGGCATGTGCCCTTGACCAGAATCGAACCCAGGACCTTTGAGTCGGCAGGCCGACGTTCTATCCACTGAACCAAATCAGCAAGGGCAACTCCTGGTAGTCTTCATCCCACTTATTCTGCTCTACATTTTCTTTAATCCACTGTGTTCATTGTTACATACTATATAATTTATCTATTACATTTGTTTTATTGTCTGCCTCCCCCCAGTTAAGACTGTACAGTCATGAAAAAAACAGGAATCTTTGTTTAGTATCATGATGCGTTACGTAAGTGCCAATCAATACATATTATTTACTGACTGAATCAGTTGAAAAAATTATAAATAGTCACGAGATCCTAATCCATTGTCCCCATTTCCCAAGTACACACATGGTAGGCAAGAAAGAGAGGAGAGCATCTCTGAAAGTTCTTTGATCTACTGATTAAGTGACAAAATCCCTTAAACTTCTCTTCCCCTTCCCCAGGTATTTCAGGAAAAATCCCATTTTTAAAAGCACAAAATCAGCCTGGCTGGTGTAGCTCAATGATTGAACACTGGCCCATTAATCAAGAGGTCACTGGTTCGATTCCAGATCAGGGCACATGCCCAGATTCTGGGCCTGATCCACAGCAGGTGGCATGATGGAGGCATCAATCTCAGTGATGATTCCATCTCTCCATCCTTCTTCCTTCCTCTCTCTCTACCTAAAGTGATTTTGCCTTTTCTCTCTATCATCACTTTTATTTTCAAATGCTTATTTCTAAAATTGTGGTATACGGAAGTTTATGGAGCCAACTCTACAGTCTAGAACAGCGGTTCTCAACCTGTGGGTCGCGACCCCTTTGGGGGTCGAACGACCCTTTCACAGGGGTCGCCTAAGACCATCGGAAAACACATATATAATTACATATTGCTTTTGTGATTAATCACTATGCTTTAATTATGTTCAATTTGTAACAATTAAAATACATCCTGCATATCAGATATTTACATTACGATTCATAACAGTAGCAAAATTACAGTTATGAAGTAGCAACAAAAATAATTTTATGGTTGGGGGTCACCACAATATGAGGAACTGTATTAAAGGGTCTCGGCATTAGGAAGGTTGAGAACCACTGATCTAGAAGGTTCTTTCAGTGGCTTGCTTGTAAAAGAAGATAAAAGTTAAACCCATGGCTCTGGATTACTGTAGTAATAAAGGAGATTCTGGAATGTTAAAAACATGCCACTCTCTTTGTAAACAGAATCAAATGTCTGAGCAAAGCTCACAAAGACAGAGAGATCAACACAGAACAAAGAAAGCTATTTGGAAAATCCCAGTGATCAACTAACTTTGTGTTTGAGCTCCAACAGGATGAGGGAGGAGGATCTTGATTAAAACAGCAGAGAAGAAGATCACCTGGATTGGTATGCCTGGAGAAGCTATAGAGAGTGATACACACTGCATACAAGACACAGGAAACTGGAGAGAAGCCATTAGAAACTGATGATGGAAAAGACTGAGTTTAGGCCCATCAAACATCAGCAGCCAGATGTTCCAAACACAAAGCCCACATTAGCATCCACTGCAAGAGTTAGGCCATCAAGAGTGCTGATGAGTATTGGAAAGCCCCCAAAAGATCAAGTTTCTTAGAGATAAAAAGAACAGAAGCAAAACACCAAAATGAAACAAAACCACCAGGTATTTTTGTTTGTTTTTGCATGAATCAGATAGGTTCCATTCTCAATCCTCAACATTTAAGTTGGGCTTGGGAAACAGAAAAAAACAAAACAAAACAAAACAAAAATACCCACAAACAAAGTAAGTATGAGAAGAAATTATAATCTAACACAATCAACTACAAAAATGAACCTAATTGGAATGTCTAAGATATTTCAAATTGGAAACAGACACAAATTGCTGAGAAAGTTATCAGCTCTGGAGCACTTGTTCATGTATTAAAATAATCCATTCAGGCTGTGCAAGAAAAGAGGAAGCATGGTGACAGGGAGAGAGAGATGGGTAAGGATATGGAGGGCTTGCCAAGAATCCAGCTGACAGTTTTATCCTCAAGTTTTCTGGAGCAGTTTAATTATCAGACACACAAACCAGCAAGGCCCTCTGCATTTCAAAACTCCACCGGCCTATGTCCAGCGTTAATCATGTGGATCCAGCATATAAGGGCAGCATGCAGTTTCACCATGATAAACATCAACATGGACCTCACCTTGTCACTGTCATCATGACAAATGTGGTCGTGATGGATGGACTGGCACTGAAAAGAAGCACCAACACTACCTACAAGAGAAAGGGAGGAAAAGTTAACATGGATAATTTCTAACATTTAAATTGCTTTCCCAAGTAAAAGTGCTTTTAAATCCATTATCCCATCTAATCCTCAACAACACTAGGATAAGGATTATTAGTGTAGTTTAACTCAGCACAACAAAACTTGGAGAGGCTGATTGCACAAAGTAGCAGTCAGTGAAGTGGCAGGTCTAAGACTAAAACCCTGTTATTCAAACTCCTAATTCACCACTTTCTACTATACTGAGGGGTTAGCTTTCAAAGTAAGTCCACCTAAGGCAAACTTCTTTTTAGGAAAAAAAGTATACTCCTTTCAGACTATACATACTTAGAAAAAGAAAAAAACTGACCCTAAAAATTCTCAGCATATAAATAATACAATACACAATCAAATGATTTTAAATAGATTTTACTACTTTAAAAATATATATTATTTATATGCCCAACCATTTCATTTGAAGAACCATCTCTTAATAATAACTGCTCTATGATAACAGTTACATTTCTAACCAATAGGAAAACAAATGATTATTTGAGAAATGATTGGAACTGATTAGTCATTTGAAAAAAGTTTTGGCTCCTACCTCATAGCATATAGAAAAATGGTAGGTCAAAGATCTACTGTCTTACTGACAAGTTACAGTTTCTAATGTGTAATTATTTAGATGAACCTTAGGACACCCCACTGCCATGCCTATGGACATTACAGTGACAAATACCATATTTTATAAAATATATGATGCCATCAATTCAGATGTCCAATTATTCCATATGCCATTGAGAAAGAATACTGCCAACTAAACTTTGACACATTTCCTAATACTGAAAATGTTTATTTCATACTTATTGAAATTACTATTTTAGACTTGCTTAAAGGTTGATTTCTATTATATATTACTCATGTATTCATAAAAAAGAAAATAAGAAAATAATTAAATTGGCAATAGCAGAAAATATGAGAAAATTATTTTTTAAACTTCAAAGGATAAAAACTCCTTACTATACATAGGCTTACCAGTTAATTTCTTCAAGTGTACAGATACTATAATCCCAGTGACAGTGACTGTTCCTAACCTACCCAGTATAAGGTGTTGTCTCCCAACTCACTTTGCATGACATTGATTATAAAATATTAAAAGGATTAAAATAAGAAAACAAATTCATCTCAAACAAAGGAATAAGAATACTATATAAAATTGTAGCATAAAGTATCTATCTAGCAAAAATGACAGCATATGTAATAAAGTGTCACCATAATCTACTCATATTTACCTAAGAAAAGCCTGATCCCTTAACCTCAATAAAAGAAAATTTATCAACAAAGTATTAGGGGAAAAAAACCACACAATTTTTAAAAGTTTGTTCACATCAAAAGAAGCTGGAAAAAACATTTAACATTTATTATCAATTTCTATTTTTCAGAAATAACCTTATTAATAAGTGTTGCCACTGGATAACAATTCTGGGAAGGATGGGGTGGGGAGGAGGTACAGTTGCCAAAAACATACAATATGGATAAGAGTTCCCTCCGGTACTGGAATCAGTTAACATCATATAACATATTCCAAAACATGATTTAGAAAAAAGGTTATGTAATAATGTACTCAAATATTGAAATATTTTGGGATACCAGAAGGACAAATCAAATCACAGCATAAACTATTATGTCAAAAATATGGTCGATGTGTTTCAAGGAGATAGTAAAAATTATACTTTCAGTCTCCTATTAATCTAGTATTATGTAATACTGAAGTTATACTGGTAAAAAGAACCCTAAGAATTGATGATTGTAAGTATGCATTAGATACCTACCAAGAGGTATCAAAACAGACATTATTTTATTCTTACACAAAATCCTTGGATTTAACATATTATGTTACGTGTACTTCTAGTGGACACAGTTTAAGAAAGATGAAATAGTGTTGGAAACAGTTTACATAATACCACCTAATGACTGTGGGGGAGAATTACTTGGGACCATCGCCAAAAACTTAAGACTCCATGAAAGCTGTAAAAATGATAATTACATTATTTAGCAATTTAGAAACTTCTGAGACTATTAAAAATAAATGAAAAGACATCCACATTTTTTTAAAAAGCAACAACAAAAGAACCTAGACACTGACCTTACACCTTTCACAAGAATTAATTCAAAATAGATCATAGACCTGTGGCCCAGTGATTGAGTGTCAACCTATGAACCAGGAGGTCACAGTTTGATTCCTGGTCAGAGCACATATCCAGTTGCTGGCTCGACCCCCAGTGCAGGAGGCAGTGAATCAATGATTCTCCAGTGCAGGAGGCAGTGAATCAATGATTCTCTCTCATCATTGATGTTTTTCTCTCTCCCTTCTTCTCTCTGAAATCAATAAAAATCTACTGATCACAGGCCTAAATGTAAAACACAAAACTGCAAAACTTTTGGAAGATACCACAGAAGAAATCTAAATGACCTTGGGCTTGATAGTGAGTTTTTATTTATTTATTTAATATATATTTTTTATTGATTTCAGAGAGGAAGGGAAATAGAGAGATAGAAACATCAATGATGAGAGAGAATCACTGATTGGCTGCCTCCTGCAAGTCCCCCACTGGGGGGGATCAAGCCCACAACCCAGGCATGTGCCCTTAGTCCTCAGGCCAATGCTCTATCCACTGAGCCCAACTGGCGAAGGTGACAATGAGTTTTTAAATGCAACATAAAAAGCATAATCCATAAAAGAAAAAAAAAATGATAAAATGGACTCCATTAAAATTTAAAACTTCTGCTCTGTGAAAGACACTGTTAAGAGGACGAAAAGACAAAGCTACAGACCAACTGAAAATATTTGCAAAATGCGTATCTCATAAAGGAAAGACTGGTATCCGAAAGTCTTTAAAGAACTCTTAATACTCAACAGTAAACCCTGACCAGTGTGGCTCAGTTGGTTGGAGCATCATCCTGTACACCAGTAGTAGTTCAATTCCTGGTCAGGGCATATGCCTGGGTTGCAGGTTTGATCCAGATCCATGTTTCAAAATCTCTCTCTCTCTCTCTCTCTCTCAAATCAATAAGAAAACTATTAAAAAAAATTTTTTAAAGCCTCAACAGTAGAAAAAATTCAACCCAATGTAAAAATGAGCAAGGTCTCTCTTTGACCTTTTGCCCTGAATATCAATCTTTTGCCACTAAGGGAAAGGCCCTTTGCTAGAAACAACGCAGAAGCATCCTAGAAGTGAATGAATGCACACAAGCACCAGCCTCTCTCTCCAGCAGTCCCTGCCCCATAAGACAAAGGGTATAGACAGAGAGCTCAAACTGAACTTCTGAAGAATGAAACACAGATTTTAGGCAGCTTTGGATAAGCTAATCAGAGAATGAAGTACCCAGCCACAAAAGAAGAAACTTTCTATACTAGAACAAAGGGGCCAATTTCTGAAACTTGACAGCAGCCAAACATATTACATTAAATGACAGTGTTTACAGGTATTCAGCTTTTTTTAAAAAAATGCATTTTATAAAGTTATTATTCCTGCTCAAAACCTAATTTGGCACTCTATTCAAGGCATAAAGTTCATGTCTGAATCCTCTCCCATGATGAATGCTGACTGGCAGGTGCCAGAGGACAAAAGTGGCAGTATGCTTCCATGCAGACAAGGACTGCACTTCCACTTGATGACCCGCTCAATGGTTTGTTCATACCAGTATTACAGTTCTCACGTTCTTAACCTGGGACCCAAGATTTACATAGGAATAAAACTGTATCTTTCTTTTCATTAACTTGAAACTAAAATGTAAAAATTCACTGTTATGAATATAGCAACAAACCACATTAGTATTGACAGTGACTGTGGCTTTGTCACTAATAAAAAAGTATACAGTAGGTCCTCGGGTTACGTCGGAGATCCATTCCTATGGTGCAACATAACGCTATTTTTGCCGGAAGTCGAACCCACCTACATAAGCACCTACATCGCTCACATGGAGCACATACACAGCAGTAATGAAGTGAAACAGTAAAAAAAAATTTTAAAGAAAGATAACAATTCATGACCTTTACTTGTGGTAAATAAATAATAAAAAACATAAAGCACATATGTACATACGTCGAAAAGTTGGAACTTTTTTAAAAAAATAAATGGGAGATGGCGACGTAACCACGAAACGATGTACGTTGAGTCCAACGTAACCCGAGGACTGTCTGTATATTTTCATATAATATAGTTGCTGTAGGCATAATGAAATATCATTTATACTTATCACTACTATGAATTTACAATAACTATTGAACCCACTGTTAAAATGTTTTATTTAATGCATTAATAAAGATGCAAATATATTTTATCACAAATTAGCTTTTAATAGTTTGATAACTACATTCCAATATAATTGGTTTCCTTCGTAATCTCATGTATTTTATTTTATGCAATTAATTAAAAGTGTTCTCCTCCAAAGGGGTCTATAAACTTCATCTGTGTACTAAAGGAGTCCCCGATATACATTAAAAAATGGTTATACTTGAGGAAGCAGAAGATGCTGGGACCAAAAAAAGAAACTAGATCAGCAGTACTGTAAGGACAAAGAGAGAATATCCTGGGAAGAGTCAGAAAAATGTGTGGAATTGAGGGAAGAGAATAGAAGTGAGGACTAAAGTCAGGGAATAGAGCCCAAAGTTTAAAACTAGGGAACATAAAGAGATCACGATTGAAACAGAGCAACTGCAGAGAGTATCAGTGACTGATTTTGGTCCAGGGGGCAAAGTAGTGATGTAAAGCAGAGACGCTATTTGTCATGTTCCCAGAGACAATTACACTGCAAAATACAATAGTCAGTCCTGAATTTGAGATAAGGAAATGGTCTGGAAACAATTGTTTCTTTGTATTAAAATAAAAATGAAATATAAAAACTGACTGTTTATTAAGTGTAAATACACATCAAATTAGACTAAGTTCTTGTGATTGAATCTGGCTAGAAATTTTGACTCCACAGTCTCATCACTGTGACTAAACAGCATGATTTAGACACTCTTCCTCCGTGCTGAGAGAGCCCTCTGCATAGCACACCACATCACACAATGCTTTGCTGCTTCTAGACCAAGAGCTACTTCAAAGCAGAAGCCACGACTTACATGGTGAATTCTTTTTACTTAAATACATGGAAAAGGGTGATTCTTCATTGCAATACTGAAGCCTACATAAGCTCAACAGCTCTGGTTGGCAGTGCTGGCAGGATCCCTTAAACTCATCAAGTCTATCTCTACCAGGTTACATTGAGCATACAACTGAGGTCCACTGAGAGGAAGTGACTTGCCCTGGGACATACAGAAACGTAATGGCAGAGCATGGGCAGAATAGGTCCTAAGGCCAAAGTCAGTGATCTACGACCCCCAAACCATCTCCCTGCCAACTACTAGATTTGTGTTCATTGTAATAAACCATATCAAAGTATTATGCAAGTGCAAATGCAAATTGAAATGACCAAATACAACAAAACCTTTCAAAGCAGACTTCTCAGAAGAATTGGATATTCTAGTTGATTGAGTTTTCTGGTCTTTAATAACTGTACCTCACAATCATCAAGTAAAAGAACAAGAGAGAGAGAAAAAAGCAAAATGAATTTTATTCCTGTCCCTAGACATATGCAGAGAGCCATTTTCTTTTTTGACACATCTGTGCTATTAAGTAGCCATAGTAAAGTACAACATGCACAGCCCTACCACTGACTGACTAGCTGTGTGGCAGTGTTCAAACCAATCTCTCTGGAACTCAGTTTCCGTATCTTTAAAATGAAAGACTAAATAATATAAGATCACTTCCAGCTCTGAACTCAGAGCATCTAGAACACTACACGTTTTCTTATAATTTGCAATGTTCCCTAGAAAGTGCCTACATCTCCGCTCCCCCTCAAAGAAGTTCTGAGTATATGATTATC
Source organism: Myotis yumanensis (assembly GCF_028538775.1). Classification (NCBI taxonomy): domain Eukaryota; kingdom Metazoa; phylum Chordata; class Mammalia; order Chiroptera; family Vespertilionidae; genus Myotis; species Myotis yumanensis. The sequence continues at coordinate 28,247,682 of NW_027223763.1, read as the reverse complement.
TCAGATTGAAAAAGATCTGAACGATAAACCAGTTATGTAACATCCACTGATACCTGGATCTTTTCTATAACTGATGAATAATGGCTTTTTGGTGTCTAAAGGAACTGTTCCAAGATTTGCCATAGTTTAAAACATGTAGGGGCCCTACAATTGGGTGGAAGCAGTGGAGTTTACTAAACTAGATGGAAGAAGCTTTCTACACCCTTACAAGGAGTTCCAATTTAATATTTTATTTACCAATAGAGGCCCGGTGCACACATTCGTGCACAGGTGGGGTCCCTCTGGGTGGCTTGCAGGGATTGGGCTGAAACCCGTAGTCCAACGCCACTGGCAGCACCTAGCTGCCGCTCCCGCTCATCCTGGCCCCACTGTGCCTGCCTCGGACTTGTGCCCAGTAAGTCCCGATCAGGAGAGGCTCGTGCTGCCACAGCAGTGCTCACCAGCCATGAGCCCTGCGTCTGTCGCCCTCCCAAGAGGAGTGGCCTGTGGGATTGGGCTGAAACCGGCTCTCCAACATCCCCGAGGGGTCCCGGATTGCGAGAGGGTGCAGGCCCGGCTGAGGGACCCTACTGGTGCACAATCTGGCTGGAGAGGGACTGTGGGAGAGCTCCAGGGCGTGTCTGGCCCATCTCCCTCAGTATCGATTGGATGGAACCCAGAAGCAAGCTAACCTACGGGTCGGAGCATCTGCCCCCTGGTGGTCAGTGCATGTCATAGTGAGCAGTTGAGCAGCCTTAGCATATCATTAGCATATTACACTTTGATTGGTTGTTCGGTTGTTCTGCCGTTCAGTCTACTTGCATATTACCCTTTTATTATATAGGACTAGTGGCCCAGCACGCAATATCGTGTGCAGTAGGCTGCCCACCATTTCCGCGGGAGCTGATGGGAGGGAGCTGCGCTGCTTCCACAGGAGCTGTGCCGCTTCCGCAGGAGGTGGGAATGAGCCACTGGCGCCTGTGGGAGCCAGGAGCGAGCCGCGCCGCTTCCGCGGGAGCCACGAGGGACCCATATCAATTCAGCAGGAGCCAGCGGATGCCGCAGTGCACCAGCGGGAGCTGGCGGGAAGGAACCATGCAGCTTCCACAGAAGCCACGCCACTTCTGCGGGAGGCAGGAGAGAGCTGAGCTGCCTGCGCCCGCATGAGCCAGAAGGGAGCCGCACCACTTCCACAGGAGCTGGAAGGGAGCCGCCTGCACCTGTGGGAGCCGGGAGGGACCTACGCTGATTCCGTGGGAGGGAGCTGCGCCGCTTCTGTGGGATGTGGAAGGGAGCCGTGTCACTTCCGCAGGAGGCGGGAGGAAGCTGTGCAGCTTGGGGAGGTAGGAGGGAGCCACTGCCGCTGCCCGTGATGGGGGGGGGGGGGGGGTGGCAGGGACCTAGCGGTGCTCCATGCGTGCACAGCCTCGGTTGTTACTGTGACACTGTAACGGACAATTTGCATATTACCTCTTTATATATATATATAGTTTTGCTGTTCAAAGTAATTTTGGAAGCTCACTGACTTAAAGGCTGATCTAGGTCTTTCTCTCCCCCAAAAAGATAGTATGAAAATAAATAGTTCTTTTTATAAGAACCATACTACTGAATCTCCTCATGTATTTATATGCTATCATATACTGTTATGAGGTTGTCTTTTTTTTGGTATTTGTTTATTGTGGTAAAATATACAGCACATAAAATTTACCATTTTATCATTTTTAAGTGTATAATTCAGTGACATCAATTATATTCACAATGTTGTACAACCATTACTACTATCTATATTCTAAAACTTTATCATTACCCCAAACAGAGACCCTGTAACTATTAAGCAATAACTCCCCATTTCCATTCCTTTATTTTTTTAAAAACCTTTACTGTTCAAAGTATTACATATGTTCACCTTTTCCCCCCATTGGCCTCTTCTAGCCTGTTCCACTCCCTCCCCAGGCCTTCATCACCCTATAGTTTGTGTCCCTGGGTTATGCATATATGCATACAAGTTCTTTGGTTGATTTCTTCCCACTCACCCACCCGCCCCTGCCTTCCCTCTGTGATCAGATCCATTCCTTTATTTTTAATTACAGTCTCAAAGGACTTAATAACTTTCAAACTATGACATGCTGCCACCAGGTGGCAAGACAGTGTCATGGCTGCCCAAAAATAGGAATTGTTTTTAAAAATAATCCAAGGTAGGTATGGGGGGAATTGTTTCAAAAATAATCCAAGGTATGCCCGGCAGATGTGGCATCAACCCAGGAACCAGGAAATCGCAGTTCGATTCCCAGTTGGGGCACATGCCCAGGTTGCGGGCTCAATCCCTAGTAGGGGGTGTGAGGCAGTCAATCAATGATGTTTCTCTCTCACCGATGTTTCTATCTCTCTATCCCTCTCCCTTCCTCTCACTCTCTAAAATCAATTTTTATTTATTTCTTATTTTTATTTTTAAAATATATTTTATTGATTTTTTTACAGAGAGGAAGGGAGAGGGATAGAGAGTTAGAAACATCGATGGGAGAGAAATATCGATCAGCTGCCTCCTGCACACCTCCCACTGGGGATGTGCCTGCAACAAAGGTTCATGCCCTTGACCGGAATCGAACCTGGGACCTTTCAGTCCGCTGGCCGACACTCTTATCCACTGAGCCAAACCGGTTAGGGCTAAAATCAATTTTAAAAAATCCAAGGTAGTTATGGGGAAAATAAGTGAAAATGTAGATGAAATGAAACTGTCATAATTTGGTAATTGTTGAACCTGGGTGATGGGTACATGGGAGTTCATTAGTCTAGTTTTTCTACATTTGTATATGTTTGAACTTTTCCAGAACAAGTATTAAAATTTCGCCTACAATGTTATAAACACTGTGTATAGATTTCATATTTTTAAACCCCAGAAAACATTGGCCACATCAGTACTGCACAAATACTGTATTTCTCAAGGTATTTTTAAAATGTGAGAAAACACTTTATGCATAATAAAAGTATCAATTATACATTAATTTTAAATCCTATAACTAGATAGCAGAGTTCCAAGATTACATATTTATACTAGTTAACAAAAACTCTGTGTTGTATCCAAGTAAACCTCATTCATTACAAATACGGAAAATCAAATTTATCAGTATTCAACCCTCATATGTATGCAGAAATAAATTCATAGAGTAACTGCAATGCAGTATTGTACTTTATCTCAATTAAGCTTTTGTTTCTGCCAGGTGGTATGTCTCAGTGGTTGAGCATCATCCCATGCACCAAGTCACTGCTTCAATTCCAGGTTGTGGGCTTGATTCCCAGTAGGGTGTGTGCAGGAGGCAGCCAATGAATGATTCTCTCTTATCATGAATGTTTCTATCTCTCCCTCTCCCTCTCCTTCTTCCCTTCTCTCTGAAATCAATAAAAATATATTTTATAAAATAAAGAAAAAAAAGATTTTGTTTCTTTAATAATAAGTACAATTATACAAAGGACTCAACTCTCAACTATCTCCAATACAAGGAAGCTAAGGAGCAAATCAGTTTACAACTGCACTTGTTTTCCTTAATCTTTTTTTTCCTTTCATAAATTGCCATTTGACCAGATCACAGAAAACTTAGGACACTAATTTTTAATTTTTCTAGCATCAGTAGGAAAAAACTCCACCTGGATGACATTTCTCCCTCTCCCGCCACCCCCCCCCTCACCCCCCCCACCCCCCCCCCCGCCGCTTTCTTGAAAGAAAGAACCAAGAAACAAAGTCTGGAGATGCTCTATACAAGTGGTGATGGGCTACTAAAGAGGGGTGGGGTAGAGAGGAGTCACAATAATAGCAGTATTTTGAGTGAACTCCAACTCTTAATTCTAACACTTTGAACAAAAGAGAGACAGCCACCCTTTTTCATTATGGCTACAAAAGAATGGAAACCTCACTCAATTTATCAGTTACGACAGGGCAAGCTGAGCAAGAGGCTATTATTTTAAGCTGATGCAAGAGGCCACACATGGTCTGTTGGGAGCACCCATCCCAAGCACAGAATGAAGATGCATATGTGAAGATGGCCCACAGTTGCAGGTGGTTCTTAGGTCTTGGGCTTTTCCTGATTCTAAAGCAGGGGTCCTCAAACTTTTTAAACAGGGGGCCAGTTCACTGTCCCTCAGACCGTTGGAGGGCCTTCCAGGATCCATAAACTAGCAAAAACCATCCCTGAAATTACTTTATCTCAATTAGTACTACCATCTCTTAGGGTTAAATTTATTAACCTGTGTTAAGTTATTAACTCTTTTTACTTGTCCAAAAGAAAACCTCTCTGTCAAACATCAGTGATGGGGAATTGCCCTCATTTTGGTACTTTGAGGATAAATCCATTATCATGGCTTTATAAGCTTTGTTCACAAAGTTTTATAAGCTTTGATCACAGAGCTTTTTTTAGCGTTTTCCAAAAAAGGAAGAATTCCTTTATATTTCACACACCGGATGCATGAGAGAGAGAGAGAGTGTGCGTTGTGTGTGTACACATACTCCATCATATACAGACCACATAACACATTAACTAAAAATACTGTGTGTTGCTTACACAGAAATCCTCCTTTCCTTCTACTACCACTAAATACTGTTCACTTTAGAGGTTTGTGGATTTTGGAAATTTTTACGTTCATATTCATCTTCTACTACCATGTGCAATGCTAAGAATGAATTTTAACGGTTTTCCAAAAGGAAAAATGGAGGAAGGAATATTTACTCAGGAAATCTGTAAACACAAGATTCTTCACAGTGATTGGTAACATCAGCACAAATGCTCTTTTTACACCTATGTATTTTTAGGCTATTGATATCCAACACTTTAGGGTAAAATTTTGAACTTAACACAATTTTTTAAAAAGCCATTTATTTTATTTTTTAGATATTAAAAGGCAGAGTATTAATATCTACTAAAAACTATACTCAGGGCCAAAATCAGTGCTTCCAATTAGAGATCACAAATGTAATTTAAAATAATTTTTTTTTCGCCCTAACCGGTTTGGCTCAGTGGATAGAGCGTCAGCCTGAGGACTCAAGGGTCCCGGGTTCGATTCCAGTCAAGGGCATGTGCCTTGGTTGCGGGCACATCCCCAGTGGGGAGTGTGCAGGAGGCAGCTGATTGATGTTTCTCTCTCACTGATGTTTCTAACTCTCTAATCCCTCTCCCTTCCTCCCTGTAAAAAAAATAATAAAAATGACAGCTTAGCTATTTAAAAAAATAATAATAATAATAATATTTTTTCTTGTGGTTTCTTAAAATCATGATCAACTGACTATAAGATGTTATTGAAGATTAAAAGCAGTGATGGCCAATAAATATACTGGAATTCCAATTCTCCCATTTATAGGCACAGCATAATTGTTTGATATAAACACAGAGTTAATTATCCACACACTTTCTTTGCAACCCAATGTCTAGCAAACAAAAAAGGTAGTAGGGTATTAAAAATTGTTTTCAATTTGCAAAACTGATGGTTTACTTCCCTAGGAGTAAGTGACCATAAGAGGAAGAAACTAATCTAATCCAAATTTAGCAACTAAATAAGAAATTCAGAGGCAGGTATAAAAAGAACTTTCATCTAAATTGGTTTAGTGAAGCTATTATATACACATACATATTGGAATAAATGGAGTGACAATAGAGTATGTGTGTGTGCAAGTGCCTGCAGCATACCACCCCACTCCCCACCCCAGAACTGGGTTGATCCAGAGAGTGAAGTACTGGTAAATCAAAACACAGTGGTAGGAAACAGGCTTTTCCTAGGCCCAGGAAACTTACTGGGCTTAATCAGTTACATGAGCACATATAAAGAAGCAAAGAGCCACCCTGACCGGTTTGGCTCAGTGGATAGAGCATCGGCCTGCAGACTGAAAGGTCCCAGGTTCGATTCTGGTCAAGGGCATGTACCTTGGTTGCGGGCACATCCCCAGTGGGAGGTGTGCAGGAGGCAGCTGATCGATGTTTCTCTTTCATCAATGTTTCTAACTCTATCCCTCTCCCTTCCTCTCTGTAAAAAATCAATAAATTAAAAAAAAAAAAAAGAAGCAAAGAGCCACCTATAGATGGCAATCAGCAATGAGAAAGTTTCTGAGCCCAAACTTTATTCATGTCTAGCTCTACCCAGAAAAGAGACAGTTGAGGGGGGGGGGGGGGGGGGGGGAGAGGAGAGAATACAAACAAATAGTCTGGATACTAGAAGCATTTACTGCTGAGAGGAAGAGATTTTCCATCAAGCTCACCCCCTGCCATCACTTAGATCTCGGGTGGGGAATGTCTGGCCCACGGGCCACATAAGGCCCATGAAATCATTTGGTCTGGCCCTGCCAAGGATTAGGGGTGAGTTAATTAAATGTTTGACCAAATATAGCAGGCTAATTTTTAAGTTGATAATTTTGTATGGCCTGCAAATGATGTTATAAATATCCAAATGGCCCTTAGCAGAAAAAAAGATTCCCCACCCCTTGCTTAGATGAAATTGTCAGATGAGCTACTATTTGTGCTCAAATTCCATTCCATGCCTATGTACTGGGAGCTACTAAGTACCAGGCACTATATAAGCGCCAGGTAAATCATGATGATGAACACAGGAAACACATTATTGCCTAATGCTGCTTACAGTCACGAAGACAATTTGACAGGAAGACCCCAGGCCCTTTCATTTCCTCTGTTCTTACCAATGCCAATCCCTTTGTTGGAAGGAGGTACGTGGATAACATCAACATTAGATAACATCAACGTTATATGAGGCAAGATGGCCAAGTAAGAGAGAGGTCTTGGTGTGTCCTGTACATAATGTTCAGTTTTGAAGAATATGATGATTAAAAACTATCTTACTGAATGGAACCAGGAACAAGTCAACTTCAGCTTGAACATAAGCTGTCAAAGATCTTCCCAGTTTGGGGCAAACGGAAGGATATCAGAATAGAAAGGGATAAAAAGAAGAAGAGAAAGAGAATGAGCTTCTGGGAACACACCCAAGACAAAGTGAAAAGTCATTTGCAGCCTCATCTGAACGCACTTTCTTTGTGATCAGTTACAACCAAGACCACATTTTTCTGGCAAAGAATAGACTCATCTGTCTTTCTAAACCTAGAGGGACAAGAGTCTGGGCCACATATGTAAATCCATGAATGAGTAATTGTGACTCGTGGTAAGTACTACAAAGGAAAAAACAGGGTGAGAGAGCAATGGGAGAGCAGAGATTGAACTTCCTTTAGCCAGGGTAGCCTCAGAGAAAAGTTGAGAGCTAATGGATAAGAAGGAGCTGAGTGAGCACTCAACGGGCATTGAGTAGCCTATGCAGTGAAAACAGCTCAAGAGAGGGAAAGGAAAAACCAGGTAAGTTCAAGTGCAACAGAAAGCCAATTAATAGTTTTAAGCAGCCATATGACTCATTCTTTTAAAAGCTCTCACTGCTGTGCAGAGAAAACTGGAGGGAAGCCAGAGAAGTGTGAGGACCAGTTGAAAGGACAGAGTAGTAGTTTAGGGGGATAGATGAGATGGCTCCAATGGAATAAAATAGAATGGAAGAATACAAGACACATTTTGGAGCTGAGTTGAAAAGGACTTGGTGAAGGATGTGGGGGAGAAGGGTATGGGAGAAAAACACAGGTGCAAAAAAAAAAAAAAATGACTCCCAGAAACTGGATTAAGCAATGGGATGTCATTATCTGCTGGGAAAAATTAGGGGGAGAGAGTGAACGGGACACAGTTATCCCCAGTTTTGGCTGGATAAACATTTTCATTTTTGACATGTAAATATGAGCTCCCTGTAAAATATGAAATTGGGAATTCTCAGCATATAAATGATATTTAAAATCCTTGGGAACAAATGATCACAAAAGAGACAGGGTACAGGACCAAGCCCTGAGCAACTCAAACCTGTAGTGATTTGGGGTATGGGGCTAATAAACAAAAAATACACATTAAAGTGAGAGGAAAACCACGATTATGAGATTACAAAAGCCAAGAGATAGGGATTCAAGAAAGAGAATTCTGGCAAGACACAGCAGTGAGATGTGGTCTGAGTATCCCTTGGTTTGGTAATTCACTGTCATTGATGATCTTGGCAAGAGCAGTCTCAGGAAGTCAAAAGATTCAAGTTGATGAGAACTGATGGGGGGCTGACTGTACACTAAGCAGCCTGTTTCTATCTTGGCTTTTGACCTGTTTCTCCTCACCTCATCTCCTCCTCTACCAGAACAACTTCGTAAACCACTTTTCTTATTTCAATCCTTATCCCCCTACAGCCACAGTGATCCTGCTGTGGGAATGGTTATCATGACTCCTCTACTCAGTGATCTCATCTCAAAAGTAAAAAAGAAAGTGTTTATAATGGCCTAGAAGTTCACCATCCTACTTCCTACCACTATACTCTCTAGCTACTCCAGATTCCCTCCAGTTCCCTGAATACAGTAAGCACACTTCTGCCCAGGCTTCTGCACTTGCATAATCCTTCAAGTCTCAGCTCAATTATCACCACAGCAAAGAGGTCTTCTTTGACCAATGGCTTTATTTATTTTAAATATATTTTTATTGATTTCAGAGAGGAAGGGAGAGGGAGAGATAGAAACATCAACGATGAGAGATCGGCTGCCTCCTGCACACCCCCTACTGGGGATCGGGCTGCAACCCAGGCATGTGCCCTTCAGTCCTCAGGCCGATGCTCTATCCACTGAGCCAAACCAGCTAGGGCTGACCAATGGTTTTAAATCAGTGGTTCTCAACCTTCCTAATGCCTCGACCCTTTAATTCAGTTCCTCATGTTGTGGTGACCCCCAACCATAAAATTATTTTCGTTGCTACTTCATAACTGTAATTTTGCTACTGTTATGAATCGTCATGTAAATATCTGATATGCAGGATGTATTTTCATTGTTACAAATTGAACATAATTAAAGCATAGTGATTAATCACAAAAACAATATGTAATTATATATGTTTTCTGCTGGTCTTAGGCGACCTCTGTGAAAGGATCATGCAACCTAGGTACATGCCCTTGATCAGAACTGAACCTGGCCCCCCTGCGAGTTTGTGTCTCTGCTCCGGCCCCAGCAGCCCAGCGCCATGACCGCAGGGCTGGGGCTGGCCCCACTGCTGGTTGTTCTCTCCAGCTCCGAAGCCGGGCACGGGCCGCCCTGTCTGTTGTTCTCTCAGGCTCTGAGCCCGCGCCAGGTCCCTCCTCCTGAGCTGGTCGTGACCATTACAGCACCCTGGCCTAATTTGCATATTACCTTTTTATATGTATAGATTATATATTAATTACTGCCTATCTCACATCACCAGAATGTAAGCTTCATAAGAACAGAGGTTTTATCTGTTTTGTTACTACTGTATACCCAGTAAGCCTGTTACACAGTAGACACTCATATTTATTTGAGGCATGTAAGTCATTAAAAAGGCCATTTCACATTATAAATTATTAAGCTGGTACTTTCATTTTGGATACAAGTCTTCTGTTTTTTAGATAGTGAAAGTCTGATCCCCCATAGTTATACAAAAAAAGCCCTGTTTCTGAGCCCATGAAATTGGATTAATCACCCCTAGGCCTTGGAAAACTCCCAATAATATCATCTCGTCAGTCATCCCCTATAGACTCCTCAAGGAGTATTTCTGCTGTTTTCAATATAAACTGTTTGACTTTTGGGTAAAGCAAAGTACACTGAACAAAAATTATTATAATAACTCAGAGAAGGAGTTGTGGAGGGAACAGTGATACATGTGAAGATCTGTACCTATTATATTTGAACAAAAGCAAGTAGGTAAATTGTTCTGGAATTAAGTGCTTCTCCCAAGTGATGGAACCATGCTCTTCAGTCTGACCATCTGGTATTCCTATTCATCTCTCTGATCACCAAGAAACAGACTACATCATTTTTCCCTGCAGACTCCCTACCTCAGGCTAGTCTCTCTGGAAAGGTAACTGACAGAAAATACTACCTCGAAATTCCTGATGAGTTAAAAGCAAACAAAGCTCTGGATTATGTCAATAAAATGCAAACCTTAATCATACCTTTGAAATGTTTGAGTCAGGTTTATCAGTCACATAGATCATCTACTCTTACACTCCTGTAATAGTGAAATGCTCAGTCTCTCTGATTCCATCTATTTCAAGCCTGTTTTTTCCCTCTGGCCTTCAGGCTAAAAATAGCTTCTGCTTTAGATATGCTAATATTAGAGGAATTCTGCTTGGGCTAGAGCAGTGGTTCTCAACCTTCCTAATGCCGCGACCCTTTAATACAGTTCCTCATGTTGTGGTGACCCCCAACCATAAAATTATTTTTTTAAAATATATTTTTATTGATTTCAGAGAAGAAGGGAGAGGGAGAGAGAGATAGAAACATCAATGATGAGAGAGAATCACTGATCGGCTGCCTCCTGCACGCCCCCCACTGGGGATCGAGCCCGCAACGTGGGCATATGCCCTGACCGGGAATTGAACTGGTGACCCCTAGGTTCCTGGGTCGACGCTCAACTGCTGAGCTACACCCAGCTGGGCCATAAAATTATTTTCATTGCTACTTCATATCTGTAATTTTGCTACTGTTAGGAATCGTCATGTAAATATCTGATATGCAGGATGTATTTTCATTGTTACAAATTGAACATAATTAAAGCATAGTGATTAATCACAAAGATAATATGTAATTATATATGTGTTTTCCGATGGTCTTAGGCAACCCCTGTGAAAGGGTCGTTTGACCCCCAAAGGGGTCGCGACCCACAGGTTGATAACCGCTGGGCTAGAGTTTTTACAAAAGCAGCTCCTCCCATTTTCCCTACCCTTGACATAAAAGAAGCCTGAATTCTGAACTTTCTTAAGATGGATATGAGGAACTACTAGGGCTCCTATCTTCTGGTTTAGTGCCTTCTCAATCATACCCTGATGTTCTGAGTTTTGGCCTTTCAAAGCCTCAGACATACAGACTTTGGACCAGTAATACTCCTATACAGAATCTGTAAAACATGTCCTGGAAAGCGCAATGCTCACCCAATAAATTGATTTACATTTATTGTACTAGTATAACTGAAAACGGAAGACAACAGCAAAACAATTAGAAATACAAATAAATCTACATAACTCTTTTTTTTTTTAATATATTTTATTGATTCTCTACAGAGAGGAAGGAAGAGAGACAGAGAGCTAGAAACATCGATGAGAGAGAAACATCGATCAGCCGCCTCCTGCACACCCCACACTGGGGATGTGCCCGCAACCAAGGCACATGCCCCCGACCGGAACCGAACCCGGGACCCTTCAGTCCGCAGGCCGACGCTCTATCCACCGAGCCAAACCGGTCCCGGCAATCTACATAACTCTTATAAATCTGGCTACATAACTGCATGACATTAAAAAAAATCATCCTCAAAACAAAATATGTAATCTATGAAAATAACATAAATAGCCCTGACCAGTGTGGCTCAATGCTTGTAGTGTTGGCCTGAGGACCGCAGGGTCTTGGGTTTGATTCCTGGTCAAGGGCATGTACCTGGGTTGCAGGTTTGATCCTTCTCCCCTCTCATACATGCCATTGGGGCATGTATGAGAGGCAACTGATCGCTGTGTGTCTCACACATCAATGTTTCTCCCTCCCTCCCTCCCTCTCTCCCTCCTCCCCTCCCTCCCTCCCTTCCTTCCACTTTCTCTAAGAATCAATGGAAAAAGTATCCTTGAGTGAGGATTAACAACAACAAAAAATTAATAATAACATAAGTAAATAAAACTCCAGATTATATTTACAAAGAAAAAAATTAATGAATAAATATAGATGTACTCAAATGTATGCCTAAAAATTATGAGGACACAAAAGATACTATTTAGTTCTGCTTCTAACAATTAGAGAAACTTTAAGTCTCTTTAAAATCTACAAGGACCAATAATACAAGAAAAGATGTTCAATATCATTAGCCTTTAGGGAAATGCACATCAAAACCACAATGAACTATCAATGCACCCCAAGTAGAATGGCTATAATAAAAAAGATAGGTAACAACAATTATTAATGAGAATGTGAAGAAATTAGGAGTGTCTTATATTGCTGGTGGAAATGGAAAATAAAATAGTACAACCACCTTAGAAAACAGTTTAGCAATTCCTCAATAATGTCACGTGTGTGTGTGTGTGTGTGTGTGTGTGTCTAAGAGAAATGTAAACATAAGTCCATGCAAAATCGAATACACAAATGCTCATATTATTATTCATAATAGTCTAATAGTGGGTGCATCCATTAATTGATGGATGGATAAATAAAATGTGATATATCCATACAATAAATATTATTTGACCATAAAAATGAATGAATACTAATATGTGTTATAATATAGATGAACCTGGTAACATTGCGCTAAGTAAAAGAAGCCAGTCATAAAAGACTGTATATTATACGATTCTACTTATATAAACGGTCCAGGATAGGTAAAGCTGTAGTGACAGAAATTAAATCATTGTTGCCTAGAGCTGAGATGGGAGAAAATGAGTGACTTCCAATGGGTACAGGGTTTCTTTTCGGGTGATGAAAAGATTCTGGAATTAGACAGTTGTGATGGTTGCACAACTGTGAATATACCAAAATACTTAAAGTCATTGAACTGCATACTTTATACGAGTGAATTGTATAAAATGTGAGTTATATCTCAATAAAGTTGTTAAATTTTTAAAAAGAATGGGGTAGGGATCACAATGAGAGGCTTCTGAGGTACTTGTAATATTATATTTCTTAATTGAACTGTTGGTTACATTATATGTTTCCATTGTGATGATTTCCTGAGCTGCAAACTTCAAGATGTGCATGATTCTATATGTATATCATATCTCAAATAAAGATTTTTAAAAAGAATAACTATGAATACTGACTTGGAAAGAGATCTAAGACATAAAGTGGAAAAATGCAAGTTTGAAAACAATATAGTATAGTATGAGCCCACTTTTTATAAATTTATACACATATGTATGTAAATGTATAGTAAAAAGCACACACCCACATGAGCATACAGACCAACCTGTTCTCACTGATCTCTTAAGAATTCAAATAAAGGGACTTTTATTTTCTGTAATGTTTGAATTTTTGCAATGTATATTTTTGTCATGACTATATACAAGTTTTTAGATTTAAGGTATACAGAAAGGATTTAATAAAGATGAGAAAAGAAATTCCTGAAACAGTATACAAAAATAGAGAAATAATAAATCCAAGAATAAGAGACAATCTTTTTTTTTAAATTATAGTAACAAAAAAAAATTCTACTAACCATCATTTGATTGCTTACTATGTAGTATGCACATACATCAGCTTATTTCATTTTACCTATTTTACAGATGAATAGGCAGAAACAGAATTTAATAAAATTAAAAAAAAATATACAGCGCTGGCCACAGCATGGCTCAGTTGGTTGAGTGTTTGTCCTGTGCACCATTCGATTCTAGGTCAGGGCACACGCCCAGGTTGTGGTTCAAATCCCTGGTCAGGGTGCATGCGGGAGGCAGCAGATCGATGTTTCTGTTTCTCTTCACTCTCTCTCTCTCTCTCTCTCTCTCTTTCCCCCTCCTTCCCTCCCTTATCTAAAAGACATGTTTTTTAAAACTACATATGATTAAGAAAGATGATAAAGTTATACTTATAGATAGAATTTTAAAAAGTAAAATAATACAAATGAACTCATACATTTTTTAAAGTTGGAAAAGGATTAATTTTCTAAAAAAAAGAAAATCGAATTCACCAAAATTGTCTCCTCCCTCCCACCCTGACAGAATAAGAATAAGAATAAGAATAAGAATAAGAATAAGAATAAGAAAGAAGAAAGAAGAAGAAGAAAGAAAAAGAAGGAGGAGGAGGAGACGACGAAGACGACTAAATGGAACAAACTAAAAAACAAAATAATAATGGTTACTGTCCCTCCTTCCAAAAAAATTATTTTTCCATGATACCAAGATCCTGTTATCAAGAATGGCAAAATAAAGTAAAATTACAGGTCTTCTCTCTTGTGAATATATAATAAAGCCCTAAATATTAACAAATCAATCCAGCTATGAGGTTTCTTCCAGAAATTTAGGGATAATTCCATACTGAAAATTAATGAACATAATTCAGCACATAAACAGGTCAAAACAAATCTCTAAAGGTAGGTAACTGTTTAAAGGCATTTGACAAACTTATCCTTTCTAAGGAAATGCTTAATAAATAAAAATACTTCTTTAACTTACGTTTCAGACCCACAGTCAACCCCACAAATAGTGAAGTGCACCTGAGGCAGCCTCCTTAGACTAAAGTTGAGTACATGACATTTTTTCTGAGTGTTATTGTCTAGCCAATGAAATAAAAAATTAATAAGAGAGGAAAATACTGAAAAGGAGTCTAAATTATCAAAATTTGTCAATAATGAAGTTGTCCAATTGGAATACCCACACAAAAAAACTATGAAAAATTATTTAAATTACAAAGCTCAGGAAATCATCAGGTTTGTAAATAAGTATATAAAAATCAACAGTTTTTCCTAACATGGCAAAACTCAAAAAGTATAACAAAAAAAGAATACCATTGTCAAAAGCAACAAGAATGTAAAATACTATTGAACTGACAAATGTGAATTAAACCACAAAACTTCACTAAGGCAAATACTATGGTACATAACAAGAGTTAAGTAGAAAGAAATCAGGTTGACACATGAAAAGACTCAGTGAGAAGAGATCAACTTAATAAATCTAATGCATTTCCAATCAGTGTATCAATGGGATTTTTTTGTAATCCTGACCAAAACCTTTTAAATATTTTAGAAAGAAAATAGTATGTAATAAAAGCCAAGTCTTTTTCAAAATAAGCATTTATCTGTATAAAACTACAAGTAAAACATGTAATGTTGGTGCCAAAATACAGACAGACCAATAGAACAGAAGAGGGTATAGAAACAGATCTAAGTACTAAATGGGAATTCAGTGTATGATTTAAAATGTCATGTTAAATATATAAAGAATTGTTTAAATTGTGGTAAGTCCATATCAAATAAAATGGAATACCACACAGCTATTAAGAATGAGGCAGGCCCAGCCGACAAGGCTCAGTGTGATTAGTCGGGGGACCCCAACATTGCCCCACGATCACCCTGCAGAGGGAGGCTCAGGCCACCCTCTGTGCGGCGATTGATTGCGGAGCCCAGGCCGGATGGGCAGGGCCTCCTTCTGCTGGGTGATCTATCGCCTCAAAGAGGGAGGCCCAGGCTACCCAGCTGGCGGTGCTGCGGCAGGTGGGCAGGGCCTCCCTCTGTGGAGGATCAATCTGGGGGCCCTGCAATCGATCCCCCCACAGAGGGAGGCCCAGGCCAGCCAAGCAATTGCACCCCACACCTGTCCCCCAAAGAGGGAGGTGACCAGTGGCGGGGGAGTGAGGGGGAAGGGGCACAATATCGCACAAATGGCAAGCAGTGGCAGCGGCAGGGGTGGAGCCAGCTGCCGGGGAAGGAAAGCCCCCATAGGCCCTGATCGCCAGCTAGGTCTAGGGACTCTACCCAAGGGGTCCTGGATTGCGAGAGGGCACAAGACGGGCTGCATGTATTTCGTGCACCAGGCCTCTAGTTAGAATATAATCTGAAGGGAAGTTATTTATAAAAGAAATAATTACAAATTTGAGAAGTGAGGTCTACAAGATACTGCAGAGCATGGAAGAGAAACTAGGATTAGCAACAGCAGAACAACTATCACTCTGGCCCCCAAAAAGACAGAAGACAAAGATTACCAGAACCCAGGTAATAGAATCGCAGGCTCCCGAGGGGAGGGGTGATAATGATTCTGGTCTTATTCTCCTCCTTCCCTTCACTCTCCTCTTAATGCTGAACACAAGAAGTCAGAGGACCTGGGAGCACTTTGCCTGGGGCAGAAAGCCAGGTAGAAAGGGGTGGAGGATACACCTGGAGAAGTACGTGGAAGATAACTGGCACAGATTTTATACCTTTTTATAAATTTAATTACATAAAAACAAGTACAATCTCTGCATTAAAAATGAAAACTTTACATAGAAAACTAAAATCTCACCCTCTATAATCCTGGTTCTTT
This sequence comes from Myotis yumanensis, assembly GCF_028538775.1. Taxonomy (NCBI): domain Eukaryota; kingdom Metazoa; phylum Chordata; class Mammalia; order Chiroptera; family Vespertilionidae; genus Myotis; species Myotis yumanensis. The sequence continues at coordinate 28,231,662 of NW_027223763.1, read as the reverse complement.
TTCCAGAAGTAATAATCTTTATTATCATTTTGGTGGGGTTTGGCATTAATATTCTTCTAGACAGAGACACATACTCACCAAAACAAAACACATAGAATTGTTTTACCAATATGAAGTACTATTTGCTTAACAGGAACAGCATTAATTACTCTATTCCTTTCTGCAAACGTTCTTTCACCATTTGCAGCTGTTATAAAATAATGCTTAAGAAGCCAAAATCGATGGTTTGATTCTCCTCAGGATTATTTTATACTGTATCCCAGTGGCTCTCAAAATATGCCCCCCCCCCCCAGTGTATTAGCATCACCTAGGAATTTGTTTAAAATACAAAATATCAGGCCCCACCCCAGTTAAGTGAATCAAAAGCTCAGAAAGTGAGGCCCTGTAATCTTCCTTTTAACCAGCCCTGAGACCTATTATGTGTGCCACTACTCCACCAACACCAGTGCAGTGCCCCTACTAGAAATCTGCATTTTAATAAGAACCCCAGGTGACGCATATGTAAATTAAAGTGTGAGCAGCAATGGTCAACCTCAGAGCCATAAACCTAACCCCAATCCATATTACCCACACCCATCCACACACAGTATCTATGCGTGGTTTCTGGGGCTGGGAAGAGAGGAGGCCAGCAGAAAGACCAGTGGTTTTTAGTCTCTTTGAATTTGAATCTATTACTCCTGTAGGAAAGATCAGCACTGCATGCCCTCGTTGGGCAGAACATGTTACTAGTGTCATCTTTTGTGCCTGACAGATAACACATAACTACCATTAAACCACCCTGGAAATTTACTGCTCTTAGATGTCAATATTATATCATAAGTTCTCATTTTTCTTTTAAAATAAGTAAATTTCAATTTTAACCCCAGGTATAATAAAATTACATACAACTAGCTAATTTTTGTTTGTATAGCTAATATTGTAGAGGGGACCCATCATTTATTTACTTATTTATTTTCATTTAACTTATTGGGGTGACACCCTATATAATAAAAACCCAATATGCAAATTGTCCCCTCGGGCAGTAGTTCGACCACTCGCTATGATGTGCACTGACCACCAGGGGGCGGTGTGGAACATGGCGGGTGTTGGTGATGCGGTGCTGGAGGGCAGCAGTGGAGGCGCTGCAGCCCCAATGGGCTCCGACAAGAGCGGGACTGTGACAGGACGGTAGAGCACGTGAGGGGGCAGCACCAGGCCACGGCAGGGTGCCAGGCGCAAGCTGGGGCTGCAAGGCTGGGGGCACAAGCTGGGGCCCAATCCCTGCAGGCCACCCTGAGGGGCCTCACGCATGCACAAATTCGTGCACCAGGCCTCTAGTTGGTTAATAAAACCATATAGGTTTCAAGTACAACTCCATAACACATCTCTTCACACCGCATCGTGCACTCACCACCAAAGTCAAGTCTCTTTCCACCACCACCACCATTTATCCCCCCTTTGCCCTCTTCCACCTCCCCACCCCCGCCCTGGCCCCTTTCCCTCTGGCAGTCACTATCATTTTAAAACAAATGGCAGGATATATCTTTTGTTCAAGAATACCTTTACCGCCCTAACCGGTTTGGCTCAGTGGATAGAGCGTCGGCCTGCGGACTGAAGGGTCCCAGGTTTGACTCCGGTGAAGGGCATGTACCTTGGTTGTGGGCACAACCCCAGTAGGGGGTGTGCAGGAGGCAGCTGAACAATGTTTCTCTCTCATTGATGTTTCTAACTATCTCGCTCCCTTCCTCTCTGTAAAAAATCAATAAAATATATTTAAAAAAAAAAGAATACCTTTACCAACACCTACAAGTGTATCTACCCTCCACTTCCATGCTGTAGCCTCAGCCTCCACACAGCTTGTAGGGACAGAAAAATGCCACCAGAATTCCACCTTTAACTTCCTGCTCCTTCCCTCAAAGGCTCAGAAATTTTCTTTCAAAACCAGCAACCTAAGGCACCTGCCTCAGCCTCTCCCTTTTGCTCTTCTCTTATTTTCCTCCACAAAGTCTCAGGTCTGTCCTGAGTCAACTGCAAACACGGTGACTTTCTCAGGAAATCTGCCATGGGAACAACATACACATTTGTGCCTGAGAACCATACAGTATCACTGCTCAATCCAGCCTGACTTAGCCTCATACAACGATCTGCTTTTCAAGGCACTTCCAGTTTCACTTCTAGTTCCTACCAGGCTTACGCCCCGCCCCAAAGCAACACAGCCCCCCCTCTCTTCTGAGCTTTCCTGACACCCAGGAAGTAGGATGGTCTAGTCCAGTGGTCGGCAAACTCATTAGTCAACAGAGCCAAATATCAACAGTACGATTGAAATTTCTTCTGAGAGCCAAATTTTTTAAACTTAAACTATATAGGTAGGTACATTGTTATTAACATAATTAGGGTACTCCTAAGGCTTAGGAAGAGCCACAATCAAGGGGCCAAAGAGCCGCATGTGGCTCGCGAGCCGCAGTTTGCCGACCACGGGATTCTAGTCTAAGGGGTCCATACCCAACTTGACTTGCCTCTCTCTTCCTAAAACAATGTTGGACTCAAAGCCCCTTTTCAATTTGGTAACTTTTCTTCCATAGAAACAAAGAGTACTTTAACCAAGCCTTAAATTTGGGCCCTGGGTTTTTAATAACATAGCATCAGGAAAACTATTCCATCAAACAATTTTATTTTGAAAGGAAACATGTTTGCATCTCAAATGTGCTATAGAAAGATTTTGGTAAGGTAAAACTCATTTGATTTCTATCCTTACTTCATAGAATTGTTTATATTAAAAGCACTTGTCAATTGAGACAGTTCATTTTTTAAAAAAGATTTTGTTCTACCAAAAAGTTAGACTCAGCTCTGGCCAGTGTGGCTCAGTTGGTTGGAGCATTGTCTCCAGGTTGCAAGTTCGGGTTTCATCAGGCTGCGTATGAAAGACAACTGATAGATGTTTCTCTCTCACATCGATGTATCTCTTTCACTCTCTCTCTCCGTCCCTTCCTCTCTCTATAAAATCAATTTTTTTAAATGTTAAAAAAAAAAGTTAGACTCACAATTATGTACAATATTGTCTACTAGAGGCCTGATGCATGAAAATTTGTGCAAGAGTAGGCCTTCCTTCCCCTGGCTGCCGGCACCAGCTTCCCTCTGGTACCTGGGACTCGGGCTTCCCTCCTCAGGCCGCCGACAGGCACCCAGGAGAGGCTGGCTTCCCTCTCGCCCCAGCTTCGTCAGGAAGGATGTCCAGAATGATATCCGCAAAACGTCTGGTATAAGTAGCAAATTACCCTTTTATTATTATAGATACCTTCTAGAATCAAATTCTGACTTTAGCTTGGATTTCAACAAGGAAATTTACTTCATGAGTTGCACACAAATTAATTTTAATAAGGCAAATCTTTTGATTTGTTGCCTTTACTGGTGTTTTGGGTTAATTTTTGTTAAGTACACAATGGTAGCATTTATATAAAGTTAAAGCTAAAAAATATTATGAAATAGTAATAACTTCTGTTTTCAACAATACATGCATACACACCTTTTAACAGAAACATTAAATCATTAGATCACAAGAGATTATGACTCATATTCTTGATGTAAAGGAAAAATAGTTAACAATAATGTCTCCCATCAGAGCCCCCAAACATATTATAACTCTAGATATGTTCCAAGGCTAAGGTTCCTAAACAAACAAACAAATATATGGGTCGAAATTCCTCAATTATCTAAATTAACCAGTTTTTATCCCGCCTGAATAAAAAGAATATATCCTTCCTATGAATTAATTCCATATTGCTTAGTAATTCGGAAGACAGAGCATTCCTTTTTCCTTTCTAGGTATCCATAAGCAAAATAGGAGAAAAAGATTGAATTGGCACTTGACTCAAAGACAGGCTATGTTCCAAAAGTCTATAAATACTGTTTTGACCTTAGCATCCCATTTGCCATAGAACATTTTCTAAATGGATGGCCCACCAATGCCTATGAAGCCCATAATATAGATGAAATAATATTAGAAACACCATTTATAATTGCTTATGAGAAAATATACTCAATCTCATGATTCCAACTTTAGGCCATCTAAAGATAGAGAATTCCGATCAATTTTGAAGTAGTTCATTTGGGAACCACTATACTGTATTATTTCCTCAAATGATTCACTGTTTCAGACAGCATCAACCCAACTCCATGCTCTCCAACTGAAGCCTGAAATGTTCATATTCTGTGCTACTGAATAAAGGGGGATACATTTATGCTTTAGCTTGTGACAAATCAGTTTAGTGTGCAAATTAAGGCCAAAAAGAAGTCTAACATCCATCCTTATGCTGATTTTGGAGTGGTGGGGAAGTACCCATATCCACAAAAAGGTGGGATTCAGAAGTTCCTCTACATCAGCGGTTCTCAACCTGTGGGTCGAGACCCCTTTGGGGGTAGAACGACCCTTTCACAGGGGTCACCTAAGGCCATCGGAAAACACATATATAATTACATATTGTTTTTGTGATTAATCACTATGCTTTAATTATGTTCAATTTGTAACAATGAAAATATATCCTGCATATCAGATATTTACATTACGATTCATAACAGTAGCAAAATTACAGTTATGAAGTAGCAATGAAAATAATGGTATGGTTGGGGGTTACCACAACATGAGGAACTGAATTAAAGGGTCGAGGCATTAGGAAGGTTGAGAACCACTGCTCTAGGTAGGGTCAAATTTTTCCTTGAAAAGTTCTGTCTCTGTGTAAGTACCCAAACAAGCACTCAGTTAAGTTCAGAATCAGAGTACATAGATTTTCTAAGAAGGAATTTAAATATGCCTGATCTGAAGTAAACAATACAGGTACTCCTACTCCCTTTGTGAAAAATGAATGACTTTTAAAAAAAATCAATTAAGTAATCCTAATACAATAATTCAGAACTTAAAAAAAAGGAAAATAAATATCAGGAAGAGCAAAGGTACATTACAGACTGAAATCCTCTTCACTGGCTAAAACAGTGATTACTTTTTATATTCAATCTTTTGTTACCAAAATTAACAGCTAAGTTTGCTTAGACTATCTAAAGCAGTGGTTCTCAACCTTCCTAATGCCGCGATCCTTTAATACAGTTCCTCATGTTGTGGTGACCCCCAACCATAAAATTATTTTCGTTGCTACTTCATAATTGTAATTTTGCTACTGTTATGAATCGTAATGTAAATATCTGATATGCAGGATGTACTCAGGCGACCCCTGTGAAAGGGTCGTTCGACCCCCAAAGGGGTCGCGACCCACGCTGATCTAAAGTGAGATGTAGTAAAGCATGATGGTTAAAAATACACATTCTGGAACAAGACGGCTTGGGTTCATATCCCAGATAACACTCTTAACTGCATCATCTCTAGCAAGTTATTTAACCTCTCTGTGCTCCAGTTTCTTCATCTGCACATTAAGGATAATGATGGCATCAAAGAGTATTGTGGTGAAAATTAAATGAATTAATCCAGGTAAAGCACGTAGAACAGAACATTGCATACAGTAAGCAGAGAATAAATGACCACTATTATTGACATATTTGCCCTGGCTAGGTGGTTCAGTTGGTTGGAGTGTCATCCCATATACCAAAAGGTTTTGGGTTCAAATTCCAGTCAAGGCACTTATCTAGGTTTTGGGTTTGATCCCCGGTTGGGGGCACCTTCGAGAGGCAATTGGTTGATGTTTCTCTATGACAGTGATGTTTCTGTTTCTCTGTTTCTTTCTTTTTCTCTCTAAAAATCAATAAAGACTTATCCTTGGGTGAGGAGGATGATGATACTACTACTACTACTACTACTACTATTACTACTAATAATAATAATGGTCCTGGCCAGGTATCTCAGTTTGGAGCATCATCCTCATATGCCAAGGTTTCAGGTTCAATCCCATCAGGGCACATACAAGAATCAAAATGAATGCATAAATAAGTGGAACAACAAATTGGTGCTTGTCTCTTTCTCTTCCCTCTCCTCCCTTCCTCCCCCTCTCTAGAAAACAAGGTCTAAAAAATACTTAGAAGGGAGCCACTTAATTTTTTGAGCTGATTAGATCTGTGCTTTAGCGATGTTAATTATCAAGGTTAAATCATATCACGACCATTAATGCAATTGTGACATTCTCTGTCCTATGAAGGATTAGCAGACCCCAAAATGCATTTGCTCTGCTACCACACTGTCAGAATCTATCACTGAACTGTTGCATATGTAAACCATACCTGAAATCCTCACTGTGCATGGTACATAGTAGGCACTCAATGTTTTATCATTTAGTGGCCACCAGAGAGCACTGAAGTAAAAAGAGTCAGAGGTTAATCCCCAAAGGAAATAGATATTATAGATGAAGCAAATGAAGTAGCCAAATAACAGTTTATTATTAAGCTAAAATATAAGTCACTGTTAATCAATATACTTGCCTAAAACAGTGAGGGTGGGTGGGGATCAACTTTACTTTTTAAAGTAGATAAAAATGAATCCTTGTCTATTTTTTTCATATAACAATTTATTCATGATAGGTCAACTTGCTCAAATAAATGAAAAATAATAAAAACTGGCAAGGTCAATTTTTAAAGCTAATTCTTGAATATTTTTAAACCTCATAAAATTTAGCTGTCAAATTGGTAGTCTTTTCAAAGGCTTACTAGGGTGATGTCTTTATAATGGACTACCCAGGAGTATCATGTTAAGATAAATTTAAGGTAGATTTTCTCAAGATATCTGCATTCCCATGTTCACAGCAGGATTATTCACAATAGCTAAGACAGGGAAACACCTACGTATCTGACAGACTAATGAATAAAAATGTGGTACATACATACAATGAAATATTATTCAGCCATGAGAAATAAGAAAATCTTGCCATTTGCAACAACATGGATGAAATTGGAGAACATAATGCTAAGGGAAATAGACAAATACTGTATGATCCCACTTAAATGTGGAATCTAAAAAAATAATTTTTTTTAATTTAAAAAGTAAAACTCATAGAAACAGTAGAATGATGGTTACCAGGGGCTGGAGAATGGGGGAAATGAGGACATGTTAATCAAAGGGTACAAATCTTCAGTTATAAGATGAATAAGTTCTGAGGATCTAATGTGCATGCAGCATGGTGACTGCAGTTAATACTGTCTAGTCTACTTGAAATTTGTTATAAGAGAATAGATCTTAAGCATTCTCACAAAAAAAAAAAAAGGTAACTATGTGAGGTGATGGATGTATTAACATCATTTCACAATATGTGTGTGTATACATATATACACACATATATATATGATCATCACTTTAAATATATACAGTTTTACTTGTCAATAAAAAGAGTGGATTTCCTCAAAAATCATGCTACATGGTAAAAATAAAGGTCCAACTCCTGACCTGATTCCAACAAGTAATTAGAGGAAAGGCCAACTCACAGTAGCCGTAGGTTTCCATGGAGTAAACATTCTCTACCTGGCTGCTTCACTCACCACAGATGTCAGTGCTAATTACAACAAAAAGGACCCCTTTCCCTTCACCTTGAGGAAGGGGTACTGGAGTCCAATATCCTAACTGCAGTCAATTGTTTAGTGCGTTTCTTTAAAAAAAACAAACACAAAAGTTTGAGACACTAGTAAGAGTAATATAGTAATAGTCCATTTTAACACAGTAAGAAAAAAAAATGTTCAAAGAATACCAACAGAACTTGGAAGCACATCATGACATAGGATGATTGATATAAGAGTTTACATGCCCAGATCGATTTTTTGCTGGTGGTAGTACAGGGAAATCAGCTTCCCAAATATGTCAGTTAGTGCTTATTTTTAGAAACTTAAAACACACAGACATACAAACACAGAGATTAGTAAGAGCACCCTTGGATAATAAGCAAGTTATTTATGTGGTTTTCTTGAGCAATCAATCATTCTGGCAACAGAATCATAAAGCAAAGTAGATTGGGACTTCTACACACCTTCTTCTAATGTACTTTTAAAGTAACTGTATAATTTAGACTAGACTAAAAAAGAAAAGAAAAAAATAAGTTTCAGCTGTCTTGTGCTTTTTTAAAATTGCAAGTATTAGACTTTAAAAACCTGAAATGTATTCACTTAAACACATTCCCATCAGCATTACCAACAACACTCCATTATCCATTTTGGTACTGTCTCCAGATGCTTTTTAATCCCCGCCTGACTTCTCCCTACCAACAAGTACTTGGATACCATCTTTACCCTGCCTACCCCCATTACTTCGTTGTGCTTAGGGAATTATAATTACAATGATCCTGCCTTTAGAACATCCTCAGAGCACAAAACCTCTTTGTATGATTGGGGGTGAGGGGGGCGCCTTCCAGGCTCCACAGCAAAGGGTGGGTGGTGGCAACACAGGCAGCCATGAAGGGGAGCTGGAACCACAATGGTGGCCCTTGGGTCTGACTCAATATTGTTTGAGGGGTTTTATTTGCTGGGTGCCCAGCCAAGAGATCTGCAAAGCTTCTGTACCCTGCCCATGGGGGAAACGGGGGATGGGCCTGTCCTGACAGATGGGTAGATCACCACCAAGACCAGAAGGCCAAGGAGCAGAAGGAAGCATTAAAAAAGGGAGAAGCCCAGCTGGTGTGGCTCAGTGATTGAGTGTCAACCCATGAACCAGGAGATCGTAGTTGGATTCCGGTCAGGGCACATGCCCGGGTTGTGGGCTGGATCCTCAGGAGGGGGGATGTAGGAGGCAGCTGATTAATGATTCTCTCCCTCTCCCTTCCTCTCTGTGAAATCAGTAAAAACATTTTTTAAAAAGGGAGAAAAAGCACACCTCTATACTGTTCTGAGGAACTCAGGTAGTGAAGTCTCTGAGTCTCTACCAATGAAGGCCATCACTCCAGTGAAGCAGTAGTTAGTATTGGTGGTAGTGCTATACAGTAGGTGCTCAAATATGTATTGCGGTGGCAACAAAAATCTACATGGGAAGACAAATTTATAAAAATATTTTTTGTTAATTATGACAGTCCCAACTTCTATTTGCAAAAGTGATTATGAAATGAATACTTGTTTTACTTAGCCTATCCTACTACTTCCAATCTAGTCTTTAAAACTGCTCACTTTCTAGCTTTTGACAAAACCGGTTTCGACTGAAGACCAGTGAGCACCATCTGCAGACAGTGAAATCAAAGGTGCTGAAGCAGAACTGATACAGACAGGCAACTTTCAACTCAAGGAACATCCCCAAAGCACTACAAAATATCTTCTGCTTAATTACTTGCTACTCTCTCTTCCATGTATGTATGTCTTTGACTTCTTACCACTTCTTCCCTCTTTTTTTTTTTTCTTTCAAGAAGGTCAAATGATTATATATATCAAAACTCACAATCTCTCCTTATCCCCCCCCCTCATTTTTCCCCACAAAAGCAGATGAAATTTTCCATATAATGACTGGAGGGAAATATGATAAACCCTAGTATAATCCCATCAAATCTCCTCCTCACCTGCCCAACATCACTCCAATTAACTATTCTAAGTAGTTGCTAGAATAGCACTAATATTCATTTAAGCAGAACAGGAAAAAAAAATAAACTGAAACTGCTTTAGGTATAGTCTATAGGTGAGAACTGTTTATTCTTCTTGTGTGGGGATAAGACTATTTTAAGCCTTTTTTGTTTTATTTACATACGTTTTCTTTAAAATTTTCCTTCAAAACAGCAGCAAAACCACAAAGGAACTCTCAATCAATCACCCTCAATCATGTTTTAAAATAATAATAAAGATAACAGAAACCACTTCAAATGTACCTCTCCCTTGAGCCTGCAGAACAGCACTCTTCCATGACAACTGTTCTGAAAAACACACTGCTATTATTTGAAAAAGCAGTAGAAAGTCCAGCCTTGTCCTTGCTTCAGCACCGCCCCCCCCAAGAAAAAAAATGAAGCAGCAGGAAGTATAAACAACCACTTAATGGAAAATACAAATGGGTAAATATTTTTTAAATTGGCTAAAAAGCCTAAGGTCTTAAGAAATTCAGAAATGCTATGTAAGGGGAATAGGAAGAGGAAAATAAAATTGTATTTCCCCCTCAAAGTGAGCACTGTAAGAATGCAAGAGCAAATGTGGTGCATAACTACTTTCCTTCACTTACCAGATGCTTTGTCTTTTTAACGCTTTCTCTCTCATTCTGTCTTGCCATACATGATAGTATTTTCTAAATAATTTATTCTGTATTATTTCTCCAGCTCCATAACAAATTTTACAATGTTAAACTGAACTCTTTGATTCAACTGAGCATGGTGATGAAAAGTTCACATAGAGAGCCGAAACCGGTTTGGCTCAGTGGATAGAGCGTCGGCCTGCGGACTGAAGGGCCCCAGGTTCGATTCAGGTCAAGGGCATGTACCTGGGTTGCGGGCACATCCCCAGTGGGAGATGTGCAGGAGGCAGCTGATCGATGTCCCTCTCCCATCGATGTTTCTAGCTATCTATCTCTCTCCCTTCCTCTCTGTAAAAGATCAATAAAATATATTTTAAAAAAAAAAGTTCACATAGAGAAAACTCTTGGGAGTCCCAGGCCCAGCACCAACCAGCCCTCTTTACAGAGCCCACGATGAGTATGGATGGCACAATTAGTTACAGTTGGACCAACAGCTCCAAAACTACGGGGCCATACTACATCATAAAGCACTTTGTGAGAATTAGAAAAGGACACTTCCTCTCTGAGGGGACACAGTTGCATACGCGGTCTTCATATCGGTAAGTGGAGCATAGAATGGATTTCCACTCAAAACAGGTCCCCTTGTGCTGGGCACAATCCATACAACCCTGCACAGCAGCCCTGCAAAAGTGTACCTGGGGCAACAATGCACCTCCAAAGTAGGTTTTCAGAAAAAAGAACCTCATCAAAGACAAATAGGCATTTTCCAAATTACATTACCAGAAATCCTCACATTTGTTAAAGAAATTAATTCCTAAACATATTAGGACTAGAGCAAAATGGGTCTAGCAGAGAAGGAAAACTAGCAAATTTGGGAGGAAGGAAACTTCCATCTCGAGGGATAATCAGTTGTTTCCTAAAGCCCCTTATCTTTGACTATCGGTTCAAATAGCTGAAATTCAGCTGCAAGTCAGATAATAAACCACTCAAACCATCACTCTCACCTTCAGAGAAAGGCATGAGGACATACATTTTACCTTTGGGTGTTTACTGGTACTTTCACAAAATCTACTAGTTTTCCTTCTGTTAGACCAGTGGTTCTCAACCTTCTAGCCCTTTAAATACAGTTCCTCATGTTGTGACCCAACCATAAAATTATTTTTGTTGCTACTTCATAACTGTAATGTTGCTACTGTTACGAATCGTAATGTAAATATCTGATATGCAGGATGGTCTTAGGCGACCCCTGTGAAAGGGTCGTTCGACCGCCAAAGGGGTCTCGACCCACAGGTTGAGAACTGCTGTGTTAGACTCTTTTTGGCTTCTCCTATCCTAACTATAAAACCACATATTGTGACACATTGGTTAAAGTTTGTAAAACCTGCTAAATAGTGGGTAGTGGGCCCCTCAGCTACCTGCATGAAAATAAGAGGAAAAGACAAACTGGATATGAACACTCAATGGTTTCCATCCCTATCATTATTTTATGCCCTACAAAAGAGCTAAGTATTACATGGATCCAAATTAGTCCCAGTCATGCAAGAGGAAGGAGCTAGACAGGGGCAAAGCTGAGATGGAGTACAGCCTAGAATCAGAAGGAGCCCAAGGCAGTGGATCTCAATCTTTAGTGGGCATTAGATTCCTGGGTCTCCTCCCGCCCCCTACATCTGATAAGTCAAAATGTCCTGGAGCATTTATATTTTGATAAAGCTCAAACTGCTAACCTAGCTACACTAGAAAGTTTAGAACCACTGGGAAATCCTCCACACCTTTCAGCAGTCCCAAAATAAAAGTCCAACACAAAACTTGGCTTTACAGGTCAGAAGCGGGTGAGAAAAGAATCACCTGCCTGCATGCCTAATAGGCTGTACAGGACTAAAGCCTGTGGCTAGTTTCATTATTATGGGACAAAACCCATGTGCTCTATAAACAAAGAACACTTTTTGCATGTGAGAAATATTTCAAACACCCGAAAATATTTTAAATAATACAATGAATACCTCTGTACCCCATACCCAAGATAAGCAAATCTTAATTTGCAATTTTCTGATTTAGATTTTTTAAAATAATAGAATATTACAGTATAAAGCTCTCTGTGTATCCCCTCCAATCCCATTGCTCACCTTCTCCTCTCAGAAATAATCACTACCCTGAATTTGGTGCTTTTACCATGCATTTTAAAAAAATATTTTATTGATTTTTAGAGCCAGATAAAAATATCAATGAGAGTGAAACATTGATGGGCCACCTCTCACACTCTCTTACCAGGGATCTAGCCCACAACCCAGGCATGTGCAATGACCAGGAATCGAACCAGAGACCTCTCGATGCATACCATGTATATTTTTATAATTTTACTACGTAGTACACAGTGGCCACAAGCTATGATTTTCAGACTTTATGCAAGTGGAAATAGTTGTAAATTTTGTTACTTGCTCCCCCACCTGATGTTAAGTTTGTGAGATTCAACCATTTTAATGTACGTGGCTATAGTTTCTTTTTCACAATGCTTTAATTGTGTGGGACAATCTAACAATGTATGTGTTCCCCTGTTGATGGATAGTTAAGCTGCAATGAGTATTCTTATACTTCTTTTGTACTTATTTCCTTGGACAAGTGTGCAAGGACTTCTTCTAGTATATACCAGAAATGAAATGGACACTTTGAGTAAATAGGTACGTTTGCCTTCCTTCAACTAAACTTCACTATATTACTCTCCAAGGTGGTTGGACCCATTTACATTCCCACTAGCAGTATGAAAAATTGATTTCCCCACAACCTTACTAACACTTTATTATCACAGCATTTAAGTTTTGCCAATCTGATGGCTGTAAAATGGCATCTCACTGTTGTTTCTATTTGCATTTCCCTGATTGCAAGTCTTTGATAAATAAATTTTCATGCTTTTATATATCTGCCAAATACGTGTTTCTCACATTTTTTTAGAAAAATCTCACATTTTTTTAGAAAAATCTAACTCATCTTGTCTGAATCCGGGCAGTTCTTCCCAGCAGCCCCCACAGCTGGAAAGCTGAGGTACAGGAGGGCAGCAAGAAAACAGCTGACTTAAACAAGGAATCATCTTGGACAAAGGGCCCTAATTAATGCATTTGCTAATTAGTCTTCCCTCCTCTCTTTTGTCAAGCCTTACTTCCAAGACACTACTATGGGCCCGCAGCCTTAGCACAGGAAAGAGAATGGAGGTGGGTGTGTGAAAGCTAAAACATTTATGTCAAAGTACTAGAACTGTCTTTACTTAAAGAAATGAAATGACTGCAGACTGATAGCTATTCCTCGACCTTGCAGGATACCACTCACCTCCAACAGACACCTTTCAAACGCATCACATTTGGTTCCCCCTTTGAAACATCCCAATCTTTTCCTCTGGACTAGACACTGCCCCCTCCCTTTCCCCACCCTTTCCCCTCCCCTCCGCCACAATGACTCAGTACCCTCTCCTGTCCCCCATTCTACAGCGACTAGCTCCTCAGGACCCCTTTTGATCGCCTTTAACACGTAGCACGTTCGCTCTCTCCCCCCTTCCTCCGGAACTCCCAAGCCTTCTCCTTCCCTTTCCAAGATGCACCCAGAGTAAAAACAACCCAACTCATCACCAACCCGAAGAAAAATGGGCGTCCCATGCAAGACATGGTCCCGCCTGACATGCCAGGCAAGCCGGTGACTTGTCCCAATCCTCCCAGCCTCCGTTCCCCTTCGGGCCTGGGAGTGACTCCTTCCCCGGGGGTTCTGCAAGTTTGACCGTTCAGATCACCGGGGGAGACGGTGTCGGAAACCCTTCACCGGGGCCGCCTAGGCACGTCTGCTGCGGGCAGGAGCGGGGCTCGGGCCGGGGTCTCCCCGAGAGGAGGCAGACCTCCCCGCGACTCCTTCCGGCCGGGTGGGCAGTCCGCGCCGGGGGGGGGGGGGGGGAGGTGGCCCGGCAGAGCCCGGGCGGTCCCCGCGAGAAGTTTCCCAGCGCGGACCCACGCGCCCGGGAAGCCCGCCCCCCGCCCCAGCACCCCCGGCACGGAGCCTCTTCCTCCGCGGCTCCCCACACCCGCTCCCCAGGGCACCCCCAAGCCCCCCGGCGGCCCCCTCCCACCCCGCAGAGACCCGTTCTCCCAAGCACCCCCAACCGCGTTGGGTGGGCGGGCCAGGGCCAGGACCCCCTCCGCCCGGACCCGCCTCCCCCCGTTCTCGGAAGCGGGGGGCCCTTCCTCTCCCCCCCACCCCTCCCCCCGCTCCCGGCCCCCGCCGCCCAGGGTGGCCCCGGTCCCGGCCGGGACGGACACCCAGCCGCGACGTGACCTTGGGCCAGTCACTTCCCGCGGCGGGAGCCGAGCCTCAGTTTCCTCCCCCGCCTAGCGGGGACCCGAGCGTCCTGCCCGGCCGCCAGGGGGAGGGGCTGCCGCCGGGGGACGCTTTGTGAGCCGCGCGGCGGGGACACGGCTCGCTGGGCTCGGGGGCCGGACAAAGCTGACCCGGCCCGCGCTCCGCCCACCCCGCGGGGCCGCCCGGCCGGACCGCCGCCGGTGGGCCCCCCGCCCCGGGGCCAGCCCGCCCCCCTCCCCGCCCGGCCCGCCCCTGGACCCGTACCTGCTCCCAGCGCTCGGCCGCAGGCGCCGCCACCCTGGGCGCCCGCCCGCAGAGGCCCGTGGCCCGGAGGGCTGAGGCGGCCGGCGGCGGCGGGCTCGGGCCGGGGCGGCGGCGGCGGCGGCGGGGGGCGCGGGCGGCGCGGGGGCCCGAGCTCCGCGGGGCCCGGCCTGGGAGACGACGACGGAGGCTGGAAGTGCGCGGCGGCCGCGGCTGCTGAGGTGGCGGCGACCGCGGCGGCGGCGCTTCCGCTCATGGCGGGGCCGCGGGCAGCGGCTCCGGCTGCGACTCGACTCCGGCGCGGCGGGCGCTGGCTGGGCCCGGGCCGGCGGCGGCAGCAGCGACGGCGGCGGCGGCGACGGAGGCGGCTCCCGGAGGGGGAGGAGGCGGAGCCGGGAAGCGGCGGCGGCGGAGGGGGCGGGGACACGGAGGGGGCGGGGACGCCGCGCCGCCGCGCCAATGGGCGGCGTGCTCCGCGGCGGCGGCTCCCGGGCCGGGCCGGCGGGGCGAGGGGGGGTCCTCGGCTGCGGGCGGGGGCGGGGGAGCTGGGGTCCGCCGGCCCGGGAGCCGCCTCTCGCGGCCGCTCCTCCCCCGGGGCGCGGCCGCGGGCCTCCCGATCCAGGCGCCGGGCGACCCCGGCCGGGCTCCGTCTGGGGCCCCGCGGCCCTGCCGACCCGACGCCGGTGTCCGCGCCGCGAGTTGGCCGGGTTTGGGGCGGGGGGCGGGGGTGGGTGCTGGTCGCCGGCCGCCCGCTCCACGATTGCGCCTCCCCGGCCGCCCTCCTCCTACACCCCCTCCCCCCCACACCGTAGGCGCAGTCTCCTCTCTTGACTGTTTCCTTAAAGTTTCTCCCTTTCCCACACTTAGGAGAGAAACTCTTCCTTCGCCGGCTCCGTCTCGGCGATCAGTCCGTCCCCCGGACCGAGGGGACAGCGGAGGCAGCCCCGGCCGAGGGGAGACGCCTCGCCTTCTCCGAGTCCAGAGACCGTCCTCGATTAGGGACGGCAGCCAGCGCGGCTCAGCCCCGGCCCCGCGCCCCAGTCTCTGACTTGCTCCCCCTTTTCGTGCTTTAAACGCCCTTGTAAAGACCGACGGGAAACCGTCCAACCCTGCGGGGCCTGCCCTCCCACGGGGAGCGGCGGGGAGGCGCGGACAGCCTTCGGAGCTGTGCTGACAGCTCTCCTCCGGGGGGATTCTGCCGATTCATGGCCCCCGGGGCAGCCTCCTCTTCTTGGATGGGATGTTGGTCCCTGAACCCATTTCCTTTTCGTGTTTCTTTTGACTCTCATATGGAAGCCATAGGGGAGAGAAAAAAAACAAAAACAAAACAAAAACTCAGCCATGTGCAGGAGTGCCTGCAAGTACAGCCACGTGGGTGAGGGTGCAGCTAGACTGCTGACTGGATCATTTCAATACAGTATTATCCTCAGCCTTCCCCTACATGCAGCCACCAGCTGGGGACTGAGGAGAGAGAGATCGAGCCACAAACTGACAAGGCAAAGTGTTGCAGAAGTAGGCTGACCCCATGAGAGAGATGAATCTTTAGCAACAAACATTTTGGCCCTAACCGGCTTGGCTCAGTGGATAGAGCATCGGCCTATGGACTGAAGGGTCCCAGGTTCGATTCCGGTCAAGGGCATGTATCTTGGTTGCGGGCACATGCCCAGTAGGGGGTGTGCAGGAGGCAGCTGATGGATGTTTCTAACTCTCTATCCCTCTCCCTTCCTCTCTGTAAAGAAACAATAAAATATATATATTTAAAAAAAAAAAAAACATTTCAAACTCCACCCTGACACTTACTAGGGGCGTGATCTTTCACTCATAGGGTCATCAGCAATGCCAGGCAGTGGGGGATACAATGATGAAGACATATAGTCCAAGCATTCAAAGACTTTACAAATCTCCTTGGAGGAGGAGGACGGTGAGATATATTCTTAGAAGATAAGAACTTAAGAATGAGTAAGAGTTTATCAGGTAGAGCAGGTTGGGAGACAGTGGGCTGGGAAGACTTTAATATTATTATTGGTCAAGGAACTTAATATTTCCTAAATCCCATCCTTGACTTTCTGGTCACAGAAGAGGCAGGTAACATTGTATTACTACGTGGGGCCTCGGTCCCAGTGCCCACTGTAGAATGCCCTACAACTGTGGCATGTTTATCTCCTTTGATAGGTCTCAGCAACATTGAACAAAATGTTTCCACCCCAAAGCTCAAACCCCAGTTTCAGCTCTTAACAACTCTAAGTTAGTCAGATGCCTTGCCCACCGGCCCTAGAAGAAAAGGGGCAAGCAAGCAATTGTAGTCGGTAACCAAAGGAGCCGCCTGAAGCTGCCTTGCAGGCCAGGAAGGAAAAAAGGAGAGAGCCAGACCAGGTCTTGGGCCACCTCATCTTGCCAATTAAGGGGTACAAAAGAAAGAATGGACCATATCCATGTGGGCTGTGACCTTTAGCTCTGAAAATTTCCATCCTCCAGCAAGGGTCAGGAAGAGAGATGGGCCTGGTGTGTTCAGGAAATCACACGTTCAATAGGGCTTAAGTGTATCGCCTGGGCAATGAGTGGAGAGATCAGAGTGGAGAGTTGAGAGGAGACCAGATGACCATGAAAAGACTTGAATGCCATGTTGAGACATTTGAACTTAACACAAGTAACTAAAGGAAGCTATTAAAGGGTTTAGGGAGAGAATGATGTGATCAGATTGAATTTTGGAAAGACTCTGGCTGCTGTGTAGAAAATGGATTGGAGAGGAACAAGAAGTGAAACAATGAAAGTGGTTAAAAAGCTATTAAGCAAGGGATGAAAGGGACCCAAACTGGTGCAAAGATGGTAGGAATAGAGAAATATTAAGGTGGTAGAATCACCAAGACATGTAGCTGTTGAGGACAATGAGCGAGAATCAAGGATAACAAAGATTTTGGACTCAGGCAACTGGGTGATAGTGGTGCCATCCCTAAAGATGGAATACAGGATGAGGAACAGATAACTGTGATCCTAGTTCAATCAGTTCATTTCTATGACCCTCACTGTCTTCATCCATGTAAGGCAGAAGAGCTGAGGGAATTGGACTAGAGTTACTAGTATACTAATACAGTTACTAATGCCCTTCTGAGATTGGCATACAGAGATTTGCAAAGGAGATGCAAGATAGCAGAATTGCCCATTTCACATTTTGTTTCCATTCTAATTGTGGCTAAAATATACATAACATCATTTTATCATTTTAACCATTCGCAAGTATGCAATTCAGTAGCATTAACTCCTGTCTTTAGCTCAGGCTGCTATAACAAAATACCATAGGCTGCTGGCTGAAACAACATAAATTTATTTTCTCACAATTCTGAAGGCCTGAAATTCAAGATCAAGATGTTTGGTTTCTGATGAGAGGTCTCTTCCTGGCTTGTAAATGGCGGAATTCTGTGTGCTCACTTGATAGGGAGAGAATAGAGCAAACTCTATGGTCTCTCTTCTTATAAGACTACTAATCTCATCTTGAGGCCCCCACCTTCATGACCTCAAAACCTAATTATTTTCCAAAGGCTTCATCTCCAAATGTCACATTAGGGGGTAGGACTTCAATATGAGTGGGGGAAGGGGATGGGACACAAAATTTACTTCATAGCAACCACATTTACAATGTTATTCAACCATCACCACCATTCATTTCCAGAACTTTTTCATTATCCCAGACAAAAACTGTGTACCTATTAAATAACTCTCATTCTCCCCTCCCCCCAACCCCCTGGTACCTCTATTCCACTTTCTATCTTGATGTATTTGCCTATTATAGGTACCTCATACAAATGGAATCATACAATATTTGTCTTTTTGTGTCTGGTTTATTTCACCTAGGGTAATGTTTTCATGGTTTAACCGTGTATTTGAATTTCATTCCTTTTTAAAGCTGAATAACATTCCATTTTATGTATATACCACATTCTGTTTATCCATCCATCCATCAATGGACTTTTATGTTGTTTCCACCTTTTAGTTATTGTGAATAATACTGCTATGAACATTGGTATCTTTTTGAGTCCCTGCTTTCAATTCTTTTGAATTCCACCAACGAGTGGAATTGCTGTATCATATGGTAATTTTGTGCTTAACTTTTAGAGGAACCACCAATTTTCCATAGTGGATGCACCATTTTCCATTCCTACCAGCAATCACAAGGGTTTCAATTTCTCCACATCCTCATCAACTTCTTTTTCTATTTTCATATTAGTGAACCTAATGGGTGTGAAGTGGTATCACCTTGTGGTTTTGATTTCCATTTCTCATTTCATTTTCAAGCTCATGTATTTGCATTCCAGCTTGGTTTGCAATTTGTTGGGGTGGGAGTAGAGAAGAGAGATTATAAGGAAATACTGAAGCCTTGGCCAGGTAAACTCAGTTGGTTAGAGTGTCCTCCTGGTTCGCCAAGGTTGCAGTTTCGATCCCTGGTCAGAAAATCAATCAGTGAATTCATAAATGGGTGGAACAACAAATTGATGATTCTCTACCCCCAACTCCCTGTGCTTCAGCTCTCTCTCTCTAAATTAATTTTAAAAATTAAAAAAAGGAAAATACTGAAACAGTTATTTCCTGGAAAATTGTAAACGGATGATAGACTTCAAATAGTTATGATGCAAAACCAAAAGAATAAGATAGTCTCTGCTATGCCACAGAATAACACCCTGCAGCCTTAGCAACTGAAGAACTCTAGATAAAGTAGAACTCAATGACTGACAGCGTAACCATGCCCAGCAAAGGCAGTGGAAATCGTGCCAAATGGAAGGGGCTGGAGCAGAAGATGAAGTTAACCACCAAACCCACATGACTACACTTGTTCACAAGGACATCACAAGTACCTGTGAAACACCTCTGAGATTTCCCTGAAACAACTGTCAATGTATACTGTAGGGTGTGGATGAGGGCAAACGAACACATGCTGGCTGTTTTTCTCACTGTTATAATGCTAATAAACACGAGTTTCTATTCTAAAAATAGGATTGCTAGGCCAATGTTTTTAAAAGTTTTAATTTCCAGAATGATTGTAACAAAGTATTTAATAACTTATTTATTTTTATATAAATATGTGGGATTGACTTGATCCTGTTCCTCACTTCCAAAGCCTCTGGCATTGGTTTTATTTATATATTTATTATTCTCTTTTATTCATATTCTCCAATCTCGTTTCCTTTTCACACCATAGGAAATCATCCAAGTGTGTTTAGCGTATATACTTTTTAAAAAATATATATATTTCTTTATTGATTTCAGAGAGGAAGGGAGAGAGAGAGATAAAACATCAATGATGAAAGAGAATCATTGATTGGCTGCCTCCTGCACACCCCACACTGGGGATCGAGCCTGCAACCCAGGCATGTGCCCTTGACTGGAATTGAACCTGGGACCCTTCAGTCCACAGGCTGACGCCCTATCCACTGGGCCAAGCCGGCTAGGGCTAGTGTATATACTTTTATTTGTAGGTGCTTATTTAAAATTTGTATTATTGTTTTAAATGTGTATATTTTTTCTTATAGTATTGTAAGATAAATATTTTTCTTTTTTTCTTTCTTTTAGCAACAGGTATTTAAGATTTTGTCCATTGCTTCTAACTATTGCACTGTACTCCATCCACATCATTACTTTTTGCTGTTTTTGTTTGTTTGTTTGTTTTTTTGTTAATCCTCACTCGAGGATATTTTTCCACTGATTTTTAGAGAGAGTAGAAGAGAAAGGGAGAGACAGAGAGAAACATCGATGTGAAAGAGATCGATTGGTTGCCTCCTGCATGCACCCTGACCAGGGCCAGGGAACCTGCAACAGAGGTACACGCCCTTGACCGGAATCAAACCCGGCACCCTTCAGTCCATGGGCCGACGCTCTATCCACTGAACCAAATTGGCCAAGGCCACCACATTATTTTTTATTTAAATTCTTTATTGTTGAAAGTCTCCTTTTCCCCCATTGACCTTTCCCAGCCCTCTCCCACCTCTCAGCACTGGCCCTCACCCCCCTATTGTCTGTGTCCATTGGTTATGCTTACATGCATGCATACAAGTCCTTTGGTTGATCTCTTACACCCCCTTCCTTACCCTCCCCTGCCTTCCCTGTGAGGTTTGACAGTCTGTTTGATGCTTCTCTGTCTCTGGATCTATTTTTGTTCATCAGTTTATGTTGTTCATTATATTCCACAAATGAGTGAGATCATGTGATATTTATATTTCTCTGACTGGCTTATTTCTCTTAGCATAATGCTCTCCAGGTCCATCCATGCTGTTGCAAATGGTGAGAGTTCTTTCTTTTTTACAGTATTCCATTGTGTAGATGTACCACAGTTTTTTTAATCCACTCATTTGCTGATGGGCACTTAGGCTGTTTCCAAATCTTAGCTATTGTGAATTGTGCTTCTGTGAACATAGAGGTGCATATATTCTTTCTGATTGGTGATTCTGATTTCTTGGAATATACTACTAGAGGTGGGATTACTGGGTCAAATGGGAGTTCCATTTTTAATTTTTTGAGGAAATTCCATACTGTTTTCCACAGGGGCTGCACCAGTCTGCATTCCTACCAGCAGTGCACGAGGGTTCCTTTTCCTCCACATCCTCACCAGCACTTGCTGCTTGTTGATTTGTTGATGATAGGCATTCTGACAGGTGTGAAATGGTACCTCATTGTTGTTTTGATTTGCATCTCTCGGATAATTAGTGACTTTGAACATTTTTTTTTTCATATATCTCTTGGCCTTCTGTATGTCCACTTTTGAAAGTGTGTATTTAGGTTCTTTGCCCATTTTTTTTTATTAGATTGTTTATCTTCCTTTTGTTAAGCTGTATGAGTTCCCTATAAATTTTGGAGATTAAACCCTTATTGAATGTAACACTGGCAAATATGTTCTCCCATTCAGTGTGCTCTCTTGTTTTGTTGACGGTTTCTTTTGCTGTGCAGAAGCTTTTTTTTATTTTGATGTAGTCCCATGTTTATTTTCTCCTTAGTTTTCATTGCCGTATGAGATGTATCAATAAACATATTGCTATGAGATATGTCTGATATTTTGCTGTCTATGAGTTCTTCTAAGATTTTTATGGTTTCCCGTCTTGTGTCTAAGTTTTTTATCCATTTTGAGTTTATTTTTGTGTATTGGTGGTCTAGTTTCATTTTTTTGCATGTATCTGTCCAATTTTCCCAACACCATTTATTAAAGAGACTATTCTGACCCCATTTTACGCTCTTGCTTCCTTTGTCAAATACTAGTATTAACTGAGCATAATGGCTTGGGTTGATTTCTGAGTTCTCTGTTCTGTTCCATTGGTCTATATGTCTGTTCTTGTGCCAGTACCAGGCAGTTTTGAGAACAGTGGCTTTGTAATATAGCTTGATATTTGGTATTATGATCCCTCCAATTTTGTTCTTCTTTCTCAGGATTGCTGCGGCTATTTGAGGTCTTTTCAAATTCCATATACATTTTTGGAGAGTTTGTTCTAGATCTGTGAAATATATCGTTGTTTTTGTTTGTTTATTTAATATATTTTTATTGATTTCAGAGAGGAAGGGAGAGGGAGAGAGAGAGAGAAACATCATTGATGAGAGAGAATCATTGACTGACTGCCTCCTGCACGCCCCCCACCGGGGATCAAGCCCACAACCTGGGCACCTGCCAACTGGAATCAAACCCAGGACCCTTCAGTCCGCAGGCCACTCCATCCACTGAGCCAAACCAGCTGGGGCTATGCTGTTAGTATTTTAATGGGGATTGCATTGAGTCTATAGAGTGGTTTGGGCATCCACCACATTTTGACTTCTTCAATTATGGGTACCCAAATTATCTCCAACTCCCCATAACCAAAACAACACTGCTGTGACTATCTCCAAACACTCCTTTCATGGGATCTGTGTGAGACTTTCTTTGGGTTATATATCCAGTAGTAGAATTGGATGTTTTATAGTTTTTTTTCTCTTTTATACAGTTTTGGTTTTCATTTTTTTATTACTAACAAGGATAAATGTGTGTGTGTTTCTTTAACTACTGTATTCTTCCAAGAATTTTCTGATCACGTCTTTATCCCTACCCCCCATTGTTTCTTTAAAGACTAATTTAGCCTGTAATTGATTGTAACACATTGAATAAAGGTGATACATGGGTCCACACATGAGTCCATAATGATACTCAGAGAGAGAAAGGAGAAAAAACTCATTTGCTACCAATGGAAATACTATGATGCTGACTTTTTTATTTGGTCAGGAAATTGGTTATTACAAAGAAAGAATGAAGCAGTTAGCCTGCCATTTTATGAAGAAATTAGGTTCAGCCCCAATTGACAAGGGGAAACTCTTCTTTACAGAAGACCATCAGCTAATGAATGTAGAAGGACTAATAGGAAATCACCATTTTGCAATCTCCAATGAAATAAACTAATTCAAGCAAGGATCATCAGTGAATGTTAAACTATTCAAAAAAGAAAGAAAGAAAAACTACCAATCTACCATTGTATCTATTTCCTACCACTTACTTGCCCTGTGAACACTTCCAATTTGCCTTCTATTCCCACCGATCTATTGAAACTGCAATGTTTGAAGGACAATAGTGGCTTCTCAATTGAGAAATACAATGGCTTTTTCTCACCCTTCATGATCTCTTTATAATATCTGACATTAGAGGCCACCTCCCTTTTCTTGTAATTCTCTCCTTTCACCTAGAAAAGACTGGTTACCTATTGCAGTATAACAAACCAACCAAATATTAAGTGGCTTAAAACAATAATATTATTTTTGATGGTTCTGTGGTAGAACGAGCTGGCTCTGTTGGGTGGTTCTCACACAGAATCTCTAATATGGTTACAATCAGATGGAGTCCTTTGAAAGCTCAACTGGGCTGGTAGCTAAGATGGTTTCATCACTCACTTGTCTAATACCTAAGCTGAGATGACTGGACTAGATAGAAGTTAGCAAGGCTTCTCTTGCTCTTTCTTGTTTTCTCTCTCTCTTTCTTGTTTTCTTCTCTCTCAATGCAGCTGGCTTTGGGCTTCCTAACAGCATGGTAGTTAGTCTCAGGATAGATAGACTTTTTACATAGTGCCTGGCTTCCCACAGAGCAAATGCTTCAAGTATCTCAGTGGAAGCTCCGAGGCTTCTGATGAGATAACTAGAGGCCTGGTGCATGAATTCATGCACATCGAAAGAAAATTAATTAGAAGAAATATTTTAGAGGCCGGGGAGGGACTGTGGGAGGGCTCCAGGCTGTGTCCAGCCCGTCTTGCCCAGTCCTGATTGGCCAGACCCCAGCAGCAAGCTAACCTACAGTCAGAGCGTCTGCCACCTTGTGGTCAGTGCACGTCATAGCGACTGGTTGAGCCGTCGACCAAACGGTTGACCAATTGGTCAGACACTTAGCATATTAGGCTTTTATATATATAGATTAATGGTCTCTTTCTCACCCAATATGAATCACCCACTATTGCTAGCATTGCTTTCTTTAGAGGGGGAAAAAGAATTTAAAGACCCTTCCAAAGCTAAATGCAAAACCTATCCATGTTTTTATTGCTTCATTTTTAACTATGTATGTATCCATACCTAATGCAAAAGCAATTTTGAAATACTCAGTTTTTATCAAGTCTTTCTAAAGCATTTATTTTAGTTTTCATAGGACCAGGAACTCTCTTTCCTTTTGCACTTGTATTTCTGCAGTTTACTTAATATTTAATCAAATAACATAATTATAGTAATAAATACAACTAATATAAACAGATTTGGGGACAAAAGTGTCAGAAAGCAGCCTATTGGCTGTGAGTGTTCAGTATATGAAGGTATAAATCGGTATATTTTACATAAGGCATGGAAAGCGTTGGTCAATCAGTTAAAAAGAGTTTCTAATATACCATTTACTGAACCTTTTGAATTGGAAGCAACATCAGCCATTTTAAGAAACATAGAATTTATTGTTTCCTGTAACCCAAAGTTTAGGGTGGATCTGGTATGAGTTGATTCAGGGGCTCAAGTGATGTTATCAGCTCCCAATCTTCCTTCATCTCTCAGCTGTGGTCACCACTATGTTGGCTTTCTGTGGTGGCAGGATGGTGATGGCAGCTCCTGCCAAGGAGAGCATGTATCCCTCAGCAATCCTAACAAAAGACTCACTACTCTTCATCGGCTAAGATTAGGTATGCGCTCACCTCTATATGGATTTGAAGGCTGAGTCCCATGTTCCACTGTAGCCCTACCTGACTATGAACTGAGAATTGCCTTGGAGTGTTCCAGTATACTGTTACAGAAGTCCACTCCTGCAGTAATGATTGAAGCAAGGACTCTGTGCTGCTTGAGGGAAAGCATAACATCTTGTTCTCCCTGTACTCTCCCCCTACCCCACCGCCACACACACATACACAGCACCCTCATGTTTCCCTGCACACAGGAGGCATTGCTAATTATGAACTAAAAGTCACAAGCATCTTTTTCTTCATTTACTGTGCACCTTAACACACTTTGTAGGAGACTTGCCCTTGGTGTGCAAAATGCCAGTCCCCATTTGCCTGAATTTTGTTCTCTTTTGATCTCTCGTGCTGTCAAAAGGCCTCAAAGCATAGGTTTGATTGAGGTCTGGTCTCAAAGACACACACAGTGCTGAGCTCCATACAGAATCCCCTAAGCAAAGTCTTTCCTGTCAAATCTTACGTCTTGCATGTTGCTTGACAACGCTGGTCATGGTGAGGCTGTCGTTTTAATTTCATCTTCTGGGTTTGTACTAGAGCCACTTTTAAGGACTCTCCTAGGGTCTTTCTCGTAGTATCCCTCCCAACCTCCCCCCTCTTCCCTTGGTTCCTCCCTTCCCTGCAGCCACAGCTGCCTGGCTCCAGGGCACTCAGACAGCACTGTCGCCTTGGCAACCCAGAAGGGGGCTTCAATCTACTGTCTCCCCAGAGGGGTTGGGCTGGCCCTGAGCCAGGAAGAGGCAGGGGGCAGGGGACCTGACCTGCCTAGCGCAGAGTGTGTTGGGAAGTAAACAGACCACTGGTGTGCTGCCTGCCAGCAGAAACGGAATGTCATGGGTGGGACTGCCTGAGTGTTGTAAAAGCAAACTGCCAAGGATGCTACGTCCAGCGAAGAGAACAGGAATGGGACAAGAGAAAGAAGGCCTGATGCATCTTGGGCTCAGATATGCAGTGCCTGGTGAAATGGCTGAGGCTCTGTATTTGTTTCCTGGGGCTGTAGTAACAAAGTATTACGAACTGAGTGCCTTAAAATAACAGAACTGCATTGTCTCACAGTTCTGGAGGGTAGAAGTCCCAAATCAAGGTATTGGCAGGGCCACACTCTCTCCGAAACCTGTAGGGGGATCCTTCCTTGCCTCCTCCCTAGCTCCTGGTGGTTTACTGGCACTCTTTGGCCTCCCTTGGGTTGCAGCTTGCATAACTCCAATCTCTGCCTTAGTGGTCACATGGCATTCTCCCCTTTGGTCTCTTTATGTGCCCTCTTATAAGGACATCAGTCATGTTGGGGTCCACCCTACTCAATATGACTTCATCATTACTAATCTTATCTGTAATGACCCTATTTCCAAACAAGATCACATTCTGCGGTACTGATAGTTAGGACTTCAGTATATCCTTTTATAGGGGACATAATTCAACCGAAAACAGGCTCCCAGATAGGTATGAAATGATGGGGAAGATGGTTTCAGAAGTTCTTGGAATATAAAGGTCTGGGAAGGTTATTTGACAGGCCTAAGGAAGGCCTAAAATACCAGGCTGAGGAGTTTGGCCTTTATTTAGCAGAATGGAGTCGTGAAAGTTTTTGAAGCAGGCAGCGATGTGACTAACTATGATTACCTATGAGACTCCGGGTTTTTGTCATTGGTTGCTTTTTATTTTTTAGTACCAGAGGAATGAGCCACTTCTTTCTCCAACTGTCTGTTTGAGCCACAGGCCAACCACATAGTTGAAGCATGGCATAAACCTCGAAAATGAATAGCACAGAGTTTGGTGCTATTATTGTGTCCATTTTACAGTCCAGAAGTATGACCTCCACTTGCCAATTCTGTCAGTCTCAGTTGCCTTATCAGTCAAATGAGAATAATCAGAGTACCTATCTCATAGAGTTGTTGGAGGGATTAAATGAAGATCTCATATAAACTTGAAAATTATTAAAAATAAGTTTAAAGTAAATAGCTAAAGAAAAGATCTCATGTATTTATCTTAGAAGAATGTCTGCCAAGTAGAAGCTCAACAAATGTTCACAATTATTATGCAAAGATGAACAGTTCATTTGGCTAAGAAGGGCAGGAAAAGTAATTATTATTAGTGCTGGTTCTTAGACTTTAGACCCTGGAACTAGTTTGCACAGCACTTTTCAGTGTATACTCTGTTATCCGTTTTCCTTCTTTCTATGTAATCCTCATGACAATTTTGTGAGTTAGTCAGGGCTTTCATTATTGTGTCCATTTTACAGATAAGAAACTGAGACCCAGATGGGTTAAATCAGTGGCTTTCGGTGTTTTTTCTTCTGGGTCACATATGACAGATGTTGCTTTCAGGTGAACACACTCTCATGTGTAATTCCTGCCATATCTTCATCCCTTTCTCTCCCACTGGAGAGTATGCAGCCACTAAGAAAGCTAAGTAAAGCTGTATGTAGGTGTGAAAAGACATCGCTGACATATTATTGATGAAAAAAATCAGAGTGAAAATTTACTATTTATAGTAATAGTCTCTGTACAATATGTTTACACAAGTGTAAATTGTCAGGCCACATAGGAAACTGGAAAGTGGTTAACTCTGGAACTGAGCAGTTAGAGGTGATTGAGTGGGTGGATGGAGCTTTCACTTCTACATATACAATTTTAAAATACACATGTATTATTTTTATAATGAAAACTTAATTCCATTTTGGAAATAAAATAAAGCATTTGGTATGCAAGCAACATTATTATAGGCATACCTTGAATCTGCTCTAATTTTCTTCAAGGAAATCATTCATGAATATGCATAGACTATTTCTGGAAGGGTATTTAAGAAGCTGATGACAGGAAGGGTGGAGGGATTGAGCAAAAAAGAGAAAAAAACTCATAGACACAGACAACAGTGTGATGATTGTAGGGGGAAGAGGGGAGGGATGGTGGGGGAGGATATAGGGAGGATAAATGGTGATGGAAGGAGACTTGACTTAGGGTGGTGAACACACAATACAATGTACAGATGATGTGTTGTGGAATTGTGCACCTGAAACCTGTGTAATTTTATTAACCAGTGTCACCCTAATACATTCAATAAAAAGGAAAAAATTGTATAGGTAGAATAAAACTGTCATTATTTGCAAATAACATGATACTATATAGAAAGAACTATAATGATTACACACACACACACCCTATTAGAACAAATAAATGAATTCAGTTAAAAAAGAAGAAGTTGAATACAGTGGTTGCTTCTCAAGAGGGAGACTGGGGGGCTAGAGTTTAAAGTCAGGGGTGGAAGGAAAATTAACTTTTCACTGTATATTCTTTTATATGATTTAATTTGTTTTTAACCAAATGCGTGTATTATGAATTCAAATGAATTACGGGAAAATTATTGAAAGCTTCAGTGATTTATAATTACCAATGAATAATTTGTAACTCACCTCATGACTGATCACAACACACCAGTGCTTCCCACTGGATTAGATACTAAGCAGAGTGTTGGAATCCAAACTTAGGCCTTAGCTGGGTAGCTCAGTGGGTTAGAACATCGTCCCGATACGCCAAGTTTGCAGGTTCTAATGAATGCATAACTAAGCAGAGCAACAAACAGATGTTCCTCAAATAAAACACAAAGCAACAAAAAACTTAGGACTCTGACTCCAAATCTGTGGCTCTTTACACTACATCGTTACCCAGTGTGGTTACTTCAAGGGCTGCACCCCCAAGACCCCCAAGCCCACACCCCAGACTCAACAAACTGCGGCAGTTCTGTCACAATTGTCATGGCAGAAAAGTCATGACTGTGGAATTAACTTCCCAACCTGTTTTTAGTCAACCACAATTCTCTATTGTTCACCTACTTTTTTTTTTTTTCATTGAGATATAACTTACATGTGGTAAAGTATACAAATATTAAATGTTCATCTCAATGAATTTTTATATATGTTCACCTGTGTAAACACCATCCAATTCAAAATATAGACCACACCATCTTTCCAGAAGGCTCCTTCATGCCCTCTCCAGTCCATACCACCCCCTAAATGTAACCCCTATTCTGACTTTTACTATCATAGATTAATTTTGCGTGTTTTTGAACTTCTCATAAATGAATCATAAAGTATCTACTCTTTGGTGTCTGGCTTCTTTTGCTTAACTCTATTTAATGAGATTTATCCATGTCATATGTAGCAGTTGTTTGTTCATTCCAAGAGTGAAAGTGCTGAGCCATAGGGTGTGTGTGTGTGTGTGTGTGTATATGTGTGTGTGTGTGTGTGTGTGTGTATGTGTGTATTTAACTTTATTGCCAAACAGTTGTCAGTGTAATTGCATAATGTATACTCCTACTAGAAATATAAGAAAGTTTCAGGGCCCTGGCTGGGTGGCTCTGTTGGTTAGAGCATGGTCCCGTACACCAAAAACGTTTTGGGTTTGATTCCTGGTCAGGGCACATACCTAGGTTTTAGGTTCAATTCCCAGTAGGGGTGCATATGGGAGGCGACCAATCGATGTTTCTCTCTCTCTCTTTTTTAATAAATATATATTTTATTGATTTTTTTACAGAGAAGAAAGGAGAGGGATAGAGAGTTAGAAACATCGATGAGAGAGAAACATGGATCAGCTGCCTCCTGCACACCCCCTACTGGGGATGTACCCGCAACCAAGGTACATGCCCTTGACTGGAATCGAACCTGGGACCCTTCAGTCTGCAGGCCGACGCTCTATCCACTGAACCAAACCGGTTAGGGCACTTTCTCTCTCTCTTGATCTCTCTCTCACTCAAATCAATAAAAACATATCCTTGGGTGAGGATTAAAAAAAAAAGTTGCCGGTGCTCCACATCCTCACCCACACTTAATATTGTCAGTCCTTTTTTAAAAATAAAGTTTCTTTAAAATTTATTTTGTAGAGAGAGGAAAGGAGAGGGAGAGAGAGATAGAAACATCGATGAGTTGAACCCTCAACTTGTGCATGTGCCCTGACCGGGAATGGAACCAGGGACCTCTCATTACATGAGATGAAGCTCAACCAACTGAAACACACCACCCAGGCTGTCAGTCCTTTTAATTTATGCTGTTTTGTTGGGGGTCACCAATTCTGTTTTGAGCCCCCCCCGCCCCGGCCCGCCACTCCACTCCCGTGCACAAGTTGAGGGTTCAATCCCCAATAGAGAGCGTGCAGGAGGCAGCCAATTGATGATTCTATCTCATGGTTTCCCATCTGCTCAGTCCTCTGGTGTGACAGCTCTTCAATGGACTCTTTGAACTCCTGACCAATGCTTTCTGCATTCTTTTCTAGAGCAAAGCCCTATCCTGCTATGATCCCAGCACCTGATTGAATACTAGTGCTTACCACAAGCAAATGTAATCTCTGCTACAGCCCCAGACCTGATTCCCGCCAACT
The DNA here is from genome assembly GCF_028538775.1 of Myotis yumanensis. Taxonomy (NCBI): domain Eukaryota; kingdom Metazoa; phylum Chordata; class Mammalia; order Chiroptera; family Vespertilionidae; genus Myotis; species Myotis yumanensis. Next base: position 28,201,420 of record NW_027223763.1, on the reverse strand, counting down.
GATTTCTAATGCTAAACACAAACAGGTCTCTATGCTAATGACAGACTATATTCATAGCCCACCACAGACTGATATGCTTTCAGGTCTTTGATTTCCAAATGTTATTATGGGCTTGTGATTTACATAAATTTTAAAAAAATACATGATCATTGTGAAACTCAAATCATCAAATGGTCATAAATATTTGCACATGCAATATTTAAAAAATTAATGTAGCCCTGGCCTGTGTGGCTCATTTGATTGTGCGCCATACTGTGCATTAAAAGGTTGCCAGTTCAATTCCAAGTCAGGGCACATGCCCAGGTTTCAGGCTTGATCTCTGGTAGGGGGAGTGCAGGATTGATGTTTCTCTCTCACAGCGATGTTTCTCTCTCTCCTTCTTTCTTCTTCTCTCTAAAAATCTAAAATCTTTTAAAGAACTATTCTTTTAAAAAAATTAATGTAAAATTGAATACAAATCAGAGCTGTAATCACAGCTACAGGGTGAACCCTGGTCCCAACCACAGTCTGAGTCATGACCCCAGTAGCAGACTGAGCTCTAATCCTCAGACAGGCTGAGCCCTGACCCTATTTCACAAACTGACCTTCTTCAAACTCAGACCAATAAATACAAATGGACCAAGCACAATATTAGAAATTATTAGAGAATGTGAAATTGCATTGTTAAGCAAATTCTATCTATAATTTCACTTTGCTTTACTTCAAGTTTTTTTTTCTTCAAGTTTTAATTGTAACTGCATTTTGCTAAGTTAGGGAAAGAGACTATATTCAACCCCACCTGGACATGTTGTAAAGAACAGGCTGGAGGCGGGGGAGTGTGGCTCAAGGAAGCCTAAAGCTGAGCTGGCCCTGCAGATGGCGGTGGAAAAAATGGGTAACCTTCTTTCTGTCCTCACAAGATGGCAGGTTTATTTTAAGGGCATTTTTTAACAGCTTTAAAAAAAATGGATTCAAAGAACACTGGGGGAAGCCTCTGGTTTTTTGGGCTTTTGCCCCTGGTGCCTGTTTTTTTAACAATGGTATTTGACTCCCAGTGAGATTTGTTCCTTCATTAAATTCTGATCATATTGGTTTTCATATCCCCCTCTTTGCAGTGGCTGTTGTAAAGTAAAAAGGAGTCAGAGCCTTCGAGAACGAATGCTTACCAGAGGGAAAGGGAGGTGGGAGGAGGCAAAAGAGAGTAAAAGGGGGATAAATGGTGATGGAAGGAGACTTAACTTGGCGTGATGAATATACAATACAATATACAGATGGTGTATTATAGAACTGTACACCTGAGACCTACTAGTATATAATTTTATTAACCAATGTCACCCTAATAAATTCAATTTAAAAAAAAGAATGAATGCTTAGAGGCTCTGTTTGCCCTTTGTCTGCTAATCAGTAGCAAGCTGATAACATAAATTTCACTTTTTCTTATGCCCTTGAGAAAAATCTTCATTTCACCCTTACCACTAGGAGAAGTGTGCCCGAATGGACTCTGTCCTGTGAGGGATGGCTGAGGGATCTAATTGCAAAGTGGGCCATCACAAAAGTTTTCTCTCCTGGACAAAAATCCTGATTAGTTTGAGATTTCTGATTTCTTAAACATTAACTGGGTAAGACAACTTGTTTGAAGGAGCCACATGGTATTGTGGACAGGCACTGGGCTGGGAGTCAGAAGACTTGGAAAGTTCTGCCACCATATGTAACCTGGTACAAATCCCTTTCTCTCTCTAAGCTTCTTCTCTCCATCTGCAATCATAAAGTTTAAGTGTAGCTGTTTGTAATATCTTTACATACATTATCTCATTTAATCCTTACAACAATCCCCATGAGATGGAAATTGATTATTCCCATTTCACAGAAATGGTAACAGGGATTTAGAGAAATTAAGACTTGCCCAAGCCTTGGCTGCGTAGCTCAGTTGGTTGGACCTAGTCCCAGTGCACCAAGGTTGTAGGTTCCATTCCCAGTCAGGGCACACACATACAAGGAGTCAACCAGCAAATGAAGGCGTAGATAGGTGGAACAACAGATTGATATTTCTCTCTCTACAAATCTATATTAGAAAGGATTTTCCCAAGATAACATAGCAGTCAAGTAATTTTGTTTTAGTTGAATGCATCCCTTTATTGTTGTTACTTATCATTAATTTTCTCATTGAAAAACATTTATTTATCATTTTCATATGTCAAATACTGTTATTTTTTAATCTTCACCTGAGGATATGTTTTTTATTTATTTTAGAGAGAGAAGAAGGGAGGGAGGGAGGGAGGGAGAGAGAGAGAGAGAGAGATTTGAAAGAGAAACATTGATCGGTTGCCTCTTGTACATGCTCTGACCAGGGATCAAACCTGCAACCTAGTCTTGTGCTCTGACCAGGAATCAAACCTGCAACCTTTTTGGTGTATGGGACTGAGCCACCCAGCTGGGGGCTGTCAAATACTATTTTTGACTCAAGGAACAGGAACATTTGCAGACCTAATCTTCTTGGTTAACTATTTTATACAGGTCAGCGTGTCAGCTGAAGGTAGTATGAATCAAGGGTTTTCCCTTTCTCCTTTTCTTAGGACAAATTTGGATTAACTTTATAGCTCTGTCCCCCTGGAGGTCTAATAAAGGTACAAAGTCAGCTATGGTTTAGGAAGCATTGCTTAATGTAAAAATAACCCCTATTTGGTAAAGTTCATCTGGGCCAGGAAACAGCAATACTTGGAGGGAAGCCATGGCTTTGGGCCTCCCTAGGTGCAGCGAACTGTTGTAACTAGGCTCATCTCCCACAGGGAACCTGAAAACTATGCCTATGGACACAAGATATTGATGTGTATTTGGGACAGGGCATTTCTAAACTAAGATTGTCACCACAGTCACTGATGTGATCTTGTCTCCTTGTACCTGAGCTGTCACCTAAAAACCCAAAGAAGACTAATCACTGGATTACTACAAGAACTCCTGGTGAAGAGAAGTACTAGATGCTGTCCTGTTGGCGTGCTGTTTCTTATTTGGGACCCTTGTGAGTTAATCTGATGCCTAGTGAGGCCTTTGGCAATTGAGTGAGGCTAAATGTCTAGTTGAGCCCAAAGACCACCTGATGGTGAACATTGTAGGGACTAATCCAGGTCAAGTAGTTTTGAAGATAGGATTCCAACCCTGTTTTTAATTACTCTTAGAGCTATGGTTCTCAATCTTGGCTACACATTGGAATCAAGTTGAAATGATATTTAATCACTTGCCACAATGGACACAGCATGGGAAAAAACAGCCACAGCTACACACAACATAGATGAATCGCTTTGAATAATGGTGAAGAAAAGAAGCCAGACACAAAAAAGTACATACAGAATAATTCCACTTATCAGTTCAATGACAGGCAAAACTAACTAGAACAGTAACTATTGTTGATGGGTGGCTATTGACTGGAAGGAGGTCCAAAGGAGCCTCCTAGGGAACTATAAATATTGTATATCTTTTTAAAATTTTTTTATTGATTTCAGAGAGAAAGGGGGAGAGAGAGAGAGAGAGAGATAGAAACATAAATGAGGAGAGATAATCATCAATCAGCTGCCTTCTACACACCCCCTACTGGGGATTGAGCTTGCAACCTGGGGGCATGTGCCCAGACCAAGAATGGAACCGTGACCTGCTGGTTCATTGGTCAACACTCACTGAGCCACTCCGGCTAGGCAATATTGTATATATTGATCTATTGGTGGTTACATGGGTGGGTGTGTATATTTATAAAGTATGTAAATGCAGAGTTAATCAGAGAATCCAGAAATATAGGCTGGAGATCAGGCAAATTTGAGGTCTTGGGCTGGAGGCTGCAGCTTCTGGAAAAGCTCCTGCTGACTCTGCAGGGTAGAGAGTGAGGGCCCTATGATATAGTATGTGAAGACTGTTTCCATCAGAGAGACCCAAGGCTTTGAGGGGAAGAGAAACAGGGGTACAGGACCTGAATGTTCAACTCCCAAGGGAAGCAGGGAAACAGAGCCTGGGACTGCAATCCAAAGGCAAACTTCACTGTGCCAGGGGCTATGAATATACAACACAGGGAGGTAATATTTTGTGAATATAAAAATGAAAGCATTTGAGATGGCATTTTATTTTTCATGTGCCCCCCTGCCCCTTCCATAAGAGGTTTAAGGGGAATTTAATAAAATAAATTTACAAGGCCTATTTTACTCAGTTTGGAGCCCAGACAGCACCTGAAATTAGGTCCTGCCTATGGTTGCAATGGGTTCATTCATTTCTGTCTTCAGACTGGGACAAAACTTCTGTCATAAAACCAAATTGAAAGGATGAATCCAGGAGTCATGTCTTATGAGAAATGGGTGAGATGATGGAAGTCATGATCCTGGAGAAGCAACAATCTAGGTCAGTGGTCGGCAAACTCATTAGTCAACAGAGCCAAATATCAACAGTACAACGATTGAAATTTCTTTTGAGAGCCAAATTTTTTTAAACTTAAACTATATAGATAGGTACACTGTTATTAACTTAATTAGGGTGCTCCTAAGGCTTAAGAAGGGCCACACTCAAGGGGCCAAAGAGCCGCATGTGGCTCGCGAGCCGCAGTTTGACAACCACGGATCTAGGTGAAGAGGACAGGACACAATAAATGTCTCCAGATATCTTGAGGTTTGCCATGTAAGAAAGAGGCAGACTTGATTAAAATGTGGCCAAGAAAAAAAAGAAAGGAAGAGAGAAGGAAAGAGTCACCTTTCTCAGGGTGACTTCAGAGAGGAACCAGGACCAGTGAGTGGAAATTCTGGGAAATAGAGTACAATAAGGAGAACCCTTCCTGAGGAATCAGAGCCCACACAGTTTTCCTAAAATTCAGTTTACGCATGCTTTCATTTGCTGTGCTAGGCTCTGGGATGCATAGAACATGAGACATACAGAGACCCAGAAGGCCCCTTACAGAGCTTATTAAGTGTGGCAGAGACTGAGGTTGCTTATTTAATATTTATTCTCCTCTTCTTTTATACTGACAAATTTCTGCTTTTCTTATGGGCTGTAATGTGTGCCGCTAAAGTATTACATAGCCTGACCTCTCTAGTAGCGAGGGATGACCAGTGAAATGTGAATGCAAGTTGTAGGGTGGGACTCCCAGGACATCTCCTTAAAAGAGGCTGCCTTAGATAACAGAGGTGCCATTATTGCTGTCTTCTTATTTCTGCCTAGAATGTAGATGTAATGGCTAAAGTTTGAGCTGTCATTTTGGGCCACAAATTGCTCTTCAGAATTGAATTCACTAAGGATAGTGGTAGAGAAAGATATAAGGATCTTGGGTCTCCATATCAGCTCTATAGTGACTGTCTCTGGACTTCTTGCACGTGAGAGAAACAAACCTCCACCTTGTTTTTCAAGTTATTTACTTAGGGTTTTTGTTATATGCAGTCAGTTCTAATCCTGATACACTAAGCAAAACTGTTTTCAAACTAAAATGGCATAAAATGACAACTGAGATTTCTTTAAGCTCAAAGAGCTGAGTACTGTGACTATTATTCTCTGAGGTCCCAGTATAGTATCACCTTCTATATGAAACTTTCCCAGATTCTTTGGAAAGATTCAACCTCTCCCTCCTTGGTTCTCCTACAGCCATTTGTTTATTCTGCTAGGATAACTTATCAAATTGAGTCTTATGGCAGGTGCCCAACACACACATGTATGATTACTGTTTATTATTGGCTTCGTACGTATAGCATTTTGAGAGTGTTTAACGGGGGAGGGCACCCGTATTGCTGTCCAAGGTTCTGAACCTTCAAACCTATTCAGACACAGTTGTTTTCTCCAGTCTTTGAAACACTAATTCCACCAGACCCATCTCACCAAACAGATTTGTTGAGGCAAGGAAGTGAGAGCTGAAAGAGAGAGACAAACGAACAGAGAAAAAGGCTGCTCAGAACACTGCCCCTAAAAGGAGGCCAGGGAGTAAAAATGAAGAAAGAGGGAAAAAATAGTTTTCTTTTGACAATTTTAAATGTCATCAGATTTAACAAAGACTGACAGCTGAAAACAAGTCATAAATTTGTGTTCTAAGTGATGCAAAGCTGGGCAAGTATTTATACGAACAGCCATATCCGCTTCAGCGAAGCAGAACTTCATCCAGGTGGAGATGGCAGGAGGAGTGATCATCACTGGATATACTCCAGTGTGCTCACACTTCTCCTTTCCAATATTGATAAATATTTTGTGATTTAAAAAGAATGTGCCACATAAGAACTTGGACTGTGACTTATGTTTTTTTAAAAAATATTTTTATTTTTATTGATTTCAGAGAGGGAGAGGGAGAGGGAGAGATAGAAACATCAATGATGAGAGAGAATCATCGATTGGCTACCTCCTGGATGCCCCCTACTGGGGATTGAGCCTGCAACCCAGGCATGTGCCCCTGACTGAAATCGAACCCAGGACCCCTCAGTCTGCAGGCCAATGCTCCATCCACTAAGCCAAACCAGCCAGGGCTGTGACTTATGTTTTATAACCCGTACAGCAAATTTCATGTATTTTTTTCATAGTCTACCATATTTGTATTGGTTACAGGAAATGTTTTCCCTCCTCCAAATTTGAAGAATGGCATACTATGCTCATATTTCCCTCCTCTTTGCAACCCATCCCAGTTGCTCACTCTGTTTTTGGCTTGGCTAGCCAAGTGAGTCCCTCCTGTGTTCTTGATTCAAAGTCATGCTAGTTGTTTAAAAATGCATCATCTCGATTAATCCTCTCAACGTCCCACAATATCAGTATAATTATTCTCATTACAATTAAATTCATGTCATGGATCTTTGAGGCTGTTTGTGAATCGAGTAGCTGAAACAATGAGTAAGGAATTCACAAATGTCAAAGGTCTATTCTAATTTACCTGTCAGTCTCCCAAAATAGCCTATGAAAACTTTAAAACCATGAACCATATCCTTTTATCGTTATATTTTCAACAATATCTAGCATGATGTCTGACACACAGTAGGGGCTCATAAGTATTCTTGGAATAAATTAAATGAATTAATGGAAATATATAACAATTAGCATTACATTTAAATCATTTAAATAGGGTGCATTTATGAATAATAAATCAAATATACATAGGAGAAATCTCAAAATAGTCTTTAACTATGGTAAAAGGATTAGAAAAATATTCTATATGCCATTTCTACTACATGAAATAATGCACTCTTGAAAATTAGACAGGGAGCAGAAATCTATATATATATAAAACCCTAAGTGACTGTTACACCCGTCAAATGTTTGACCGATCGCTATGACACACACTGACCACCAGGGGGCAGACACTCAATGCAGAAGCTGCCCCCCCCCCCCCCCCCCCCCGTGGTCAGTGTGTTCCCACAGTGGGAGCACAGCTCAGCTGAACAACGGGCGCCACCTGACGAGCTCCCACCTCTGTAGCAGCGCTACCAAGCAGTGGGGGCAGCAGGCGCAGTGGGGCTGGAATAAGTGGGAGTGGTGCCCAGCAAGGCTGGGCTCCTCCCGGGCCACTGCTGCTTTGCACACTGCAACATCTCTTGGGGGATGTCGGACTGCCGGTTTCGGCCAGATCCCGGCTGAAACCCACAGTCCAACATCCCCGAGGGGTCCCCGATTGCGAGAGGGCACAGGCCAGGCTGAGGGGCCTATAGTAGTGAAATAATCCCCCTTCACATCTAGGTGTCACTCCTCTGATGAACCAAAATGATTTAGCTTATTCTAAGGAATAGAAGGGTAAGCCCTTCAGACTTGTCTCTTTCCCTTCCCTTCCTTTTCTCCATTCTCATTCCCCTTCTGTTCCCACTTTTAAACATTAACTGAGATTCTACTGCATTAATACACTATGAAGTTTTCAGCCCCTGCCTTCGAAGAATTTACTCACTGGTCAAAAGGGGTCGGGGGAGTACACAAATAGTAATATTTATAACCATAGTGATAACATTTGGCTTTGTACAATAACATCAAACCCACAATTTTGCCTAGAGATGAACCCCATCTTGAAAAACTTGCCTGATCTTATCTCCTGAGCTTGGGAGCAAAGAAAATTCTTTTTCTCACTCTGTAAGTACCCACTGTATCCGGCTGAACTATACTAACAGCAAGGCTTTCTCCTGGGATTAAAAGCCAGGGGAAGCCTGGGAATGATATCTCAATGACCAGTGTTTCAAAAGAAGGATTATAACAACCAAAAGAGGCCTTTATAGCTCTTCCAACCCAACCCCTCATTTTTCAGGTCTGGAACCTAGGGAAGAGGTAGGGGGAAGGACTTGCCTGTGGCCACACAGCAAATCAGTGGCAGTGCCACGGTTAGAGCACAGATTTACAGGCTCCCACTAAGTACTCTTTCTACTTTCCACTATTTCTTCAAGTTCCCAACATTAACTCAGGGCTAACATGTACAGCCATAGGCTGTGCCCTGAACAGCTCTGACATGAGCACAATGCACATGGTGCCCTTAACGTTTTGCATGGAGCAGCCCTGGTTTCACTGATGTTCTCCTGAGGTTATTTTAAGTAGTTCAAGACAAACGTTTGAAGATACTAGCAATTATGCATTTATGTTAATGTTTAGGAAACATATAAAAAGCACATCACACTTTAATTTTATGAATAGGGATATTATCTAGTGTTCTGAAGTTTCTTTTAAAATTCAAATTTAAAAAGTGAATGAATTAAAATCAAAATATGTTTTAAAGTAGTGTGATTGTACAAGAATGTAGTAAAGTCCTAGCTGGTTTGGCTCAGTGGACAGAGTGTCGGCCTGCAGACTGAAGGGTCCCAGGTTCAATTCCAGTCAAGGGCACATGCCTGGGTTGTGAGCTCGATCCCCAGTGTGGGGTGTGCAGGAGGCAGCCAATCAATGATTCTCATCATTGATGTTTCTCTCTCTCTCTCCCTTTCCTTTCCTCTCTGAAATCAATAAAAAAAAAAATTAAAAAGAGAATGTAGTAAAAATCATAAAAATTATATGCAAATTGCTGAGGTTTATGAAACGTTGTGTTTACATCTTGCTGCATCCCTCCAAGATAAGATAAAGGACTTCGACAAATTTAGCTGCTCAGGACATTATGAGAAGACAACTGTTCAGTGTGAAAGTGCCTATGAATAGTTCGATATTTGGTCTGTACATTTAGCAGGAACAGGTTAAAAGCCATTAAGAGAGCTCATTTTATTCAGGAAGGATAGAGGCAATTGATGTGTCATGGAAAGGATTATGTTTTCAAATAAACACTCTTGGATTAGCAAAGGATCAGGTAAAAACCCTATAACCTTTTTTCCTGTAATTGAATGTGACTGTTTATTAGAAGAGCTAGGTTCAAATCCTGCTCCTGCTATTTCCCAGCCAAGTTCATTAACCCCTTTGAATGTATTTTAAAATCTGTGTTGTGAAAAAGAACTATGAGAATGTAAAAATGCCTTGAGAGGTGAGTGAGAGAAAAACTGAAAGAGAAAGGAAGAAAAAGAGAAGAATGCGGGCCCTAGCTGGTTTGCTCAGTGGATAGAGCATCAGTCTGAGGACTGAAGGTCCCAGTTAAGAGCACATGCCCAGGTTTCAGGCTCGCAGTAGGGGGCACGCAGGAGGCAGCTGATCAGTGATTCTCTCTAACATTGATGTTTCTATCTATCTCTCCCTCTCCCTTCCTATCTGAAATCAATAAAAATATATTTTTTAAAAAGAGAGAAGAATGCTGAAAGAGAGAAAGCCAGTTGGAGATACTGTAAGAATGGGAACTGGTGAAATTATCTCAGACTTCATGTGCTGAAATAGTCATTCTTGTCACAAGCTGCTAGATTTTCTTCTTATAAAAACATTTCTAAGGTGGCAGATGAATATATTTTTAAAAATTTTCCTGAAACATAACACTCCAATGGAATGTGTTAGAGAAATGCCAAGAAAAGAAGGCAGAAGGAGGTAAAACCCTTGGATGAAGAGGAAGATAAAGTAATTTATGGAAAAAGTCTCACCTCCTCCAAGAAGCCTTCTTGACCTCCTGAGTGAAATTGATTGCCTTTGACTCCCCCTATACTTACACACCTTCCACTGGGGTTGGTGCAATGGTTTAGGAGCTTCTGTTTGTCTGTCATTCCCATTTGATAATGGAATGTTGAGTGTTGGGTGATGAGTATTGGGACTGTGTCTTATCCCTCTTCTGTATTCCCAATTACTCCCACAGAACCTGACACATGTGAAATGCTGTTTGTTGAATGAATAAGCCTGAGTCAAGAGACTTGAAGCTATGTTGTTTGAGGGATTAATGGCAGTCCAGAGGACATTTAGCCTGGAGGAGAGCTAACTCTGGGGAGATATACTCACTATTTCCTAATATTTATTTTTTAATTTTTTTATTATTATTTTTAAATATATTTTTATTGATTTCAGAGAGGAAAAGTGAGAGAGAGTTAGAAACAACGATGAGAGAGAATCATTGATCGGCTGCCTCCTGCATGTCCCCCACTGGGGGACCAAGCCCCCCTTGACGGGAATCGAACCCGAGACCCTTCAGTCCGCAGGCCAACGCTCTATCCACTGAGCCAAACTGGCCAGGGCAATTTCCTAATATTTAAAGAACTATCTTGGGGAAGTGTATTGGAAATGGGCTCTATGGTCTCCATGGCACAACTAGGACTAAGAAAGCAAGCCTTGATTCACTATAAGGAGTTCTAACCATCAGAAATGGCCAACAATGTCATGGCCTGTCTCAGGGGGGCATGGCTCATTTCAGCAGAGACCAGATACCACTTTTCAGTGTTTCATATACTGGATTAAATTATCTCCGTAGCACACTTGTCTTCTATTCTTCACATGAGTCTTTCTCTTTTGCTTGTTAGGTTTCTGGCTGGTTTTAAAACACCTCCTCACTGGGCACCTCTATCCATTCTTGGAACCATAGACCTCAGAGCTGAAAGGAACCTCAGAATTCATTTAGTCCAAGCCCTTCTTTGTACCACTCTACATATAAGAAAACCAGAACCCAAGCCAAGTAGCTACATTATGGTGGAAGCTAGCCCTAGAATTCAGATTTCCAGGGTTCTTTTCATTGCTGACCAAGATATGGTGTCATTGTGTCTGAACAGTATGACTCTCCTCCCTTTTCTTCCCTCTTCTTACAGTATCTTCGCAGGTACTGTATTTCTATTCCCCATTCTTTCACTTCAAAATAAAACTTGAAAAAAAATTTTCAGAATTGCAACACACCCATCAGAATGAAAACAACATCATATTTTTGAGAAGCCACATTGCATACTGGTTAAGCACCATGAGGTTGGAGCAGAATGCATAGCTAATGAGTAGCAGAATGTACCTCCATGTCCGTGAGCCCTGGTGCAGATCTTCATGTTCCCAGAGGAAGAGGCTCCTGTTTTTATTTTTTATATGTATTTTTATTGATTTCAGAGAGGAAGGGAGAGGGAGAGAGAGACAGAAACATCAATGATGAGAGAGAATCATTGATCGGCTGTCTCCTGCACGCACCCCACGGGGGATCGAGCCTGCAATCTGGGCATGTGCCCTGACTGGGAATTGAACTGTAGGTTGATGCTCACCCACTGAGCCATGCTAGCGGGGCAGAGGCACCTGTTTTTAATTTACACAGGACATACGGGATTGAAACTTTAGGATCAGAGAGACCTGGGTTCTAGATACTCCACTTTTCTAGCAGTGTTACATTGGGCAAGTTAATTAGCCCTCTGACCCCCGTTTCCTCATTTCTAATATTAGAATAATCATACCTCCCTCCCAGGGGGTGGTAAGGCTTATGTAAAAAAGCATATAAAACGCTGAGCACAGTACCATAAGAAGCCCTCAATATAAGACAGCCCTAGTCTTCTTGTTTTTCTTCCTGGTCTCTTCTCAGATATAAAAAGAGATCATTGAATAAACCTTCTCCTCAACATTCCAGCCTCTTTTCTTTCTATGGGAAACAATCCTGCTCAATCCCGATGTCTGTCTCCATGAAAACTCCCCCTGCATGCTAACTAGACGACACTGCATCGTCACTTCCCTCTATGAGCATGTTTCTCCATCTGTAAATGAAGTCAGGAGAGGAAGGAATGTCTACTTTCTATGTATAGCAACCCGTTACCACAAGTATATCTTAATTTTATAGAAATGCAGGATTAAAAACAAAATGGACAAGAATGTTATCTAAGGTCCCTCCCTGCTCTGACATTAATTGAACCACAGGATATAGAACCCTCCTTTCTTCCCCCAACTCCCATTCTCTTCCTCCATCCCTACCCTCTCTCTGGCTTTAGAACACAGAACTCAGCAAGAGTGTATCGTGCAGGTGGAAGGCTTGTAAGAAATGGACTTCTCCTCTGGATCCCCAGCAGAGACCAGCCCCAGGAATCGCTACAGCTGGAAATGTTAGAGAAGCCCACAACAGACCTGGGTGCCTCGCTTGGCTGGAGCACAGCCTATCTTTTAAATTTGAGCACTTTTCTTTATGATTTCACTGTGTCATTCCCATCCAGCACTCACCTTTCTTTAGGGAAATCCAGCAGCTGAGTTAGAGAAAGAAAGACCTCAAAGTGTGCAAACTAATAAAGAAAGCAAGTTTCTGCAAAAATTCTGCAACAAACCCTGTGCTCATTCTGGTCTCTCTTTCTCTCTTTCTCTCTCTCAAGAACCAAGTGACTTAAGCTTTTCTGACCAAATGACATTAATTTTATCTTTTTTTCCTTTGGCCTATTTTAATAAAGTGAGGCCACAGCTAGAGACCCTAAAGACTTATATTTAACAATTTTCAAAGAAGACACAAAATTTAAAAATTAGAAATATATGGAAAGGCATTTCTGACTTCTCTGGGGAAAATTACAGACGGTCCAGTAACAATGAGGCCACATTTCCTCAGGGCAAAAATTGGCCGGGACTAAGTAGCATCTGCCTCCTCGGGGAATGGACTCTCCAGTTGACCAGTTTCTGTTCCTCCCTTATGTCACTTGATCTCCATGGTCAGTATCAATTTGACACTGTTAATTACATCCCACTTCACTAGAGCCTGATCCCTACAGTAAAGTGTGTTTATGTTTTCAGGAAAAGATTTTAAATACAATTGTCTATGAATCAACAATCATATGAAATTATTTGCAGTCAGTTAGAAAAATTTAAAAAGCAGTGAATGAGCCCTAGCCGGTTTGGCTCAGTGGACACAGCGTCAGCCTGTGGACCAAGGCGTCCCGGGTTCAATTCCAGTCAGGGGCACGTACCTCGGATGCAGACTCCTCCCTGGCCTGGGTCCTACAGGAGGCAACTAATCGATGTGTTTCTCTCACATTGATATTTCTCTCTGTCTTTCCCTCTCTTTCCCACTCTCTCTAAAAATCAATGGAAAAATATCCTCCAGTGAGGATTAACAACAACAACAACGAAAATTAAAATGCAATGAATGAGATTACAAAAATAGTCTGGACCTGGCATATTATAGGCACTCAATAAACAGTAGCTGCTATTGATAGTCGTAGCAGCACTAAAATTATTACTTAACTTAGGGTCAGAGAGACCTGTATCTTGTCACTTTGAGGACAAAATTAGGTCAATGATGCATCCAAGAGAAACACAAATGAGACTCTAAAAAAGCATTGTAAAGCAGTATAAATCTTTCCTGAATGTCCTTGAAAACAGAATTATGTCACAAAACACTTATTTCATAAAAATCCTCCTTACCAAGCTCTGTCTCCAGAGTTCGACTCTTCAGATGACAGCACATTTGATTGCTTGCCTCTCTTTCCATCTCCAACCTCTACCGATTTTCCTCCTCCCTCTTTATTGCTTCCATTCTTTCCCCATAAAAGCAGTCTGGCATACTCTCAGCTTCTGTTATTCTCCTGGTGAGAGGGTAAAAAGAGCAGGCAGAGTTATTTGTAAATACTTACATGTGTGTTCTCTTCTTTTATCCTTATCTTAATTAATATTTACAGGATGATTCCTAAGGAACTACAGATATTATTCATTCACTGTCAAATATCCCAGGAAAGAGTTCATATAATTTAGACTGGGGTGGGTTAAGAACCATAATAGAGGTCTGTATAAAGTACATTAAAAATATAGAGTTTGGGGCACAAATGTATGTAAACTGGTAAAATCAAGACAATGCCCTTCTTCTTTCCACCACTCTGGTTCCCAATACATCTCTCCCCAACATTCATAATGAGCTCAGCAAAAATAAGTGGAAATTTCAGGCTTGGAGCAGTCACCCCTAGCCTGGCTTCTGAGATGCAGAAGCTTAGCAGACTTGTGCAGTCCAGAAGCTTACCTGGGTTTGCAGCCACTGGGGTTTAAATGAATAAACATGATGAGTAAAGAGGGTCCATATGTATGCTAGATGGAAGTCAAGCGTATGTATTTAAGTCAAGTGTATGCAACAAATGAATGAGCAGCAACATTAAACAGCCTTTAGGAAAAGACAGTAGGAAAGTGTGAACAAAAAGAAAGCAGAATATGTATTATCTATACTAATAAAAGGGTAGTATGCTAATTAGACTGGACGTCTTCCAGATGGCCTTCTGGAAAAAGCCGCGGTGGTGGGGGCCGAGGCAGAGGCGGTTAGGGGCAATCAGGACAGCAGGGGAAAACAGTTAGGGGCAATCAGGCAGGCAGGCAGGTGAGCATTTAGGAGCCAGTGGCCCTGGATTGTGAGCAGTATGTCCGACTGCTGCTCTAGGCCTAATCCCGCAGGTCGGACATCCCCTGAGGGGTCCTGGATTGGAGAGGGTGCAGACCGGGCTGAGGGGACGCCCTCCCCCCCATGCACGACTTCCATGCACCGGGCCTCTAGTTCATATTATAAAATAAATTCAAGAAAAGTAAACTCTATTTAGATAGTTACCAAAGGGAGAATACTACACAACAAAGTGCATGGGAATAGGCTACATCTCTAGTTACAAGAAGATTAACAACCTTAAGTTTCCTTATCTAAAATAATAAAAAGGGTAATATGCTAATTAGACCGGACATCTTCTGGACGTCCTTCTGGGCATCCTTCCTGACGAAGCTGGGGCTGGAGGGAAGCCAGCCTGGGTCCCGGGTGCCTGCCAGCAGCTGGAGGAGGGAAACCCAGGTCCCAAGTCTGGAGGGAAGCTGGTGCCGGCAGCCGGGGGAAGGAAAGCCTACTCTTGCACGAATATTCGTGTCTCTAGCTATAGAAATAAAAATGAAAATGCCTGAACTGAGCAGTCAGATTATAAACATGACCAAGAGAAGGGAGCAGACAGAATAAGAGAGGTGTTTGGTTGCAGTCAGGTCCATGGGTGTGGGACAGGGTGAGGAAGAAGCATGCACAAGTCATATGGCCAGAGAGGCTCAAAGACAACCAAAGAGCTCTGTCATAGAAGCAGGGGAAACAAAGTTTGTTTGTTTGTTTTTGAAACAGAGTTTTAATGAAGAAGTAATGAGTTGTAGAAAGGAGGGAATAATCAATAGCATCAAAAGCAAAAGAGAGATCCAACACAAAAAGTTAAATTTCTACAGAATTTGGCAATTACCGATAAGAGATCATTAGAGTGTCTTCTGAGATTTCCACAGAAAGAAAAGACTTTTGCAGAATGAAAAATACATTGACGTGGTGGTTACTGCTTATGTTTGCCTTCTAGCACCTCCTTAGTCTTCTTATGATAACTGTGCTCTAATTTAGCTATGAAAGACATCCCTTCTTACTTTTAGCAACGTGGTTGAGGTGAAGCAAACACATGTCCATACCCAGGGGCTGATGTGGATTGGATACCCTAATACCATTCCCAAACCCCTTCTCCCTTGCCTGCCTCACCCACTTTCCCAATCACTTTATAGCAAGCAGTGGCAGTGTGATGAATGGCACAAAGGAGTATCAATCACTTGCAAAAGATCAGATGCAATGGGATAAATATATTGATCCACAGGCATCTTTGGAAAATACCATCTTCTACAAACTCTTTTGGTTTCATATTACAGAAAACCCAAGACTAACTGGTTTAAACAAAGAGGAAATTTATTGGCTCACATATGTGAAAACTCCCGGAGTTGGGCTGAATTAATCTGTGCAGAAGACTCGTGATTTATGGTGATGCTGACCTTGCACCAGCTTCAAAGGTAGATATGTGACTCAGGCCTAAGCCAATTAACTGAGAACATTTCCTTGATGACAGAGAATTGCTCAGGAATGGGCATAAGAGCCAAGTCAGGACAATTAGAGCCAACGAAACTCCATTTCCAGGATATTTGTGTGAAATAGCAAAGAAGTAATTGAGCAAGAGAATATAGGTAGACGAAGCTATGGCAGCATCTTGCTACTGCGAGGGGAGAATCTGAGACCCAAGCCATACAGAAGAAGCTGAGCTCAGATGAAGAAAAAGAAACTGGGATCTGGTGACATAGTCTAAGATTTATTCAAGCCTTATCTGAAGCCAGCCCTACTCCTGGAGGTTTCACATGTATGAGTCAATAAACTTCTTTTCTGTTTATGCCAGTTAGTCTTGGGTTTTTTGTAACATGAAACCAAAAGTCTGTAGCAGATTGTACTTTTCAAAGATGCCTTTGGATCAATTTATCTATCCCATTGCACATGCTCTTTTGTGATGTGACCCATACTCCTCCAACTGAGGGGTAGAGGGGTGGAGTCTATGTTCCCACCCTAGAGTCTGGGTGGGGCTTGTGACTGACCTACTCAGTGGAGTATGCTATGGTGAAGCTAAGTGAAATCTGAGGCTAAGGCAGCCGTGGGCAAATTACGGCCTGCGGGCCGGATCCGGCCAGTTTGAAATGAATAAAACTAAAAAAAAAAAAAGACCGTACCCTTTTATGTAATGATGTTTACTTTGAATTTATATTAGTTCACACAAACTCTCCATCCATGCTTTTGTTTCGGCCCTCCGGTCCAGTTTAAGAACCCATTGTGGCCCTCGAGTCAAAAAGTTTGCCCACCCCTGGGCTAAGGTATAAAAAGAGTCTCTCTCTCTCTCTCTTTCTCCTTCTTTCTCCCCCCCCCCCCCCCCCCCCTTGCCTTTGTAACCTACCACTACATTGTGAGGAAACATAAGCCACTTGGAGAGGCTACATGTAGGTACTCTAGCCAGCAATCCCAGCTAAGGTCTCAGCTGACAGCCAGAATCAATCACTAGATATGGCTGAATGAAACTTCACATGATTCCAGGCTCCAGTCTTTAAGTCTTCCAGCTGCCATCCAAGACATCAAGGAGCAGAAAATGCCATTCTGGTAGTGCCCTGTCTGATACCTTGACCCATGAACAAACAAACAAACAATAACAAAAAATGTGAAAGATAATAAATGATTGTCATTGTTTTAATGAAACTAAGTCTGGGGTAACTTTTTCCATAGCAGTAGATAAACTAATATAGAGTCCTAATGAATAGAATTGGAGTTCTATGTGAGAGTGGTTTAAGAATACTGGAATGGGAAATAAGACTGCAGCGTGTGAGGAGTGAAACGGAGATGAGGAAAATGAAGCCAGCAAGTAAGCTTCTCTGGAAAATTTCCATGAAAGCAACTCCCTGGTATTTGGAAAATGTGAAACAAGTTTGAATCCAAAGCAAACGGTAGCCTCCATGCTTCTGCTCATCATCACAAGATTAAGATCAAGCGTTTGGTAGAATCTAGGAGGAGGAACTTCAGCTAGTAGGTTTTGTGAATTCCTCTGAATTCTAAAAGGCACTAAGAAGGAATCAAAGGTGAATCAGTGGAACACTCAAGAAGACATTTATTTGAGAAGCAGTCTCTGCTCACAACCTCCAGCAAATCCCATTGCCTTTGGTAAGGATCAAGCCCTTCAGCCTGGCATCTAAGAGTCTCCTTGGCATTTCTGTTTCCCAATTTACCCTTTATATTCCCCACACTCCAGCAGAACTGCAACGCTGAAGAACATCACTATTTGATGTTTTCCAAACTCTCCTGCACTTTGCCACCTTTGGGAGGAAGCTCTGGGACACCAGCTATGGTCAGAATGCTCTTCAGAGCCTGTGCCCATTCTCACCTCAGCCAAGGTCAAGAAGCCTTCTGCAGAGAGAGATCAATGATGTGTGCTCTTAGAGCCCCCAGCCTTCTTCTTACATAATTTTTAAAGTATAACTTAATACAATAAAATGCATAGATCGTAAGTGTACAGTTCTATGAATGTTGACAATTCTATTCACTTGGGAAACTACCAGTCTAATGACACCTTAGAAGCCAAAAAGTTCTGTCATTTCCCTTTCCAGTCAATCTTTGTGTACCTTTCCCCCCACCCAACCTCCAGAAAACTGCTCTGATTACTACACTATGGTTTTGTCTCTATTTGAACATCATATAAATGTTGTGTCATGCTTCTTTCTTTGTTAATATATTTGTATTGATTTCAGAGAGAAAGGGAGAGGGAGAGAGAGAAACATCAATGATGAGAGAATTATTGATTGGCTGCCTCCTGCATGCCCCCTCCTGGGGATCAAGTCCAAAACCTGGGCATGTGCCCTGACCAGAATCGAACCCTGGACTCTTCAGTCTGCAGGCTGATCTCTATTCCACTCAGCCAAACCAACTAGGGCTGTCATGCTTCTTTCACTCCACATGTTTCTGAGATTCATCTGTGTGTTGTTTGAGTGTATTAATTATTCATTCCTTCTTATTGCTGAGTAATATTCAACATATTACTATAGCACAATTTGTTTATCCATTTCCCTGTTGATGGACACTGGAGTTGTTAGGAGTTTTGAACTGTTATGAATAAAGCAATGAACATTCTTGAACATTACTAGTGGACATTTGTTTTTATTTCCTGAGGGTGTAATTGCTGGGACTTTGGATAAGTGAGTGTTTAACTTTATTAAAAAACTGCTAACCGTTTTATCTAAGTAGTTATGCTATTTTATGCTCTCATCAGCACTGTACAAGTTCCAGTTGCTCTCTCTTTGCCAATATCTTTTGGTATTGTCAGTGGGTGTGAAACTGTATCTCATTATGGCTTTAATATGCATTTCCCTGAAGACTAAAGATGTTGAGAACTTTTTCATGTGCTTATTCACATATCTTCTATGAAGTGAGTGTTCAAGTCTTTTGGTATTTTTTAAATTGTTGCTAAGGTTCCAACAGGCATGGAATTCAAGAGCTCACCTGGAATTCACCTGACCCTGGTACACAGGTTCAAGGCACAAAGAAAGACCAGGTGTCTATAACCAAAGGATCTCAATCTACTTAGGAACTTAGGAGTTAGGCCAGCCGTGGGCAAACTACGGCCCGCGGGCTGAATCCGGCCCGTTTGAAATGAATAAAACTAAAAAAAAAAAAAAAAAAGACCGTACCCTTTTATGTAATGATGTTTACTTTGAATTTATATTAGTTCACACAAACACTCCATCCATGCTTTTGTTCCGGCCCTCCGGTCCAGTTTAAGAACCCATTGTGGCCCTCGAGTCAAAAAGTTGGCCCACCCCTGAGTTAGGCTATACAGTGTTATGCAAGTGTTGCAAATTGTGTCTTTTGACACTGTACATGACACACTTGCTTTTTTTTTTTGTAAAAAGAAAGAAACTGAGGGGTTTGTCCTGTAGAGATTGCCATACTCTGGTTTCGCTGCTCACATCCTCATGAGGCTGTTCAACTTTCCTGTATTTCCTGTAAATTGGTAGTTGGGTTCAGAAACTTAATTGGATTCAGGTTTGATTTTTTTTTGGCAAGGCTCCTTCAATGGTGGTGCTGTGCACTTCAGCAGGAGGTACTTAAGGTCTGGTTCTCTTTCTGCCCATAAACTTTTGAAAGGAGTCCCCTTCCAAACAATGGAACCCTTGATTGGGGTATGCTGCCACCAGGTGGTGACAGCACACATCGCCATAGGCTCCAACAAACACTTTTGGGAGATGCCAGAAAAATGGGACTTGTTTTCCACACTGAGCCTACATTAAATCACCATGATTGTTAAACATCAAAGTTACTTTAAAAAATATATATTTATTGCTTTCATAGAGAGGAAAGGGGTGGGGGAAGAGAGAGAAAGAGAGGGAGAGCTCTCCCTCCCCTAGCTTATGGCTGTGCTGGATTTTTCTTGCTCCCCTCCATTCTCAGGTGGATTCTCCTCCCATCCCTCCCCTGGGGAACTGGCTTCTTTGGATTCTATCACTGGGCTGCCTTACGTGCTGGCTTCCAACTGAATTTAGCCCAATTTATTCTTCATGCTTCTTCTCTACTTTGCTGTGTTTCTGAGTGCTACTTCCGTCAACTACAACTTCTTCTCCTGGTGGCCCCTTTCTGTGGCTTTTCACCCAACTTCAGTTAATACAATTTCTCTTCTTGCTATTTGGGCTTCAGGACTTCAATAATTTCCCTCTACTGTATTCTCTGGAAGTCTCAAACCCTCCCCCCTGCTTTTTGGTTTCCTACTCCCCCTACCTCAGTGAGAATTATGTTCTTTAAGATGTTTCTTTAAAAATGCCAGCTGAGGGCTTCCTGCTGGGATTTGCTCAGATTCTTCTCCTTCGGCTTTCATTTTCTCCTCAGTCCACTTGATGCAAGCACCTGAGCACTTCACTGAGAGGTTCACACAGTCACCACCTTCTTAGCCAATGATTAATTCTCAGTTCTCATTTTACTTTTCATTTACCAGCAGCTTAAAAAACGTTTTTATTGATTTTAGGGAGAGGGATAGAGAGAGAGAAACATTGATTGGCTGCCTCCTGCATGCCTCCTACTGAGGATGGAGCCCGCAACCCAGGCATGTGCCCTGACCAGGAATTGAAACAGCGACCTCTTGGTGCATAGGACGATGCTCAATCCACTGAGCCACACCAGCGGTTTACCAGCAGCTTTTGATGCACTCCTTGAAGCACTTCCTCCCCAGGCTTCCCAGTCCCTTGTGGTTGTCCTTGTACATTCTTAGCCACTCCTTCTCTTCCTGACCACATCATGGTGGCATGTCCCAGTGTTCAATTCCCAAATCTCCTCCATCTCTACTCTCTTCCTATTTATCTCACCTAATCATGGAGATTAAACACCACTTCCACACAGGTGGCTCCCAGTCTGTCTCTAGTCTCAAACTATCTCCAGAATTCCAGAATCACACATCTAGCTGCCTACTTGCCATTGCAAAATCAATTCGCCTCAAATATAATGTTTGATTCCAGACCACCTCCCTTCTCCATTCTTATGTACAACCATCTCAGTCGATGGCATTATTCTTCACCCAGTTGCTCAGCCCAAACACTTTGGTGTTATCCTTGACGCCTCTGTTTTCCTCATCCTCCCAAGGTCCAAACCATCAGCAGGTCTTGTGGGTTCTTCCTTCAAAATACATCCAGCATCCCAACAACTTTTCTCCACCTACTACTGTCACCCAAACCCAAGCCACCATCAGCCACTTGGACAGCAATAGCTTTCCTGACTGGTCTTACTGCTTAAATCCTTCCCTTTTCCAATCAGTTCTCCACATGGCTGCCTTCTGATCTTTTAAAAATGTACATTAAGTTATGTCACTCCTCAAGTGTGACTTTACATCACACTTGGAATGAAATTTGCAGGGTTTCCATGAGCTGCAGGCCCTGTACAATCCCGTGGCTCCCACCTCTCAGCCTAACTGCCAGCTCTTCTGCTCTTGCTCCCTTCACTCCAGCCACACTGGCCTTCTTTGCAGGAGCCCAGCTTGGGCCTGCTCAGTCTGTCTCTGCGGTCCCCTCTATGTGGAATGTTCTTTTTCCAGGCTACTTCTCGCCCTTCACATCTGTGCTCTCTGGTTACCTCTTCAGGGGGGACTTTTCAGATCACCTTATCTTAGCACTCTCTTCCCACATCGCTTTCTACCTCTTGTCCGTGCTTCATTTTCTTAGTAAGTGTCAAGGTCTGAAATGATATCTCTTATTTGTTTACATTTGTTCTCTATCTTGCCCACTAGAAGGTAAGCTTTGTGAGAGCAGGGACTTGGTGGTGTCCAGTAAATATTTGTTGGGTGGGTTAATGAGTGAGTGGTATCACTTTCATCTCAGTCTCTACACACAGCAAGCATTTGGTGCGTCTGCCCAGTGAAGAGTCTTAGAATCCAGGCCCTGATCCAGAAAATTCCAGGCCTAGTGCGGGACCCTCCAGGCCTTGGAGTGGAAGGTATGTGAACTCACTGGGATTCCCTGAGGGCTCTGCATGTCTTTGTCAAAGGGCATAGTGATAACATAGCTATGGGGTTGGAGGTTTCAGAGGACTGTTAGTAAACCTTCTTGCTGTTTCCACGGCCATTTCTTCAGCTGAGCCCTCCTCTTTGCCCTCAAGTTTAGTTCTACATACATTCCAGAGTCCTCTGCCGGCCCTGCTATGGGGGAAGGCAGAGCCATGGAAGCTTTGCTGTGATGAACTCATGGCAAGGAGGAGTCCACAATAGCTGTTACAGGAGGCGAGAGGACTGAGTGCAAAACGGAGGCCAGGCAGCTAGGCCCCAAAGTGCCTGATCAGCCACCCATCTGGTCCCAGTGTACTGGCCTGAACTTTTCTGACCCAGGACCTGCTGCCTTGTCTTAATCTAGAAACATTCCTCAGAGTGAACAGGTTGGGCCTTCCACGTTCCAACCCAGCTTCAGGGATTCTGGGAATCCTGGCTGGCACGGATAGCTTCTGAACTTAGAGTTAAAGCTGTTTCAAGATTTGTTTGTACCCAAGGAGGATGGTCTGTGGGCTCCAGTTACTGTAGAAGATGATCCTCCAGATGACTTTTTTTTCCTGCTGATCATGGCTCTCAGGTGCACACTGTATTGCAGCTGAGAGCCAATACGGAATCACTTTTTTCCTTGGCAAATGTGGATGCTCATTCACGCACATGCCATTAAAAATTTATTGCGCTGTTATGTGTGATGGGATAGTTTTTTGAGATGTTTAACAATATTCCCATGTCCATGTAGTTCACCACTCTCCCCTCAGCTCACCCCTTCACTGCCCCTACCCTCCTTCATTCAAGGTGCTGCCTTTTTTGTTGTCTATGTTCCCCAGGAAAGGGGTATGATAGACATATAAGAAAAATCAAAGGAGGCTTTTTTGCTTTGGTGTTCCACAATTAGGGAAGACTCCAAGAATAGATAAAATTTCTGAAAAAGAGAGAAAGAGAAGGAAAGAGAAAGAGAGAGACTTCTCAAACCCCACCCTCAAAGAAGAGGTTGCCCTGAGGCTGGGAGAAAGAAAAGACAAAGGGGGAAATAAGAGGGATACAGCCCCAGAGGCCAAGCTGAAGCTGGGAGATTCCTTTACTCCAAGGAAGGAGCAGCCTGATTCCCATGCTCTCAGATGTGGCACAGAGGAGAAGAGTGCTTCCAGGCCAGCAGGGTCCTGGCTGTCAGAAACAAGAGAAATAGTGGTGGCAACTGGCATGGCTGATGACCAAAGGCCAGAAGCCCACCTCCATCATCTTAATGGGCTGGGGGAAAATTGTGCGGTGGAGTCCAAAAGACTGAGATAAATTTCTGTCTTTTTGGAAGAATGGGAATTCAGACTAAAAATTAAGCTAAGTTCACACACACACACACACACACACACACACACGTTATATTTCAAACAGAAAGCTTACTGTGTCCCAGGCTGGGATCAGCTACACAGACACCATGGTCTCTGGCCAGGCTGGGACACTCCTATGCTGAACAGAGTGACTTTTGGGGCTTTCTCTGAAATGCACCTGTTCATCTCCTTTTCCCAGTCAGCTCCCCTCTCAACTCCAACATGGTATACAAGATTCTTCACCATGGGTCCCTGCTTACTTGCTCTTTTTTTTTTTCTTGCCACACTGAACCTTCTGTGCTCCACCCAAAATACCTTTCTCCCAGGAGACTTGTGTTTTCTTGCCTCTATGTTTCTGCCCACATAGCTTCCCGTCTGGGGAATTTTTCCCCTGTGTCATTTTGTTTTGTAAAGGCCTAACATTAGTACTTTAATCTCCTGGTCAGAAATAATTGCTCCTCTCTTGGAGCTCTAGCCAGCATGGCTGCATGCACTTTTATTTAGTACTTTTCTTTGGTCCTTTATTAGAAATAGTTGGTTATGGATTTGCCTTTTCTGTCTTAGAGTTACCTTGGGCAGAAGCCACATCTCTGGCATTATCCCGAGGGTCTGGCATAGGGGTAGATACCTGTGACTTTTGAAAGGATGAATAGCACAAATTACCCTGTGTGAGAGGGGTGGGATTTGTTTGTAGAGATGATGCATGTAAGTGCACATTAAATGTTCAAAAAATTGTAGGGGGTAGTCCGGCCGGGGTGGCTCTGTGGTTGAGCGTCATGGTTTGATTCCTGGTCAGGGCACATGCCTGGGTTGTGGGCTCAATCCCTAGTGGGGGGTTTGCAGGAGGCAATTGATCAATGATTCTCTCTCATCATTGATGTTTCTATCTCTCTCTCCCTCTCTCAGCAACCAATAAAGATATATTTTAAAAATTGTAGTGGGTCTTATTATTGCTGCTAATGGTGTTATTATTGGTAGAAATGTTACATTCCGAATGGCCTGACCCACCCAGTTAGTGACTCATGAAACAGGGAGCGGCAGAATTACAATTCAACCTCCTTATTGCCCAAATGAGGAAATAGGCCCACAGAACTCTGCCTCCTTGCGCTGGACTGTTTTCTCTTGCAGCATATTCTCCTTAATTCAGCAATATTTAAACTCTTTTGACTGTGTACACTCAAAATAATTTTGAAAAACTTTAAATAGACATCCACATTTTCTCACAAGGGATTTTGAATGGTCACAAGGATTATTTTAAATGTAGGGGTTGGCAAAGGTAGGTTTACAGTTGTAACACAAATAAATAATACAACAATTAATCAATAATACAAGAATAAACTCTTTACATACTCACAACTGTAAACCTACTTTTGCCCAGCTCTGAATATATTTTTAAAGCTGGATTATTGTAAAACTTTCAAAGTAAAGCTGTAACATCCAGTGGATGGAAAAATACTGAAGTGATTTGATACCTATAATCATCTATTAAAAAATAATACATAAACAAAAATACACAACCTGATTTTAAACACTTGCTTATTTCCCCTCTCCTTTCTCCTTACTCATATTTCTATTCCACAGAATATTGTCTGAATGGAATATTTTGACTTGAAAATCTTTTATTCAGCACCCTTTTGTACTGCAGCTTCACAGATAGGCAGAGCAGGGAATCTTTAGGGCGGTGAAACTACGCTGCATGATACTATCATGGTGGATACCTGTCATCATACATTTGTCTAAACTCATCAAATGTACAACATCAAGAGGGACTCCTAATGCAAACGATGGTGTTGGGTGATGATATGTCAATGCAGGTTCATTGGTTGTAACACAGGTGCCGCTCTGGTAGGAGATACTGTTATTGGGGAGGCTATATAGGTGTGGGGGCCAAGTGCTTAGGGGAAATCTCTGTATCTTCTCTCAAATTTGCTGTGAACCTAAAACTGTTCTAAAAAAAAAAAAAGAGTCTATTTAAAAAATACATATAAACACACACACACATATATTTATACTTCATACTTTTTCTTTCCTGCGGCTATAATATTTTCCCCTCCTGGACCAAGTTATCACTACAATTGTAATTTATACAGCGATGACCATTTATACCCATAATGACCCAACAGTAAAATGTATTAGAAAGACTTCAATCATGATGCCGGGTTGGTATTTACCGTACCTTGAGTTATCCCATGGGCAATTTGGTCTCTGGGGGGATTTATTCCTCGTGGCAACACCTTATAGTAAGATCGGGAGGGGAGGACTCGGATGAGAACCGTGACTAGTAGCGACCGCTTTGCAGATCAACTTCAGGACACAGCGTAAGAGAGCCGAGTTCCGTGGGAACTTGGTACGTCCACGCCACTTAGAGACTCTCAACACGGCCCTCCACCCGCGGGAAAGGCTCAGCCCAGTCTGCAGACGAACTCAACTCAGCTGCCCCAGGGGCCACTTGCCACGCCTACTCCCGGACCAGCACTTCCCGCTTCCGGTCCGAGGACGCACGCGCGCCCCCGCCTCCCCGAACCGGCTCCGCCTCCGCCGCGCCCCGCCCCTTCCGGCCCGGGAGGTTTGATTCCCTTGGCGGGCGGAAGCGGCGTGAACCTCAGGATCTGAAAGGCTCGGGGGAACTCTTGGCCTCTCAGCTTCACCTGGACCCTAAGCAGGCGCCTCTGTCCCTGTGCCCGGCCGCGCCCTGCCCGGCCCTCCGCCGCTCAGGTCAGTGTCTCCCGCCGCTGTCCCGGCAGGGCGGGGGGACGGCGGTGAGAGCCCCGTTTGCTCCCAGCTGGGAATTTTACCGGCGCCCCCCACCTTACGGGTCCCGTTCCCTGGATGAGATCTCTAGCTTTTCCGACCCCCCGCTTTTCTCCTCTGTAAGTGGGGATAATGATCGTACTTACCTGCAATAAAGTCGGGGCAGGCAGAGCGTTTGCCACCCAGGCGGCTGCAACAGATGTGAATTCCCGTGCCGCGTTCCCATGACCCTGTCTCTGCGAAAGAAACTCAAGGAAGGGTTTCCAGTTATTTTTATTCGTGCAACTCAGTTTGCTGGGGCAGTTCAGTAAAAAGGGAAAGTGAACTGTGTTATCACCCCTTCCCCACAGCCCAACTCCTTCCTCTCCCTTTACTTTCCCAAAGTAGTGGCTTTCCGGAGGCTCACGCCCAAAGGGGACTATGCACCCAGTGCTGTGTCGGTAAAAGGAGCAGCTCGCACCGGGAAACCCGGGGGAAAAGGGGACACTCCCCAAGGGGGCCATCCCAAGAGAGGGGTCAGGCCTCGGCATCTGGGATGGGTAGTTGTTCTTGAGCTTCACCTTTATTATTTCTCTTTGATTGTGGGATGGAGGGAGGTGGAAGGAGGGGGTGTATCAGAGGTGCCTGGAGTTTTGCTCAGAGGCCAGTGATTTTTTTTTTTAATTCATATTTTGGTTTCTGTTTGCCATGTCGTGTGGAAGAAACCAGAAATGCCCTTATTGCACCTTCATGGGCCTATGTCACCAGTGGATATTTCCATTGTGTCTACTGTGGATCAAGGAGATGAGCACATCAGTCCCTTAACACCTTTAGGCATGAATGTCTCTTTGCTGGTGCTCCCTGGAGCCTCTGCAAGGGAGCAGGACAGAATGTTAATGGAATGTATTACGAGGCACATACTAAGCTATTCTGTTTTCTACTTCTCATTTGAAATATCCTCAGAATCAGTGTCTGACCAAGCTCACTAGGTAAGATAAATGTATTACTCAGCGATGAATAGCATAGTCTTTAGGCCCTAAATAATGCCATGTTAAAAAGAAAATGTCCCCAGTTTGTGGCTGTCCTATAAAATTTAATGATAGACCCCCTCCTATTATCATTCTAGGCAATTTCTTGTTTCCTCAGAGAAACCCAAGACCTCAATTATATATGCCTCCAATTCTTTTTTTAAACTTTTATTTATTTATTTTTAAAATCTTTATTGTTGAAAGTATTACATAGGTCCTCCTTTATCCCCATTAACCTCTTCCAGCCTGCTCCCTCCCCCTCCCCTGGCTCTCACCACCCCTTTATCTGGGTCCATGGGTTATGCATATGCATACAAGTTCATTGGTTGATCTCCCCCCCCCCCCCCCCCACCCTCCTCTCCCAATTCTATTTAGCCACACTCAGAAGGACATTTAGGTGTTTGATTGGGGTCTGGTTTCCTTCTTCATTATCTACATTTGAGGGGCTGCCTTTTGTTTTGACTGGTTATATATCTCCTTTAGCAGCTATAAAGTTGTATTGCTCCAATCACAAGTCTTTTCTGTGTTCAGTATTTCCAAACACTAGAGGATTCCAGCTCCACACCTACATTTAAAAACCAGGTAAAATCTATCATTAAAGCTGTTTGCAGTGTAAATACGTTTTCTTATTCAGTAGCAAAAATGATGTTCCCTGGATTTGCTAGATATAATGCAGGCCCACATAAGTAGTATGCAAAGACAGTTTAATTTGAGGGAAGGGAAGGGTATATAAAGAAAATGTAAGAAAGTAAAAAAGAAGGTGCATGGTTCAATCTTAGATTGGTGAAAGTTGATGTTTGCTAGTTGGTTAGAGCCCATGATCTGGAAGTTCAAAAGTCATTTGGGAGAAATCTGTCAAGAAGTTAATTATGAAACTGTTATATCCCTTGCCAGGGGAAGTGAATTCCTACACCTTACCAATTGCTTTCTCTCTCTGTATGGCAAGTTGAAACAGCCCAGTCCTTGTATGGAATTTAGACGGGCAGTCGTGGCAATTAGGATTCTTCTATTTCCTAAGGCCTACTTCATTCCCTTTGTGTTTCCTCTTTAGCCCTTGTGTTCTGAATACCGCAATACTGCATTCGTTGGGGATTGGCTCTCTAGTGAACCTGATAGTCCACTTGTACAGCAGACAACTTTCCAAACAGATTTATAGCCTGACATTCCTCCATTTCCAATCTCCTATTCTTTCTCTTCTCTGTCATCAGGATTCCAAATATTTCTTAGCATTGTGTTGACCTCAATACCTTTACTGCTGTTACTGACTGTTTTGAAATTTCTTAGTCTTATGATTTCTGTTTTGTTTTTTTTTGGGGGGGGGGGGGGGGGGTTGGGGGGTGGTTCCCACATTTGCAGAACTGACAAATGCCCTTTCCAAGATTTCTGAATTAGTACTGCTGTTAAGGATATTTCTAATCTTGTCCCTTAGGTGCCCAGTGAGAATCGATTTTGTCCTCTGTGGTATCTCCTTGCCTGGAGTAACATTTGCCACTCCAGTGGAAGCAGAAATGTTTCATTTTATGTCACCAACTTTCCATCAGCTTGAGGGCCTGACTGTGCTTCTGCTGTTTTCCTGCCCCATTCATGCAGGTTAAGCTAGATTAAAAGGTCAGCCTGCTTATTAAGTTGGTCCAATGCCACCCCTTCCTAGGAAATGGCTAATATTGTTTATTGGATCGTAATGTCTTTTGCCCTGATCTTTATCTTTCTTGGTATTTCAGCTTTGATGTTGAGACTAAAACCAGTTGTTTTTTAAAGCTGATTGTTTTTCTTGAGTTTTGATATTTTTTTCTTTCCACAGCTTCTGCTCTAGTGCTCTATTCACTGACTAAATTTTTGAAGACTTTTTACTGCTGATAATAATTTACCTTTTATCTCTGAGTAAAATGATTCATGGAATCAGAGTGCTTTAGGCATTTTAAAAGGATATTTTATTTTATTTCTTTAAATTTTATTGAACTTATTGGGGTGACATTGGTTAATAAAATTATATAAATTTCAAGTGTACAATTCTATAATACATCATCTGTATATTGTATGTGTTTACCACCCAAAGTCAAGTTTCCTTCCATCACTATTTATCCCCTTTACCCTCTTCTATCTCCCTCACCCCCCCTAAAAGGATATTTAAAAAATATCTTTTGTGGTTCTTGATTTATAGCCTGACATTCCTCCATTTCCAATCCCCTACTCTTTCTCTTCGCTGTCATCAGGATACTAAACATTTCTTAGCATTGTGTTGACCTCAGTACCTTTACTGCTGTTACTGACTGTTTTGAAATTTCTTAGTCTTATTTCTTTTTTGGGGGGGGGGGGGCGGTGTGTGGTTCTATTTCATTCCCACATTTGCAGCTCTGACAAATGCCCTTTCCAGGATTTCTGAATTAGTACTGCTGTTAAGGACATTTCTAATCCTGTCCCTTAGGTGCCCAGTGAGAATCGATTTGTTCTCTGTGATGTTTCCAGGCAGAACTTTGCTTTTGATAATTTCATTTCATTTTTTTCTCCACCTCAACTTAAGAAGATAACCCATCCTCACTGTAGTAAGGACCTTGCCAATTACTCTATCCTTTTTTTATTTTTTCCTTTATAAACCCACTGTACTGCTGAGGTTGAACTCACACTCTAGGTCTTCCAAAGTCAGGACTTTGTAGGTTAGTAACATGCTGATCACTCAGCTCTAGATAAGACAGGATGAAGAACAGAGAACTTGGAGGTAGTGAGCATGGTCATGCTGGCCACCCAGCCACCCCAGAGCCCTCAGCGGGCTTGCGGGAACTCTGCCTTTGGTGAAGGGAGACTCTCTGGCTCTAGAAATGAGCACTAGCACCAGGTTTCAGCTACCGAGAGGCAGTGATCAAGATGTATGAGCTCTGCTCTTTCCAGGTGGAACGTTGCTTCCCAAGTCCCAGTTGGCTGTGCCCAGCCTTTCAGATTGTTAGCGAGAATGGGGTCCTGGCATCCTGAACCCTGTGCTGCCAGAGCTAATCCACCGCTAGGTCACTGAGGGAGATTTGTACACAGGAGACAGGCCAGGCAGAGGAGGATCTCATCACTAGCTGGGTCTTTGCCTCAAACCCCTTTGTGAACTCTAGAGCCCTAGTGTGCTGTGCTGGGCTATATGGAAGATTCTTTGTGCCTGACTCAGTGACCTCCATTTCCCTGGGCCCCTCTGATTCCTGTTTGTCTACCTAAGGGGTGTGGGGGCATCTCTTCCCAAGGTTGAAATCTTGTTTTGTCCTCCTACATTAGCCTCTAGGAACAAGAGTCCCTTGAGAAATCATTTCTGTGCAGGTTCACCTTTCACCCCCTGTCTTCTTATAAAGAGAGCCCCACTTTGTAGCACCTACTCAAGTCCTAGAACTTGACCTATGTATGGGCACTTTTAGAAAATTTATTTGGAAATATACTTCCCAGAAACTTTCTTTTCATAGTTTTACTTTTTTCTTCCTTCTTGGCTTCCATGAAACTGTATTCTTATTCTTAGTTTTCTTACTGTTCTTTCTCTGCCTATTCCTCTTACCACTCCTAGCTGGTGTGGGTAAGGCCTTAGCTGTCTACATTGTAAAGATTTATCTTTTTTAAGTCTTTACACTAATTGATTTTGTGCATGTGTGAAATGGAGACAATCCAGTGTTTTTTGTTGTTTTTCCCATATGGCTAACCCAGCTCTAAATCTACATTTCCATTTGCTGTTACCTCTAAAAGCAGTTTTAGTTCAGTACATGTCAACTTTTTTTCCCTCTGGGATCTTGGCAGCTAAATTTCTTCTTTCTGGAATACTCTTCCTCTTATTCTTTTTGTGTCAACAACTGTTAAGGTTTACCAACCAAAGACCACTAAGAACACATCTGTAGTAAAAAACATGAGGTGTTTTTAGTTTGCTGCTGCAGGAGACACCATTCTCCCTAGGACCTTGGGGTGTCTCAGTAAAAGTGAGTTGAAAGGGGCTTATAGGATTTGGGCTTATGCTGCGTGATTTTAAGAAGGGATTAGGAAAGCTATCAAAGAACTGGGGCATTTCAGCATTTGGGTATTTTAGAATACAGTGGGGCTGAGGATGTCATTGGTGAGAAAGCAGCAGTAAGTCAAATAAAGGATCACTGTCATTTTCACAGTTTCGTATAGAAACATTGTTTACGCGGTCACGTCCAGGTCCTGTTGGAAACATTGTTCAAGTTTTGGTAGGAATATCCAGTCTGATTACCAGCCGGGCTGATATTCTTTTTCTCACTTCTCATCCTTTGAATTGGATCTTGGCTTAAATATTACCTTCTCAGTGACTCATTCTAACCACTGTTGCTTATTTCTTTCCCAGCATTTATTAAAAATTATAATAATTTAATTTTATTGTCTGTTGATTTGCCTTTTGTCTTCTCTTCTAGAATGCAAGATCCATGAGGACAGGAACCACATTTTGTTTCTTCTCCCTTATAGCTTTAGTGCCAAGTGTGGGTCTGGCACATCATAGGTGCTCAGTAAACACATGTGTGAATAAATGAATGAATAAAAGAAAATTCAGATTAATAGTCTGACTAGTTTTGCAAAATACACTGCTAATCGGTAGTTAAACACAACTAAGAGCATATCCTCTGCAAATAAGACAAAGCTAGTATCAGGGTGAGGCCTACTTGATCCTATGGTGTTTTGTAATTCTACTTAATTTTAAAACTCAGGAAGACAGAATAAAATAACTACCTAAGACTTTTACAACAAATTTTTATATATTGTTTGATATATACTTAAGAGTATATGATATGTACTTCAGAGTATATGTAAATATGTGAAGCATACTAATAAAATATGTATTATACACTGAATGGCCAGATTATTATGACCGGCCAGATTATTATGACCACCCCATCAGTACTTCATTGACACTTCCAAAAATACTGAATATTGAAAACTTCCTAAGCAAATACTCTCAAGGTTTTATTACTATCATTATTTGCATAACTAATTCACTTCATTGAACTGATGGGGGGTCATAATAATCTGGCCGGTCATTAAATCTGGCCACTCAGTGTATGTATCTTAAAATTGTATATTATTGAATCTTAATTTGCATTTCCCTGATGACTAATGAAGTTGAGTATTTTTTTCCCATCTTTTATTGGTTATTTGTGTTTCTTTGTGAAATGTTTTTGTATTTCATTTGCTTATTTTTTCTTTGGTTGTCTTTTTCTGTATTGTAGGCTTGGAGTCTATGTATTCTGTATAAAAATCCATTGTTATAAGTGTTGCAAATATTTTCTCACATTTATGATTTTTTGAAATGATGCCTTTGGATGTGCAGAATTTTTTCATTTTAACATTGTTTAATGGAATTTTTATAATTAGCACTTTAAAAGATCCCCTTCTGTCTGGAAATCATGACAGTATTCTATTAAAAGTTGTAAAGGTTTACTTTTCATATTTAAGTCTTTACTTGATCTGAAATTGATTTTTATGTATGGTGGGAAATAGGAATCCAGTGTTTTTTTCATGTGGCTAATCAGTTTTTCCAGTATCATCTATGTGCCCAAGACTTACTTATATTTGCAGTTACAAGAGTGGAGGACATAATCTCATACTAGTTCCTTTTTTGATCTTGTACTATTTCTATTTTACAGGTTCTTTTTGTAATTTTGAGTAAACTTCCAGCAGGACTATGAAAGATTATGATGAGCTTCTCAAATACTATGAAATATATGAAACTATTGGGACAGGTAATTGTTATTTTTTCTTGGGGAGAGATGATAGATCAACTATTTGAAAGCCTAGTGTGTTTGGGCAGTCATGAGTTTTCTAGTCTAAATTATGTCGTTTTAAAATTCTTCAACCTACTTTAGTTAGAAAAAGTGGAGCAAAGGAGAGGAAAATAGTAGGAGAGGCCTTGTAAGTCATTTTATTTAGAATAAAAGTCATTTGGAGAGTGATCTGACCTTTGTTTCTAAGGGTCACCCTCTCTGCTTGGTTGTAAAGAGATTGGGTAGAAAAGGGCCAGGGCAGAAGCAGAGAGATGTTAGGAGGTTATTGCAGTAATTCAGGTGAGCAGTGCTAGAGATGATGGTGACTTGATCGAGGCTGATAGCAGTGAATGAAGGTCGTGAAAGGGGTGGAATTCTGTATACAGACATACACATACGTGTGTGTGTGTGTGTGTGTGTGTGTGTGTGTGTATTTTGATTTATTGAGGTATTACACAGTCAAAAATGCAAAGTGCACCAATCTTGATGGACTTTTACATACATATATACGCCTATGTTTCCTGATCAGATCAAGACATAGAGAGCATTTCCAGTCAGTCCCTTTCTTTTTACCTCAAGGTAACTACCATTGGTATAGTTTGAAGATATAGGCAATGGGATTTGTTGATGGGTTGGATATGGGGTAGGGGGCAAAAGAGAAGGACTAAGGATAGCCCACCCTTTGGTTTTTGGCCTGAGCACCTGGGAAATGGAGTTGCTATTTACTGAGATGGGGAAGGTCATGGAGGGACTATTAGAAGCTTCTTCTTAGAAATGTGAAGTTGGCACTTTCTTTTAGATACTTAAGTGTAGAAATTTTCCCACTTTTGATACAGTTTTAAAACATAATTGTTCATATTCCCAGTTTTAAAACTGAATGGAAGTTTCATATTACTTGACTTTTGTCTCAGCAACTTTACATTGTGTTCTAGCAATATTAATTATAAAGCAAATTTTATTGCAGTGTTAATTATAAGGCATATTTCTAAAGGATGAATTCTGTTTGTTCATTAAAAAATTAAAAATATACTATCATGGTAAAAAAAAAATCTTCAGCTATTCATTGGGTTGAGGAGAGGGTAGGGTCATGGCTAACACCTTGGAAGCAACAGGAAGAAAGAGCCATAAACTTATAGGAAAGTAGGGATTGATAGAGCCTTTTGAAAGCATATGGAATAGTGTTTGTGCCTGAGTCCTCAGTTTGCTCTGCTATTGATATTTGGGTTAGTCTTGCTTATCTCTTCATAATTTTCCTACACTTAGGTGGCTTTGCAAAGGTCAAACTTGCCTGCCATATCCTTACTGGAGAAATGGTAGCTATAAAAATCATGGATAAAAATGCACTGGGGGTAAGTGTAAAATTATTTTAAAAATATTTATACATCAGTTTTGTGAATTGAAACCCAAATTTGTTCTAATGTTCTAGAATAATATTATTAGAATAATATTTCTCTAGCGTTGTAAATTGCCAGTTCTGTGTAACTGGCAGATTTTAAAAAGCAATCTGAGGGAAGGGGTTACTTTGTCCTTAATTGTAATGCAAGGCAATGGCATATGTATGAAACCCGAAGTATCCATTTCTCTGCAGTTGTTTCATGGTCTTGAAGATGTTTTTTGGTATTCAAATACTCTAACTCAGTGTTATCTATTTTATGGTATAGGTAGATCTTATGTCCTAGAATTTTATCCAAAATAACCTTAGTAGTTCTCTAATGAAATCCTCCTTTTCTTGATCAGCCTTTTTTTCCAGGATTGAGATGCTCATTACCTCCTAATGCAGCTCATTCAATTTGTGATCGTGGTTATAATGTACATAAAGTTTTTTGTTTTTATACTGAGGGAAAATCTGTCTCTTTTGATGATCTTTATGGGTCTATTATACCCTATCCCAGTGATGGCAAACCTATGACATGCATGTCAGAGGTGACACGCGAACTCATTTTTTTGGTTGATTTTTCTTGGTTAAATGGCATTTAAATATATAAAATAAATATAAAAAATATAAGTCTTTGTTTTACTATGGTTGCAAAAAATTTCTATATGTGACACGGCACCAGAGTTAAGTTAGGGTTTTTCAAAATGCTGACACGCCGAGCTCAAAAGGTTCGCCATCACTGCCCTATCCAGTATTTGTACTCACCCTGAATGGTCTCTTTTTTCTAATTCAATGTATCATCCTTCATATGATTTAGTTTCAACTGATAATTCAGGCTCTTCTTCAATGTTTTTGTTTATTGAGCTCAATAATATATTCACTAAGCAAATAAAAGGCATTAAAAACATTTTTTCTTGAGCCCTCATGAATGAAATCAGTGATTATAAATCTGATGAATTTCCTTAAGCAATGTAAACTTCAGTTGCAACTTTAGTATGACTTATTCACATGAACACTACAAATACTTAAATAGCAAACAAAATGTGTATTGTTATTACAAAGTGTATTACCAAACTGATACTCAAAATTTATTCTAAAGCATCAGTGTGATAACATTAATTCATTAATTTATTTTTTCTAATTTTGTTTTTCTATTTTCTGTTGTTATGCTTATTTTAATTACTTCCTAGCACTTTAATAATATTTTGATTACTTCCAGGGTTTTAGTTATCCGACTCCCACTCTCCCCAAAAGAGAAAAAAAAAGATTATCATGTTAAAATAGTCCAAGTTACAATTGATTCTTTGTCAAGACCTGACATCTGGTTGCATGGTCCTAGATAATTGGATCTTAAGCCACAGATCATTAGATTGAGTCCCTTTTTATAATAAAGTTTTACATGTTACTTCATGGATATCTATATATTTGTCTTTAATATGGACTTTGAAATTCTTTCAGCTTGGCTTATCCTCCTTCCCAACCAGCTTTTTATTTTGAAACATTTTAAGCCCCTAGAAAAATTGGAAAACTGAGACAGTGAATATCTTCATACCTTTCACCTACATTCTTATGGAACATTACTAAGAATAAAAGTGGTAGCTCAGGCATGCACACTAAGTAGAGTTTCTGTCACTTTCTTTGTTTGGAATGCAAACCTTCTAAGGGAATTGAGATTTAAAAATTTTCAGGACTTTGGCTATCAATCCACATTAAGTTTGTCTTTCATAAAACCCTCAAGGCCTTTTTTATGCACATACAAATAAGTTTTGTTATATTTTTCTGTATTGTGGAACACTTTGTTTTGAGGCTGTTGATTACTTTTGCTACTTAGTATTAATCTTTTTATATTGATTGTTGAAACACTTCCCAAATTGGTTTATTGCACATTTAATACAATGTTTTGCCACAGAGTGATTTGCCCCGCGTCAAAACAGAGATTGATGCCTTGAAGAACCTGAGACATCAGCATATATGTCAACTCTACCATGTGTTGGAGACAACCAACAAAATATTCATGGTTCTTGAGGTTTGTAGTATGTTACAGAGACCTAACTGTGTTTGTTCACTGTTTTAATCTGTTTGAGCTGCCATAACAAATATCACAGACTGGGAAGCTTATGAACAACAGACATTTATTTCTCACCATCTGGCGGCTGGGAATTCCAAGATCAAGGCATCAGTACGGTTGGGTGAAGGCTCTCTTCCAGGTTCTGAGCGGGCACCTTCTCACTATGTCCTTACATGGTAGAAGGGCCAAGGGATCTCCCTGGAGCCTCTTTTTTTTTTTTTTTTAATTGAATTTATTGGAGTGACACAGGTTAATAAAATCATATAGGTTTCAGGTGTACAGTTCTATAATACATCATTTGTATTTTGCGTTGTGTGTTCACCACCCCAAGTCAAGTCTCCTTCCATCACTGTTTATTCCTCCTTTACCCTCTCCTATCCCCCACCCCCCCTCTAGAGCCTCTTCTAAGAGCACTGATTTCATTCATAAGGGCTTCACCCTAATGTGCTAATCACCTCCCAAAGGCCACCTCCTAATACATCTTTGTGGGTTTAGGATTTCAACATATGAATTTTGGGTGGGAACAAACATTCATACCATTTCCATTTACTTTATCGATTGTTAAAAGTACGTTTCACCTGATATATTAGAATAAATGTTAAGGCTTTACCTGTTTGAGTTCTGTCTATAACAATTTAGATCAAATAGACATCTATTATAAATTGGAGATTCATTGTAAATGTACCCTTTCTAATACACTCCTAATGGGGAGGTGCGGTTTAATAGACAGAATATGTTAGAATTTGTCCCTAGGCAGTGATCGGCAAACTCATTAGTCAATAGAGCCAAATATCATCAGTACATCGATTGAAATTTCTTTTGAGAGCTAAATTTTTTAAACTTAAACTATATAGGTAGGTACATTTTTATTAGCTTAATTAGGGCACTCCTAAGGCTTAGGAAGAGCCACACTGAAGAGGCCAAAGAGCCGCATGTGGCTCTCGAGCCGCAGTTTGCTGACCACTGCCCTAGGGGGAAGGATTCATTTTAGTTTATATGGTGTGTATGGTAACAAATTACCACCAACTTGGTGGTTTAAAACAACAGAAATTTATTGTCTCACAGTTCTGGAGGCTAGAAATCTGAAATCAAAGTGTGGGCAAGGTTCATTCTGGAGACTCTGTTCTTTGCCTCTTTCCTACTTTCTCATGGTTGCTGGTAATCCTGGGCATTCCTTGGCTTACAGATGCATCACTCCATTCTCTGCCTCTGTCTTCAAAGGGTCCACCCTAATCCAATATGATGTTATTTGATTTGATCACATCTACAAAGAACTTATTTACAAATAAGGTCACGTTTACTGGTACCGGGTGTTAGGACTTCCAACATATCTTTTTTGGAGAACTCAATTCAACCCACAAGCCTTCAGCATATGTATTATGCAAACCAAACTCGTTTAAGTTTTCCCCTGCTCTTTTTGGCTTGAAGCTTACTTAAAGTCTTTAGAACTTGCATCATTCATCTCTTGTTTCATTTTCCTTAGTCTCAGCCAAATTGTAACTGCACATCATTTTCACAGATTAGCTCTGTTTTAAAAGCACATTTTAAAATTCATAATGCTGAAAGTTTTGGACCTAGAACCATTTTCTTTTTATTATACCGTAGATCCACCCACATGGTCAATAGTGGTGATTTTAAAGTCTTTTTAAAATGCTGATTCCCTTGTCCAAATTAAATACTTAAACACACACACACACACACACATAAAACCACCACTAACAAAAAACCCTTCCATGAACCTAGGGCAAAATTGAAAAGGTATAAGAGAGTTTATATTAAAAAGTAAAATTCTCTCTTTTCTGTATTCCTGTCATCCAGTTTCTTTCCCCCTGAGTAAATAACTTACGTTTCTTGTATTTCCTATAGATTTTTCCATGTACTTACAAATGCCTATTTATATTTTATACATATGTATGTGTGTATAGCTTATTGGTTTCTGCCACACAAATGGTCACATATTATTCTGTACCTTGTATTTTTCCCCTCACTTAACATTTTAACTTGGAAACCGTCTATGTGCATTTATAGAGATTTTTTAAAAAATATATATTTTATTGATTTTTTACAGAGAGGAAGGGAGAGAGATAGAGACTTAGAAACATCGATGAGAGAGAAACATCGATCAGCTGCCTTCACATCTCCCACTGGGGATGTGCCCGCAACCCAGGTACATGCCCTTGACCGGAATCGAACCTGGGACTCTTCAGTCCGCAGGCCGACCCTCTATCCATCAAGCCAAACCGGTTTCGGCCATTTATAGAGATTTTTGATGTTTTTGTTTTGCTTTACTTTGTATTTCTTTATTTGAAAATGTAAAGTAGGCTTTTTAATGTAAATCTTATTGGATAGCAGTGAAAAAGATTGATTATTGTGGTATGATTTATATATGATAAAATGCACATATTAGGTGTACAGTTTGAAAAAGGTACACACCCATGTACTTCCCACCCCAGTCAAGGTATAAAGCATTTTCGTTACATAGGAAAAGTTTGATGTTAATCCCTGTAACCTCATCCACCCACTGCTCTTCTCAACAACCACTGATTTGATTTTTGTCACCATATATTAGTTTTATCTATTCTAGAACTTTATACAAATAGCATCATATGGACTGTACTCTTGTGTTTAGCTTCTTTTGATCAGCAGAATGCTTTTTGCAAGTCACAGTATCAATATATACTCTTGTACCTTGCTTTTTCACTTAATATGGGAGATTGTTTCATTTCAGTTCATGAAGAGCTTTTTTTAAATTATGTTTTTGAGAGAGGAAGGGAGAGGGAGAGAGAAAGAAACATCAATGAGAGAATATCCATTGCTGCCTCCTGCATGCCCCCTACTGAGTATTGAGCCCACGACTGAACCCATATCCTAGGCATATGCCCTGATTGGGACTCGAACCAGCGACCTGTTGGTGCATGGGACAACTAACTGAGCTACACTCGCCAGGGCAAGAATTTTTTTTTATGGCTGCATAGAATTCCATTTTATACCTGTGTCATAATTTACATAGTGTGAACATATTTGAATTGTTTTCAGCCTTTTGTTGTTACAAACAG
The DNA here is from genome assembly GCF_028538775.1 of Myotis yumanensis. Classification (NCBI taxonomy): domain Eukaryota; kingdom Metazoa; phylum Chordata; class Mammalia; order Chiroptera; family Vespertilionidae; genus Myotis; species Myotis yumanensis. Next base: position 28,162,048 of record NW_027223763.1, on the reverse strand, counting down.
TGCTAACTGTAGTGAATGATCTTGAACATGTGTTGTTTTTGTTGTGAGAGTATATCTGTAGGAACAATTTCTAAACATGGAACTATGAGGTCAGAGGCTATATACTATGATAGTATAATTTTAATTGCTAATGTAAAATGAAGCCTTAGATGGAAACGCCAGTTTACAGAAACATGGAGCTGCTCTGGAGAAGAAGGGATGGAAAGCCTAAAGCTTTGTGCTCTGGTGTCCATTCTCCACAACCTCTGAGGAGCCTCTGTAGAGCTGGGCTCCTCGTACAGACTTAAAATCACTGGTCTTCGAGATGGAGAAGCAGTAATTGCTGCTGGGTTTTTTGGTTTCAGATAACTACACTAAATGTATGTGCCTTAAGATGAGAAGGGGTTTTAGTACTTTGCCATAAAAATATAAAACCCCGAATGAACTTAAAAATTAGTGGTAGTTGGTTCTACTTCTACTTACTGGTAATAAAAGCTCGAAATCAAGAGCTATTGTTCTTTTCTGGAATAATTGTTGATTTGTTTGATCCTGAGAGTGTATTTTTTAATATGCCTCACTCAGTTCCCTTGCCTATTAGTTTAATTACTATCTCTAAGTGAAGTATGTTTTTAAAAATATTTTTAAAAATTGATTTCAGAGAGGAAGGGAGAGGGAGAGAGATAGAAACATTAATGATGAGAGGGAATCATTGATTGGCTGCCTCCTGCACGCCCCCTACTGGGGTTCGAGCTGCAACCCAGGCATGGTCCCTTGACCGGAATCGAACCCGGGACCCTTCAGTCCACAGGCCAACGCTCTATCCACTGAGCCAAACCGGTTAGGGCCGAAGTATGTTTTTTATTTTCAATTCCTCTGACGTGAGTTTTGTAAGTAGTAACAATATCTGTGTGATTCTGTTGCTGTGAAGTATTGCCCTGGAGGAGAGCTGTTTGACTACATAATTTCCCAGGATCGCCTGTCGGAGGAGGAGACCCGTGTCGTCTTCCGTCAGATCGTTTCTGCAGTTGCTTACATGCACAGCCAGGGCTATGCTCACAGGGACCTCAAACCGGTAAGTGACTGTCACAGTTAGATGATCACCTGAGAGTTCAACATTATTTACTTGTTATGACTAGGTTCTTCCTGTTAGAATCTATCTTTGCTCTCCCTAGCCCCCGCTATAATATATCACTTCCCCCCATCCTTTTGACTTCTGGTAGGGTTTTTTCAATGGACTTATTATTGACATTCTATTTATCTGCCAGTTGGGTGTGACATTATAAATGTCTTTGTAATCAGCCATGGAATATAAACTTCAGAATTTTATCTCTAGGAAAAAAGAGTTTTAAGTACATTCTTTGAGTATATTGTCATTTAATATTTTCCATCCAGTTCTCTTCCTAACCCCATCTTCCTTTAATTTTCATTCCATTACGCCTCAGACAGGAACAGTTCAGTGTGTGGGCAGACTACTTTTCAAGGACAGAATAAAAATGTGAATACTCTTAAGACTGCAGGCTCTGACTAATGTGAATGGTGGTGAACATGGATATTAATGTTGCTTGGTACTAGGGTCAGGGACCTAGAAACGGCCCAACAAAATATGGCAGTGTTGCTATCCTTTTCCTGTTGTTTATACTCAACCCTAAGATTGGAGCTCACTCTTTTGTTTAAATTTGCCTTCAGCATACATTGTTTGCTTGTAGTTGAACCTCAGAGCACTAAGGAGAAAATGGTTTATGCTAATGTGTCTTGAGGGGAAGTGGGATATAGTTATCAACATTCTCCTCTCTCCCTTTCTATACTTCCTGTCATTTCATTCTTTTTTAAAATGATTTTTCACTCTATTATACCGAGGCTTTTAAATATAAAAACCTTAAATTGTTTTTAGAAATGGCTAGAGGTGGGATGTGTTATAAGGAAGTCATTATAGTTATGAAAAGATCTTTGTTTTTCCAGGAAAATTTGTTGTTTGATGAATATCATAAAATAAAGCTGATTGACTTTGGTCTCTGTGCAAAACCCAAGGTAAGTGCAGAAATAAAAATTCATCTATTTCCTTTGTAAATGCACACTAAGGTGTGTTATCTTGCACTGACTTCCACTAAGTTTTTATTGAGCCTGGTTGCATCCATTGAGAAGTTCTCTAAATGACTCTGACATGTAACCAAGATAGAGAACCACCAGGTCCAGGGTTAGTCGTGCTAAAGACCCCATGGGTATGCTGAGAGAATTTGCAGTGTTATGAGGCCATCACAGCATGAATGCTGAATTGATCATGTGTTTGCAGTTTGAGTACGTTGCCACTAGATGATGCCTTTGTTTACAGGAATTTGGGGAATTTATTGAAAATCTATTCTTTGTTATCCAAAATGGTTGTATAACTAACAGTTAGTTACATTTTGAGAGATGGTCCCCTTTCCTTATAAAAGAAGGAAAAAGTCCATATGGGCTTTTAAATTTATACTGTTAGGTGTTTTCTTAATTTGCACTCCACTGTTGAGACTGGCATTTTCTAGCGTGCCTTCTCTTTGAGGTGACTTTGAACTTTCCACTTCTGTTGTCTGCAGCAGAGCTCCTGTGTGGCTGCCTGTTGGAGGCTGCCTCCTGAGTTCTCTAATGATGGCACTCACAGTCTCTACAACGAGCTGTCTGCACTCATTAAGAATGCTGGAATTGCAGGCCTATCTGAGCCCTTTGTAGCCCACGGTTACTTCCTGCCCCAATCAGAATTAGCTCAGTGCACAGGGAATCAGATTTTGCCCCTCGGGCTGAATGTCTGATTCTTTCTGATTTTTCTCTCCTTCCCTCGGTACTTCAGAAATTGTCAGTGGAGCCTTGTGTCTTGACACCAAATGATAGAAGGCTTTTTTTTGATTGACAGGTATATAAAGATAAAACATACTTTGAGCAGATAAACTGGTTTAAGCCATGTTCTCCACAGGAGGCAGTGGAGAATGTTTGTGACAGACTCCATTAGCCTTTGCTTGTGGCTGCCACAGATTTGACACACACAGACACCATCTGAAAAAGCAGTGGTGGGCAGAGAAAGGATTGTCTCAGCTTTCTGCTGAAGAGCTCATTTCTGGGCATGTTGTTACAGTTGTAAATGCAGCCTCACAATTTCACAAATCCTTTGCCAGTTGTAGAACTGTACGGCAAGTGTGGGGCAGTCGTGTCATTTTCACTGTGCCTTGATATTTCTGTGGGAGAGCCGAGGAGGCTGAGCAGATTCCTCATTTTGCTGGATCTGGAAGCTCAGGTCGTGATTGGTGTTACAACTGAGACTAGAAACCAGACGCCCAAAGCAATGTTCTGTGTAACATATTGCTCTCTTCCCTCTAAGGAAAAAGAAAGCTCTTCTGTATTTACAGGAAAGGTTTGATATTGGAGATAGTATCCAGTAAAGAAATAATCTTTTTTCCTTGAGTACTTAGGGGTGGGAAGACATGGATGCTTGGAAGTATGCTAAGCTGATTATTATGCAAATGGATGTCTAGGGAAGTATGAACTGACTTGGCTGCACTCAGGGGAAAAGGATTTTGTTCGTGCCAGGCTGTGATGGTATTGGAAATCCAGAGAAGGTGAAACCACACATGCATGCATGCATATAGGCAGAGAATATTGGGTTGGCCCCAGAAGTTTTTTATTATTTGGGGTAATTCTTCATCTAGCTTCTCTTTGCTTGTGCTGAAAGAATGATTATCAAGGTTTTAATTCTCTGGAGAGCTATCATTAATAAGTGTTTCATTTTTATCTTATTGGCAGGGTAACAAGGACTACCATCTACAGACATGCTGTGGGAGTCTTGCTTATGCAGCACCCGAATTAATACAAGGCAAATCGTACTTGGGATCAGAGGTAATTATTCATTGGTTAATTCAATATACACTTTTGGTGACCTATAGTGAGTCAGGCACTGTGCATTGGGGATATAGTGATGAGGTAATCCTTGTGTTCAGAGAATGAGTATATAAAGTAATAAATGAAATGAACAAGTTGCAATAAATATAATACATAGTACACTTACAAAGCAAGGAGCTACGGTGTTTCTGGAGTCCTTCTTGTGGTTGCTTTTGTGTTAAACAGTTCCATAGTTTAGACTGGTTAGTCCAGCCAGGTAGAGAGCACAAGGCCAGGGTGCAGGGTCAGTTTTCAGAGATGCTGGTTAGCACAGAGAAAATCTATACTTTGTCCATAGCTAACTATTCAAGGCCAGCAATGTAGGAGGCCCAGCTCAGAAGGCCTGGTCATTGCCTGCTTTACCACTAGCTGCCTCAAGCTAGTTAGCCCCTTCCATTCTCTGGAATACTAATTTTGCTGATATTAATATTGTAAGAAATGTTTAGTCATCAAAAACTCAGGAAATGCTTGCTGGGATAAACAGTTTTCTTTAGTTCAGGACATCTACAAATCTTTATATGTTCTTGTATGGTCCGATCCTTTGGGAGGGGGCAATCACAGATAGCAGCTAGTTTCAATTTTACTTGCCTACAGAATCCACTTTTTATGTGGAGTATCTTTTAGAACTAGTGTTAAAGCTTTGAAATATGCCAGTTTACTTTATTTATAACGCTAAGATGGGAGCTTGTTTTTTGGTGACTTTTTATTTGGATATAATCTCAAATTTAAAGAATAGTTGCAAGTATGGAATGAGAAACTTCTGTATATATTTGGTCAAATTTACAATTATTTACATCTTTTCCTATTTGCCTTATCATCTTTCTCTCTCTCTCTCTCTATATATATATATATACACACACACACTGTTTTTTGAACCGATTGAGAGTGAATTGGACATACCTCTTTATCATTAAATGCTAAGTATATGTTTTCTAAAAGCAAAGGCCTTCTCTTTTTATAACTGTACTTTAGTAAAATCAGGAAATTTAACATTGATACAATTTATTTAGTTCACAGTTCATATTCAAATGGTGTCAATGGCACCAATAATGTCCTTTACAGCTACATTTTCCCTTCAGTCCAGGATTTAGTTCAGACTCATGCATTGCATTTATTTTTTTATTTTTAAATGTTTTTTTAAAAAATTGATTTCAGAGAGAGGAAGAGAGGGATAGAAACATCAATGATGAGAGAGAATCATTGATCAGCTGCCTTCTGCACACCCCACACTGGGGATCGAATCTGCAACCCAGGCATAATACTTCTACCGGGAATCGAACCGTGACCTCCTGGTTCATAGGTCGACGCTCAACCACTGAGCCACACCAGCCGGGCCCATGCATTGTATTTAGTTGTCTTGTTTCTTTGGTCTTCTTTAATCTGGAAGAGTTCCTTAGACTTTCTTTATCTTCTGTGACCTGGACATTTTTGAGGAAGTCAGTTATTTTGTAGACTGTTCCTCAGTTTGAATTTATCTGATGCTTCCTTATGATTAATTCAGGTTAAGCATTTTTGGCAGAAATACCACAGAAGTGTTATCACCTTCTCAGAGCATTGTAGGAAAGGGAAAAAACTTTTACTGAGCATGTATCATAATTCTGGAATCATGCTAGATCTCCCCCCCCCAATTGTGGTAAAAAATACACATAACATAAAATCTTAACCATTTTTTTTATTAATCTTTATATTAATCTTGACATTCTTTTTTTTTTTTTTAAATATATTTTATTGATTTTTTACAGAGAGGAAGGGAGAGAGAGATAGAGAGCCAGAAACATCGATGAGAGAGAAACATTGATCAGCTGCCTCCTGCACATCTCCCACTGGGGATGCGCCCGCAACCCAGGTACATGCCCTTAGCCGGAATCAAACCCGGGACCTTTCAGTCCGCAGGCCGACGCTCTATCCACTGAGCCAAACCGGTTTCGGCAAATCTTGACATTCTTATAGATGTCCCTCTTTTTTCCCCCCATAGCTCCCCTCCACCCGGTTCCCACCCCACCCCAGGCCCCTGCCACCCTATTGTCTGTGTCCATAGGTAATACATACATGCATATAAGATCTTTGTCTAACCTCTTCCTGCACCCCCCCCACACTCCCTTGCTTCTGAGAACCATCAGTCTGTTCCATTTCCATGCCCCTTACATTCACCAGTTTATTCTGTTCATCAGATTTTTTATTCATTTGATTTTTAGATTCACTTGTTGATAGATATGTATTTGTTGTCACTTTGTTGTTCATATTTTTTATCTTTATCTTTTTCTTCTTCTTCCTCTTCTTAAAGGATACCTTTCAGCATTTCATATAATACTGGTTTGGTGGTGATGAACTCCTTTAGCTTTTTCTTGTCTGTGAAGCTCTTTATCTTTTTTTTTTTTTTTAATATATTTTATTGATTTTTTACAGAGAGGAAGGGAGAGAGATAGAGAGCTAGAAACATTGATGAGAGAGGAACATCGATCAGCTGCCTCCTGCACATCTCCTACTGGGGATGTGCCCGCAACCCAGGTACATGCCCCTGACCGGAATCGAACCTGGGACCCTTCAGTCCGCAGGCCGACGCTCTATCCACTGAGCCAAACCGGTTTCGGCTGTGAAGCTCTTTATCTGACCTTCAATTCTAAATGATAGCTTTGCTGGATAGAGTAATCTTGGTTATAGATTCTTGCTATTCATCATTTTGAATATTTCTTGCCACTCCCTTCTGGCCTGCATAGTTTCTGTTGAGAAATCAGCTGACAGTTGTATGGGCACTCCCTTGTAGGTAACTAACTGTTTTTCTCTTGCTGCTTTTAAGATTCTCTCTTTGTCTTTTGCCCTTGGCACTTTAATTATGATGTGTCTTGGTGTGGTCCTCTTTGGATTCATCTTGTTTGGGGTTCTGTGTGCTTCCTGGACTTGTAAGTCTATTTCTTTCACCAGGTAGGGGAAGGTTTCTGTCATTATTTCTTCAAATAGGTTTTCAATATCTTGCTCTCTCTCTTCTTCTGGCACCCCCATAATTCGGATGTTAGTACACTTGAAGTTGTCCCAGAGGCTCCTTACACAATCTTCATATTTTTGGATTCTTTTTCTTTTCCTCTTCTGGTTGGGTGTTTTTTGCTTCCTCATATTTCAAATCATTGATTTGATTCTCAGGATCCTTTAGTCTACTGTTGAATCCCTGTATAGTCTTCTTCATTTCAGCCAGTGTATGCTTAATTTCTGACTGGTCCTTTTCCATTTTTTTTTTTTTTTTTTTTTGGCATTCTCACTAAGATCATTGAAAGTCTCACTAAGTTCCTCAGAGGTTTCTAGAAGATTTTTGAGTAACCTTATAACTGTGGTTTTGAACTCTATATCCAGTAGTTTGCTTACTTCCATTTCTTTCATTTGTGAGATGTTTCTTTGTTTCTGCATTTTGGCTGCTTCCCTGTGTTTGTTCTATGTATTGGGTAGCTGCTAAGTCTCCTTAAGTTGATAGAGTGGCCTTGTGTAGTAGGTGTCCTATAGGGCCCAGTGGCTCAGCCTCCCCAGTCACCTGAGGTGGACACTCTTGGTGCAGCCCTTTGTGGACTGTGTGCACAATTTGTTGTAGTTGAGCCTTGATTGCTGTTGGTATCACTGGGAGGAATTGACTTCCAGGCCAATTGGCTGTGGGGACCAGCTGCGACTACAGTGGGAGAGCTGCTGTGCAGGAGACACCCTTATGGGGCAGGTCTTGCTTCAGTGGGGCTTTGGTGCTCACTGAGTCTGCCCCTTGAGTGTGTCACTTATGGATTTGAAGAGTTGTAATATGGTATGGTCTCACACTGACCATTGGGTATACTGCCTCTTAGGTCTCCAGGAAGGTGCAAAGTCAGCCACTGCCTGGGGCCATCCAGCAGGAGCTACAGAAATATCTAAAGATTCCTCCTCTTTGTATTGGGTTTGGAAGTGCCCAGAGGAGGCCCAGCTGTGAAGCAAGGCAGGCTGGTGCTGATGCTGGGTCTTGATAGGCTTGGGGCTCCCTGACCCAGCTGCAGCTTGTTTGACAGATTTTCAGCCTGAGAAAGGACAGACCATTCATATGCAAAAGCAGCTGCACACAGCTTGGGTGAGGTTGTAAATTGGGTGGAGCAAACAGAAATGGCTGCCAGTCAGCCCTGCACCGGGGAGGTCCCAGCATGGGAACAATGAACAGTGACCACTGGGAGCACCTCCGCCTGGAAGAAAGCCTCCCCCGAGTTCCTGCCCTGATGTCAGACAGTCCAGTTACTCCCCATATGTGTCTGGGTCCCCCACAGCCTCGCTCAGCACTGGAGCTCAGAGGAAGTGGGAGCTTGTAAATTCAGTTCTCAGTGCAGGCCTTTTAAGAGGAGCAGCTGGGTTTCCAGCAGCCTGTGTGCCGCTCAGCCCCAATCTGCACTGGTTTTTACAGCCTGTAGTTCTTATTGCCTGTAGGGACTTCTTTTCCCAGCTCTGGAACCCTGGGCTGGGGGTCTGGTGTGGGGCTGGGACCCCTCAGTCCCCTAGGCTGCCTCCGCAGAGGCGATCTCCCTCCCCATTAAAAAAGCGGCACACCTGGGTGCCGGACCAGCCCGTTCTGTGCCTCCGCACTTCCTACCAGTCTCAATGTGCTTTCTTCTTTACTTCTCTTGTAATACGTCCACTCAGCCAGCTTTCCTGTGGTTCTGGATGCTAGTTGTTCTGTATTTTAGTTGTAATTTTGATGTGGTTGTGGGAGGCAGCGAATACAGGTCTTTACCTATGTCGCCATCTTGGTTCTCTCTCCTTAACCATTTAATCCTCACCTGAGAATATGTTTATTGATTTTAGAGAGAGATGAAGGGAGGGAAAGAGAGAGAAACATTGACATGAGAAAGAAAAAGTGATTGGTTGCCTCCTGACACACCCTGACCAGGAGTCAAATCTGCAACCTAGGTATGTGCCCTGATTGGGAATTGAACCCAAAACCTTTTAGTGTACGAGACGACACTCTAATCAACTGAGCTACCCAGCTGGGCTTTTCTTGTCCATTTTAGTTTGATTTTCTATCCTTTTTTTGCTCTTTTTGCCTCTTAAAATTTTCCTAAGGCTCAAAGGAGGGTGGGAGCTGTGACTTAGCCAACAGTGCTGTCATTATTGACAAAGACCAAATTCCGCTTGTATAAGTAGTTAGTGCTTAGGACTCATGGGACACCTGGATATCTTGTATAAAGGTTAAGCTCCTTTCTGGGATTTTGAGATTTGTAGGGCTGTTTGTGCTGGCAGGCTCATTTCTGCCCTCTATATTTGAAAAATCAATCGTTGAACTTTATTAAGGTTTCTGTATATAGAGAGGACTTTGCAGAGCAGCTTATCACATTTGCAGATTATCAGTAGTAAATTTTAAGACTTGTTTTGACATCCTCATGTGTGTTTACATAACCCTCATATGTAATAAACCTTCAGTAGCATTGTAGAATTATCTTTCAGAATCAGAGACCTGCAGATTCCCCTCATCCTTTTCCTTATTGTGCCTAATCCAGCCCAGTCAATTGGAAATTATCTATAATAATAAAAGCGTAATATGCTAATTACTGGGCAGCCGAACGACCTTCCGGATGTCCTTCCAGACAAAGCCACGGTGGCGGGGGCCAAGGCAAAGGCGGTTAGGGGCAATCAGGCAGGCAGGCAGAGGAGTTAGGGGTGATGAGGCAGGCAGGCAGAGGCAGTTAGGGGCAATCAGGCAGGCAGGCAGAGGGATTAGGGGTGATGAGGCAGGCAGGCAGGCAGGCAAGCAAGCGGTAGGAGCTAGCGGTCCCGGATTGTGAGAGGGTGCAGGCTGGGCTGAGGGACCCCTCCCCACCCATGCACGAATTTCATGCACCGGGCCTCTAGTTTTCTATAAAGCATTAGAGTCCAGTATTAAAGGAGAGTGCACTGAATTGGATGTCAGGTGGCCTAGGTGACTTTGGATAAGTATTCCTTTCTGGGCTTTAGGTCCCCTGTCTGTAGAATAAGCAGGTTTAATTGGATGATCTCACAGCTCTGTGAAGATTCTGTAATTCTGTGTACTGCCATTCTCAAATATGTTCTAAATTTTCTTTTTGGAATTATTTATTATTTTCTCCCTCTCAGGCAGATGTTTGGAGCATGGGCATACTCTTATATGTACTTATGTGTGGCTTTCTACCATTTGATGATGATAATGTTATGGTTTTGTACAAGAAGATTATGGTGAGTACTCCAAGGTATAAATTTCATTGTAAACGTTTTCTGTACTGCATATTAAATACTTCTACTTGTGAAAGTACAAAAACAGACAAAAGTAATGTATGCTGTTAGAAGTCAAGATAATGGTTACTCTTTGGAGGTGAAAGTGCCTGGAAGAGGGGCATGGGCTTCGGTTCTGCCTTGATCTGGGTGCTGGTTATACTTGTGTATTCAGTTTTTGAAAATTTATCAAAGTATACCCTAATATGTACTTTTCTATATGTTTATTATAGTTCTTCAATAAAAAGCTTAACAAAACAAAAAATTAAGGGAAAGTAAACATGTAAGATGATTTTCCTGATAAGAGTTTTTGTTTTGTATCCTGAAATGATACTTTAGTTAGTTGCTGTGTTAAAATAAAATTTTCCTATAAAATAAGAAAAACTTTCTTTTTGAAGGTAAAATATTTGGTTATAAGGGATAATAAAACCAAGCTTTGTTAAATCATATGTGCTAGAGATAGAAAGTAGATTTGTGGTTATGGGGTTGGGGAAAGGTGGAGTGGCAGTGGGGAGTGAATGCTGATGACTATGGAATTTCTCTTTGGGGTGATGATAACATTCTGTCTGGAATTAGTTATGATGGTTGCACAACTTTGTGAATGTACTAAAAACCACTGACTTGTATACTTAAAAGGGTGGATTTTATGTTGTGTGAATTACACCATTCAATTAAAAAAATTTCCCTAACTGGTTTCGCTCAGTGGATAGAGCATCGACCTGCGGACTGAAGGGTCTCAGATTCGATTCCGGTCAAGGGCACATGCCCAGGTTTCGGGCTCAATCCCCAGTAGGGGCGTGCAGGAGGCAGCTGATCAGTGATTCTCTGTCATCACTGATGTGTCTATCTCTCTCTTCCTCTCCCTTCCTGTCTGAAATCAATAAAAACATATTTTAAAAAACCACCCCAAAATCAGATATAGCAAGGAAAATGGTAAAATTCTTTTTAAAGAGTTAATACTTAAAATGTTTTTTAATGCCCGGCCAGCATGGCTCAGTGGTTGAGCGTCAACCTATGAACCAGGAGGTCATGGTTCCATTCCCAGTTCTATCCCTAGAGGGATAGAAACATCAATGATGAGAGAGAATCATTCATTGGTTGCCTCCTGCATGCCCCTACTGGGAATTGAGCCCGTAACCTGCGCATGTGCCCTGACTGGGAATTGAACTGTGACATCCTGGTTCATAGGTCGACGCTAAACCACTGAACCACGCCAGCTGGGCAGAGTTAATATTTAAGGCAAGCTAGCAAAAGAAGATAGGCAAAGGTGAAGAAAGGGCACCATACTGAGTCTGTAGCAAACCAGGGTCAGACCAGCAGAGCAGTGTCTCTGAGTGCGTCTTGAATTCAGTTCTGTTGAACAAATGTTTCCTGAAGGTCTTCTTTGTGTGAGATGCTGAAAGGTTGTGAACAAAGATCTATGAAACTTGATCATTGTTCACCAGGACTTGCTTTCTTGTTGGAGACAGAGCCAAGGCTATCTTATCTCAAAAGGGCAAGAGGTCAGGGATGCCATATTATAACAGGGATAAATGAAGGTAATACAGGAGTCGGCATGGGATTTGAAAGGAGGTGAGGTTTGAGCAGGGCTTTAAAAGAAGGGTAAAAGTGTTTCTGAAACAGATGTGGGACAGAGCATGCCTGGTGGAGTAGACATAGAGGCATTAGTTGGGAGGAGCATTAAGAGAAATGGTGAGAGGTTTGCTGGTATGTGGCTGGACTATTGGGTTTGTAACACCGTTTAGGTAGGACACCACCTAAATCAACTGTCATTTCTGGAAAGGTGCACAAGTTGAGAGTCCCAGGAGGCCCATTGCATATGTGATAGAAGTCTAAGGACACTAAGTTCAATCTTCAATTTTAAAATTTATTTGACTATGTAGTTTTCCCTATATCCCACCCTGGGAATTGCAGTAAAAAATTTTGCCTAATATTCATGTAACCGCCATGATCATAGTCACTAGTGTTAACCTAAAAATAAAAGATCAAAGTGAAAGGTAGCAAGCATTTATTTGAGATAAAAAAAAGAAGTTATTTGGGAAGCACTGATTCAGGCAGAAACCCAAATAGTGTTCTGATTATGAGGCAAAGGAAAGGGTATTTATGAGAAAAGTAAGGGGAACAATTACATCAGTAGAGGAAAGCATTTCTTTTGGTGCAGATAGCTAACATAGTGGCACTAATTCTAAACGTGTTTTTAATTTTAAGCCTGGTAGTCATCAGTCCAGTAGTTATAATATCTGCTTTCTTGTTATACTTGCAAATATAACTGATGTGATTTGCTGATGGATGGGGTGAGGGGAGTAACCTGAGCAACTAGGAAGTTGGAGCTGCTATCATCTGGGATGGGAAAGACTCCTGGTAGAGCAGGGATGATCAGGAATTCAGAATTGGACATAATGTGTCCCTTTTGTCTAATTTTTCAAATTTATTGGCATGAGGTTATTTACCTAGTGACAGTGTATACCAGATTTTATGTATTTTTTTCAGATTAGTATATCTATGGAATCATATTTTATCTCCTTATACCACTCCTTCCTTACTGAAATTGAACTACATTATATCCATGGTTTTCCTCATTTACTGACTGAAATCCAAACTTTGCTGTTTTTTTTAACCTATCCAGGCCTAAACTTCTGTGCTGTTCATTTGCTGTTACTGCAAGTTCGTTCGCATTCATATGGCAGCCATGGAATTAATGCTCTTAATTATGAATGTATTGTTTCACCAATACAAGGTGAATGTACCAACATGCAAACTTCAGTATCCTCTACTTTTATTTTTTATTTGAGTGTACTACTGGATCCTGTATTAATCCTCTGGGAGGAGGAGAATTACCTTAAGATAATATAAAAGTGTTACATCCTAATAGTAGATATTGATATTTTTGGTAAATCAAATACTTCTGCAGTGGATTGAATATGGTACGAAATGTCTAATTCTTGTTCAGTGGAGATTTAGCCTTCCTAATTAATATTATTTACTAATACTGTATATTCTTTGTTTCTCCTCTGAATTTCATTTTTTAGTTTTTCATGTGTTTGCAAGTTGAAAATTGATTCAAATTAGGACTTTTATGTATTATTGTGGAATTTAATTTCACACATTATAGATTTTGAAATTTATTGTAATCTTGGCTCAGAACTATTGTTCCGAGTCGCAGTGTAATAGTCTGCTGGTTGAATCTAATTAAGGTGTCGTATCACTTGCATGCAGTATGTATTTTTGCCTAGAATGTTCTAAAATTCCTCACTGGGGAATAACACTTCCCTCAGTTCCTGGTTTGATTTAAATACCCAGCAATATTTGACATACTGTATGTAACTCTTGTTTAAGAGGCAGACTTTGTTTACTGTTTGCATTTGTTGACTATTTTAACCAAAATGCTCAACTGCAATTTCCAGCATGATTACTGATAGATTATTAATCTTATTAATGTCACCTATATTCATTTGCCATCACTACATTCAAAGACAAGCATGACTGTACTCTAGTTCTGGGTACACAAATATTAGGGGAGTATAAATAATTTAGTAAATGAAAGTTGAATAGCTTGAAAGTAAAATAGCTTTATAACAAGTAAAATTTATAATTTTAAAGAAAATGAGCAAATTATCTCTTAATGAGATTATATTTTATAATTACAGAGCTGACTACAGTGCTGTGATTATGTATGTGTTGGAGCAATTGCCTACTTTCTTAGCACCATGTGAAAAATGAACAATTTCAAGCCCATTAGAATTCCCAGAATTATTTTATTAGCCCACAGATCTTTTTTCCTCTCCCACTTGGGTTTTCTCTGCATTACCTGTTTCTTGCTCTCTTTTTCAAGGTAATCATCCCTTAAATACACAAAAATTCTCCAAAGACTGAGCTTAAGTCAGGGTGGAGGGGCACAGCCAAGGCTGTCACAGGGCCTTTTCTAGAGTTACTCTTCCCTAGCACAGTTGTTCCTGTCAAGATCTTTTATGTCTGATCCTTAGATATATGCTTTCAGTATTTAAATGAGGAGCCTTTCTTCCTGGCTACCCTTAGGCTTCCTTAGACCTTCCAGCACAGTACAGTAGAAAAAGTACTGTATCTCTCTTCTAGTCCTATCTATATATACCCCTTTTTCCTCTATAACAATCTTTCTCAGCTTTGACACTATTGACATTTTATTTTATTTTATTTTCATTCCTCACCCAAGACATGTTTTTATTGGTTTTGACAGAGAGAGTAAGGGAGAGGATGAGGGAGAGAGGGAGGAAGAGAGAGAAACATCGATGTGAGAGAGAAACATTGATGTGAGAGAGAAACATTGATTGGTTGCCTCCTATATGCTTCCCGACCAGGGATCCAACCCATAAAACCTTTTGATGTACGGGACGACACTCCAGCCAACTGAGCCATCTGGCCAGGGCACTATTGACATTTTGGACTAGATAATTCTTTGTTGTGGGAGCTGTCCTGCACATCATAGGATGTTTAGCAGCATCCCTGGCTTCCACCCACTCTGCCCATAGTAGCCCCAAGTCATGACAATCAAAAATGTCTCCAGACACTGCCTGATGTTCCCTGGAGGACAAAAGCACATCCCCAGTTGAGAACCATTGCATTATAATACTAAACAAGCATTTGCTATCCTTGACTGAGATGTAGTTTCCTCATCTGTGCAATGTGGTTAATAATCCCTGCCTACTGCACGGGATAAAAACATTTGTACAAATGCCCTGTGTGTTTTAAAGTACTGTGTACAAATAAGTTGTTGGATTAAGCTGGCAGCAGAACTCAGCTCTGGACTTTATTTCTGCCAGTATTTCAGTGCAGAGTCTGAGCTGAGCATGTCAGGTCATGGGGGTGGGTCACCGGCCTTATGACTTGTGGAAGGCACTCTACTGAGTCTTTATTCAGTTAATTTTGTCTTTCATTAATTTGGGGGGCCCTGTGAAGTTTTCCGTATCAGACTATATTCCTTAGTTCCCAAAGGTACCGTAAACAATTCTGTGCTGAATGTTCCTATCCATAAGTTTTTGCATACCACATTATTTGTTGAGGATAAATTGCTAGGAGTGAAATTGCTGGATCAAGGACATGCAATTTTGAATGTGTTTTATACATATGTATTTCCAAATTACTCTTCATAACAGTTTATATCCTCTAGTTGTATATATAGCCACTCTTGTCCCTGAACTCTTACTGAGTGATTTTTTTTAAAGTTTGTCAGTTTGATAGAGAACAGATGGTATCATATTCTTGTTTAAGTTATTTTCATTACTAGATTAGTTTACCATTTCATGTTTATTGGCCATTTACAAGTTCTTATTTTGGGCAATACCTGTGACTATTCTTTGCCCATTTTCTTTTGAAATGCATACCTTTTTATCTCATTCCTTCATTTATTATTGAGCACATTTTATATGCTAGGGCCAGACAGTCTATCAGGGGTGGGCAAACTTTTTGACTCGAGGGCCACAATGGGTTCTTAAACTGAACCGGAGGGCCGGAACAAAAGCATGGATGGAGTGTTTGTGTGAACTAATATAAATTCAAAGTAAACATCATTACATAAAAGGGTATGTTTTTTTTTTTTTAGTTTTATTCATTTCAAACAGGCCGGATCCGGCCCACGGGCCATAGTTTGCCCACGGCTGGTCTAGATGGACAGCACAGACAAAATCCCTGTGATTAAAGAGCTTATATTCTAATGTAGTGAGGTGGAAAAGAAATAAATATGTCATTTGACAAGTGGGGATGGGACTATAAAGGAAAGTAGGCATGAAAAGGAGGTAGATAATGATGGGGTAGAGGAGGGAAGGGATGCTGTTTATAAAGGTGGTCAGAGGAGCCCTCACTGATAACACTGAATTTAAGTGGAGATTTGAAGAAGATTAAGGCACAGTCACTGTAGATATTGGGGAAAGTATTATAGGCAGAGAGAACAAAGTGCAAAGGCCCGAAGGCAGGACTGTTTATGAGTGAGGGGGACAGTTAGGAGGTGAATTTGGGAGGCAACAAGGAGTGGGGGAGTGGGCTGGATGGGGAGATACAAACCAGGCAGGGCCTTAGAGCCAGAGTAAGGAATTTGGATTTCATTCTGAACAAAAGGGGGAGATAGTAGAGAGTTTGGAGTAATGAAGTGACATGACCAGACTCTATGTATTTTTCAAGATCTATTTGGCTTTATTAAGTAATTCATGGATTGGGCAGCATCCCATCTAGCAACTAGAAGGGTACTCCCAGGTCAGATGTTTTAAAAGAACATTGGTGGTGGTAGTGGAGACTAGACTGTGGGGGACAGTGGTGAAATCTGGAAGACCAGTTAGGAGCCCCTAGCAGTATGCCAGGTGAGAGAATTTAGTGATGTGGAGGCAGTGACAGGTGATTCTGGATATATTTTGAACATAGAAGCAGTAGATTTTGCTGATGAGTTGGATGTGAAGTGTGAGAGAAAGAGGAGCTAAAGATGATGCCAAGTGTTTGGCCTGAGCACCTGGTAATGTAGTTGCCATTTGCTGAGATGGGGGAGTAGGGGGGATGTGGGAAAAACAGGTTTGGTAGTGGTGAAATCTTAATGATTTGTGAGAGTTTTTTAATCTGATGAAATATATTAATCTTTTGTCATTTAGGTAGAAATGGTTTCCCCCACCCCCAATTTGCTGTTAATTAACCTGGTTAGTGGTGTTTCGCTGTATAGAAATGCCAGTTTTTTATTTTGTCATAGTTTTTGGTTTTGCCGTTATGTCTAGAAAAACTCTAAAAATAATCACCCATACTTTCTTTATATACTTATACTCTTATTGTCCTGTATTTGCATACTCTTTATATACTCTTTTTTCTTAAATATATTTTATTGATTTTTTTCACAGAGAGGAAGGGAGAGGGATAGAGAGTTAGAAACATCAATGAGAGAGAAACATCGATCAGCTGCCTCCTGTACACCCCCTACTGGGGATGTGCCCACAACCAAGGTACATGCCCTTGACTGGAATCGAACCTGGGACCCTTTAGTTCGCAGGCCGACGCTCTATCCACTGAGCCAAACCGGTTAGGGCCTCTTTATATACTCTTATGGTCCTCTTTAATCTGGGTGGAATTAATTTTGGTATAGACTGTGAATTACAGTTCAATCTTAATTTTGCTCAAATAATTAACCTGTTATCCTGGCAGCATTAAATAATTTGTTCTCTGCTAAGAGAAATGATTATATCATTTTCTCTGAATTGGGGTGTGTGGCAGGTTGTTTAGAAATATTCTGTTACGTGTTAGTGTTTCTCAAGCCCCTGGTCTTATTTTCAGTTGATGACTTGGTGATTATAGGTTCTGAGTATACCAGATTATAAACATTTGTCTTCTGAGTCTCTTCCATTCCCAAAAGAGGTACTTGCTTTAGAAGTTGGCTTTCATCGGTTTCCCTCAGTGACTATAAATTCTGCCTTGTGGATGATATGTGACCTGTTTTTAACCACAGCCTATGTCCTGCCACCAAATATGCCTTTTCTAAAAATTATCTCATTTTGTCAACTGATGAGTGTTTTTAGATTGTAAACTAAAATTTGCTTCAGCAACACAGTGCATATTACAGATTCCAAAGCCCTATAACCTTTATGTTTTCCACTTTTACAGTCTCTGTACTCTAGTCCTCTGATATGTGGATTATTTAGAGGTGATAATAGTATTCAATTTGCTGGATATTTTTTTCTTTAAGGCAAGAAATGAATTTCTTTTTTAAAAATATATTTTTATTCCATAGCCGGTTTGGCTCAGTGGATAGAGCGTCAGCCTGCGGACTGAAGGGTCCCAGGTTCGATTCCGGTCAAGGGCATGTACCTTGGTTGCGGGCACATCCCCAGTAGGGGGTGTGCAGGCGGCAGCTGATCGGTGTTTCTCTCTCATCGATGTTTCTAACTCTCTATCCCTCTTCCTTCCTCTCTGTAAAAAAATCAATAAAATATATTAAAAATATATATATATATTTTTATTGATTTCAAAGAGGGAGAGTGAGAGAGAGAGATAGAAACTTCAATGATTAGAGAGGATCATTGATCGGCTGCCTCCTGCATGCCCCACACGGGGGATTGAGCCCACAACCCAGTCATGTGCCCTTGACTGCGAATCGAACCTGGGACCTTTCAGTCTTCAGGCCGATGCTCTATCCACTGAGCCAAGCCAGCTAGGGCAAGAAGTGGATTTCTTATGTTATTAATAATGTTTATGAAATTTTATAGTTGGGTGAAGTCTTCAAGCTTGTTTACCTTAGAAATTTGTGTCAAGGCTGATTGAACCTAACTTTCTTAAATGTTTTCTTTTTTTTTGCAGAAAGGGAAATATGAGGTTCCTAAGTGGCTCTCTCCCAGTAGCATTCTGCTTCTTCAACAAATGCTACAGGTAAACTTTGTTACTTAGTATTTTTAAATAATAGAAGTCTATTGGAATGGTTCGACTCAACTGTAATATGTCTGTGGTGCTACTACTATATTTGGAGGACAGCAAATGTAACTGTTAGCTTAAAAATTGCATTTATTATGTCTACTGTACAAACATTCTCTACTAGATGCTTTCTTAATTCTGTTGCAAATGCATTTTTTAGACCTCTGTTGCATGTCTTTGCTGATGTGGTTTTTCCTCCTTTTTCTTGAGCATTGTCTGTTTTCTGTAACCAACTCTTGCTCCACTCGCTTCTGTTTCCTTGCCCCCCACTCTTATACATTAGGTATGTAGTAGATACTTAATATAAGCTTGAGTGAGCTGATGTACAGTTGGGTGGACCCCATGATCTACTTAGTGTAGTGGTTCTCAAATGTTAGCATGTGTCGCAACTGTCAGATGGGCTTGTCAAAACACCTATCGCCGGGCACCACCCTGAGGGTGTCTGATTCAATAGATCTGGGGCAAGACTAAGAATTTGTACTTCTTACAAGCTCCCAGCTGACACTGAGGCTGCTGGGACACACTTTGAGAACCACTGATTTAGAAAAATGGCCTCTGAGTGAAAGTCAGGAATGCTGAGGTCTAAGTATCCACCCTCCCAATAATATGCATGCCACCTACTCTAGTACTGATCTATAAAAGGGCGATTCTGGGCCTGGCCTCTCTGCTGTGTATTGTTATGAGGATAACATGAGATTAATAGGAAACACTTGGAAAATATGAATACCTTATTAGTGCAATTTTTTTATTATTATTATTATGTATTCAGAATATCTCCCAGTTTTTCCATCTATTAATTGCCTTCTCCACTTTTTATTCAAAATTTACCTCAGGCTCACTCCCCTTGATTAAGTAGGGCCAGACCACCAAATCTCTATAACGAGATTGAAAACACCTCATCCTTTCTTTTAAACGCCAAAAAACTTAATCTTTGTTGATTAATTTTCCTCTCTTCGTATTTGAAAATTACAAATGGAAAAGAAAGGTGTGCTTTTCAACTTGTTCTATGTGATTGTAAGCTCCTCGGGAGGTAGAGATTGCATATTCAGTATGAATGCCCTGCATTGTGGCTGCTTGAATATTAAATTGGTGAATACTTCCTGTGAATAGGTTTTCCAGCAAAAGACTATTACATCATACAATAGATTGGCTGAACTTCATGAATAATGTCCATACCAATGAAGTTCGTGTTTGTTAAACATTTATCTCCTAAGCCTATGTTGGTTGCTATAGTTTTCTTGCTTCTATTGCCTTTCTAAAAGAATTTATTCCAAGGCCATTTTAAGGTCTTTGACAGCATTTTTGTGATGATAAAGTTTACATCTGTTCTGATGAATTTTGAGTTCTCAGGAGGAAAAGAGTTGTTCTATGTCCTTCGTTTGGAATGCTAATCTCCAGCTACTTCTCCATGGCCACTAGGTGGACCCAAAGAAACGGATTTCTGTGAAAAATCTGTTGAACCATCCCTGGATCATGCAAGATTACAACTGTCCTGTTGAGTGGCAAAGCAAGAATCCTGTAAGTAAAATGAAATCCAGTAGAAATTAAAAAAAAAATTGTGTAAATTCAGAATCTGCAATGATGTAGTCTAAATATAAAAGAAAGTGTACTTAATAGACTTATTTGTCAGATTGCTGTTTGGGAGACTTGCAACCTGATTATGTACATTAGCCTGTTTCTCTCTAGGAGAGTGGTTATTAACCCAGACTGCATGAGAATCACTGGGACCTTTAAAAAGATGCCTTTGCCCCATCTCAGAACAATCTATGGATATTGTTAAAGCTCCCAGGTATTTCTCATGTGTAGTCAGCATTGTGACCAGTGCTCTGGGAATCACGGGCAAGTTATTTAACATTATCAAAGCTATTTATTTGTCTGTAAAAAAGTAGGTTAAACCAGTTCTGTCTACTTTCCAGAGTACTTATGAGCATATCCTAGTAGTCCTTTATGCTCTTAATATTTATTTACTGATTTATTTAAAAATAGTAAACCTATTACATTTTATCACAAATACATATTTTTATGAAAAATAACAAAAATAAATTTAGTAAGAAGAGTAGCATTGTACATTTTTGAAAATTTCTTTAAAGTCTAGCTTAATAGAAGACACTGGGATCTGATGTGCATTTCTGACCGCTCATTGGCTAAGCTTGTGGTACTCGTGGCATTCTTGGTAACTTGGGTAATAAAAATCCAAGAAGGTGATCTAGGGTTTTACCACCTCACTCCTGGAAAAAAAAAAAACAGAGGTCCGCTGCTGGAGGGGCTAAGAAATGTCATATCCTGCCCTCGCCGGTTTGGCTCAGTGGATAGAGCCTCGGCCTGTAGACCGCAGTGTCCCTGGTTGGATTCAGATCAAGGGCACATACCTAGGTTGCAGGCTCCTAGTTGTTTGTTTTTTTAAACTTTATTTTTATGGTTGATGCTATTACAGGTGTCTTTATTTTTCCCCACCTTTGCCTACCTCCGCCCTGAGCCCCCCACCCCCTTCCCTCTGGCCATCACCACATTGTTGTCTGTATCTATGATACATATACTAGAGGCCAGGTGCATGAAAATCCATGCACTTGGGGGGGGTCCTTCAGCCAGGCCTGCCCCCTCTCACAGTCCGGGAGCCCTCAGGGGATGTCCTACTGACAGCTTAGGCCTATTCCTTGTGGGGAATGGGCCTAAGCCACAGTCTGGCCTCCCTCTGAGGTAGGCGACTGGAATGATCAGGGGAAGGCGCCGCCCCCATCACCCTGCTGCTACTGCCATTGCCCGCCACCATGGCTGCCAGCCCTCGGCCCTCGCAGCCACTGCGGTGTCTTCATCAACAGGGATTCCAGTCCCTTCACCACGAAAAAATGACAACTTTCTTTAGGCATTTTCAAGATGTCTCTTTCACAGGATATAACATTTCTTTCTTTCTTTTTTATCCTCACCTGAGGATATGTTTCCATTGATTTTTAGAGAGCGTGGAAGAGAGAGGGAAAGACAGAGAGAAACTTCAATGTGAGAGGGATACATTGATTGGTTGCCTCCTACATGAGCCCTGACCTGGGCCCAGGCCAGGGAGCAGCCTGCAACCTAGGTATGTGCCCTTGATCTGAATCCAACTGGGACCCTGCGGTCTGCAGGCCGAAGCTCTATCCCAAAATTTAGTGACTTGAAACAATAATAATGTACAATTCTGTGGATTAGCAATTTGGGCTGACTCTGCCAGGCAGTTCTCGTGTGGGTCTTAACCTGGGGTTGCTCATGTGACTGCAGTCATCTGGTGACTCAGCTGTGGCTGTATGGTCTATGAGTCACTCAAAAGACCAGCGTATTATGTTCAGTCGGCTAGCCCAGGCTTCTTGATATGGTGGCTGGATTCCAAAAGAAGCAAGAAAGTGGACAAGCTCTACTACTCATTTTTCAAGCCTCTGCTTGTATCATGCTTACTAATGTCCCTTTCTCCAAAGCAAGCCACATGTCAAAGCCCAGAGCCACTGTGGAAGGTGTACCCTTCAAGATTGGAGAATTCTTATCCCCTATTGATAAATAAGGAAATTGAGAAATGAAAAATAACTATTTAATAAATAAATAAATGTAGTGAAAAGAGTGGCATTGCTTTACATTTTTGTAAATTTTTTTTAAATCTGGCTTTAATAGAAGACACTTGGATACTCATCTGCTTTTGCATTCAGTCTGTCTTGATTGAAGCATATGAAGAAAATGTAGCCCCACAGATATGTAGTTAGAAAAGTACTTTAATACTTTAAAGGAGAAGAATTTTAATAGCCTTTCAGATAATTGGGGATGTTCTCTGAAAACCCACTAACACTTATGCAATGAAGTGGGATATGTGCATGTGTCAACAGAATAGCTTAGAGGTGCGTCTCAGACATGCCACAGTGTAGACTTGGTAGAGCTGTGAGATATTTGCTTTTCAGAATAATCACACCAATAAGTATAAATACTCTTCCCTATGGCCAACTGGTCTTGGAAAAATAATGCTTTTTTAAGCCCCTTCACATTACTCTGCACACTGTTTTGGTCATGCAGCCTGGGCTGAACTCCCTTCTGATTCTCCTATGACTGTCAACTCCTAATGTTTCTTTTCTCCATATTCCCTTGGTCCTCCATGACATTATTAGTATCTACTGAGCAAGTACAATTAGCTTTGCAACTTAGTTCTAACAGCTGTCAACATTGAGAGGCTAAGAACGGCAGAGTGTGCAGGTGTCTGAGCAGAGCAGCAGGGAAGTGCCCCTTGTGAAGTGGAGAGTAGGTGGTACAAATGCCTGTGTTCAGCCATTGGGGGTCATCATTTCTCCATGTGTGGGAGGACTTTGCCTGTCTTCTTGGCCACGATTCTAATAGGATAGGATGCACTATGGTTTGCAATAGAACAGATGCCAAAATGAACAAAGTCTCTGATTTCAATAACAAAAATTATTTTAAATTGAGGTGCAGTATAATGTAAAATGCATAGCTTTGGGTATTCCAAAAGAGTATATAATTTTTCTCACATCTTCGTATAATAATCACTACTATTAATTGAATATTTACTATGTAGAATAGTGTGCTAATATAGCAAGAACTCTCTGTATATTATACTACAGTATAGTATAGGTAGAGCCCTTAGGATTATACCTTTAAGAGTCAAGTGCTAGTCTATGGGCTTTATGTTTTTAACTCTTGTAACTCATTTAACCCTCATACCATCCCTCTGAAGTAGCAACTTATTATTCCCATTTGGCAGATGAAGCAACATAGGTCAAGGTCAAAGAACTAGTAAGCATAGAACCAAGATTTAAACCCAGACAAAAGAGCTCCAGAATGTAATGAATCACATAGGTCAACTAGTTCAACCTCAGGACCTATTCTCTTCAGATATTGGACTAGGTCAGTGATGGCGAACCTATGACACACGCATGTCAGAGGTGACACGCGAACTCATTTTTTTGGTTGATTTTTCTTTGTTAAATGGCATTTAAATATATAAAATAAATATCAAAAATATAAATCTTTGTTTTACTATGGTTGCAAATATCAAAAAATTTCTATATGTGACATGGCACCAGAGTTAAGTTAGGGTTTTTCAAAATGTTGACACGCCGAGCTCAAAAGGTTTGCCGTCACTGGACTAGGCACTCCACATATGTTACATATGTCATCTCTTTTACAGATGATGAAACTGAGGCTCAGAGAAACATAGTAACATGCTCAAGGTCACAGTTATTCAATGATGTTACAATTAAAACCAAGGTCTATCTAATTCCAAAGCCTGTTATGTCAGGTTGTATTGACTCACAGTGGATAGGGATCACAGGGAGACATACCTCAGGGTGCAGGAGGGAGGTCCCATCATGCAAGGATCAGAATACTTGGATGATATCTATCCTTAAGCAAAGTAAAGTTTGTATTGAGGCTGTCTCACTTATTGTTAAATTGTGTTTTGCCAGTACCTTCAGCATAATGATCACTGTGCAACATCCGTGGTAACATCATAAGGGCTTCTTGGATTGTGCTAACCCCAAACATATCTGGAGGAACAATATGCTACAATTCTGAGCCATTCTTTCACCAGTCTATTGTACAGTCACTGATTTGGATCCCCAGGTGACTGTTCTTTGATGAAAATGCCAGTGTAGCTCCTGTGGTAGAGATGGAGTATATAGTCCCTTGGTTGCATAACAGAATTTTAGCAATTGATCCGATGATATTGGGGCTATGAAGGCTGGGGAAAAGCTCATCTTCTTGAGTTATTCTCATCTGCTTATATCTTTAAAAATTATGGAGAATGTTTATTCTTACTCAAGAGTTTTACAAACTTGTGTTGCTTTTATATATTGGTGTTTGGTTTTATAAGGTAATTATGGTAATTTTAAAATTTCAAAACAAATGCAGGATGGGGCAAATGTAGGTTTATAGTTGTTTGTATAGAAAATAACACAATAATTAATAAATAATAATACAAGAATAAGCTCTGTTTTATGTACTCATAACTAAACCTACTTTTGCCCTGTATTTTATAATTTTTTATTAATAAAGTTTATAATTTTTTTTAGCTTATTCACCTTGATGAAGATTGTATAACAGAACTTTCTGTACATCATAAAAACAACAGGCAGACAATGGAGGATTTAATTTCATTGGTAAGAAATGCAGCATGAATTTGAGAGTAATACCATTTATTTCATTGCTCTTGATGTTATCAGTATATTAAAAATAGGGTAGCATTGTCAGACCTATGATTTTATCATGGGTGTAACTGTTGCACTTATTCTTATTATTTTTAGAGAGAGGAAGAGGGGGGAGAGAGACATCCATGTGAGAGAGAAACATTGATCAGGTGCCTCCCATCTGTGCCCTGCCTGGGGATGGAACCTGCAACCTAGGTGTGTGCCCTGACCACTGCATCCAACCAACTGAGCCACCTGGCCAGGGCTGTTGCACTTATTTTATATTCATGTATGATTCCTACTCAGCTCTTTCTTAATGTCTGCTGGACAGCCTTTTAAAAAATAACATTGGTTAAAGAGAATTATAGTGGGGGAAAATTAAGAAACAGAATAAACTAGTCCAGGGCATTGACAGAATTCTGATTCTGACTACTTTAAATTCTCTAACATGGAATTATGATTCTGCTGTAAAAATTAAGGTAAACACAAAACAGTTTCCTTCTTAGCTAAAAGCAACCCTGTAGCATCACATCACCCCTAAGCTTATTAACCAAATACTGTGAAATTATTATCATGATTTCTGGTGTTGGATCATTTTAGCTCTTTCAGATACTTAAATCCAGATTACGTATTTCCTAGAGGTAGAGCCACTCAGAGCTGTCTCTGAGCATAATGTAAATGCTGGGCTGGGCTTGCGCCCTAATTTTCTCTTGTTCATTCTATGTCTTTTCATCACCTATGCTTTGTATGTTTTTTTTTTCTTCTTTTTTCTGTTTTCTAACTTGCAAGGTAAAGGCCTTAAGGATTTTTTTTTTAAACTAAACAAAACTTTGCTAAGGCACAGTTCTTTTAAGTGAGGAGGTGATAGAAAAAAAAGGAATTCTTTTGAATGACATAATAAGCAAAGGCTCTGGAGTATGTCTGGAAAACAGAATGATAATTTACTTTTTCGTGGAATGAAAAGGAATGGCAAGAATTGTGAACTGCTGCAAGATATGTAGGTTCTTAGTCTTTTACAATAAAATGTGAAGTTTTCATATAAGCAACTTAAAAAACTACATGATTTTTTCTTTGGGATGATCTTTAATAGAAGTCTGTTTTCCAAATACATAAAATTTCTTTTTCAAGTTTTATTATAGAAAATCTCAAACACCTATAAAAGTGGAGAGAATAGTATAATAACAGTGATCTTCCATGTATCATCATCCAGTTTCAACAGCTGTTAAAATTTTGCTAATTTCATCTGTATCCCAACACCCTCCCTCATCTGCACTTTCAGCTGGGTATTTCAAAGAAAATCCCATATAACATGTCATTTTATCCAGAAAAAATTTCGTATGAGATTTATAAAATTTTAAAATTTGGATCTTAAAAGTAACATACTCAGAATTTCAAGAATCATTGAAAAAAGGTCTTTAAAATAGTATCCTTTATGTGGACTCTAAATACAATTTTGAATCTTAGAAGTGAAATGGAACTAGGAATTGTCTTCTTTACATCTGACACAGAAAACAAAATAGATAATATTATTCCTTACCTGAGGATATTTTTCCACTGACTTTTAGAGAGTGGCAGGGAGAGGGAGAGACAGAGACAGAGAGAGAGAAACATTGATGTGAGGAAGACACATTGATTGGTTGCCTCCCACACGCACCCTGACCAGGGCCAGGGATCAAGCCTGCAACCAAGGTACATGCCCTTGACCAGAAATCGAACCCGGGACCCTTCAGTCGACGACTTATCCACTGAGCCAAACCAGTGAGGGTCATAAGCACTCTGAAATTGCTTTTTTCATATATGTAGAAGTCAGAGTTTCATATGTCTTATGATTTTGAGCTGTCTCATTGAGATTCCCTGCAGCAGTGCTAGAGCTTTTACTCCATTGCTTTCCTTACTTTCCCCCAATTCTTCCAGCTATGAGTGGCTCTGATTGTGGGAGCTTCCAGTCATCTGGTTGGGGAACTTCACTGAGGGTCACATGTACATATGAGAACTGATTCAGACCAAGGCATCCCTTTCCCCCACTCCTGCAATGCAAATACCCATGTATTCTGGTGGGGGCAGTTTAAAGATGGAAGGCCTTGGGAGCAAGGTCAGGGGAAGGATAGTGGACTACTCCTCAATTTTTCAAACCCCCTGTACCAGTAGCTGTCTTTCCTCAGCCCAGGTGCCCATGCAGTTCTTTAATATTTGGTCTGTCTGAACAGTGATGGGATTTAAAAATGTTTTTAGTTTTCTAGAAATGGTACTTTCTTTCTAACAGGTAAAGCTATTGCTTTACCTTCAGACATTTGACTTTCAAAAGAGGGAACTGTCTAAAAGATAAGGGAGACGTCGGTTGTGTTAGACCTGAGGATTGACATCACCTGAAAGCGTAACTAATGTGTTGATTTATCTGGTATTCAACACAGAACTCCCCTGTGCTCCTTATCATAATGAGTAATATGCAGAGGCTATTGCAAAAAAAGTTATAAAAAGGATGCTTTCTATGCCTCGGAGGAAAAGAGGGTTTAGAGGATGGTTGTAAAACTCCTAGGCATGCTTAGAAAACTCCATTTAAAGCGCTAGCACCGTCCAGGTGTTGTTGGCAATGCCTGGCTTATGCCATTGTTGATAAGCAAGTGGCAACTTGTTTCTTAGCCATGTCCTCTGATTAGTTTATGGCATCTTTTTCAAAACGGTGGCTGTCATAGATGAGACCATAGATGTGGGAGGTGGGAAAAAAATCTTTAATGTAGTTTTTGGAAAATAGAGAGTGATTCTAACTACATAGTTTTCACTTGGTTCCCAAGTACTTTCTCCATGAAACCTTTCCCCCTGCCCTGTCTGGGTTAAAGGAAATGTTCTTTGATAATTTATCACAGTAGTGTATATTTCTTCCACTAGATGGATAGATCCATTGTATAAATTTCAAAGCATATACTATGATTGTGGCCATCTGAAATATTAACTGATAAAATTTACTAATAAAAACAACTGGTAGTAGACCTCTTTGGATCATGTACTGCGAGGAGATACATAGCATTTAAATATTACTCAGTGTTATTAAAATGGTACACTCCTGCGGGCAGAGAGTCTCATAGTCTTATGGGTACATTATTGAGAAATTTTCAGTTAAGTACAGTGGATTGAACAAATATGTTTGCAACCAACATTTTCTAAAACCACACAAAAATAACAAAGGGAGAAAAGGGTATAGCATTTTGGAGAAAGCGAGAGCCTAAGTGCCTGCAGTGGGAAAGGGCAGTCAGCCACCTGATTAGAGCGCTGGAGCTCCAGAAAGGCTTGGGGGTCAGGGTGCTGGGAGCCTCTGAAATCAGGGAAGTGAGCAGCTGGAAACCAGGGAGATCGGTTGAAAGTCTGTATTGGAAGCATTTAGAACCCGAGTCCCTTTTTCTACCGGTGCCTCATGACAGCCACCTCTTCCCCACCCAAGCAGAAGATTGGGGACATTGAAGCAGAGGCACTCTTGTACCAGACATAGCTCAGGTGGGGGCCATGAGCTGTTTGAAAAGGATGCATGGACACACACACAGTCCTCATATTGAATGGTGAGTCACTGCCTCTAACCCCCTTCGCTGTTCCACTCAGAATGCAGGACTAGGATTTTGTCCTGTTTGCAGTGGGGGTGGGGGAACATTGGAAGGTTCCTCTCTAGGGGAAAGCCAGGAGGAAAAACCTACTTGCTGTAGCAATGGTTGGGAGTTCAGTTTTCTTGTGTGTTTACCTTAGAGCTGTGATTTTCAACCTTTTTCATCTCACAGCACTCATAAACTCATTACTAAAATTCTGCAGCACACCAAAAATGTATTTTTTGCAGTCTGACAAAAACATAGGTGTAATTTTGATTCATTCACACCTGATGGCTATTGTAATGTTGGCTGTTGTCATTTTTTATTTGGCAGTCTAAGGGAAATGAGGTCAGTGCCCCTGACTAAATAGGCAGGTATTGCATGATTTAAAAATTCTTGCGGTACAGCAGTTGAAAGCACTGCCTTAGAGAAAAGTCCCCAAGGTGTTAAGCAGCCCCAGACTACATATAGAGCCTTTAATTAGCTGTGTTATTATAATTCTTCACTTTTAAATAGAGACAGACAGCCAAAGATCACCAGATATTTGGGGAAAGCCTCTAACATGAAAGCCACAGGTCAAAATAAATGACGTGGGGTTGGCCAGAAGGAAGAAAAAGTAAAGATACTCAGGGGGGAAAAAAAAAGATAACAGGAAGTGGGAAAAAATGGCTAAGAAATGATAACTAACATTCTTAGAGATAAGAGAAGCTATTTCTTTTTTGAAATAGGAATAAGATGACTAAAAAGAACATTTCAAGAAATAGCTGTTGGAAATTTAAAATATGACCAAAAAAAAAAAAAATGAGAAAAGCTCAGTAGAAATGTTTGGAAAATGAGTTAATGTGAAACCTTCTGAAAGTAGAACCTAAAGACAAAGAGATGCACAAATAGAAGAGAAGGGGTAAAAAAGGTCCTACATACAAATAATATAAGTCACAGAAAGATAAAACAGAGGAAAGAAGGGAAGAAACCACTGAAGAAATATTCCAGAAAAGAGTTTCTAAAGACAAAGGGGCTTAACCAGGGCTTAGCAAAATGATGAAAAGAGATCCACACACAGGCCTTCTGGAGGGAAATTTCAGAAAACTGGGGAAAGGAAGATTCAAAAAGTGTCAGGGACAAAAACCAAAAAGGATCATACACAAAGTCTTGGGAATCAGAAAGACTTTAGATTTTTCCATAGCTATACTAGAAGTGAGAAGATCATGGATCTATGTCTTCAAAACTGAAAATTATTGTCAACCTAGAATTCTATACTTTGCTAAACTAGAATCAGATGTGTGGATAGAATGCAGTTATTTGTCAGACAAGCAAGCTCTCAAAAAATTTACCTACCATTCATCTACCCTCCGGAAGTTATTGGAGATGTTTCCACCAGAACAAGAAAGTAAACCAAGAAAGAGGAATACTTAGGCCCTTGCTAGTGTGTCTAGTTGGTTGGAGCATCATTCCATACACCAGAAGGTGGCGGGTTTGATTCCCTGCCAGGGCACATCCCTGGGTTGTGGCTTCGATCCCCGTCTGGGTGCGTGCAGAAGGCAACCAATGGATATTTCTCTCTTACATTGATGTTCCTCCCTCCCTTCTTTCCTTCCTTCCTCCTTCTCTCTAAGATCAATAAAAGAAAAAGAAAGAGAAAGAGAAGGAGAGAAAGAAAGGAAAAAGAAAGAGGGATACTTAGGATCTAGGGAATTGTGGATACGTTGTAGGATAGAGGTGCAGGGAATCCCAAGATTAACAGTTGAGTTGCAGGCTGAGAAAGAAGCCAATCCAGAGTGGAGTATGGAATGCAGATATCAGGAGGAATGTCTCCAAAAGGGAGACAGAGAAGGAGACAGATTAGTTGATATGTGTGAACATGTTGGGAGGAGGTGAAGGGTGTTGGAGACTGTGGAGTTGAATTAGTAAGATAAATAACTGCCTTTAAAAGATTTAACTTTAGGAAAAAACAAGTTATAAAAAAAAGGAAATGCAAGGATTGCAACATGTGTGGTTTAACTGCAGGGCTAATGCTCAGCCAGTGTGGCCATACTGGTTGTAAGATACTAATGTTTATACACTGACTGGTAAATAACTGCTACCCAGAGTGCCCTCCCTGTTGCCTCCCTTGGGCCCTAGGCACCTCCCTCTAGGCCCACCTCAAATCCATCATTAAAAGGACAATAATCGGCATCACAGGGGCCCCCAGAATTCTACACCTCTTGGCCTCTGTTCTGATTGGTTGGTGTACTAATTAAATATTTGAACATTACCTTACTTAGTTGTGAATACCACGTATTTACATAGTAATAACATAAATATTAATTTACTAAAATTACAACAAAATTATAACAGGAGGATGCAGGGAGGAGATGTGTGGGGAAGGAAGGAAGGAATTATAGTAGAGCTAAATTCTATACAGTAGGAAATCTAAAAATGATATCTGAAGCTGAAGAAAAAATTAAAGCTTTATAAACAGTTAATTTAGGAATATAGAAAAATAGCTAAATGTGTTTAAAAGTAGTTCTTTCCGGGAAGTAGAAATGAGTGTGTGTGGTGTGGTGTAGAGGATTGCTGTTTTTCATTATATGCCTTGTAAAGCTAAAAAATTTTTAAAAATTCTGAATGTCTATTACATCCAGGAAAAAATTTAATTTAAAATAGAACATTATTTCAAAAAGCACATTTAATCTTCTAAACAACTTGATTTTCTTTTCTTCCAGTGGCAATATGATCATCTCACAGCTACCTATCTTCTGCTTCTAGCCAAGAAGGCTCGGGGGAAACCAGTTCGTTTAAGGCTTCCTCCTTTTTCCTGGGGACAAGTCAGTGGTACCCCATTCACAAACGTCAAGGTAAATGTTGGAACCTTTTTAAAAAATATATGTTTTTATTGATTTCAGAAAGAGGAAAGGAGAGGGTGAGAGAGATAGAAACATTGATGAGAGAGAAACATCGATCCGCTGCCTCCTGCATGCCCCCTACAGGGGGTCAAACCCACAACCTGGGCATGTGCCCTTACCTAGAATTGAACTGTGACCTCCTGGTTCATAGGTCAATGCTCAACTACTGAGCCATGCTAGCTGGACTAGATCTCTCTTTTTGTCACTTGTCACTCATGTGCTGCAGATATAGTGGGTCTTATGTCCATGCCAGACCTAACTTGTCTCTCTTCTTCTCTCCCCAGTTTGTCTTTGACCAAACTAAGAACTAAAAAGTGTGAGTGCAAGTTGTCTGTCGTGTAAAGAAATCTCTGAAGTGAGATAATCTTATTCCTGGGATGGTTTTCTGGCCTGTTCTTGGAGAGTTTTGTTGGCTGGTGAATACCCCATGCCCAGGCAGATCTTTTATCCATGGGCTTTATGATCAGCCCATCAGCCATACTGTCCACATCACCAAACCCTTTAAACAAACTCTCAGATTCAAGTTAACACCTTTGGGTATAGGAGGACACCAAAGCATGAGCTTTGCTTCTGATCGAGGTCATCTCAGAAAGACAATAGATACTGTGTACTTAGAATAAACACTTCAGCTAAAGTTTTAAATTCATGATACCTCAGGTAAGAGGTCTGAAACATTTTCCTAAGCCATTGGCTGGGCCTGGTCTCAATTCATGTGCTTTTGTGATTCATAACGTATCCAGGTGGAAAAGATCTGGGAAGATATTTACTCTTAACTTCCATCTAATGAGCATTTACCTAATAATTTAATTATTTGGGCATTTAATTCATGTTATTGAATCAATGTTTATACCAGATAGTCATTTTAATGACAAGAAATGAAGTAGAAATAAAATTTTGGGTCCTTTTCTGATCTTTATGCAAATTATTGGGATTTGAATCAAGGCACATAAGTCTTTTTGTTCTATTTTCCCTTTTGATCGAATCACCCTTTTCCTTTGGGGTGTTGTTTATAAGAAAGTAAGTAATAGTTAACCAATAGATGAAACTTTCAATTTAACAATAAAACCATCTGATTCAGGAATCACAAAAGACCACATCATCATCAACATTAACATTTTCAGGCCCCATGTTAGACAAATCGCTATGAAGTGTGGTACTTGGTTTCTAACAGTTGTGTTATACCACATCATAGCAGAGCAGCCATTTTCATCTCATGGCACACAGAAACGAAGTACTAATATACTTTGGCACACCAAAATATATTTTTTGTTGATCTGACAAAAAAATAGGTATAATTTTGATTCAGTCACACTAGATGGCTATTGATGTGTTGGCTATTATCATTTTTTTATTTGATAGTCTAAGGGAAAAGAGGTCAGTGCCCCTGACTAAATAGTCAGGAATTGCATGTTTTAAAAATTCTTGCTGCACATCAATGGAAAATCTTGTAGTAGATGATTAGTGCCAGATAAGGGGCTAGAGGTGTGTTCTAGGGCCTTTAGAGGATGGGCATGATCGCCATGGGAGATGCAAACTGGACCCACAGTCAAGTTTAGAAAAATGGAAAAGAAAAAGCACAGTGTTCAGGGCAAGACGAATGTAATTAGCAAAAGCTCAGACACCTAAACATGGGCTTGATATATTATGTTGACAGTGACTAGATCTGTTTAGCAAAATGAAGAGTTCAAGTAGGGGGGAAGTGAGAGAGGAAGGGAGAGCGCTTGTGAGCTGGAAGGGTGGATGAGAGATTGTAGAGAACCTTGAAAGTCCACGTGAGAGGGGTTAGACTTTATGCTCTCGGTAATGGGAACCATGGATTTTTGAGCAAGACATGACATATCACTGCTATGACTGTAATTTTTAATAATTCATCCAGTGGTATATAGAATTGTCTAGTCAGATATGTGTGTGTGCTGTTACTGTCTACTTTAATACCCATGACAGCCGTCATTCACACAACACTGTACCTTTTTTCCCCACTGAGCCTAGACTTCACTTTAGTATTTTTCTCAGCCTAGCACTCCATGCAGCTAGGTCTAGTTGATGGTAATTGGCGGTCCTGGAGAACTCTGTCATTCCTGGTTGAGAGGGTGGAAAGACTGGTCACAGAGACCATATTATCTGTTTGAATAGTTCAGGTCTGAGATTTGTCCTTGAATTGGAACAGTGGCAGTGGAACTGAAAAAGAAAAAGATGAGGTGTAAGAAATTCAAGTAATATAGCCTGGCCAGCTTAACTAGATGTTGAGGGAAAGGGAAGGATGGAGAATAAAAAATCCAATTATGTTCCATTGTCTTAGAATTTAGGAAGGATCTGTTATAGCCTTAGCTTATAGAGAGGAAGAATGAGGGAAAATAAATGACTCTGGTGGTATTATTAGGTCAGGACCTCAAGTATCCTGCCCCCAGGACATCTTCCATAAGGCTAATTTATTCCTAGTATAAATTGCTAACTACTCTGTATATGCTTACAACTAAGCAGCCCATGTTTCAAAGTTGTTTCTTTTCCATCTTCTACTTTGTCAGAGCTTTTTTTTTTTTTTAAATATATTTTATTGATTTTTTACAGAGAGGAAGGGAGAGAGATAGAGAGTTAGAAACATCGATGAGAGAGAAACATCGATCAGCTGCCTCCTGCACATCTCCTACTGGGGATGTGCCCGCAACCCCAGGTACATGCCCTTGACCGGAATCGAACCTGGGACCTTTCAGTCCGCAGGCCGACGCTCTATCCACTGAGCCAAACCGGTTTTGGCTGTCAGAGCTTTTTATTTGTAGATTTTCAGAGGAGTTATTTGTCTGGCATTAGTGATTATCTGCTAATGACAAGCTAAGTAGTATGCTATAAACGTAAGAATGTTTTAAGACATATTGTTTGAGAGTCAGAGATTCTCCCATCTAATCATCTGACTTAAAAAATTTTTTTACTTCCTGTTTGCTGTAATGAATGGTAAGCTTCTTCAGTATACTATCTCTCATTTGTTTCTGCTTCCAGGGCATTGCCCTGCACTGGGTATATGCTATTTTAAAAACTGAATCATGATCCTTCTATTTTTGAATAGTCAAAGAACCTGAGTTTAGAAGATATGACCACAAGTGATGAAAATTATGTGGCTGGATTAATAGACTATGAATGGTATGAAGACAATTCATCAACAGGTGTGGCTACTCCCCAAACACCACAGGTTGGTTAATTTTATTATTACTTAAAGCAGATTATATTGTCTCAATTATAAAAATGTCTAGGCCCCAACATGTGATCTAGTATGTGCTTGCAAGCTTAATGAATTCTTTTTTTTTAAAAATATTTTTTTATTTATGTTAGAGAGGAAGGGAGAGGGAGAGAGAGATAGAAACATCAACGATGAGAGAGAATCATTGATTGTCTGCCTCCTATATGCCCCCTACTAGGGATCGAGCCCACAACCCGGGCATGTACCCTTGACCAGAATCAAACCCAGGACCCTCAGTCCGCAGGCCGACTCTATATACACTGAGCCAAACCGGCTAGGGGTTAATGAATTCTTAAACTATTGAAAACATTAATGAGAGCCCTGGCCAGGTAGCTCAGTTGGTTAGAGTGTCATTCTGCCATGCCAAAGCTGCAGGCTCAAACCTGGTCAGAGCACATACAAGAATCAACCAATGAATACATAAGTAAGTGGGACAACAAATCGATGTTTCTCTCTTTCACTCTCTCTCTGTCTACCCCACCCACCTTTCCTCCCTCCCTCCCCCTTCCTCTCTCTCAAATCAAGAAAAGAAAACATTAATGAGAGATAGTTGGAATAGAATGAAAGGGATGCCAATTATTTCCAAGTTGAAGAAAGCCAAGATTCCATTTTGGAACACTTTATTGCTTCTTCTTCTCCTTCTCCTTCTCCTTCTCCTTCTCCTTCTCCTCCTTCTCCTTCTCCTTCTCCTTCTCCTTCTCTTTCTCCTTCTCCTTTTCCTTCTCCTCCTCCTCCTCCTTCTCCTCCTCCTCCTCCCCCACTCCTCTTCTTCTTCCTTCTCTCTCTCTCTCTCTTTTTAGTGAGGTATAATTTACATGTAGTTAAATAGTTAAATACACTATTTTAGTGTAAAATTCTGTGTTTTGACAAATGCATACAGTCGTGTAACCACCACCAAAATCAAAAACATTTCTGTTGCCCCCCAAATTCCCTCATGCCCCTTTGTAGTCAACACCCTCTCCCCCCAACTCAGCAGCTACTAAGGATTGAGAGCTTGGGTTGTGTTGGAGTGAAGCTTTTCTTTTAGATAGGAGTTGTGTTTGCTTCTACCATGCTCCTGGAACACAAACAATTTAGGACTACTTTAAATTAAATTCCAGGCTTTCGATTCCAGGGACCATGCACATAGTATGAAGTTGGGCTTGGAGCTTATGTGAAGACTGTCCTGTGGTTACTTACAAATTATTAAAGGAGACTTTTTTTTTCTCCTCCAGAGCTCAAGACAAAATAGACACATTTTCTTGCCAACTTCTTTGCAGGGCATATTTATATTTAATTCACTTTTAAAATTTTAGATGGAGCCTTTTCTGGCTTTTCATGGGGGCTTTGGGTCTAACCCTTGCATAGGTGTAAGGCTTCCACAGTATTGAAACCTATGCCCTAGGGTATCCAGGATAGTAGGTAGATGCCCTTAGGGCAGTGCGGAGTCTCATCCTTGGTTACATTTCTGGATTCATGCTCCTGTTTTTAGTTTGACCTCTGAGGACTTTCCTTACTATTTAGCAAGCTCAACCATAAATTCAAAAGGATTAAAAAATATTTTCTATCCAACATTTCTGTTAGAGTATTTTAACATGGTTTTTCTGCACAATTATCCACTAAACTTTTATTTTTGGTACATATTAAGAGACAGACCATGACAATCTAGGTATAGGAAGCAATTTTTAAGGATTTATTTGTGGTCATTCTCAATATTGCCTAGGCCCGGGGTATATTTGAGTGAAAACTTGGCCTGAAACATGTTGAAAATTACCTGTCAATAGAACAGACTGAAGTGATCGACACTTACTAAAGAGAATGGAATGTACATTTTCAAATTTCTTGGTATCGTTAATAATACCCTTTTGATAGTATTTCATTTTAGTAAAAATGCTACAAGGTAATCTACAAATGATGAAAGCATGTTGTAAAGAAATTGACTTTTCTTCACTGTACTTTATCTAGTGATTTTTTTTTCCAGTTTGCCAAGCATTGGACAGAATCAAACGGTTTGGAATCTAAATCATTAACTCCAGTTTCATGCAAAGCATCTGCCAATAAATTAAAGAACAAAGAGAATATATATACTCCCAAGTCTGCTGTAAAGAATGAAGATGGCTTTGTACTTCCAGAGCCAAAGACTCCAGTTAATAAGAACCAGCATAAAAGAGAAATACTCACTACACCAAATCATTACACTACACCCTCGAAAGGTATTTGCTGAAACACCTTTAAAGTCCATTCTTCTTACCATGCTGCGTGAATGCATAACAGGTCAGAAATGACTAGCACTGCTCTCAGGAGTCTCTAGGCGAAGTCTGCCTGCTTTTTTATTATGTTATTTTGATTAGCTGAAATGAAAGCATATTAGTCAACTTCTAATTTTCCTCAACTTTATACAGATAAAGTTGAATCATAGCATCATAGAATATCAAAGCTGAAAGGCAAGTTAGAGCTCATTTAATCCACGGCCCTTCTCATAGCTGAGGAACCTGAGGTTCAGATGAGTGAAGGAGTTGCCCAAGGCCATCCAGGTTTAGATCCTGCTTGCCCCAGCTCTTTGCTCTCACTTATAATGACTAAACCTCAGTCTCTCTGGAGCTCTTCTTATGCACCTGGACCTCCAGTTCTGGTGTCTGATCCTGCTCTGCGTTGTGCTACCGCCCATGCTCAGCAGACAGAAAAAAGCTGCGGTGTCCTTCCAGATATCTGTGTCCACACATTGCAACTCTCACTTCCCTTGGTTTCCTCTCCTCAGCTTTATCATCACCAGTTATTTAAGCTGTTTCTTTTATGACACCTCAGCGCTTTTATTGCTGACCTCATCTAAACATATTCTATTTTGTCATTGTGCTTCTTAAAACTGCCTAGAACTGAACCTAGTCTTGTAGTACTGGGTCTCACCAGGATAAGATAGTGTCATGAGAGTAGAGACTATCTGCTGTCTGTATTGCAGCATGGCATAGTACATAGGAGGGGCTATGTTCATTGTAGTACATAGTAGGTGCTTAATACCTGGTATATAATGGGGGCCATATCTGTTGAATGAAGGAATGAATAAATTAAAGGCTAAAGGGATTTTATTTACTATGATTTAGTCTATGTCACTTTTTAAAATGACACCTAAACTTTATTAGCCTTTTCCCAGCAATTGTGACCTAATATTGTTATGTTAACATCCTAATGAAACCAAACTCTGAAACCCTGCCATGGAGCTGCTGCCAACTCACATCCTGTCATTGTGCTTCCAGTTTGCCAGTGGGGCTGATAGCCAGTTCCAGAGGTCTACTTACATGTAAAGATACGAAGAACTTTGTCAGAATATTTGCTGGAAGTCCTGTTAATTGCATTCTCTAATTCATTAACTCAACATTTTCCTCCAACTTGTGAGGCTAGTTTGCAGTGATGATGAGATGAGTGTGTGGCTGCCTGTATGAGGTTTCAGTGAGACAACATTTGCACATAGTAGGACCTCAGTAGTATTTGCTATTGAATTTTTTCCAGTGAGGCGGGGGGGTCTCTTCTGTTATTTCTCTTAACAAGGGTATAACATCCTTTGTGAGTGGCTTGGCCAGGGAGGTAAGATGGACTTTCAGCTCATTTGGGGCATTTTTAGAAAGAGTCTTTGATGCTTACTGTCCCTTCTATCATTGATATTTTCTGCTTTTTATGTATTTCTGAAGGTTTTAAAATATGGATAGTTGAGAATTTATAATCATAAAGTTTACATGACTTGTCCCTGTGAGAAACATTTTTCTGGTAAAAAGCTATAATTGGCTGCTTTTCTTTAAACATAAGAGCTGCCTATGGGAGCGAGTGTCTGAGCCCCAATTGATAGGTTCCATTAGCGCTTTGCATTTTACTTTTGCTCTGAGTCACTTTTGACATAAACATTAATTTAATTTCTCTGGATCCTGTATAATCCAGTCAGTGACAACTTGTTGAAGGATAACTATGTATGGCAGTAGATACTCTCAGTGTACAAAGATGAAACTGTTTTTCATAGATGTTGATTGATCTTATTTTCCTGTTCTTGTAGAACCAGTGAGAATAGTGCTGAATAGTCATAAACAAAACCAAACCTCTGATCTCTTTTTAAAAATTCGGTATCATATTTTATGAAGTGAATATTATTATCTCTAAAGGGTTACAAGGTTTATATCATGAACAAAAAGTGAACTAATCGCTGGCAACCAGATTTGTTAATGCATATTTGTATCATGGGATACAAATACCCCATTAGCATAAAACAAAATTCTGGAATAAGAAATATAAAAATAGCCACAGCTCACTCCTCTTTAATAACTTTTGTCATACTTTCACTGGGACACTTCTCTGTGCCGCAAGAATTTTAAAAACTTGCAATACCTGACTATTTAGTTAGGGTCACTGACCTCTTTTCCCTTGCCTTGTCAAAAAAAAAAAAAAATGACAACAGCCAATACAACAGTAGTCATTCAATGTGAATGCTTTGTCTTGAACCATAAATATATAGGTCATATAATAGAGTCGCATCTTATTGGTCACATCCCATAATAAGGTTTCATCTGATTGGTTAGTTTTTGATATCAGAAATCCTTATATACAAGTATAGGCACCTGAGTTTTTAAAAAGTCACCTTGGAGCAAAAAAGTTTAGGTAATTATTATTTTTTTAAATCAATCAGAATTATACCTATTTTTTTGTCAGGTAGGCAAAAATATTTTTTGGTGTGCCACAGAATTTTAGTAGTTTATGTGTGCCATGAGATGAAAAAGGCTGAAAATCACTGGCCTAACAGGTTGAGTTGAGCGGTGAATTGAATTAACACCTCTCAGTACTATATCAATTAAAGACATAAATTGGGCCCTTGTGTAAACACAGATTGACTTTCATTTATAGAAAGGAGAATCATTAATCACAAAATCTGTATTTATATGATCTGTTTAGCTCTGCCATGATATTTATAATAAAATAAGCAGTGAAGAGAAAGGAGAGCCACACATGCAAAGCAAAAATGATTTTGTTTTTATTATAAATCACATGGAAACGTTTATTTACAGAATTGTAGCTTTAGCATCACTGGCGAAGTGATTACATTTCTGAGTCACGGAATTGGGGTGATGTATGCATTCTTGATAGAAATTTTGAAACCACAGTATGTCAACTCTGGTTTGTGTTTGTGTTTGTTGTTTTTCTAATAGTTAGAAACCAGTGCCTGGAGGATACCCCAATTAAAATGCCAGTAAATTCCGCAGGAACAGAGAAATTAATGACAGGTGTCATTAGCCCT
Organism: Myotis yumanensis; assembly: GCF_028538775.1. Lineage (NCBI taxonomy): Eukaryota > Metazoa > Chordata > Mammalia > Chiroptera > Vespertilionidae > Myotis > Myotis yumanensis. The sequence continues at coordinate 28,122,452 of NW_027223763.1, read as the reverse complement.
GAGAGGCGGTAAGTGTTTTTTAGACTTCTTTGATCTTTAGTATGTGCAACCAGATTTCCTTTTTTCATATATGATAAACTTGGTTAAGGCAAACCATCATGAAGATTCTGTCCGACTGTAGGAATGTCTGTCTGAGGATGGTCTTTGGCCATTACTGACGCCATTGCCACTGCTTTCCTCATGGGGTAGAATTGTGAAACTCATCAGCAGAAGGACTGGCACCTTAACCTGAAATACAGCAGGCTGGGAAGACAGCAGCGTTGGCCCCAGCCACGTAGTTTTTTTTCTCTGAGGCTCACCTTTCTCTATACTTTTGCCAGTAGAGCATAGACATTCACTAACGGATAGCAGTTGCTCAAAATAGTAAAGATACTAAAAAGTGTTTCAAAGAAAACCCATTCTTGTTGAGTGATTCTGTAGCATAGATGACCTTTCATTGTCTTTTATAGTTATTTTTTCAAGCAGGATCAATTTTGAGGACAATTGAAAAAATTAGAATTTGGACTAGGTATTAGAAGATACTATGAGGCTGAAATGGCCCCGGTGAGGCTGAGACGGCCCCGGTGAGGTTGAGACGGCCCCAGTGAGGTTGCGACGGCCCCGGTGAGGTTGAGACGGCCCCTGTGACGTTGAGACGGCCCCTGTGAGGCTGGGACGGCCCCTGTGAGACTGAGACGGCCCCTGGGAAGCTGAGAAAAATACCACATGAACTCACTCATTTATGGATAATAAGGACCATTATAGACTGATGAACAAAAATGGATACAGAGGCAGAGTAGCATTGAGCAGACTGTCAAACTACAGTGGGAACCGTGGGGAGGGTTGGGGCGGGGGGGGTAGGAGATCAACCGAAGGACTTATATGCATGCATATGAGAATAACCAATGGACACAAGACACTGGGGGGTGGGGGAGGCCGGGGAAATGTCAAGGAGGGGAAAAAAGGAGACATGTGTAATACTCTTTGTAATACTTTTAAGAAATAAAAATAAATAAATAAAATAAAAAAAGAAGATACTATGACATTAATTTTCTTGACGTCATAATGGTATTGTGGCGATGTAGGAAATGCTCTTATTTATTGGCAATGCTTGTGGAAGTGTTTCAGAGTGAATATCATGTCTTCAGATGGGTTACTTTCAGATGGCTCGGCGGAATTGTAAATATACTAGTATTTAATGTATTTATTATCTATCTATATGCATAGAGAAAGCACATGTGACAGAATATTAACAATTGTTCATTGTACTATTCAACTTTTGTGTATATTTGACTTTTTTTTTAAAAGGTCAGGGAAAAATAGTTTTGCCAAGTGGCATTTGGCTGAGGGGAAGGGTGGGGGCTAAATTCCAGTAGGAGATGACTTTTGTGTTCCCTGAGCAATGAGGTGGGCTGGCCCTGGGATACCCAAATGAGGCCCACCTAGCCCACCTCAAGCACAGCCGGTGAGGGCCCCAGTGGGCAGGAGGCCTAGCTCTACTCGGGGGTGGTTTTGTGTTTTGTTTCTTTAAGGTGTCGCTCAGTGGAACTGGATCTCAACCAAGCACATGTAGAGGATACTCCAAAAAGAAAAGGAACCAAAGTGTTTGGGAGCCTTGAAAGGGGCTTGGATAAGGTCATTACTGTGTTTACCAGGAGCAAAAGGAAGGGCTGTGCCAAAGATGGACCGAGAAGATTAAAGGTAAGTGGACTCAGTCTTTACTGTGGATTTCAGAAGGTGACTCCTAGCTGGACTCCTTTTTTTTTTGAAATCAAAGTACTGAATGAATGGATTAGTATTTTTTAATTTATTTACTCATTTATCATTTAATATATATATATATATATATATATATATATATAGTTAATATATATATATTTTTTACATAATTATTTCTTTTTTAAAAATATATTTTTATTGATCTCAGAGAGGAAGGGAGAGGGAGAAAGAGAAAAACATCAATGATGAGAGAGAATCACTTCCTCCTGCACGCCCCCCACTGGGGATCGAGCCAGCAACCCAAGTATGTGCCCTTGACAGGAATCGAACCTGGGACCCTTCAGTCCACAGGCCAGTGCTCTATCCACTGAGCCAAACTGGCGAGGGCTAGTTAATATTTTTGAGAATCTAAAATATGCATATTACTATGCAATGGGTTTTGAGACTGCAGAGGTAAATTAGATATGGCTGCCCCTTTCAAGGAGTGAATAACTAGAATTCAAATATTCAAGTTGGGGTAGAGGGATTAATCACTGAGGCAACATGGAGGTGCAGAAGCGTGGGACATAAGAGCAACTGCCTTAAGGATCCCTTAAGGATGGAGACTTGAGCTCAGTTGTCTTCCGTATCTCTGGCACCACAGAAGAGTCCCTGACACATGGATAACTTTTAAGCCCTCATAGAATATTTGAATATTTGAATTCATTTGAACTTTGAGTGTGGTGTGTGTGAAGAAAATAGTGAGCAACAGGCTGGGAAGGTGGGCTGGCTAAGGGGTTTGGATCGCATTTAATAGACACACTATGCTTTAAACAGTGGTTTTCAACCTTCTGGCCCTTTAAATGCAGTTCCTCATGTAGTGACCCAACCATAAAATTATTTTCGTTGCTACTTCATAACTGTAATGTTGCTACTGTTATGAATCGTAATGTAAATATCTGATATGCAGGATGGTCTTAGGCGACCCCTGTGAAAGGGTCGTTCGACCGCCAAAGGGCTCGCGACCCACAGGTTTGAGAACCGCTGCTTTAAAAGGTTGAATGTGTCAGTGAGGTGGGCGCTATATTTGGTGGGAAAGGAAAAGTAAAATAAGTTATTAGTAGGTATAAAATACTTCTTACTCTCTTGGATTCTCTCCGAGCTTTCATTCAAACATCTAATGAATGACATTTCTGTTTGGCGAAGTAAGAGGTAAGGGATGAAGAAGACACAGCCCATGTCCGTGTGAGACTCAGAGTGGCCGTGGAAACAGGCGGGGATGTTATTGCTCTGACAGAGCTCAGTGCTGTTATAAAACATGTTCAAGAAGGGTGTGGACCCACAGGAGGGCGGGGAAAATGCAAGTGTTCCTATGATTTGGGGACTGGGTCTGTGTTTAGTTTTGGCACTGAGAGTCTCATTTTGAGCAAATCTGGGTAGGTTTGGGGGAAGGAAAATGCTGAGCTGTTGGGGGGAAGGGTGCCTCAGAGGAGAATGTTCTGACATCCCATATATGTCCTGTCTTGAAGTAGAAGAAGAAAGGACTTATCCATTAGTATTGTTGCCTTGTTGAACTTGTATAATACACTAAAAACGTTTATGTTACATATGGCTGTTTATTAGGTATATTTTATCCTTTTATTCTGAGATTTCTCTGGTTGGAGAGTATTGTAAAGTATTCCAAACCCTGACATGGGGATTAAGAAAACCATAGTGCCATTTTCCTGAACAACTTTAAATAAAGAAAATTAAGGAAATTTGTCCAATTGTATATTATGAGAAGCTAAGCAATTATCAAATGCTAATGGATAAAGTAGGATTAATTATTTTACAAAAGGAATCACTTAAATTGTAATTTGAAAGTGTTCAGTGTATTGTTACCTGAACAAAGGTGATTTAGTTGGTGAAAGAGCCCTGGGACCCAGGAGATAGAGGGTCCCATTGTAGCTGTGCCACTTGTTCCTTTTATAACTAAAGCTGGGGTTCCCAGCTTCAGTCATGGAGCACCCGCCTTCATCTCAGCATCTCATCTCCCCTGTTATTTATCTGGTATTTTCTTTATATTGACTCTTTTCTTAAGAAAAAGATTAATACAGGTATAATCGACATATAGTAAACTACACATCTTAAAAATGTACAGTTAACATACTTTTAGCAATATATATGCACCTATGAAACCATCACCACCATCAAGATGATTGACTTTTTTAAATTAAAAAATTAAATTTTTTATTTTTATTGATTTCAGAGAGGATGGGAGAGGGAAAAAGAGATAGAAACATCAGTGATGAGAAAGAATCATTGATTGGCTGCCTCCTGCATGCTCTCACAACCCAGGCATGTGCCCTGACCAGGAATTGAACCGTGACCTCTTGGTTCATAGGTTGATGCTCAAACATTGAGCCACACCAGCCAGGCAAGATGACTGACTTTTAAAAAACATTTATTTAAAAGGAAACTAGCCCTAGGATTCTATAATATTTTTAAAATACTCAAGAAAGAGTTAAAGAAACATATCCAACTCTATACAAATGGAAATATCGAGGGCATTTGTTTCATTTTCCCTCAGTTTACATTCCAGGACTGTAACTGTCACTGTCATAGTGCAGGAAGGGAGAAACAGGTAAAGTTTAAACAAATAGACATTATTTAATATTTATTTCTTTAAAAAGATTGGTAGGAGAGGAAGATAAAAGTATTAAAAGGATGATACGTAGACTAGTGCCTCCCCTGAGGACTGAAGTTTTCCCACAGCTGATTTCCACAGCCAGTCGGCCTGGTGGTCAAATCCCTCTAGTGTTAACTACAACAATTAAGGCTTGGCTAGAACAAGACTGCGCACAGAGACCACAAGGGGGTGCACCAAGAAAGCATAAAAGATGCGGAGACAAAAAAACATGACAGAAGTGGAGGATATGGAGCTAAGAATCGCAATTTTGAGGGCTTGCCATAAATTTGTGCAGAGCCTCACGAAAACTAATGAGACCCTCGATGCTACGATAAAGAAATTAGAAAGTAAGCATACACGGACTGAAATAAAGGATATTATACCCAATAGCAGACCAGAGGAGCACAAGAATCAAACCAAAGATTCGACAAAAAACACCCAATTGGAAAAGCAAAATGAAAAAAGAATCCGAAAGTGTGAAGATAGTGTAAGGAGCCTCTGGGACAGCTTTAAGCGGACTAATATCAGAGTCATTGGAGTGCCAGAAGATGAGAGACAGCAAGATATTGAAAACCTATTTCAAGAAATAATGGCAGAAAACTTCCCCCACCTGGAGAAAGAAATGGACTTACAGGTCCAAGAAGCGCAGAGAACCCCAAACAAAAGGAATCCAAAGAGGACCACACCAAGACACATCATCATTAAAATGCCAAGAGCAAAAAACAAAGAGAAAATCTTAAAAGCAGCAAGAGAAAGAGGCTCAATTACCTACAAGGGAATACCCATACGACTGTCAGCTGATTTCTCAACAGAAACTTTGCAGGCCAGAAGGCAATGGCAAGAAATATTCAAAGTGCTGAATACCAAGAACCTACAACCAAGATTACTTTATCCAGCAAAGCTATCATTCAGAATTGAAGGTCAGGTAAAGAGCTTCACAGATAAGGAAAAACTAAAGGAGTTCATCACCGCCAAACCAGTATTATATGAAATGCTGAAAGATATCCTTTAAGAAGAGGAAGAAGAAGAAAAAGGTAAAGATACAAATTATGAACAACAAATATGCATCTATCAACAAATGAATCTAAGAATCAAGTGAATAAATAACCTGATGTACAGAATGAACTGGTGACTATAATGAATCAGGGACATAGAAAGGGAATGGACTGACTATTCTTGGGGGAAAAAGGGTGTGGGAGATGCGGGAAGTGACTGGACAAAAATCATGCACCTATGGATGAACTCAGTGGGTGGGGAGTGAGGGTGGAGGGTGGGGTGGGAGCTGGAAGGAGGGGAGTTATAGGGGGAAAAAAGAGGAACAAATGTAATAATCTGAACAATAAAGATTTGAAAAAAAAAAAAAAAAGGATGATACGTAAATAGTTACTAATAAACATGATTTCTCCAAGCTTTCCCAGTGCCATCTTCATCCAGTTTACCAACAGTGCGTTGTAAATTCTTTCAGTATTTTTTTTGAAATATTTTCATTTGAAATGGTACTACATGGAGGAGTTTTCGTTCTTTAAATCAGGCAGGATAGTCTTTCTGTTGATATAAAGATTGACTTCTCACTCCTTTTTCTTTTTTAAGCTTCACTATAATGTGACTACAACCAGATTGGTGAATCCAGATCAGCTCTTGAATGAAATAATGTCTATTCTTCCAAAGAAGCACGTTGACTTTGTGCGGAAGGGGTAAGAAGCAACCTGATAGGCTGTTGGGTTTATTACTTGATGTCTTTTGAGCTTTGAGAAAACATGGTTGATTCTGTTCTTCCCTTTAAAAAAATAGATATATTTCTCCCACCTCACTTCAAAAAGCTTTTGTGATAGTGTCATTGTTCATAATTTATTCTCTTCTGTTTTACATGAGCTATTGACATATTTAAAGTACCCATTCTGCCACTACTTTAAAAATTAGACTTCTCAAAATAGGAAAATCTGAACAACTTCCAGTTTTCTTTTACATTCTATTTTTTTCTTTCATGGTCTACTTTTCAATAATATTTATAAATTGTAATCTAAATTTATAAGCTGCCTCAGACAAATCAAGGCTTTATATAGACGCCTTCTCTGTATGACTTGCTGTGTTACAGGATTGGGCTTTCAGTGCTTTGGGAAGTCATTTCACCTTAAGGCTTTCCCACTGTTGAGTGTTCTGCCCTCAAAGCTTCAGTGGTTGTGATCTCATGGTCTAAACAGCCTGGCCCTCTCTCTTACCTAAGATGTTCCTATTTCCAAGCCTTTCCACTCAGTTTTGTCTCTTTAAAATGTTACTTTTAACACAGCTAAGAAGATCCACTAATATTTAATAAAAACATTTAAATAGGCCAGTCAATCGAGAGATGAGATTTTAAGAATCAATCTTTTGCAAAAGTAATTTTACTTTTCACTCTGTACGCATTGGCTGGCGAGCACTCATGTGAACTTTGACTTTCCTCCTTAGGTGTCATTAGAATACATCTAACTCACTCTGACCTGTCCTTCATGCTTGGGGTTTAGCAATGGTTTCAGAACCGCTAGCCAGATCTATATCAGAAACTTTCAAGGATCTTTCCTTTATCATCTGAGCTTCAGCAGATCTCTAACTGGCTGTTAACCAATAATTTGTTCTTCTAACTTCCCGATCAACCAGAAGGTCTTTGCCTTGATCCTCTTCTTTTTACCTTCTTTGTTTTTCAGTGATATTTTCATTAGATACTACCATTTTCAGTTACAGTCCATATTATTCCAATCAGAAGAATTGCTTTTCCTCTTTCCTATGACTAAATGCTTCATTTTCCCATCAGAAACCATAACTGTACTCCTTTAGGCATTTCTGATATTGACTGTTTATTTTTAAGAAATAAAGCCCCAAAACACATAACTAAGTTAGTAAGAAAAATAATGATATTCTGTGAAACCTCATGATACATAACAGATACAAGTAATAAATATCTCCACACTTCTGCGAACCAGCTCCTAATTGTGTGCCCCTAAATATTTAGGGACCTGAAATTTAAAATCAATCCTACTGGATATTGTTTGTGTTTATTGAAGACCAGTAAGACAATTAAATAAAACTAAAATATAATGTAAGCTAATAAAAGACAGATTTCCATGAATTCAATTTATGCAGCTTTTTAGGAACATACCTGTTTCTTTAGCTGTGTCTAAGGCTTCATTTAGTCTGGCCTTTCCATTGTCAGAGGTGGTCACATGCAGTTCTGATTATGTATGCCGAACGTTTCAGCCATGGGAATGTACCACCTCTTTGGGCTTTCTTTTATAACCCTGCCATAAAGTGTGGTGACAATCGTAACTTCTTCTTACTATTGGAGAAACCTCAAAAAACATGTGTCCTCTGACAGGTTGGTGGCTTCAGCCTTATTTATATGAAAGACAGAAGATTCTGATGAGGTGCATGCAAAAAATATTCTTAATCTTCCCTGAGCTTTGCTTTGTTGTGAACATTGTGGAATTGGCCTAATGTTCACGGATTACACTGTTGAAAGAGTTGCATAAAAGGGTGCCAGAAGATTTCTTGAGCGTGAATGGCATGTCTAGCTATGAAAGAAGGGCTTTTCTTTGCAGCAATGGAGAATTCTGCTAAAGCCTTTTCATCTTTATTCTTTCTTCAGATCCTAGTTCAGCTTCTGGGAAAACACCAGTCGTTCTCCATCACAAACGCATAGCTAGGCCATTTGGAAGCTGTAAGCAGTAATATATTGCTTAATAGGAAATAATGGTCTATTTTCTCCACTGGCCTCCAGGAGGCTTAGAAATCTCTTGTATTATACAGAATATTCATGGTTCTCCTACTAACTGGCTTCTTATCTTGTTTTTCACAGCTATACACTGAAGTGTCAAACACAGTCAGATTTTGGCAAAGTGACAATGCAGTTTGAACTAGAAGTATGCCAGCTTCAGAAACCCGATGTGGTGGGTATCAGGAGGCAGCGGCTTAAGGGTGATGCCTGGGTTTACAAGAGATTAGTGGAAGACATCCTGTCTAGCTGCAAGGTGTAATTGATGGATGGTTTCCATGCTGCTGGGTGAGGGTGGGTGTGATACAGAGACTGGTGTGATTGGTTTGATTTTCAAAGTCCATTGGAATGAGAAACTCCTTTCCAAAGAGCTATCTTAAAGACCAATATATTTTTGTTTTTAAACAAAAGATATTATTTTGTGGATGAATCTAAGGCTAGCCCATCTGTCATTATCTGTTCTGTCTTTTTTAATCATATGGCTTTGTGTATTAGCAACTGTTGACTTCCCTAGATTCACTTCCATATGTGAATGTAGGCTCTTAACTATGTCTCCTTTTAATGTGTAATTTCTTTCTGAAATAAAACCATTTGTGACTGTCACAGGCTTCTCCTCTTCTTTGTTCTTGATTTTGATTCAAATAAAACCTCAAATGGCTTCCTGACTATTAAGTAGAGACTATTTGGAGTATGTTTTATCTGTTATCAAATATGCCTTGGGCAGAAAAACAGATAAGAATTCATTTGCATAATTTTTTCCTGTCTCTGATTTAAGTAGGATTTATTGAGATCGTTAACTAAGTCACAGCTGTGGTTACCAGAGTTAAACAACACATTTAATATGTTGAATAAAAGAGTATTGACTTCAGTAAGTGTGTTCGGTCAACAATGATAAGTATCTGAACTATGAACCTCCATGAAATGTTACTTTATGGTAATTTTTCTTAAGTCTTAATGTTGGCCTCAAATTTGTATTTTATTTCATTTTATTGGTCTCTGAAGGCCAGCACTCAAGTTATATTTGTATGGATTTTACCAATTAAACTAGTTGGAGAAAAAACAGCACTGTTTCTAGCCAATACTCAGGGAGTGCTTTGTTCAGTAAACATTTACTAAGCGCTTACAAGCAGTAGGTCCTGGGGCTGAAGATTACACTGTCCAGTAAACTCAAGGAGTATTCGCAGGGGCAGGTGCATAAGCCATGTTGACAGCATAGAGGGAATGCTCAACTTTGCCTGGAGGAGAAAGGGATGATTTCTTGGAGGAAATAGCATTTGGTCCTGAAGGATATATGAGTCAACAGCAAGGGAAGAGGGAGTATGGCATTCTCAACAGCAAGCATAGTTGTGTGAAGGCATGCCTGGTGTGTTTAGGGGGGGAGGCAGCAGGTGGTGCCAGGGGGAAGTAGCAGGAGGTGAGGGTGGAAAGTTTACCAGGAAATAAGTGATGAAAGAATTGGAAGGATCTTGAATGTTCCACGGAACTATTTTGGCAAAACAGAGCTGGCAAGGGTTCTTTCACCTCAAAGAGAAATCCTGCACCCATTAGTGGTTATTCCCAATTCCCCATCTGACAGCCCTAGGCAACCACGAGTAAGGAAGTGTTAATGCCACCACCACCCACATTGGTGGGAGTATGTCCTTAAGTGGAAGAGGACTCAGGGTTGTTAGCAGATTTTTAAAGATTTAAGGTGTTTGAAATGGGAGTTATTAGAAAAGCTCTGTTATATCCTACCAGGGAGACCTTGAGCCATTGCTTGGCTTCTAAAAGCTTCAGGTTCTCAACTGTAAAACAGAAAAACTATGCCCTCCTCAGAGAGTGGTTGTAAGAATTGTCAGAATAGGTGTGCAGCTCATAGCACAGGGTCTGCCCAGAGTGAGCCCCAGAAGATGAGCTCCACAGTATTCTCCTACCGGTCTGCACCTGGAGTCATCTTGTCAAAGCAAATCTGATACCTGATAGGTATGCCCGCCCACTCCCAGTCCTTCCACTACCAAATGTAATGGCCGCTAAATGACTATCCAGTTGACCCAATGCCGTTTTTTGAATATTTATTCATTCTTGTCTCACTTTTAACTTCATTGAGTTCAGTTACTCAGTCAGCATTTACTGAATTTGAACTTCATAGTTGGTGCTAGGTGGGATATGGGTAAGAATACATGTATGATCCTGCCATCAAGGTGGTAAGGCCTTCAACCAGAAACACACTGGCCGGCACCAAGATGTATAGAAGTTTACCCTGGGTGTTTGTTTTTTTTGGTGGGGGTGGCTGTCTCCTTTCTCTAATTCAACTTTGCAAGAGTCACCTGGTTTTCATAGCATCTGAGGAGATGGGTCGAGGGTAGGACCTCTTAATCCTAGTTTGAGGCACTGTAAAGACGTCCCTAAGACCAGCTATGCCATTTTGTGTCACTGTCAATGAGACTATGCATTTTAGTAGAAAGAGCACTGGGTTCTGGGACTCAGACACTTGGACTCAAGACCTGGTCCTGCTGTCTGACCTTGGGTAAGTCATTGCCTGTCTCCAGGCTTGTTTCTATAAACGTGACACACATGCGAACACATGCAAACCTTGTTTAGGGTCCCTTCTAGCTGACACCACAAATGACATCAAAGTTTGATGTGTAATTTGGTTGATGGATTCACGTTTCAGCCAAGATAAGTAGCTCCAACATTGTAGCTACAAACACCTCACCATGTAGCATAAGTGTACACCCAAAATACAACACTCCTTCCAAGGACACCCTGGCCTGGACAACACACTTCTTCTGTATTTAGATGTCCATTCTGCTGACCTGCTTGGTGTTTTAAATTTCCACTGGTTTAAACACTCTGAAAAGCCTCAGGCATTTGTTTGATGGAGAGAAATAGTATTTTGAATTACCAAGCACAGAGTTATCAAGCAGAAAGATGTAATTCTACAGGAGACTTTCAAAGAGGATTGGTGGCTGATGGGAAATTTCTCACATTTGTCCTAAGAGATGTAAACCGTACAGAAGGCCAGGGTGTACCCAGAGGCAAGAGTGGTGAACTTTGATATTTTAGAGTCAGGGGAAGAAAAAAGGGTCTTTGGGGAAGGGAGTGTCTCTCATGAGTTCACATTTGTATTTTATTTTTATATTTTAATGTATTTTTAATGTAAAATTTGATTTTGTTTGGGGCTAGATATTAGAATTAGGAAACATTGATTTGTAGAGTTTCAGAGTCAAAAGGGGCCCTTGAGATAAAAGTCTACTTCCCTTCTCCCCACCCCACCCCCACCCCATCCCTGCTATGTCCTTAGCTGAGAGGAGGATCTTTTTTTAGAGAGAGAGAGAGAGAGAGATGGAAAGAAATCATAGGGGACAAGTCCAGGGTGACAAGATCCACCATCCATCATGGCTCCTGACTACGAACAGTTGGAGCCTTTCTCTTTACTCTGTGGGTTTTTTTTTTAATTAACCTTTTTTCATTTTTCCTACTTTAGAATTTCACATTATAGTCCTTTGTTCATTCTCCCCTTTTCTCTCGATAATGAAAATGGATATAATATGAACTTAAACTCACTTGCCCTGGGTCATTGCCAGTGCTTAATAAAAGTGTATTAGTATTTGTAGTAATGATAATAACCCGCAGATAATGATGTCGCTAAAGACCAAAGGGTCCCCTTGCATGAGAAGCCCCCCCGCCCCCATCCCTCCAGTTGCCTAGCTTTGCTGGATTTAACGGAGACCTTGACTGCTTCAGATAGTCATTGTCCCTTTTAAATTATCAAGGTTTCATGGAGACAAGCATTCTTCACTTAAGGGTTTTCCAGACTGTCTGATGTGCTGGGCTCTGGATAACCTTGTTCCTATGTCATCATATGTCATGCTGCCTCTCGGAAATTGTTTCCTGATGTTTGCAAAAATGAACTACTTAAAGGAAAACTAAAAGAAATTCCCTTTGTTCATTTCACACACACACACACACACACACACACACACACACACTTCACTATTGTAAATGGTTACACTCAAATAAGGTCAAGGTCATGAGGGGATTTGAAGCTGTGTGGTGTGAGGAGCGGTGGAAGGAATGGAGGTGACCAGACTTTCCAGAGCTGAGACTGAGGAGGAGAGGTGGCAGGCATCTTAAAAAGTCTGAAGATACGTGGAAGAGGGATTTGATCTTTTTTTGGAGGACCCATGGGGTATAAGGAAAACTGAATACAGGGGAATAAGAAGCTGGGTGTGGTTTGACATGAGGTAGGACTTCCTTCTCAGATGTCTGGGAAGGGACGATGCTTGTCCAGGAAGTGGCCAGTTCCTTGTCCCCAGAGTGGTCCAGCAGAGGCGGGAGAGTCCCTCAGCAGGGGCCGCTGGGGAGTGGTTATGAGGATTAGGTGAGGTTTGAATTGAATCACATGAGATTCCCTTCTAATCCTGTAAGCAATCATTCTACCAGGTTCTTGACATGAGAATCTAGGATCTGAATTTTGCCTTGTAGAGTGGAAGCCCCAGGGGTTTCTTGATAGAAAATTCAAGTGTAGCATCTGGTTTTAGAAAGGGAAACGGCCTGGTCAGTGTGGCTCAGTGGCTGAGCATCAACCTATGAACCAGGAGGTCACGGTTTGATTCCCAGTCAGGGCACATGCCTGGATTACGGGCTCCATCCCCATTGTGGGGCATGCAGGAGGCAGCCAGTCAATGATTTTTTCTCATCATTGATGTTTCTATCTCTCCCTCTCCCTTCCTCTCTGAAATCAATAATAAAATATATATATATGTTTTAAAAAGAAGGGAAAATGGGCCCAATATCTCTCCTTGCCCCAGAGTTGTATGACTAGATCTAAGCTGCAGCTGGACCCAGCCACTGTCAACCACGTCTCTGAAGAATAGATGAAGGAGCTGAAGAGAGTTTGGAGAGGGAACAGTAAGTCACCAAAGTCAAGAGAGGAGACCTTTGAAAAGGGATAGACAGCAGTACTGGATGCTGCAGAGAGGACAGGGAGGCCAAGGAAGGAGAAGAGAGCATTGGCTCTCAGGAAGACAAGGGAATTGCTGAGAAGTGGAGGCAAGAAGTTCAGATCACATCCTCATGGATTTGGCTGCAAGAATGATTGGGGGGAAGTTAGGCAGGACCATGAAGGTGAAGATTGAAGGCAGAGAGAAGGAAAGGGAAGATAAGGAGAAATGTCTGATGTTGGAGGCAGAAAAGATGTGGGTAGGGAGACAGAGAGAACTTCAGTATGGTATTTATAGTTTGCAAAGTGCTTAGCATCCATGATGCTATTTGATCCTTTAAATAGTATTCTGTAGTCTTCAGATAGCGTCTCCATTTTTCAGATTCACAAATAGACTCCGTGGAGATGGGGCCAGGTTTAAGGGGAAGGTGAGAAATCTTTTGGTCTAAAGGGGAAATTGGAGTACGGCTATGGAGGACACTGCCTGGAGCTAAAGGGCACCTCTGACTTGCTTGTTGCTGCATTCAGTGACTTCATTATCTCTTCCTGGCCTCTGACTGCTGACCGCTTCCTCCATTGGTAACTCCCTCTGCTTTTGACTTTATTCTCTTCTGATTTTCCTACCACTTCTGCTCAGTCTACTTCTCAGCCTCTTCCTCTGTCTGTCCCTTCAATGATTTCTTCTTACACTTTACATTTCTCTAGATGTCCTCATCCTTCCTATGGCTCATGATGGCTCCCAAATCTGTGTCTCTGGCCCAGCTCTCTCTCCTCAGCTCCAACCCCCTGTGTCTACCTTTCCACTATAGAGCTTATTTAGATGTTCCATAGGTTCCTAAGAGGCAAGATTTCTAGACCCAAACTTACTTTCTCCTATAGTTCCCATCTTTATGGTGACTTATATACCCCATGTTGCCTGAAATCGCCTCAGTTTAAGCCTGTTGTGCCAGTATAATTATTAATAATTTGTCCTTTTACTCTAAAAAACTTCCTTGTTCGAATGATACATTACATGGTCATTTTATCCATTTTGGACAATGGCATGACCACTCACTTAAATGCCCATGTTAGAAACTTCATATTTATCCTAACCCTTCTCGTGTTCCACTCCCACAGTCTGTATTGCTCATCTCCAGTAGACTCTGAACCCCTGGAGGGCAGGGACAGTATATACATATTTTTAAATTGATTTCAGAGAGAGGAAGGGAGAGGGAGAGAGAGATAGAATCATCAATGATGACAGAGAATCATTGATTGGCTGCCTCCTGCATGCTCCCTACTGGAGATTGAGCCCAAAACCCGTGGCATGTGTCCTGACCAGGAGTAGAATCATGCCCTCCTGGTTCATAGATTGGCACTCAACCACTGAGCCACACTAGCTGGGCAGGGACAGTATCTTTTTTATTCACCTGATATTCCCAGTGCCAACCACAAAGTCTGGCCTATACAAGATGCGCAATAAATGTCAAGTGAAGAATATGAAGATGGAATTAAGGGATGGAATTAGAAGCCAAAAAATATTAGGGCTGGAAGGGTGGGTCCTTAGGCCTATTTTCTCATTTTCCAGATAAGGACATTGAAGCCTAGTGTGGTGAGTGGACTTGATGAAAGTCCTATGGACAGTTAGTGCAGGGTCAGGAGTAGACCAGAGATTTGCCAGAATCTGTCGAAGATTCTTTTCTAGGTGATTTAAATCTTTATTAAGTAGAAGGATAGCTCAGCAGTCAGTCTTCATTAGGCCCTTACTGTGTGTGTGTGTGTGTGTGTGTATCCTGGGGGTTTTGGGGTGTGGCATGCAGGAGAAGATTAGATATTCCTGCTTCCAACAATGTTCAAAGATGCTGAGCAGACTTTTGAAGGCTTATTTGAGAGACATTACACCAGTTTTCTATTGGAGACAGTCTCGCCTTCTTAACATTGCCAGATCAGGTTAAAATACAAGCTGATCTGACAGTAGCTCAGGTGTTGTTTTGTTTTTAACCTAAGGATCAGATGCTGGGATACACATCCTCAGCACTGCAGGAGGCGATGACATCATTTATTGCTCGTTCTGACGCCATGTTGGTGGACACGGGGATTCTGGAAAAGAGGGTTTCTGGCTGCCTTTAGTAGAATCCTCCCCCTCTTCTGTTAGTTCACTTTGGAGTCTTCTCTTAGCCTGATCTTGGCTAACAACATCATTTGATTTTGAAAAAATCATTCCATTTTCTGAACTTTGTGTTCCCCATTTGTAAAATGAGTAGGTTAGACTAGAGCAGTGGTTCTCAACCTGTGGGTCGCGACCCCTTTGGCAGTCGAACGACCCTTTCACAGGGGTCGCCTAAGACTATCCTGCATATCAGATGTTTACATGACAATTCATAACAGTAGCAACATTACAGTTATGAAGTAGCAACGAAAATAATTTTATGGTTGGGTCACAACATGAGGAACTGTATTTAAAGGGCCAGAAGGTTGAGAACCACTGGACTAGAGCCTCTCAGAGTGGCAGCCAGCCCTGATTTCCAGCATGTTGAAGGCTCTTCTGCCCGTTGCTTTCACATCTACCATATATATCAAAATCTATGTCTCTGCCTTGTTCGTGGCCAGGCTGAGTATCTCTCCTATTCTTACACTTGATACTTAAATTCATAATTCCTTACATGTCTAATTCTCTTTCTTTTCTAAACACTCTAATAAGCTTATTATTTCAACCATTTATATTTAACATTAAAGTTTAATTATAAAGTTGTTAACCATAGAAAATTATTAAATAAGTGAGTTTGGGATGAGCATGGAACAGCTGAAACACAATGAGTGACTATTTCAGAATGAGCACTTTGGAAAAGAAATTTATGCATAGAAAACAATGGAGAATTACAATTAAGAGCTCTGGGGATCTCACACTGATTTGTCCAGCTATTACATAGTCATTTCAATTTAAATTAAAATTGTAACTATTTTCTAGTCTACTCAAAATATGAGGTGTCACATTAAGAGTTTTAATGGTGCGTTCTGTAGGGAATGCAAAAATGCGAGGTTGTAGCACATAAATAACTATATAGCGAAGAGTGAATAAATTCTCTGCCAAAACAGAATATGATAAAAACAGAAATGACAGTGGATTATTTTATTCCCTCTAGTGAAGCGCAGCTCACATATTAGAGCAAAGAAACAGTTCACAGGGTGTCTAATTCCATATCACTTTGTCGGAGTTGATGAAAAGAACAACATAAAAAATTTTAACTGGTTGATGAACTCTGGCATCAATGAGGCCACATATTTTGTTCCCAAAGTAAAAAATATTTTTTTTTAGCCACAGAAAGTTGGTTGATATTAAGATTTGATAGCCCTAATTCATAGAAAATTGGATTAGTCAAGGTTTTAACCACTGAAGAACATGTTTAAGGCAATCAAATTTCTGGGGGCTGGGAAAGATTAAGTCAAAAGCAGGAGATGTGGCTTCCAGGAGTAGGCTAAACCCTGGGGGGGCGGGGGGCGGGGGGCGGGTGTTTGTCATGTATACTAGAATGATTGGTCAGAGTGGGTAAAAGGTCTGATGATAGCACACAAAGATTTGGATTTTTATTGTAATACAAGTGAATTAAGATTTTATAAAAGCAGCATCTGGACATCTGAAGAAATAAAAGAATTAATTGAAGTAAGTACCAGGCACAGAAGGGTTACTATAACTAACCGGCTGAGCTTCCTGGTAGCCAAGAAGAAAAGGAAACTCGTAGTAGATTTCATAATTCTTGGACATATCAATGTTTTCCCTACTCCTAAGTACTTGGAGGAATTTATTGTTCAGAGAAATGGTCTCAAACTTGAGTACACTTAAGAATTATCTGGGGAGCCCTAACCGGTTTGGCTCAATGGATAGAGCATTGGCCTGTGGACTGAAGGGTCCTGGATCTGGGTTCAATTCCAGTCAAGGGCACATACCCAGATTGCAGGCTTGATCCCTGGTGGGGGCCATGCAGGAGGCAGCTGATCAATGATTGTCTCTCCTCATTGGTGTTTCTATCTCTCTCTTCCTCTCCCTTTCTCTGAAATAAATAAAAATATATATTAAAAAAAAAAGAGTTATCTGGGGAGTTTAAAAAATACTAATGCATGAATCCTGCCTCTAGAGAGTCTCTTGAATTTGTCTGAGGTAGGACATACACATCTATATTATTTTATTTTACTTTATTTTATTATATATTTTTATTGATTTCAGAGAGGAAGGGAAGGAGATAGAGAAACATCAATAATGAGAGAGAATCATCCATCAGCTGCCTCCTGCCCAAAACCCAGGCATGTGCCCTGACCCGGAATGGAACTGTGACCGCCTAGTTCATAGGTCCATGCTCAACCACTGAGCCACACTCGCTGGGCTACATCTATGTATTTTAAAACCGCAGGTGGGTTTGATGCACAGCTAGGCTTGTGGCTCAGTGGTATAGAACCTTATGGGAAACAAATGAGTAATCATTGCTTTCCAGAAGATGAAAAAACCCTTAATACAACCAATTATATTGGTTCTTAAAACAAGAAGAGTATTGATTTGTAGATTAGTGAAGGCATTTCTAAAACAATTTAAATTCAGTTTTTCTGCCACATAAAACTATAGGCATCTGTACTTTCAGTAATCAATTCCTGACATTTTACACACGAATAGTAACTGGGAGCCAATTTTCCATTCTTTTATTTTTAAAAACATACTTCTTTATTGATTTCAGAGAGGAAGGAAGAGGGAGAGAGAGAGAAACATCAGTGATGAGAGAAAATTATTGATTGGCTGCCTCCTGCACGCCCCCTATTGGGGACCGAGCCTGCAACCCAGGCATGTGCCCTTGGCCGGAATCGAACCTGGGACCCTTCAGTCCAAAGGCCGACTGTATCCACTGAGCCAAACTGGCTAGGGCAATTTTCCATTCTTTTAAATAGAAAAAATACTTCAGTGTGTTACATGTCAATCCCAAACCCTCAACCAAGTCTTACTAAAACATAAGCAAAGCTAAATGCCTTTTATTTAAGTTACAAGTTATCATAATAGCATGTAAAAAGGCTTACAACGTTCTTTCCTGTCTTTCAACAATAAATAGGTTTTTAACAGTTGTTTGTACACAGTGACAGCTTCTTTTAGTGTCAGCCCCACCGGAGACACGCCTCCCTATGGTTAGCTGGTGTGCCTTTCTGATTTTTCCATGTGATGCTGATGGTTTACCAACTGTAGTTGCATCCAGTGTTCTACAGAACTCTTCAGGAAACACAGCTATTAGATAGACATTTCTTGAAAACAGGGTCTTCCTCTTTATATTTCCCAGAGTCCTCAGTAGAGTTTCCAAATAACTGCTACTCATCCTTCAGTCTTAGCTTCAAACTCACTTCTTCAGGGAAGACATCTGATCCCCCCAAACCATGTCAGAGGATACACATATATCCTGCCCTCCTCCCTTATAACACCCCAATTGCAATAAATTACAGAGTATGATTATGTATTGCCTATCTTGCCAGATAGTCTTCAAACTCCCTGAGAACGGCGTATGTCTTGTTCCAGTGCCTATCTCAGTGGCTAGCACATGGTAGGGGCTCAGTACATGTTTTGAATGAATGAGTGCCTCACACATGACAGAGTACAGAGGCATTTGTGTAATGGACACCTTGTGTTTCGTTTCCCAGCACTAATCCCCTAACTATCTTCTAGGATTGCTCTCTCCACTCCATTCTATTCATATGGTGGTTCCAACTAGTCCAGGAGTAGTGGGTACCTGGGCCAGTAAGCCCCTCTTGAGGTTTTTAAAATTCAGGATAGAAAGAAGGCCAATTTCTTTATATATGTATATTTCCTTCTCTTTGAACCAGAGAACTGGAGAAGGCTGATCTAGGAAGAGAGAGAGAGAGAGAGAATCACAGGAACCCAGCCAGAGAAGGAGGTGAAGATTGTGGTCATCAAGACTGAGCTCCTAGGTTGTGCACCTGGGACCCAGCCCTATTCCTGTTCATGGGTTTCATGAGATTCTCTTTGATCCTTACAATAATTTCCTCTTTCTTGCTTAAGGTCATTTGAGTTGCTTTTCTGCTTCTTGTGAATCCTAACTAATACAAGTTGCTAAATGAATTAATTATTGAGCACGAGTCAGATGGAAAAAGAAAGGGAACATAGGGCACTTGGGTTCATAATTGTATGTAAAACAGTGAGCAGAGGGGCCGAGTTGTATTCGGACTTGGTGAATTAGGACACAAGCAGAGTGTGCCGGGCTCAAATGGAAGGAAACAGTTAATCTATTTATGTACAAAGTGGTTCTGAGGATCAAATGAGTTAAGAAGTGTAACTGTGCTTTAAAAACTGAAATAGAAGGAACCTTTTCGGTAAACCCCAAATATGCATTCTGGTGGGGTAAAAGAATACAAAAATCCTAAACCACAAGCATTACCATGAAGCTTGCAGCCACCATCCTCCCCTCTAACACTCAGACCTCTCTGCCTTCCCGCAAAGAGCACTCAGCCCCACGCTGCCACAGCACCTGGCTCATCACACACTGTAGGTGTGTTCAAAGTCATTCTGCGTCTTGTTCCTTGTCTGCCCTACCTGGAGACATTCTCAGACTGTGTGAAGGACACCATCAGGGCCACTGTAGGGTGACTCTAGTGACTGAATAATGCATGAAACCAGCAGTGGCCAAGGAGGAGACTCCTTAAGTGGGTGGTGGGTTGAGGACAGGTTCTGGTCTCCATCTGTGGGGACCTGACTTTCCCATCCATGGGACCTTTCAGATTGATGGCTCAGTCCATATGGATGAGGTGCCTTTCGTAGGATTCCTGACATGTTTCTTAGCTGAGCTGGAAGCAGGTATGGCTTGACAAATTAGGTAACAGTGCTTAACAGTTTACAAAGGATGCTCACATCCCATTCATCTCATTTGGGCCTCACAATAGCTCTAAGAGGTAGAGAGGGGTCAGGAGTTGGTCTGTCAGCCAGTGAAACAGACCACAAGAAAGCATGACTTGCCCAAGGAAGATCAATCTTCTGGGATGACTTGAAAAAATACTTCTAGATTAACTGAATGCATAAGATTTTCTGTTCTTAAGGCAAATGGAATATCAGAATGATTTCTCTAGAAAAAGTGTGGTATTCTGGTTCCCAGAATAAACCAAGGAGATTTTAAAAAACATAAAATGCTGGGCTCCACTTTCAAGAGATTCTGATTTAATCAGATTGGGGCAGGCTCTGGAAGCTGTAGTGCTAGAAATCTCCCCAGGTGTTTCTGATGAACAAGCAGCAAGTTGTGGGAACCACTGGTAGGTTGAGGGAAGGCAGGGTGTGCGGATCAGTCCCCTATCTTCTAATTTTGGCTTCACCACTCACTCCTTGGTGGCCTTGGGCCTTACCTTCCGTACAATAAAGGGATTGGCTTAGAGCAGATGAACTCAAAAGTCTCTTCCAGTCCTTACCTTCTACATGTCCTTTAAAAATTGCCCACAAAGGGCTGGGCTTGCCAGAGTTCTGGCCCCTAGTAGCTGTAGAATGAAGAGAAACTTGTTAAAAGTGTGAGATCAGATGTTGGTTCCATTCCCAACATCTGCTTCTCTTGTCTAACGAACTTCCAATTTTATTCAGATAGCCTTTCCTGCAGCGTGGAGCCACGTGCTTGGGGGAAAATGGACTCACGTTGGTTATGTAAGTCAATCAGAATAACTCCATTCCCCAGTCATGGTGATTGATCATGGGCATGTGACCCATTCCTGACCAATGAAACATGAAGGGAGGTTCGCTAGGGGATTCTGGGAAAGGAGGGTGCGCGTCATTCTTATAGAGCTTCTGGAAGTGGCCCGCTCTTTCCCAATGGATGTAAAAAAGGAAGCAGACACCCCTGATTCACTTGGCATCCATCTTTCATCCAGCCTTAGGATGAAGCTCACTACTGACTGCTGAGCAGGCTAACAGGGTAATTATCATTAGCTATTAAATAAACAACCCCTCACATCTCAGTGCCTTAACACAACAGAAATTTATTTCTTGATCATGTAAACTTCTATCAGCTTCTGGAAATGGCCTTTCACATGGTGTTATGGGCTTAATTGTGTCCCCCCTCCCTCAATTCATTCATTGAAGCCTTAACCCCCAATACATCAGAGTGTGAATGTTATTTGGTGATAGGACCTTTAAAGAGATGATTAAGTTAAAATGAGCCCGTTAGGGTGAGTCCTATCCAATCTGACTGGTATTCTTCTAAGGAATTTGGATACACAGAGACACCAGGGTGTGAGTGCTCGAGGGAAAGCCCATGTGAGAACACGGAGAAGGTGGTCATCTGCAAGACAAGAAGAGAAGCCTCAGGAGAAACCACACTTGCTGACAGCTTCATCTTGGACTTCCAGCCTCCAGACTGAGAAAATAAATCTCTGTTGGTTAACCCCCTTATTTTGTGATATCTTGTTATGTCAGCCCTTTAAAACTAATGCATATGGTGATTCAGGGAATCACGTTTCTTCCTCCAGGTGCTGCTGCCAGGCCCTTGGACCTCCAGGTCCTCCAGTTCTGGTTGGCAGATGAGAAGAGACACAATGGAGAATTGTGGGTGGGAGGTTTCTATGCTCCAGGCTTGGAGGTGGTCACACACTCGCACCCACATTCTATTGGCTAGAAGTCATTCACATGGCCACACCCAACTGCAAAGGAGGCTGGGAAGTATCATCTATATTGGACACTATGTGTGCTCTGGAAAAAGAGATAATGAGTCAGTGAGCATCTAGTCTCTACTACAGACAGAAAGGTCTTGGATATGTGATGGCATGGGCAACCCTCCAAATCAGCCAATCCAGGAGTTTGTTCTACCTCTGACTTGGTTGTGTGAGCCAACCCATTTCCTTATTGTGTGAACTAACTTGAGCCAGTCTTCCTGTTCATTGCTGCTGAAAGCATCCTAACTGCTGCTGTACTCACCTTCTCTTTCCTCCTCCTCCCTGCTGGCCAGGGTTGGTTTTATTGGGGGTGGAGGGGTAGGGGTAAGGGTACAGGGAGGGCTTTCACTTGGAGTGAAAAGCAGAAGTTAGCTTTCAAGGCAAAGTGGTCCTGGGCCTTCCTTTCCCAATGGCGTTGGGGGACAGGATGTGGTGTCTTATAAAATGATTCCTAAATCTGATATTATAAAGCCAAGTACAGCAGAAATTATTGACAAATTAAAATTTTAATTTTCTATACCTACATCTCTCTTCCACAGATCCCAGTATCTAGCATATCATAATAATTAACAAATATTTGTAGAATGAATGAACAACAAATGAAGGCTTTCCTTGACTACCTCCAACCTCATTTTCCACCTCATCTTCCATTACTTCCCTTCACGTACCCTCCTCTCCAGCTAAGTAGGTAGGTGTGTCCTGTGTCCTTCCCTTTTTCTATATTCTTTCCTCTGCCTGGAGAACCTTTACTGTATGTGCTTCTGGCCAAATCTTGCCTGTTCTCTGCTCCCCAGCTCAAGGGCTTTTCTATGACCAATGTCATTGCCTCTCTATTGGGTCCCATCTCTCCTTCCTCGGGATGCCGAGGACACCTGGCTCCTCTCCTCCCACTTCCCAAATTCTGCTGGTCTTTGTGCATGTGTCCCCTCCAGTGGGATAAAATCTCTCCGAGGGCCAGCACAGCCTGGTTTGTGTACATGCTACCGGGCCTAGGACTTTGTTCTACGCAGAGGAGGGCTGGTGGCTGCTTCTTGGCATTGAAGGGAGCAGATGGATCCGAAAACCTTACCTTGCAGAAAATACTAGTAATCAAACAGCTCCTACCCGCTGAATGCAGTGTTTGCCATTTGAGCAGATTCTGAATGTTTTGCTTGCTCTCTCTTTTCTATTTAATTTTTAAAAAAAATTATGGTAAAATAGACATAACATAAAATTTACCATTTTAACCATTTTTAAGTGTACAATTCAATGGCTGAAGTACATTCACAATGTTGTACAACCATCTCCTCTATCTAATCCTAGAACTTTTTCATTATCCCACATAGAAACTCTTTAAAGTAAACAATAACTCCCTATTCCCCTCTCCCTCCAGCCCCTGGTAGCCACCATTCTACTTTCTGTCTGTACAAATTTACCTATTCTAAGTACCTCATACAAATGGAATCATTCAATATTTGCCCTTTTGTGTCTAGCTTATTTGTCTTAGCATAATGTCCTCAAAGTTCATCCCTGTGTAAGAATATCCTTCCTTTTTAAGGTCGAATGATATTCTATTGCATGTATATATCACATTTTGTTTATCCATTCATCCACTGATGGACACTTGGGTTGCTTCCACTTTGGGGCTATTGTGAATAATGCTTCTATGAATATTGGTGTATAAGTATCTGTTTGAGTCTCCACTTTCAATTCTTTTGGGTATCTACCCAGGGGTGGAATTGCTGGGTCATGTAGCAATTCTATGTCTAACCTTGGGAGGAACCACCGTACTGTTTTTCACAGCAGCTATACCATGTTACATTCCCACCATCCCTTTCTATTTTTAAGCTGAAATTCATCCTCTGCCACAGCTCTCCAGCGTCTCCCACTCACCTTCACTTCCCAAACATCCACCCTGTGTACAAAGTGGATGTGCCTGTCTCACTTATTAGAGGGGGAAAAAAAGTTGCATTAATAGTTAAAAGTATGGTATTACGGCCGGGAATGGCAGTAGGTGATTGATGGCCTCCATTACACCCCATTAGATATTTTATTCTTGTTAAATGAAGAGCAGCCAACTTTGTCAAGTATTTTTAGTTCCCTCTGGTCTTATTGGTCCGAGCTATTCTTCAGGACGGCCTGTAAATGGCCACATATGGCTGAGTGTCTGCAGGACGGATGGCCGTGCAGCTGGCGTTCATTGGCCACCAATTTACCTCGGCCCCCTTCATTGTGAGCCTGACAGCGCCGGGGAGCCTTGTAGATCTAACCAAATATATCTATTTTCTAATTGTCTATTTATCACCTTCTGGGGATTTGTGGGCCTCCTATCTGACGGCAAAGGGGGGATGGCCTTGAACAATGATCCTTGTCAAGGCTCTCGCTCGCTCTAAATTAGGGCCTAGTTGCTAAATAACTAATTTAGTCCTGCTATCAAGCTGAAAAAGTGGGTATTCAGCGCAAAGTGCCAGCTGGGGAATTGATTATGTCTTCTCTCAGCGAGTGTGATAAACCTGCCGCCACGCCACTGCAGAAGGCTGGGGACGGCTCCCCGGGGGCGGTGGCATTTCATCACGGAGAATTGGCAGAGGTGCCAGGTCCACTCCCCGCGTGGCAGCTGAAGTCTGGGGGCACCGGGCCTGCCCACTGTGGTGCCCACAGGGAGTCTGGCCTTTGCGACACCCTCCTGGTCTGTGTCTTCTGCTTGGAACCGTGGGGACATTGCATCTGTCAGACACAGGATCAAGTTGAGAATTGGGGAGAGGAGAGGAAGGTCAGTCTGACAGCCCCAATTTCCAATTAGAGTGAGATTATTGAAGGTATCTCAGGCCTGGGGTGGGGGAGGTGGTAGGATATAAATAAATGGGAACTGGAGGTTCTTAGGAAAATGTATGAATAACAACTACCAGATTTTGAGTAGAGAAGAGGGCCTGGTAGCTGAAAATAGAGAGTTACGGTTTACTGCTTGAGAAATCTAACAACAAAACAATAGCAGCAATCAATTATTCAGCTCCCCCCTCCCACCTTGCCCCCTGCCAGAAACTGTGCCAGAGTCTTCAGATCTGTGATCTCTTTGAATCTCTTCAACATCCAGGCAGATCAGGGTTCCTACACCAATTAGTACTTAGAGAAAGAGAATTTCAGAAATGTCACCTAATCCACGTGTCAAAGGCCGAATCTGCCCATAAATATCTCCCCCACACAAATTTTTTTACAATGTCTGGAATGCCTCTATCATTCCTTCATTCAACTGGCCTTTACTGAGTACTCTTATGGGTGCTAGGGCCTGGAGGGGGGGGCTCAGTCACACCAGGCCCTGCCTCCATGGAGCGGATCTCCTGGTGGGGGAGACAGACCACACGAGTGGTTCTCAACACAGTGGGGTCCAAAGGCCCCTTCATAGCTCAAGTCTTTTGAATGGCTCCTTTCTCATTCTGAAATTAAATTCACAGATAATTCATTCTACCTGTTCACATAATTTAAACAATCAATATAGCATTTTCACTGTAATATAATAGAAAAATAAAAGGAACCTACTTTAAGAAAATAATGTATATTTTAATATTCAAATGTTCACTCATAAGTATACCAGAAAGCATCATAAAATATTCAGATGCTTATGTTTACTTATAATGCATACTTGAGTTTAAGAAAAATGTTATAATAGCCAACTGAATGTTGATGACATTTTATCTTTGCCAATTTGGAATAAGGGTTAAAAAAAGATATTGGTAAATATACTTAGAATTTCATTGAAGGTGACAGCTACAAATGCAGACTGATACAAGAGTAGCAATGATGACTAAAATACCAGGAACCGTGTTGTCACTGATGATGTAATTTTCTGAAATGTGAAAACTCCAAATTGAAGAAAGTAAAATAATCTCTCAATTTCCATGGTGGTTGTATTTCTGGAAAAGGCAGTGTGAATTACACCAAGTATACTTTCCTTTGTGCTCATGTAGAAGATGAAGTTCGCATCTAGATTAAGATAATTATAAGTGGTTTTGACCCACATGGATGTGTGGTTAAAATTCAGATGATGTAGGGATTTGAGACAACACAGGCCTCCCCTCCAGTCACTAGGGGTTGGTTCTGCTTCACGGAGAATCCCTGAACTACAGTATATAAAAGACAAGTAAATAAACAAGAATGTAACAATTAATGATAACTACAATGATCGAAATAAAACTGGGTGATGGGCTAGAGAATGTGTGGGGAGCTACTTTGGATTGGGAGGTCAGGGTTTCTGGTTTGGATTAAGAGGTCCCTTTAAGCCCAGACGCTCCTGGGGAGAAAGAAGCAGAAGAGGCACACACCTCCTTAGGAGGATTCATTGTTCTGTGAAGAAAAGAAAAACGCGAGGTCAGGAAGTTGGCCAGTCTGATGGCCCAAAGGCTCAGGTTGGGAGCTGCTCTACCGATTGCCGACCTTGGGCGAGCCACTTCCTTCTTTGTGAGCCTCAGTTTTCTCATCTGTCAAATTGGAAGAATGGTGATCACATTTCTCTCCTTCTAAGTTAATGAGGAGATTCAAAGTGATGGGAGCAAGGGCTGTACACACTGCAAAATCCTAACAGGCCTTGTTTGCAATGGGGAAAATGAGAAACAAACCAAAAGCCTCCAAAAAGGGGTTGGTTTAGAAAAAGAATGGCACGATCATTGTGTAATCATTCAAATGGTGGGAAATAATAGGTAATGCTGTAGAGAGATGTTCACAGGCTTAGGTAAGTGAGAAAAGCAAGTTACAAATAAAATGGGGAGAATGACCCTATGTTCGCAATTAAAAGAGGGACAGCAAGCAAACCAACAGGAATTGGAAGGATACCTGCCAAAATAACTGATGCTATCCCTGGGAACGAGAGTTCATTGTAATTTTCCTTTGTACCGCTGTATGATTGCTATAATAAGAGAGACAAGCCATAAACAGGATTTTTAAGATGCTTGTCACACACATCCCTGGTA
This sequence comes from Myotis yumanensis, assembly GCF_028538775.1. Lineage (NCBI taxonomy): Eukaryota > Metazoa > Chordata > Mammalia > Chiroptera > Vespertilionidae > Myotis > Myotis yumanensis. The sequence continues at coordinate 28,095,846 of NW_027223763.1, read as the reverse complement.
CTCTGCCTGGGTGGGTGGCCAGTTTCCTGTCTTTTTTCTTGCATTTCACATGTGCAAAGAGAAACGGTGTGGCCACTTGTTGTCCAGGAGAAGCTACCTGATCCTAAGAAGCAGCTGGTTCTTTTTTTACATTATGTTCTCAGAGGCTGAGTCTGGTGAGTTCAGATTTTTACAGGCAGAGCTTACAATGTACCTGGTTCTGGACTAGGTACCATTATTTTAACCCTCATGACACTATTACCCCCATTTTTTAGGTAATAAATGTAAAGTCCAGAAAGATTAAGTGACTCACCACTGGATATATGTCTTCTAAGTGGAAGAACAAGGGTTTAAACCCATGATGTCTAACTCTAAAGCTAGCTCTGAGCCTCTGGGAATACGTTTGTAACTCTTGGAGAATAATTTTTGTCCAGGTTTTCATGCCTCTATAAATGAAGTTGGAAAGTGTCTAGAGCAGTGGTCGTCAAACTGCGGCTCGCGAGCCACATGCGGCTCTTTGGCCCCTTGAGTGTGGCTCTTCCACAAAATACCACGTGCAGGCGCGCACGTACAGTGCGATTGAAACTTCGTGGCCCATGCGCAGAAGTCGGTTTTCGGCCTGGGCTAGTCTATTTTGAAGAATTATTGTTGATATTTGGCTCTGTTGACTAATGAGTTTGCCGACTACTGGTCTAGAGCTTCCGTTTCCTCTCAGCTAAACACCCACCTCACCGCCTGGCTGGGAGACAGTCAGGCAGCAGAGAAGAAGGCGCTGTTGTTACAGAGGAGCACATGGCAAACATAACTCCCTTTCTCTGGCGTGGGTCTGGGTCAGGAGTATAGCCCCGCCACCAGCCTCTGCCCAGACGGAAACCCATCATGCAGGTGGGTCAGCTTTGAGGGAGATTCCAAAGAAGGACCCGGAGGGCAGCCCCCATGAAGCCCCAACCTGGGAAGGAGGAATGTAGCCAGACTTCAATATCCAACTATCCCTCCACCAGCCACTCGCCCATTATTTCTCAGAAAAGAGAGATTTACCTTCTATTCAAGTCCTTCCTAAGTCTCTCGTGTTATAAGGCTTACTCCCAGGCACTTAATTTTGACCCACAAAGCACTATTTGGGGATGACATATTAGCCCCCGATAACCTCAATCAACGCTGCGCTTCCAACGCTTATAAAGGTCACTTACTGGAGCAAAAATGGAGACAAAACCACTAGGCACAGATTTAGTTATTTTTCCTTATAATTGCAAGTGTTGGATGTTGTAAACAAGCCTTTTAAAGATCCCTTTAAAAAACAATACGCTCAGCGGTTGCTTTGCAGAGCTCATGAATAGAGAATGGGAACTCGGGGCTGGGAGTATAATTTCCAGTGACAGCGTCACCCTGGGATGCAAAGCGCCCTGGATCTTCAATAACTCAGATGGGAGTGAGGATGATGTTCTCGGGGAAGCTGTGCCAGATGACTCTAGCGGTGGCTCTGTTGGTGTCAGAGACACTGAAGTCAAAGGTGCATGTGAAGAGAATGAATGTAATTGCTTCACGAATTAAATGTGAGCATGGAAAGAAAGCACTGTTTCTAAATATACTTGTAATTCCTGTGACTATATTATCCAGTTACCATTCAAGACATGCATTCCAGTTAACATTAGTTTATAATGACTAAATCAGTATATTATTATGTTTTATATAAACTGCTTTAAAGATATGTGAAACTAAACTTTAAAATTTTATTGAGTAGGTAGACCTCTGACTATCTCATCTATTTTCCTAAAAGTTTATATATGCAAGTTGGTCAAAGGCTTTGCACACAGTGAGGCAGCCTTGGTGGAGGAGTAACCAGAGAACCGAATGACCCTCTGAGTGCCCAGGGTCTGTGTTGGAGGAGGTCATATTGACCCTGCATATTCCTGAGAGCCAGACTGCTGGGCCCAAAGGGAGGTGAGCACTTGCCCAAGGTCACCCAGAATAAAACCCAAGTTCTGTGGCAAGGAGAGAAATGACAAGAGACAGGTAGGCAAACCCCATCTGGCAGCCAAAGACCTCCCTTTATTTATTTTTTATTTTTTTCCAAAGAAAAACAAAGAATGAACACTCCCCACTGGGGATATGTATACTGCGGTGGAGAGCATGTATCCACTTGCTGGGGCAGGCTGCTGGCTCAGTTGGGGTTGGCTTCTGTCGGGTTAACCATTTAAAAAATATATTTTTATTGTGTGTTTTATTTTTTAGAGAGAGAGGAAGGGAGAGGGAGAGAGAAGGAAAAACATCAATGTGAGAGCGAAACATCAGTTGGCTGCCTCCTTATATGCTCCTACCAGGGATCGAACCCACAACCAGGCATGTGCCCGGACTAGGTGGGAATTAAACTGGCAACCTTTCAGCACACAGGACATCATCCAACCACCTGAGCCACATCAGCCAGGGCTGGGGTTAACCATTTTTGCTCAATGTTTCCTAAAATAATTTTGAAAATCTATGTCCTTTCTTGAACATTTTAAAGTTGACATCTAGAATATCTTAAAACAATTTTAAATAATTGGAAAGCATGTAATGTCTGGTGTATTATAAATACAGAAATTGTAAGATAAAGCTCTCACATCGCTGTTTTAAATGTGTCCAATAAAATACAAATATCATAGCAATTTGATAACTGCCACCATCCTTTTAAAAAATACACGAATGAGCTCTTATTTAACAGTAGGAAATTGTATTTCCAATCCACTTCTCCCACAGAATTTAATTCTAATATAATGTATTTTTATGCTTGAAAGTCTTTTATTGATTTTCCTATCATACTTCTCTGCAACAAAAAGATGTATATAAATTGAATTTTTTTTTAATTTCTTGTGACCATAAGTCTCTAAGAATAACAAAAAAAAAAACACAAAACTTCTAAATTGAGTTATTTCAACTATTAGTAGTACAAATTTGATAAGAGTAACAGGAATGCACTGCAAATTGTTGGTAGATAATTATTAAATAGTTAAAATAGTTTGGAAATGTTTCTCTTAATGAGGTGGACAGGGCCACGACCCCCTCACACAGCCAGGCAGTCTGTGCACCAGGGAACTAACTCCAGGGAGCGATGTTCCCATGAGGATGATGTCGATGGCAGCCCCTGGGATTCCGCAGTGAGCAGCCTGCACAGCTGTGTGTGGCGGCCCTGGACTGGGGGAGTGGTGGTGATGGTGCCTTGATTAAAGGTGGCATTGGGAATGCCATCTGTTGAATTGTCCCTTTATTCGATGCCCCAGAAGTTTGGACTCAACAGGACAATGTACTAAGATCCAGGGTGAGAAGAAGTCTGTACAGTAGAAGAAGGGGACTGTATGAGAGAAGATGAGAATGGAAAACGGAAATGATGCTTTCAGCACCAGCAGCGGAGCTGTAGGAAGGAATTCACATGGGAGCTGAGAACCGGGAGGTGTATTCCCTTGAAGCATCTGCACTGGGTCCCCTGGAAAGTCTTTCTACCCCCTGGGGCTGTGAATCTCGGGGGCACCGCCACAGTCCAACCCACAGTGCCACGGGGCCGACCAGGTCAGAGGCTTTCTGCCCGGTCCTCTGCCCTTTGGTCTTGGCAGGTCCTCTCAGCAGGTCCCCCAAATCCACAGAGCCTACACAAAGCCCCAGCCTGACTGTGGGCCTGGTAGATGCTTCACACCAGCTTAAGGAAGAGCAAAATAAGAGTGACTACTTGTTTAGAATTGAATACGTTCCAGGAAATTCTTGGTATTTTATTCATCTTGTTTAATCTTCCCTCAAATCCAATAAAGTAGGTACTATTATGCTCATTCTACGGATGAGAAAACAGACCTGGCATATATTAGGTAACTTGCTCAAAGACACAAGTGCATGTGGAGAAGGGAGCTTTCAAACACAGTCCAGGTCAGCCAAGCTCTAAAGCCCAAGCCCTTTCCTATCCCATGTCTCTTTGAAACATGACAGCAGAATGGAATGATTGTACTTATGGGCCGACTCTGAGCCAGGTGCTTTGCACATAATCACATTTAAATCTAACTACCGTCCTGGAAGGTAAACACTATTACCTTCTTGTTACAGATGAGGAAAATGAAGCCCACGGTAGTAAATAGTAGAGCTGGAGTTGCATCCTGGGTCCATCCACTACCAAAGAATGGCCTCCTTCGTCTCCATTAGGCATCTCCCTGGGCTGGGATGCTGGCCCTCCAGCCACTGCCAAGTTCTTGAACACAGAGTCCATTACTCCTTACTCTAAGTTATTTGGTATAAACTATCTTGGATTTCCTTACAAAGAATACAGGCTATGAAAACAATAAAACCACTGTTGGAAAATTTGGCCTCTGAGTCCATGTGGCCCCACCCCTAATTTCCCACAATCATTTCATTTAATATAATTCCAAGAATGCTCTGAGCCATGGCCATGTGCCAGGTCCACAGCGAGGTGCTGCTAAGGGCATTGGAAATAAAGGAGAAGGTGGCTCCTGACCTCAGTTGCTGCCACATGGCATGCAGTCCTGTCTAAATTCCAGAAATACAGGGGCCAACATGGAGTCGCAGGAGCCAGAGGAGGGAGTTGATTCAGTAGGGGGTCAGGAAGGCTTTATGAACAGGACAGAATTTGAACTAGGATGGCATTACTGTTTAGTTAACTCAGTCAAAAAGGGAGTTTAAGCTGAAGGATTTGCAGGGCTGTGGCTGTGTGGTCTTAGTTCGGAGTGTCTGAGCCTGTCTGGTCTGCTGACTGGGAGTTCCTAGGTCCAGGCTGTGCAGAGCCCCTCATAGTCTGTTCTGTGAAAATAATTCTAGCTAAAGACCCTTTGGCTTCTCGTAGGAATGGAACAAGAATTACTCCGTAACCAGGCCCCTCTCCTCTTTTCCCTTGCACGTAGGATTGGTACGTGGACCTGCTGAGTGGAGTCCCCTCAGGGCTCTGCAGATCAGAAATCACATGGATATTTCCAAACCGGACCTCCACGGAAACCTTAGCCAGATGGATCCTACGGGATTGTTCCAGAGGCAGCCCCAGGAGGGTAGTGCCTCCCTGGGGGCCCCTGTGGAGGGAAGTAGAGCTTCCTCCCAGGGCCCTTCTGGCCCCTTTCCCCTGAACCACACCCAGACAAGTAATGGGTGGGAAAAGGGTGCCGACAGAACCCACTCCTCTGCAGAGTGGGCACTATTAATTTTGGGGCCAGTGTTCTGTAGCGGGACCCTCCTGGGCATTACCTGGGGAAGGGCAGTCCTAACCTTCACGGGCAGTTGGAGAACCAAGCTGGGAAAGAGGTGCTAACACTTCCCCAGGCAGCACCCACTGCCGGAGTTTATTTTTTCCTATAATCCTGGGCCAGTTGACTTCTCTGAGGAAAGATAACAAGCATTGGGGCCACACTCCATTCCTAATTTCTGTCTGACAAACCTCTAATTCTGTCATGATGTTTTGTTTTCCTTTTATTGTCATTAATTCTTTTTTCTTTTTGAATCATTTTAGAATTTCAAGGCAATGAGTTCTGGTCATGCCTATCACATTAGCATCATTGATCTCGTTCCTACCGCATACGGGGTGCTTTTCCTCGGATGTCGCATTTCATTCTGCAAAGTAGGAAATGTTGGCCCCATTTTCCTGATGAGGAGACTGCAAGGTCACAGCTGGCAAGCGGTGCAGTCAGGATTTGAACCCAGGTTTCTCTGATCCTACAAAGTGTGCTCTCTGCATGGAGGCTCTTGAGCTAGCTCCTGGAGGCCTGTCCCCTGCCAGCGCCCTCTAACGTGTAGTATCTGTCACTAAACACAGCCTAGAGAAGATGGAAGCACAACTTCTCTAGGTCCACAGGTGGCATTAATGCAGCATGCAGACTGGTACCCACTTCGCTGTGTGGCTTGGGGCAAGTCACTCCGTCCCTCTAGACCTGAGGTTCCTCATCTAGAGAAAAAGAGCACGGAAGGGATGATTTCTCAGGGACTTTGTACATCCAAAGGCCTGTGCTTCAAATGCCACAGTAAATTTAGGGGCTTTGTGGAGCTGCAGCCTATCAGATATTCTCCCCAACTTGACCTTTTCTTAAATTCATTTCATTAATTCCCTTATTCATAGGAATGCGTTTTCATTTCATGGTTCCTATGTTTAGTGCTTTCTCCTGATGACGCTTCTCTTCCTCGGTATAATTTTTTGTTCCATTAATTTCCAAGGACCATTTTGCCAGATCAGAGTGTTAAGAATCATCCACACCTCTTCCATTTGTCTAACCAACCGCTCATCCATTTCTCTCTAGAAATAATTGTATATGGTTCAATAAGTTTATTGTTCAAATCTGTTTACACTTTAGGATGCATTTCATCAGGATTTTCTGTAAAGGGTAGAAGCCAATTTCCAATTATCATTATTATATCTGTTTCTCCAAGTTTTCCAAATAATTCTTTTTCTTCATCTTTAGGAACTGTTGTTTTTTTTTTAAATGTATCTTTCCTTCATATTGAAGAAAGACTTGAAAAGAAAAAAAGGCACTAATTCTTTTCAGTATTTACCTGTTTCCCCATCTCACCTGCGCATGATGCTGGGGTTTTTTCTGTCTCCAGCACAACTCCATCTTTATTTTGAGAAGTTCCCTTTAAGGGCTCACTGGTCTTTGTGACTCTGAGGGTCCATGCGAGTCACCAGTTGAACTCTCTGAGCCTCAGGTGTAAAAGAGGGGTTGACTGAGCTCTGAGGCCCTTCAGGGACCCCATAGGTTACAGAGCAGCAAAGGCCTCCTCCCCCGAGTCTAGGAAACCTTTCTACCACACAGCTGGCTGACAAGGGAATGCAGCCTTCACACACTGCCTGAGGTTGGGGGAGCTGCAGGGGTCCGAGAGCTCCACTGGGATTGGGTGGGAACTAGAGACAGCATCCTACTGTCTTTACCTCTCTGTTCCCACCTCTGTTTTCTCTGAAGAAACGCAGGTTTTCCCTCATTGTCTGTCCCCTATATGGGACATCCCTCTGCCGGGCTCAAGAATTGATCAATAAACTATAGCAGCCCCCACCGCAGTGTGCTTCGTCATCCTCCTGAGGACGCTTCTGGAGGGCCAGGTGTGGGTGTTTCTGCCCTGTTGTGGGGGAGATTGGTCAGCCTAAACCCGGGGGAAGGTGCCAGTTTCTACCTTGTACCCAGAAGCAGCACTGAGGTTCCCCTCCCCAGTGCTGACAATACTGTTTGCCAGGAGTGTGGCCCATGGGGGGTTCCGGGGCAGCTTTAAGTATCTTGTTAAGGGACACGGATGCCAGCTAAGGGGGACAGCCCTCAGGGTGAGCTTAGGGTCCTTCCTGCTGGAAATCTGGGGTGTTTGTGGGAGCAAAGGGTCAGATTTAGAAACCTGGGCCTGGGTGGTGTGGCTCAGTGGTTGAGCATCAACCTATGAACCAGGGGGTCATGGTTCGATTCCAGGTCAGGGCACATGCCCAGGTTACAGGCTCGTTAACCAGTGTGGGGCATGTAGGTGGCAGCCAATCAATGATTCTCTCTCATCATTGATGTTTCTATTTCTCTCTCCCTCTCCCTTCCTCTCTGAAATCAATAAATATATTTTTAAAAAACAAAACCTGTCCCAAGGCCCTGGTTGGAATGGGATTGGAGAGCTGACCTGGTAAATATGCAACACTTGAAAATATACACTTAACTGTGGTGGGTTTTTTTGTTTGTTTGTTTTTTCTGACTAGATATTTTTTCATTGTAGAAAATCTGGAAAAATACAAAGGAAAAGTAAAATAATAAAATTTTAAAAAATCATGGCAATTTCACAATCTAGAGTCCACCTTCTTTAAAATTTTGGTGTATTTTCTCTCTGAATCTTTTTCTAAACACAGGCCTAGCCCTTAGATTTGAGAGGCCCAGGGCAAGAGTTCTATTGGAGTCCCACAGGCCACATGTTTAAATATTTGACATTGAAGTAATTTTTTCTGTAAAACTTACTTTCTTCTAAAATATTAAAAATTACTAAGATAAAAAGGCAAAATTCAAATTACAATTAGTAAGTATTAAAACTTGGATTAAAATGTTTCCAATAAAGCTGAACATTTTAATTTAATTTTAAACACTGGATTAAACAAAATTAAATATTTAAGATAGTAAAACTCTATGCTAGTTTCATGGCAAATGTACACCCAGTGCATCTTTTGTCTAGCTCTACACATATACAAATTTAAGAATAAAATAAATTATTGGCTATTGCAAGGTATTCCTCAGCTGCTGTGTGCAGCTGTTGCCAATGTTGTGCTAATTAGTACCTCTGGAACCACGAATTAGGACGGGGAGAAACGCGAGGACGTGGACACTCGGCACTACTGGGAGATGGCGTTTTGTTATGCAAGGAAAGGTTGCATTTCATGCTATCGGAGAGGAAGCATTTGACAAATTAATTTGTCTTTTCTCTTTACTGAAGCACGTCCACTGCTCACATCGTCCCTGTCCTCTGAAGCAGCGTCTGCCTCTGATGGCGGCAGCAGGACAGCCCACGCAGCGAGCAGTGCGGTGGCATCGGGATCAGCCCTCCTTTGTTTCACAGACAGAGGGCACGCGATGGAGACGCATTTCCTGGGGCTTGAATGCTGTTAGTTGCAAAGTGATGTTTAGGGCTCCGCAAGGCAGCCATCACCAGATCTCAAGTAGCAGAAGTGCCCGTGTCCTCTGTAATAATGGTGTGTGTGTGTGTGTGTGTGTGTGTGTGTGTGTGTTATGAAATGCACCCTAAACTGTGGGACCCAAGGCAGGGATCACCTTGCACAAGCATAAGGTCTAAGGAGATTATATCTATCTACCTATATATACACATGAACTTTATAATTTAGGAGCATACTGTATGTATTATTTCTCTAGTTTTCTATCATGAACATTTTCTTTATAAATAGTCTTATTTTTAATGATTGTACAATATTCCCTAAAAGAGACATGCCATCATTTATGAAACCAGCCCCCTACCATTGACATTTGTGTTGTTTCCAATTCTTTCTTATAAACACCAGCACAATGAACATCCTTGTGCACATCTAAGGCCCACATCTGGAAGTGGCACCACTAGGTCAAAGGGGATACACATTGTGGACATAGAATTAAATGAGGGAGGGGTCCTGTGGGGAACCAATATAGGGCTGAGCCTTGGACTGACCTGCTGGCAAAGTCACAAGTCCCAGCTTTGAGGGCTCAGTTAGGCTTGACCTTATAACACTCCCTAGATCTTATCTGGGAAGCTAATGGGCTGAGGGGAGTGCAGGAAGTGTAACTATGGTCAAAACAAGTGAAACTCACAAGAATTGTGTAACTATGGTAACCACTGCCTTGTTTACCTCTGACTATAAAAGGTTGATGCAGCCTGAGCACAGGGTAAGTCTTTCCTCTTGAGTTGGACTTACCCCCCTGGCCCCCAATATTCCCAAATTATCTCTTTTCTTTTCTCTTTCATTTGTGTGAGGCTCCTCTTCCAGATCCTGAACGCTGAACCACAGGTCCCTTTAAAAATCTTATATTGAATTGATAAAATCTTTTATCCTCATTGTTAAGGTTTGGTCCCAGGGAGACTGTTGATACAGGGAGCTCTAGAATTGGTCCAGGGAGTGGAGACTGGAGTTCTGGATCCCAACTCTCTCTGTAAACTCGGGCAAACCTCTTCTTGCCTGACCTCGGTTCCTCTACCTGTATGAAGAGGAGTTGGACTGGACATTTTCTCAGAGTATTTGTAATCAGCAGCACTCTGATCCTGGGAGTCCACTTGCTGGATGAATGGAGCCACGCTCAACCCTCTGGGGCTCCATCCATTAGACCACCCTGCCCCCTGCTGACCAGCTGCTAGATGCTAGTCCTGTTGTGGACTCCTGCAGGGAGAGACCCTGGACATTGGCTGGACTCACAGCAACTTAACTTCCCGCAAAGCTGGGAGAAGGTGAAGAAGTGGCTGCTGTTTCATTCCTGGAAATCACATTCTTTGGCTCATGCTTTCAAATATCCCATTTCATTCATTTGTTCAGCAAATATTCTTAAGTTCCTCCTTTATGCCAGGGCTGTGAGAGGGGCTGGGAACTTGTTTTTTGTTTTTGAGGAACACACAGTCTAGAAAGGGCAGAACTGGTCACATGTTACTACCATATAGAACAGAAAGAGAGGTACAGAGAAAATGCTTCAGACATTGGCTATTGCTGGGCTCTCAAGCCCCTGTGTCTCCTTCTCTTCTCTTCTCTTCTCTTCTCTTCTCTTCTCTTCTCTTCTCTTCTCTTCTCTTCTCTTCTCTTCTCTTCTTTCTTTTTCTATAGTATGTGTGGCATATATGTGCCATAGGGTCCTGGTGCTTGGTGAAGCACTTTTGAGAAATCCTGACCCATCTCCAAGGGCATGAGGTTGTGTTCAATCCTGCACTGGCCCTCTGGCATTGAGATGGGTACATTTTATGTCAAATGATTGAGGGCAACAATCCAGAAGTGAGTCACTCTCATTACTTGACAGGAAGGTCTGTTTAACCCTCCGGATTTACAAGTATGGCTTCACAGAACTTTCTCATGGACTCAGAGAAGGCAGGGATATTAGTTTCTTGTGGCTGTGGTAACAACGTACCGTAGACTGAGTGGCTTCAAACAAAATTTTAGTCTCTCACAGTTCTGGAGGCCAGAAGTCCAAAATCCACTTTGCTCAGCCAAAATCAAGGTGTTGGTTGGGCCATGCTATCTCAGGGAGGCTCTCAGGGAGAATCCATTCTTTGCTTCTTCCAGTTTTTGGTGGCTGCCAGCATTCCTTGGCTTTTGGTTGCATCACCCAATCTCTGTCTCTGTGGTCGCATTGCCTTTGCTTCTGTCTGTGACATAACTCCCTCTACCTTGCTCTTACAAGGACACTTTTGACTGTATTTAGGACCATATAATGAGAAATCTCTCCATCTAACATCTTTAATTTAATCACATCTGCAAAGTCTATTTTGCTGTGTAGGGTGAGATTTGCAGTTTAATCCAGGGGGCTAGGAACTGACGTTTGGGAGAGCCGTTATTCAACTTGCTACAGAAGTGATGTATCTATAAAGAGTCAGTGGCAGAAACACATTGTAAGTCTCCTCCTCTCTTATACTCATCATGCCCACCCTCTCTCTCTGTCAAGTAAAGAAACTGTTTGTGAAAAAGGAACTTGGAGCTCTTTTTTGGGTGAGGGGTGGAGGCAGAGGCAATGTCTGCATCAGCCTCCTGTTAAGCTCGGGGCACATGGAAGGCAGGGCACATTCCAGAGGTGAAGCACAGAGGCAGGCCCAGCTGGGCAGCCATGTCTAGAGTCAGCCCTGTGTCAAAGGTTCATCTGAGCAGGGAGGAAACTTGCCTATGCTGAGCTAGATCCTGTGCAAGGAGCTTCCTCCTCTGATATAATCCCCTCAACAATCCTCTGAGTCAGAGACTACGTGGACTAGTTCACATATGAGAAAACGGAGGCTCTGAGAGGGGACCACTGAGAGGCCCAAAGCTGCATAGTTAGTGGAAGGTAGTGTGGGGACCCAGACTCACCAGTCTGAAGGCTTCAGAATATCCATGTGGGGGCCTGGGTTTCTGCTGCCCTGAGCTGAGGAGCATGCCCTGAGCGCAGGGTCAGAATAGTGGACTCGAGTCTAAGAACACAGGCTCCCCCTTTCAGTCTATGGACAACTCATTTTAATTCTCAAGAGCCTCCATTTTCATGACCTACTCCCTGGATAAGCCTTGTACCACCATTGCCCACAAAGCAGGGGCTGTACATAAGGTTTCGCTGGCTCAGCAAGCTGTGGGCAGCCTTCCAGGAAGAATAGTGGTGACAACAAGGGTTGCACAGGGGGCTTTGCAGGGCCTGGCTCAGATAAGGGCAACTAGCCCTTGGGAATGTGCCCAGCAGGCAGGGCGGTGCTTCAAGGCGATCTGGCTCTGGTTGATGGCCATTTAGTTTAATTCAATAGGCATTCCCTGGGTAATGATTGTAGGACATGGTAGCCCCGCATCAGTGACCTCACAGGCCACAAGGAGAGATGAGTATGTAAATAAAATAAGAGAAGGCAGCATGGAGTCAGGACCAGGAGAGAGACACAGACATATGAATGGGGACACTGATAAGGAAGTGATGACCTCTGACCCAGGGACCTTGGGGAGGACCGTGGACTCATAATCATCTATGTGGTCCAGTTTCCTTAGCATCTCCAGTGTGATCCTCACTCCCATCATGGGGTGTGGCGGGGGGGGGGGGGGGGGGGGGGGAGGGGAGGGACGGAGGGAATGGAGGGAAGGGGAGGAGGAACAGAGCAAAAATATTAGTACCATAAGTAACTTTTATTCTTTTAAATTTAAGAATGGAATGGCGACTGTAGAACATGTCGAAGGTGCAAATAAATAAGAAGAAAATAAGCATCACTCATGAACCCATTGCCCAGTGACTTCCCATTGTCAATATTTTGGTGTATTTCCTTCTCCTAGTTTTTTCTCTATGGATTTCACTCTGCATCCTGTTTTGTAGCCTGCTTTTTTAAAAAAAAAAACTTTAAAATGAATAATTTTGTGAATGGTTTTGGACAACGAAATGTTAACTTGGGTACAAAATATTTGTCAGATGGTTGTGTCATACTTTAACCAATCCCTAGAATAACATTCTTTAAATTCTTACATCTTTGTTCTTGCAGTTAATTATTTTCCCGGGATAAATTCCTGGGTTTGGAGTTTCAGTGTCAGAAGGTAAGCTCATTTGAACAGCCAAATTTGCCCTCCTCAAAGGTTGTTCTGATTTATAGTCTCGGCAACAGTATTTGCAAGTGTCTGTATCTCTCCACATTCACCAATGCTGGCTTTTATCATCTTTCGATCTTTGTTAGTTTGATAGTCAAAAAATGTTCTCCAGCTGGCTTAACCTGTATCTCTCAGATGATTTAGGAATTTTTAACATTTTTCTTTTGTTTACAGGCCATGTGAGTGTGTCTTTCCTGGTAAAATGTCAGCTTTGTGTTTCCCTGATGTATTTGTAAGGTCATTTGATGTACCAGGACAGAAGGCAGCAACCCCCACGTCATTGATGAGGAAGCAGCGGTCAGGGAAGGTAAGTGACTTGCCCAAGGTCACTTGGGCAAATCAGTGCTGGAACCAAGACCTCTGCTTGGGCTCGCAGTCACTCTCTAGTACTTTGCCCACCGTGTCATGCTGATAGATGACCCTCTCCTATGGTTCTGGGGGGAAAAATCAAGCCTGCCTTGTTTCAATTTAGTCTTGATTCTTAAAATAATCTATCCTGTAACATACAGTAGTGTTAGCAGAGAAAATATGTTCCGCCACTTACTGCTAAAGCAGCCGGAGATCCGCCGTGGGCTGTGACCCTTTAAGAGCGTGCCCTCCATTCTGATAAATCAGGTCCTGGAAGGCTGTGTGGGAGATTAGTGCTGACGTGTGTGGGGACAGTTAGCATGATTATTAACAGGACACGGTGGTTGCAGACAGCTGGTTGAGTGTGCACACGAGCTCCTGGAGAGCCAAGTCACAGCTGGACTCTGAGAGTAGTCTGGACGGGGAGATTGTCCATCCACCCAGCCACACCCCCAGGGATGGCTCTTCAGTGCCCATCCATCCACTCTCCTCTGGCTGTTGGACTTGTGGTCACTTGAAATGCCGGGGGTTAGAAAGAGTAAATCCCAAACCTGTCCTGCCATGAGCTCACCTGTGACCCTAAGCACTTCCTTGCTTCTCTCTACCTTAGTTACCCCACCTGTCCAGCCCAGGTGTTGGTCACAATAGACTCCAAGGGTTCTTCTGAGTCTAGGTTGGCCTGCCCTTTCCATTGGTCCACCCCTGTCCATCCCTGGCCTTTTCTGCCTCTTGGCTGTCTCAACATCTGAGAAGATGCAGACCCACAGGATGTGGTGGTCAGTGGGACCTTACCAACCTCTCATCTAATCTCAGGCCACACCCTTGAGTTTGCAAGAAAGAAGACTTGATATTTCTCTCCAGGGCTTGCTTTGTCTTTTGAGCTGTCCTTCAATGAATTCCAAGTGGTCTCATTACTTTAGGGCAGTGGTTCTCAACCTTCCTAATGCCTCGACCCTTTAATACAGTTCCTCATGTTGTGGTGACCCCCAACCATAAGTATTATTTTCGTTGCTACTTCATAACTGTAATTTTGCTACTGTTACGAATCGTAATGTAAATATCTGGTATGCAGGATGTATTTTCACTGTTACATTGAACATAATTAAAGCATAGTGATTAATCACAAAAACAATATGTAATTATATATGTGTTTTCTGATGGTCTTAGGCGACCCCTGTGAAAGGGTCGTTCGACCCCCAAAGGGGTTGCGACCCACAGGTTGAGAACCGCTGCTCTGGGGTCTCTCTCTCCCTAGTCTTCATCAGCCAGATTGTGTCTAAATTGTAGGTGGGAGCTCACTTGGTGTCCTGGCAAAAAAAGTTGGGGGATGTCTGTGTTCTGGGAGATAACCACCCTGGCTGTCAGCCCTTGAGACACCTCAGCCCTCGGGACCCCTCCCTCCCAAGGCTGACCTCTCTAGAAGGGGTGCAGACTCCGCTACAGGAGAGGCTACTAAGGGACTTGGGACAGCCCAGCTGCTCTTTCCTGGGGCAGGAAGCTACACGAGGCTCAAGCACATCACACTCAGCCGTTTCTACCCTGCCCCTCCTGCCCATACTTAACCATGAGCACTCTTCAGGCTTGTGCCTCCCTGCCCCGGCCCTCACCCGCGAAGAGGCCCAGTGATCCCTCACTTTCAGATCTCCCCAAATCCACCTGAGACTTCTGTTTTCCCCGTAACTCCAGGCTGTTAAGGGTTCCAGCCCTTCCCAAGAACCCCTCCACAATCTCACCTCTGACCCTCTTCACTCTCCCCCAGCCAAAGGAGTAGGCAATGTCCTTTGGGATGGAAAACAATGACTTTGACAAATGATGCATTGTTTCCAGTCCTTTTGTCTTATACCTTTCCTCCTGTTCTTCTTTTTTTTTTAATCCTCATGCAACAATATGTTTATTTTATTTATATATTTTTTAATCCTCACCCAAGGATAATTTTCCATTGATTTTTAGGGAGAGTGGAAGAGAGAGGGAAAGAAAGAGAGAAATATCGATGTGAGAGAAACACATTGGTTGGTTGCCTTCTGCAAGAGCCCCGGCCAGGGCCTGGGTTCGGGGGGAGCCTGCAACCAAGCTACATGCCCTTGACTGGAGTCGAACCTGGGACCCTTTGGTCTGCAGGCCGACACACTGTCCACTGAGCCAAACCGGCTAGGGCTACAAAACATCTTGAATATCCAGCTGGTCCTACCAGTACATCAACTCTTAGGTTTAAGACAGGGACTAGGAATACTTCAGTGGTCAAAAAGATAGGAAAAGAGACTACATCAGCAGTTCTCAACCTGTGGGTCGCGACCGGTTGAACGACCCTTTCACAGGGGTCGCCTAAGACCATCAGAAAACACATACATAATTACAAATCGTTTTTGTGATTAATCACTATGCTTTAATTATGTTCAATTTGTAACAATGAAAATACATTCTGCATATCAGATATTTACATTACGATTCATAACAGTAGCAAAATTACATGAAGTAGCAATGAAAATAATTTTATGGTTGGGGGTCACCACAACATGAGGAGCTGTATTAAAGGGTCACGGCATTAGGAAGGTTGAGAACCACTGGACTACGTCAACAAAAATAAAAAATAAATGCGGTAGGTAAAGTAAAGCTTTCACACCCAGGACTTGCCCATTCCATCTTCGTGCAATACTCAGGGGAAAATCTTCATAATTACTGGGCGTAAGTTACATTAAGGAGACTTTCTGGAGAAGGCCGGGCTGCAGGTCTTTGAACAGTGGGCCACCGATTAGGTCCTTGGGGTTAGTCCCCTAAGAGAGATCCTGACGTAGCCCTACATTGGGGATTGCTGTGACCGGGACAGGTGTGCTGTCTAAGGAGAGACTCGATTCACCTGTGAGGACAGGTACAGAGAGCGTAGGGAACACCTTCCTGCCGCCATTTTGTCGTGGAGCTTGGCAGGCAGCTGGGGGTTTGCCTTCCCCTGGGGATTTGGATGAAAGTGCACCTTGGGGTTGTCCTTGGTGGTGAACTGGTGGCCACAGGCAGAGCGCATGAAGGGTCTCTCTCCAGTACAGGAGCAGAGGTGGACCAGTAAGGAACTATCAGTCCAAAACCTTGCTTCAGTGCTCACGCTTGTTCCTGTAGAGGGCGGCCTCATCTTTGGGTTTGACATCCACTGGGGGCACGTTGGGTGGCTTCCCTTTCCCTTTCTTGGATGGGGCTGACACCACAGTGGAGAAGGGGCTCTGAGGGTTCAAAGCACCTGGCAGGTAGCTTGGGAGCACCCTTGACCTGTCTGGCCTCAGGGCGAAGGGCACCAGCCCTGGGGACACAGAGCTGGTGGTGGAAGGGATGTTTGCATGAGGTGGCTGGGCTTGTTTCAAAATGTCCAGAGATGGACCTTGGCCTCCAGCTTCCTGGCTGAGCAAAGCCATGGCCACAGAAACCTGCTGGGACACCTGGCCGCCTGAGGTCTTCAGGGTGTCAGCTCCCCCACGTGGGAGTGGAGGGGGTGGGTGGCCCACATGTTCACTTGGCCTCGGATCTGCTCGGTGAGCTGGATCTGCTGTAGCTGCTGCTGCTGCAGACACGGGATCTGCTCCAGGCCCCACGGGATGCTGCTGGCACCAGGCAAGGGGGTGGAAAGCATGTCCACGCTCTGCTGACTCACCGCCACCTTGGTGCCCCGTCGAGCTTGAAGAGTGACGTTAGTATTGGCCACTTTGCCTTTGGGTAAATAGCTTAAGTCCTGGGGTGTGGGAGGCAGGGCAGTCTCGGTCTTTAAGTAAAGACCAGACCCCGTCCCTGGCTCCTCCTTCATGCCCCCTGATCTGCTGCCAGCCTCCCGGTGACTGTCTTTCTGCCTGGACGGTGTGGCTGGTGGCTCAGCATAGCCCAGCGAAGTCTTCTGAAGGCACCGCCCCTCGCTGTTATTCGCGATGGGGACAGGTGGATGTTTAGTGCCATTTTTCTTATGTTCCAAGAACTCAGAGAAGCGGAAGAACTCTCCACAACATTTTTCACAGACGTGAGTCTCTTCCCCACCAGTCTCTTTACTGTTGCTCAGTCGCCATTCATGTCATCACCAGTCCTTCCCCCACCTCCCTGTGCCACCGGGGCCACACCTGCAAACTCCAGGCTGGCTGCTCACGCTGGTCCTCCTTGGAGTTGATGTTAGGGTTTTGCCTGCTTGCCCCATGACACGGTGCATGCATTGTGGCATCAGGAGAACAGCGGCTCTTTTCCCACTCCTAGGAGTCCAGCATTTCGTCAAACAAAAACCATCTTATACATATGCTTCCTCTCCTCTTGCTCCTGTTCAAAGGCCAGTTCCCATGGTGCTGGCAGCTGCCTGGATCATGTGGCCCCAGGGGGTGATTCCCCAACCACCCCAGCTCACTGCCCCTTCTCTGAGCATCTGGCCACACCCCCTCTGCCTGCCTCCAGCCACACAAAGGGTGGAGGTGGTGTTCGGGTCGGGGCTGCGGCTGGACAGTCTCTTTTCTTTCTTTTTTTTTTTTTTTTTAAATATATTTTATTGATTTTTTACAGAGAGGAAGGGAGAGAGATAGAGAGTTAGAAACATCAATGAGAGAGAAACATCGACCAGCTGCCTCCTGCACATCTCCCCACTGGGGATGTGCCCGCAACGTAGGTACATGCCCTTGACCGGAATCGAACCCGGAACCCTTCAGTCCGCAGGCCGATGCTCTATCCACTGAGCCAAACCGGTTTCGGCTGGACAGTCTCTTTTCTTCAGCTCTGGTCAGCATCTCAGATTCAGCTCTGGGCCCCACACTTTATTTATTTATTTATTTATTTTTATTGTTTTTAATCCTCACCCGAGGATATGTTTTTATTGATTTCTAGAGAGAGAGGAAAGGAAAGGCAGAGAGACAGAAAGAGAGAGAAACATCAGTTGGTTGCCTCCCGTATGCACCCCGATGGGAGATGGAACCTGCAGCCTAGGTATGTACCCAGACCGGGGTCCTACCTACCCTACCTACCTTTTGGTGTAGAGGATGATGCTCCAACCACCTGAGCCACTCAACTAGGGCCACACTTTATATTATTATCGTGTTTTTACACCCTTTATTATTATACTAGCAATACATATTTGTTAATAGAAATCAGAAAATACAGATAAACAAAAGAATAAGAAAAAATCATGCCAACCCTTTTTTAACTTCTTGGGATCTACCCTTACCTCTGCATACTTATTTTTCATTTTCACAGAAAAGGGATCTGACTGTATGCATTATTTTTCACTTAAAATAATTCTGAAATCTTTTACGTTGTACCAAATATACTTCTGGAACATCATTTCCAACGGCTCCATAGTATTCCAATGGGCACTGAAATGCAGCCAACCATCCCTACTAATGGGCATTTAGGGGTTTCTAATTTTTTTTTATATTATTAAACTGAACAGCATGAAATTTCTGACATTTGGCTATTCTTGACCTAAGAAATGGCCATTTCATATGGTTTGACCTAATGTAAATAACAACATGATGAATATCATTAAGACTCAACTTTGCACATTTTTTTTCAATGACTTAATTGCATTCCTAGAATGTCTGAGTCCAAAGGGATGCATGCTTTTAAGCAGACCTACACTTTATTACGCTGGCCTCAGGCGTGTGTCCCAGGCAGACCAAGAGAACAGAGGGATGGCATGGAGCGGTTTTAGGCTGTGGGGTATCCTGCAAAGAGGCCTGGCTTGGCCTCAGATGATGGGGCAGAAGTCCCAGCTGCTCCCCTCACTAAGGCCAGACCCCGGGCCGCACAGAGGTGGGACTTACTCTGGAGAGCAGTCAGCAGGGTTTTCATAATGGGACAACTGTGCTTTGTCTCTGAGTTATTGGTGGTCTGGCCTAGGCTTGGGCATTCTGAACCCTGTCTGACTTCCATCACCCTTTGCAACGCTGCCTGAGCTTCGGAGCCGGAGAAACCCCCCTTCTCCCGGGAGAGGTGACTCAGAGATGAAGGCTTTTAAAACGACTCACAATGGCCTCCGTGGTTTTGAACATTTAAGAATGCGACTTGGCATTGAGGGTGGACCCAGGCCCGGCTGTGGAGGGAAGTTCTGACGGATTCTTTGGCGGCAGACCTCCCAAACCATTGAAGCGTGCAGGCTGAATTTTAAAAATAATTGTCCTTTTTAATGATGTAAAACATGTCATCTAGATTAAAAAAATAAACACTTTATTACTTCCCCAGTCCTTTCTTCCGCCCTCCCAGGGCCAGATGGGGAGTGCGTGAATATTTCTGGCGTATTTCACATATTTAATAACGCCCTTGGAGGTTCTTCCAGATCTGATGAAAATGTGGGATTGAACTCTACCCATGGACTGTTCACAGAAGGAGAGCTGGTGGTGAGTGAGTGAGTGTGTGTGCTGGGGGTGGGGGTGCATTCTATTTTGGAAGCAGCTGGGTCTACAAGTCAAAAGGCCTGTACTTTTTATCTTGAGCAACAAAGGACATTGTTTCTCTGTCCCCGCCCCCACGCACACCCATGCCGTTTGCGGGATGGGGAGAGAAAGGGGGAAAAAAAAGGAAATCGCCGCCGCGAAGCAACCTTGAGCAGCTTCGGGACAGGCTCGGGCCTTCCCGGAGACGGCTTTCCGCCCGCTCTCTTGATTTGCAGCGAATCCAAGAAAAATAATTACAGCTTCCATTTATTTATACATCTTCTCTGAAGATAATATAGATCCAACAATCGCCGCCTCCTAATTTATGCAGGCGGAGCCCTCCCGGAGCCCGGGCAGCTGGAAGCGGCCAAGTGCGGTGCGGGCCGCCGCAGGGAGGAGGGAGAGAGAGAAGCCCCGCGCCGGCCAGGAGCGGGGACCCCGGGCGTCAGCCCCGCGGCGGCGGCAGAACAATGGCTGGTGCGGTGCGGGCGGCGGGCAGCCGGGGAGCGGCGCACCTGGGTGATGGGCACCTCCCGAGGCGCCCGGGCTGCGGGCCTGACAGGCGCGCGGCGGCTCCTTAATGGACTGGCGAGCGCTCTCCGGAGCAGCCTGCGCGGTCCCCGAGGAGAGATCATCAGGCAGAGTGGTCCCCGGAGCAGGATTTATTAGCAGACAGGATGGGGAAGTTGATTAGCCTCCGCGGCTGAACGGACATCCTGTCAGACAGGCCTCTTAATCCAATCACTTACCTGTCGAGAGGGAGCCTCCCCCGCCGCCCGCCCCAGAACCCGAGGCTGCGGGCCTGGCTGGGCTCACCCTGCACAGCACACGCTCCCTGCTCCCTAGCTCGTGTCTGGGACCTGGCGACTAATGAGCAAGTCTCTCCACCCCTCCTCGCCCGGTCAGCTCTCTGAGTCTGTCTTGCTAGTGAGACAACCTCCAGGTTGCTCTTCGGGACTCAGTCCTGGTGGTGACTCCCCTGCATAGCTCTCTACTCCCCACTTGGGAAAACACCTGCGCTTGGGTCTTGTCTCATTTGGCCCTGCACCACCTTTCCAGGGGCATCCCTGCTGGTCCCTCTCCCTGAGGCCTCTGCTTTATGCAAACCCAGCTACTTTCCCATTTCTCCAACGGCTCCTGCCTGCCTCCCGGGTCCTTGCTCCAGTAATAGGGTCTGGCTAGAAGGCTCCCACCCCGTCCCCACCCCTAATTCAACTGTCCTTGGAGGTCTTGCTCACAAGCCTAAACTTCCCTGATTACCTCCCTCCCTCCTTGCCCAGGTAGGCTCTCCCTTCTGTGAAACTTTATCTGTGCTAGGGTCAGGACTCTCCCCCCAGTCCTGTCTCCACCACTTCCTAGCTCTGTGGCCTTGGCCAAATGAACTCACCTGGGCCTCCTGCTGTAAAACAGGATGATAGCAATACTAGTAAGTTCCTCATAGGGTTGTTGTGGGCAGATGAGCAGATGTATGTAGAGAGCTGGGGCTGATGCCTGGTACGTAGCTCAGCGTTCTTCTGACCCTGCAACAGGTAGTATGGTAGCACCTCCTTCACTGCGCCAAATGCCATTAGGACAGGGGCCAGGCCTTCGCTGTCACCCTCCACCTCCGCTGTCGCTGCCCCCCTTCCAACACCAAGTACATAGAGTCTTACAGATGAGACGGCTAAATGTTTGTTGAGTGAATGAAGGAACTGCTGCCACACTGCAGATCAAGTAGGATGTACCATCTCTCTGGGTGACCACCCGAGGCCCCATTTCTGGTGGATCTGATAGTGGAAGAAGCAAGAAGGTGAGGGACAGGGCCCCCATCTGTTTTTGTGTGGCAGGCATTGAGATGTGTGTTCTCTCCAGCTCTTGTCAAGAGTTTAGGAATTCAGACTGTATTGATCCACTGCATCTTCAAAGCCATCAATCATCATTAAGAAACAGGACCTGAGCCCCTGGATAGGGCGGCTGGTATTGGGTAATTTACAGGATTTTACACACACACACACACACACACACACACACACACCCCAGATGTGGCTAAAAGAAGTTAGCTAAGACAAGCACTGAACACTTGGCAGGGAGGGGAAAAACCCAGGACACTGAGACACCAAAGGTAACTGACCAGGGAATATATCACATCCCACTTCCCGGTGGAATCACACATTTTCGTGGCTGGTTGCTACTGTCTAGTGAGCATTTTAGTTTGGTAAATGTGGAGGCTGAGGCCTCACCCAGGCCCTGCCACCTCCTACTAATGTCTGCCTCTTTTGGCTGCTCACAACTTGTCAGTTTTGCCTGGATCCATGTCAAGGTCACTGGTCTTTGGTTTGGGCCATCTTCCTTTCTTTAAAAAAAAACCCCACAAAACAGAATAGCATTTTCCAGGCCACAGTCACCAGGCAAGGCTGCCCTGCCTCAGTGGTTTTCAGACATTTCTAACCACGCCTGGGTGATCTTGGTGTTGCAGAACCCACCACTGGCCTGGGCTTCAGAACATTTGGAGCCTGGTCAAGCCCTACTCCTGATTAATTGTGTGATTTTGGGGGGCTGGGAGCAGAGCGGGACATTTAACCTTACTGAACTTTAGTTTCTTGATCCATCAAATGAGAATGATATTTAGCCCACCATCATGGGAGGAGACAAGGGTAAAATGAGATAATTGATAGGAATGTGATTTTAAAAATACAGTACTATACAAAATTAAGGCAGAAATCCTATGATGAAATTGTTTCTAAATATTGATTGCCTTCAATGCTGGGAAGTAGAGATGGCCAAGCCTCAGACTGCCCCTAGTAGATTTAAAAAAGGGACAGCGGCAGATGTGGGGACACTGGCTAAGGCACCAGGCAGGAGGAAGTCAGTCCTGGGAAAAGAAGATGGCAATGAAACCTCCCCTTCCCTACCCTCAGGAGGAATGGGGTTGGAAGAGTTGGAAAAGAGGGTGGCAGGGCGAGGGAACAGCCAGGGGAAAGGCCCAGGGATGAGGAAATAGGTTGTGTGGTGGACAGGGAATGATGAGGTGGGAAAAGCAGATGGGGCCAGTAGGCAGGGCCTTATGGCCGATGAACACAGCCCACATGGAAGGGTTCTTGGCAGGGAAGCGACAAAGTCAGGTGCCTTCTGGAACTTTGGGAAGATGGTAGATGTGCATGAAGCATGGGCCGGAGGGGAGGCAGGGGGCAGAGAGGAAGCTACTGCAATATCCAGACGAGATCTGGGAGCAGAGGCAGGGGTGAGGTGATTGGGGGAGCCCCATGGAACAGAGTTGAAGAAACCCTGGTCTACGTTATAATCTAAACAGATAATAGTTTATTTGCAGGGAGGCCTCTGCCTATTCAGAGGTCATGGACACCACTCTGGTGCCTAAGTGAACATTCACAAATGCCTGTGTGCCTGGGGAGAGACTTTTTATAGCATGAATGTCTCAGAACTCTCCCATCAAACCAGGATACAAGGTAGAACTTGTATCCTCAGAACCATCCGTACAGCCTAGAGTCCCTCCACTTCCTGTGGAACCCCAGACAAGGGATGTAACTTTCAGCATCCTAACTTTTACAATGGGGATAATAATGATAATACCAAAAAATGTATTAAGTACTTACATGAGTCCCAGCCCTTCCCACTCTGAGCTTCCCTCTGCCCAGACTGTGGGCGCCTCCTCGGGTAGGCAGAAGTAGGTAGGCTGTGACACCAATGAGGAGAATAAATGTGCTCAGGTTAAAGTCCCACTGTTGTGGAAACTCCACAAGTTCCTAAGATGATTATGGCTTTGAACTCATTCTAGAGCCCTAGCAGCAGTCTTCCAGGAGGTATTCTGGCTGCACTTGAATGCCTCTTAAGGCAGGGAGCTCATCTTCCACTGGCATTCCTTTGTATTTTAGAGCATCTCTGGCTGCGAAAAAAGGAATTCCTTAAGCAAACAGATATTGGTTCTTTTAGTCTAAACAGTGGTTCTCAACCTGTGGGTCGCGACCCCTTTGGGGGTCGAACGACCCTTTCACAGGGGTCGCCTAAGACCATTGGAAAACACATATATAATTACATATTGTTTTTGTGATTAATTACCATGCTTTAATTATGTTCAATTTGTAACAATGAAATTGGGGTCACCACAACATGAGGAACTGTATTAAAGGGTCGTGGCATTAGGAAGGTTGAGAACCAGTGGAATAAACTAAGCAATGATTCAATGATTCTTTTAGTGGTCTCTACTGCTCCTCAAACTGCCCGCCTCTTTGGTGCAACATTGCCGAGGGCCTTGAGTTCCAGGCCCCGGGGTTTGGTCTTTAGTAGGCATGCAGAGGGAGTCCTGGGAGGCCCCTGGGCAGGACTATGAACAGGCAGAGCTCTGCTCAGGACGGTGACTGCTGGCTGGGCTGGGGCGGGGTCCTCATGCCAGGGCAATCTGACGTCTGTCTCTGCATTTATCAATGGACTTGAGGGCAGATACCCAGTGATAACCATTTTTTCTTCCCAGAAACGTCCAAGGCCAGTGGCCATGGATATGGACTGAAAGGAGGCACATGTTCTATCTTAGGGTCATCCCAAGTCTGGGTACTATCGAAGCCAGTATCTCCCAAGCCTTGTTGGCCCCCTGGAGTCTGTCTTTCTACAGAACCAAAGATCACAGGCAGATGCAGGAACCTGAAGGAAGTCTCCAGCTCTCCTTTGGACCAGAAGCAGCTGGAGGGCTGTAGCAGATGGCCGTGGTGAGCACTGGTGCTCAAAGTGAGAGATGGTCAGCTCTCTACCCTGAGATCAGGGCGTCACTTGCCCCAGGATTCCTTCTGACCTTTGCATTCTCCAAAAAATGTCAAGGTGATGACAAGACACATCTATCGCATCTAAGCTATCATTGCAGTTGAAAGATGGGCCCGGAGCAGGTGGACTGCTTCAATTATGATGGATGAGGACGGTGACAGCTCTCGGGAGAGCCGCGGGAACCTGGCAAGTGCTCACTCAGCTATGACTCCTCTAGTAGCAATTTGACAAGATCAGAGCACTTTGTGGAAGTGGAAAGTTTGGGGACCTCAGGGTTTGCTTGGCTCGGGGACTCTGTCTGATGATGCCCTCTGCCAGCAATACCAGGTGGGCAGCCACCCTAGGAGGCCCAATGTTGGAGGCAGGGGCAGTCTTAGGGAGGGGCTCTGCCTCAGGAGGCCTCTTGGCCCTGAGCCACAGGCGTGGGACTTGCCTGCTTCAGTCTCTGCCAGCTGCTGACCAAGGGACACCAACATGGCTATAGCCATAACCTCATGGCCAACTGGGCATCTCTTCTGAGCCAGACCCTGTGCTGGGCACTGGGAGATAACAGTGGACAAGAGAGTCACATCCTGCCTCCTGGATATGAATCCTGTGTCATCCTTCTGTGCAGACTCTGAGTGACGAGAGGGCCTGGGACCAAAAAGCACCCTCTGTCGTTGGCTGTGAGGCTCCTCTTTGAGCGTTTGGCTGTGTCATCTCTTTTTGGGCAAGGTGGCTGGGGGTTAAGCGAGATAACCTATGAAGAGTGCTCAGCTTGTCACAGGTAGTCCATCAATGCTGGTTTTCTTCCTTCACCAATTCTGTTGTTCTTTGGTGCATTTCTTCATTCATGCAGCAAACGGGGTGGAGCACTTCCTGTGGGCCAGGCACTGAGCTTGGCCCCAGAAATTAGATGTGGTTCAGTAGATGAGGGGCCCACAGCTTCATCCACTCAGAGAATGAGGATGCAGTTGGATCAGGCAGTATCTTGGCCTCACTGTCCACCTTGCAGAACGATGGCTAGCATGGCTCTGATCGTAGTGCTCCTGGACCCTCTGCTTTCCAGTCATGAAGCTTCCATCAGGTAAGCGGAGTTCAGCAGGGAGACCTACCCTACTGCTTGTCACAGGCCAGATCCCCATCGAGCTCAGAGGAGCCTGCAGAATTAAGGCTTACTTGGGCTCTTGCCTTTTCTCTTTTCCCCTAGTCTCCACCCTAATAACTCTTTCAGGGCAAATAGAGAAGATCCAATCCAGTTGCTGCAGGCCAGGCTTGTGGACTGAGAGGACTCTGGTCTCACGTTCCCAATCTCATCCTGTCACCTAGTCTTCTAGTCTATGAGCTAAACCGCCTAAGACTAAGGAGGTTCTATGAAGTCTCTTTCAACTTCATGTTTCATAAGTGGAGGTAAAGAGTAGGGGCTTTAGGATCCAGCTGACCTATATTTGATCCCTGGCTTTTCCAATTTCTAGCTGGGTGACTTTGGACAAATCACCTGATCTTCCTGAGTCTCAATTTCCTCACCTGCAAATGGGATTATAGTAGTGCCCATTTCATGGGGTGGTTGTAAGGAAAAACGAGACAGTGTATGTGATGTTTGAAGGGCCTTTATGTTTCTGGCCAATGGAGCATCCCTTTTCTCTGGAAAGTGCTCCCTGTTGTCCTCTAGAGCCAGTGACCAAGGGTAGCTAATCAGAGTCCGTCCTTGGGATTTGAGACTAGCTGGGGAAAGAAGGCTCTTTCCTCTCTGTTGTAAAGATGTAAGATGTAAGCTTGAAGTTACTGGAAAATATGGTTCTGGCCTTGGGGGACAGCTGACTCATTAGAAAAACCAACCTGGAGAGAAGCAGAGAAGTGGGGAGAGAGAGCGAGCCCTGATTGCACTTGAATCCTTAGTCCAGCGTCATTCCTGTTCTTTCTGTGTCTTTACTATTTGAGTGATTGCCTGTAACATTTACCTTTTGGATTAAGCTGGTTGGAGCTGGGTTTCTGACACTGGGAACCAAAGGATTCCAACTCATATAAATATACTTAATATAGATCCTGACTCACTACGCCGTAGCTGTCAGGATTAACTCAAGTCGGGCTCTATGCAGCTTGCAGCTTGACATTGGTGCGGCATTTCCATCTCCTTTTACCCCTGGCCACCGTGTCATAAGGACTTGTGTATCCTCCCTGCCACCCAGCCCAGACTCTAAGGCTGTCTGCGTGAGGCTCAAAGCCCGTGGCTGGCTTGAGTCCCGAGCCTGTCTGCTGATGAAGACAGCAGCGCCAACCCACGTAAAACAGCACCATGGACAGTGGCAGCCCAGCACGCAAACGCCTGCCACAGGACACAGACACAATCAAGCTGCCGACATCCTTAGCCCATGTCGGGGCTTGATAATGAACAAGTAATTTATGTCGAGGAGTCAGTGGAGCCTGTCGCAGGCTGGGGCTGAAATGTTACTACGAGGGATTCCTATGAAGGTCATTGCCCTGTTCTTGTCGCTGTTAAGGGTTGACTGTAAATGGCGTCCTCTTAAAGACGGCCCCTTGTTCTCTGGGCTCCTTTGTGGGGAGAGAGGTACACCTCTGAAAAGCTGAGTGGGGACAAGCTCCGGGCTCCTTCTGAGCCATGCCCTTGAAGTGGCCCTGAAATCTTTGCAAAGTCTGGCCTCAGGTTGCTCATGGATAAGAAGGGGAGATTCGGGATGCTTGAATGGCTGTGTGGGGTCTGTGAGTGGGGAGGGTAGGATTGGGCATCCCTCTCTGGGGACAAAAAATGACTCCAAAGACCTCTGTGCGAATTAATTTGACTCAAAAGTCAGATGTGATAGGAATAGTGTTCTGGAGAGAAGGTAACAGAGTATCTTTTATGCTCATGAAAAGAGAAGAGATAAAGGAGAAGGCGCTGGGCTAGTGTGTAGGTGGACCATTCAAATCCTTCCTGTGGGCCTAGGTTCCTTACCTGTTACTGGACTAGATAGTCTTCACCATGCTGGATGTAGACAGAGCATGTGTTAGTAGTCCCATTTCATGGATGAGGAAACTGAGTCTAAGAGGTTAAGTCACACAGCTTCTCTGTTCCAGAATTGGGCCTTTGGGCAACCAGTGCTCCATTCATTGTCCAGCTTTTCCTGCTGTTCATAGAATTTACTGGACAAGCGGTCTCATGGGGTCCTTCCCTGCAGAGACCCAGACGCCCTCTGTTCCTCCACCATTTCCAGGGTTCTTTGGGAAGTTGCCAGGCTGACTTCTGTTGGAAGGGGGAAGGAACCCCTAGAGAAAGGGTCTGTCTCCCAGTGGAGGTTTGATTGTGTGTGTGTGTGTGTTGCCTCAGCTCAGCTGGTCCAGCATCCATGGAGGGTCTGCAAGTGGGATCATCACCCCTTTCCTGAACCAAGGATCCCTTGTCAATAGTCTCCTTTCAGCTCCATTTCTCCTTTCCACATTGGATGCTGGGGTTTCTGGCCTGAAACATGATTAATATAACCTGAGCTAAGTGCCGCTGTTTTCTTTTCCTCCTAGGAGAGAACTGCATTTAAATTTGCTTGAAAGTCCTATGAGGGGGATGAAAAATAAAGAATGGAGCAGGAACCTTCTACTAAAGAGAGAATATGCTGACCTAAGCCAATGAATCCTGCTTGCTGCTCACCTCACAGCTGTGAGCCAAGCCTGCTCTGAGCACAGGGGTCCTGGGTGACCACATCACAGGAGCCGGGCAATGCCCACTGGGTAGAGGAGTGAGTGACAGCTTGGTTGGCCCCTGTGGCCTGAGCTTATAGAAGATATTCCTAAACCCAGATTTCCCCCTCAGGTACTGTTGTCGGAACTCTGGAAGACAGGCAGGACTTGGATCATCACACCCATTTTACAGATGAGGAGAGCGGAGGGAACCAGAAGCTGGGCTGCAAGACCATCATGCAAACCCTTTCTGCTGTGTCTCTGCCCACCGAGCTGCCAGCAGCAGGTGCAGAGGGGACTGCCCAGATACCCAGGGCTTTGGGGCACCTGGTCAGAGCCTCCCTGAGCAGGGCTGGGGGAGGCACCATCCTGCTAATGAGCACTCTCCTTGACAGCAAGAGCATCCCCATTACAAACTGGGTATATTTTTGCGGGGAGATCAGTAAAATATTTGCATGTTTACTTTAAGGTATTGGGACGATAAAGCTGAAAGGGGAGCAGGATCTGACCCCTGCCTCCCTGTCTGGCAGACCAGGTCCAACTCTCAGCCTGACCACCTTCTAGCTGTGTGGCCTGGGGGAAGTTCTCTAACCTCTCTTAGCCTCCATTCCTTTATCCATAAAAGGAGAATAATAGTTAAGGTGACTATTGAGGTCAGCCAGACTGGGACACTACGTTGGGACGGCAGGCACAACCCAGGACTGTCCTGGCAAACCAGGACACGCGGGCACTCAGTGGGCGAGGAGTGCCGATTCTGCACTGTTGTCAGAACGAGATGATACAATGCAGAGAGTAACCAGCATGGAGCTGAGAGTCAAGTCCTCACTATGACAGCTTTACTCTTATTATTGCACATTCCCTTCATCCCAGGACACTCTGTGACCTTCCTTGAGGGACGATAAAATGAGCTGTGATTTCTTACCTTGTGCACATGTATCCTTCTACACAACGTTGGTGTCTGACGTCTCTTCTGAGGCTGGGCTTTGGGAGTGATCCTGATGGCTCTGAAGTGTCCCTGCCGGAAGCCTCTGTCCTTGATGGAGTACATATGTGGGTACACAAGGTCACTGTCCATATGTGGGTACACAAGGTCACTGGCCAAGACCCTGGAAGGCAATTATCTCTGAATTGGGGATGAAGGTCACATTTGCAGGTTTATCCCTCCGGCTTCTTCTGCTAATACTCTCCATTGCTTATTATAGGGTGTAGGTTACTGGGGTGATGGGTGGGTAGCAGGAAAGGTGGTGCTGCTCAGAGAGAGTTGAGCCTAGACAGCCCTTCTTGAAAGCTCACTTCTGGGAGGTGGCCCTGATGTCATGCACTGGAGAATTCCCGAGAAGCTCTTGAGGGGTTCCGGTAATTCAGAAAAAAACACAGAAGAATATCAAAACAAGTAGGAACTCTGCCATCCCTGGGTGCTGTTAACCACGCGGCCACTTAGGCCAGGTCTCCCATCTGGTGTGAATGTGTGTGTGCACCCCATGGGAAGGCGTTCCATAGGTAGATGCACCCAAATGTAAATTTATTTTTATATAAGTGGGCTTTTCTTCTATTTTGTGTCCCTGTTCTGCCTAATGCAGAAAAACCCACCTAGTGATTTCTTACTGAAGCCATTATCATTCAGGGACTTCTGTCACTCTCTGGATTGCTCCCCGGGCAGGGTTTTCTCACCGGTCGACTCTAAGTGGTGGGGAAGGCACTGTTACTGTGCCTTAATTTCCCTAGTTTGGTGCCCTTATCCCTTCTAGCCCAGGTGGGTGGGCATCTTTGGGCTGGAAACCCACTGAGTGTGGCTGCACCCATCCCGGGAGCCATCTTGGCCATGAAACTCTGGCCCATGACCTTCTCTGCCAGCCAACTTCAGTGCCCTATTGGGAGCCGTGAGAATTTTCTGAATGCACTGCCCTGCACTCCGGGGCTGTGGGACACTGTGTAGGTTGGGGCAGCACTGGCCCTCTCATGTCTAGACGCGCCACATCTCCCGTTCTGTTCTCTGGCAGCCACCTGCTCGGTAGCACTGGGTGTCGGTACACTTACCTGGGGGTTTCTGGCATCTCCCCTCCCATGAAATTTGGTCCAAAGTGGGCAGATAGCAGAGTTCAGGGCTCTCCCACACCAGCAACTGATCTAGAACCTCATCTGCAAACTCCCTCTCCCCCCTCCGGGCCCGAGGGTCTTTTCTCTAGTCTAAATGGGCAGAAGGTAACTGGTGGATCGTGCCCACCACCAACTTGTCTATGCTACACCTGGGCCGTGGCTCCCAAACGTAAAACCTAAGGACTTGGGGCTTTTATTCTTGGTCCTATTCTGACAACGACCCTCTGGTGTGATAATGGGAGTGGAGTGTGGCATGACATGCTCTCATGGGGGTGTGGGGAGGGTGATGGCTGTGGGGTAAAAGGGATGCAGGGGAAACAACAAGAACAAACCAATTAGTGTCTCAAATTCATATCCTATCACAGGGACTTAAACAAGGCCAGCAGTATTGTATATAGTGTTTTATGTCATAAATATTTACCACTGCCATTATGTACTCTTTATTATTCACTTTGATGACTGTACTGCATTTCATTGTATACAAACTTCCTAATCAAACCGTTTCCCTATTATTGACTGCCCCGTTTGTTTTGATTTTTTTTTTTTTCTCAGAGAAAACTGCTGGGATAAGTTTCCTTGGACATAATCCTTGTGCGGATCTCTATTTCCTCAGGATACACAGGGATGTTTACTAGTACTTTACATTTGAGGATATCCACACCTCATCCCAACACAAGGTTCCCACACAACACATGCAGAAACACACAGAGACACGCACAGACTAGAGACTGTGCCTGGCCGAGAGCTTGGCACAGAGCAGCTGCTCCACGGAAAGTGCTCAGTGGCCTGGGAGAGAGGCAGACACCAGGCAGTAGAAGGGCAGAGGAAAGAGGAATCCGTTGGCGGGGAAGCTTGGCATGTTTGTGGCCTGGGAACTTGGCTTTGAAGGAAGTGGAAGGTAGGAAATAAACAGAGGCAGAAGAAAGGATGATCCAGGCAGCAGAAATGGTGTGGGCCAACGCCTGGGGAAAAGCAGGAGTCTTGTTGCGGAAAGGTAGGGTGGGTGCAGATGTCAGAGAAAGACAGGTTGGAATCTGGCCAAGGAGGGAGGTGCCCATATCTCCAGTTCTTGCCTGACTTTGAAAACTTTCTAGCTGAGCATGACCCCGCTGCATCCAGGAGGACAGGTGAGTAAAGTTGTCAGATAAAATACAGGACACCCCATTGAACTTGAATTTCAGATAAAAGTGAGTAATTATCTTAGTGTACATATGTCCCAAATAAGCATGGGGCATATTTACATTAAAAAAAGAATTCATTACTTACCTGTAATTCGAACGTAACTAGGAGACTTGTGTTTTTATTTGCTAAACCGGGCAACCCCATATGTAAAGAATGCAGTGATGCTGCAGCGTCAGAGGCCTCATTACCATTTTTTGGGCCATTGCTTCATGAGCAAAGACAGATCGAAGTGTGTGAATCCCCACCGCACCAAAGTGCAGATAAACATGACGAACGGTAATGGCTCCAGAGGCGCCGACGGGAGCGTTTCCAGGAGCAGGTGAGTGATGGACGCGCTGGAAATGAGCATCTGGGCCCTGAAGCTCAGGCCTCACCTGCCATCCCTGGAATGCGAGGCTCACGGGGCGTCTCTTCTGAAGGAGTGCGGCTCAGTCTGGAGAAGCAAGGCTGGAAGCAGAGCTTGGGTTCCGAGGCGAGCCGGCTTAAAGTCCATCCGGCTGATGAGAGGCAGACTTGGAGCAATATTGTGAGAGAGGCTGGTGAGGGGGTTGGTCTGGAGCCCAACTTCTATTTCTGTGGTCATGGGAGCTCCATGGTCATTGACGGGAAGGAAAGACGGGGGCATCAGAAACATACCTCCTTCAGCCCTGGCTGCAGTGATCTCCGGGCCTGGGGGGAAAGGAAGGAGAGGGAACGAGCATATTAAAGCATATTAATGGAAACTGACAGACCCTCAGGGGAGGAAGTATCATTTGCTATGTACCAACCAGGAGCTTTGGGTACATTATCTCAGATGACTTTACAGCACTTGTTTGGTGCGATCCCATTTTAGAGACACTGAGAATCAGAGAGGTAAAATGACCTGCCGAGACGCACACAATTAAAAAGCAACAAAGCTAGGACTTGACCTGCCTATGTAACTCCAAAGACTTGGTTCTTTTTTCTGGGCCACATTGGAAATTACTCCCTGGGATCTCCCACCATGGGCTCTAGGACCCGACTTTAAGATTCCATATTCCTGACTCTCTGAGCTGCACACAGCTCCTGATCCAGACAGTCCCAGCATGGACCAGCCATTTGTCACCCACTGAGGCACTCTCTCAGTAGGTGCCCAGGCTGGTGGCTGTGGTCATTTCCCAGGAGGGCTCAGTGTTGCCGCTACTTTCCCCCAAAGCCTTCCTGCACCACTTTCACCCCTGAGCTACTTAGCCTCTGGGCTCTTGGTTGGCACTGTTCATGAATCTCCTGGAATCATTGGTGACCCCACGTGGGGAGCTCCTGGAGTGAGGAGTTAGTTCTCCCTCCCACCCTGGTGTTCCAAATGTGTCCACGGATGGGAAAGAGATGGAAACCCGACAGGCTTTATCAAGCTGCAGTAGTCACGACAACGAGAGCTGGTGACAAGGTGTCCACTTGCATAAATGCTGATCAGTCGACTGATTGTTTGTTTAATACCTGATGCTTCAAGAGAGTGACGGTGTATTAGCTAAGGCAATGCTAGCTGCTGTAACAAACCTCCAAATACATAATGGCTCAGCCACAACAGATGTGTATGTCACTCCTGTAAAGTATCAGACAGGTGTTCTGATAGGTGTAGGGTTGCCAGGAAAACTATAGGACACCTAATTAAACTTGAATGTCAGATAAACAATATTTTTTATATGTTGGTCCCAAATGGTAACTGTCTTCCCAGTGATCTCAAGGGCCCAGAGCTGATCAGAAACGTAACTGGGTTTGACTCTGTCCCCAACATATTACACTGAAAGATTATCCACCGCTTTTTTGAAATTCACATTTAATTGAGTGTCCTGCTCTAGTTTTTGCTAATTCTGCAATTCTAGATAGATGGTGGTCTTCCTTCCAAACTAGTTCAGGGACCCAGGTTTCCTCAACCTCTGGACCAGCCATCTTCAACCTGTGGCTTCCAACGTCATGACGCTCATTTGCATCAAATTAATGATGAAAAGGAAATGAGCATAGAGGGTCATATGGGGAAGTTTTTATGGGCCAGAGCTGTTTACAGGAGCACATGGCTCTGCTTTTATTCCATTGGCCAGAACCAGGGACATGGCCATGCCCAACTGCAAGGAAGACTGGGAAATGTAGTCTATATAACTCTCTGTGCTCAGGAGAAGTGGAAAGAGGTTCCATGAATAGCTAGCCAGTCTCTACCATTAAAATAAAATAAAATAAAAAGGCTTTTAAAAGAAGGCATGATGCCTTTTCTAGAGTACAGTTTACTTCAGCAAACATGCACTCCAGGCAGGAACCTGTGCCCGTGTTTGCTGAAGACAGTCCTTTCCTCGCTTCCCTTGCAAAAAACAAACACATAAAACATTTATTTCTCCTCTATGTTTAGAATAGTCTTTTTCTAGACAAATATATTGTCAGGTTTTATCTTCTTAAACAAGCAGCAGGAGGGAGAGTCATAACTTTGAATCTTGGCATTCAATAGATCTTTGTAGATCCTGCTATAGCCTGGTACCACCTACTAGCTATAGGACTTGGACAAGTTACTAGTACTTAACCTCTCTGAGCTGCAGTTACATTATCTGTGAAATGGGTTAATAGCATTTACCTGGCGGGTTTCTGTGAGGACACAGCCTGATCCAACACTTGGCTTGTAACTGGAGCTCAACAAACAGGAGTGACCTTTCTGGACCTGTCCCTTCTATGTTCCTGAACCACGGATCCAACTTAATCCTGAGCTGAGGCTCTTGGGGGACTGGCTGGAGGGTCCCTCAGGAATCTGCTTGAGGCACAGAGGAGAACCAGACCCACAATCTCAGCTTGGCAACCCGCCTGGAGTCATCAGCCAGGTGGAGTATTTATCTGAGAAGTTTTCCCCTGGTCCAAGTTCATCACGGACTCATGTCTGGGACCTGTGTGGAAGGGGGTTGCGATGGGTAAACACGGAAAGGCCTGCCCTAACCAAACCCTGCAAATCATTGGAACACAAACCTCCCTGCAACACCAAAATGAGAGAGGCTGTGGACCACCTGGAGCTCTGGAACACCCAAGGTGGAGGTGACACTGTCTGTTGGGAGGTGGCCTAAAGGTGGCCCCATGACAGTGGTGGGGTGTCCTCCGATGACTTGGCAGGAGCTGGAGGAGGAGAAGAAGTGGTGGCTGAGAGGACTTGCTGGGGAAAATGCACGAGTTCCCCAGAACTAATTAAGGAGCCCCTAGCGCTGGAGGCCCTAGAACAGGGGTCCTCATACTTTTTAAACAGGGGGCCAGTTCACTGTCCCTCAGACCGTTGGAGGGCCGGACTATAGTTTAAAAAAAACCTATGAACAAATTTCTGTGCACACTGCACATATCTTATTTTGAAGTAAAAAAAACAAAATGGGAACAAATACAATATTTGTATTTGCATGTGGTCCGCGGGCCGTAGTTTGAGGACCCCTGCCCTAGAAATTCAGAATTATCACGTGGAGGGAGGCACAATGGAAGTGAAACACTGGTTATCAGTAATGAAGTGAACCTGTTTTACACCCAGAGTGGGTGTGACTGGGGTAACCCAGGTTAAATCATTTGATTCAAATAATAGCTCCCCCAACTAAGTTTGATTACTTTTTGCACGGTGTGTCCCCCTGACTCCCACCCCTTAGTTGATTTGCCTTCCCTTTGCGGGGGAGGGAGGTCCTGAGCCTTTTAGTCGAAAATCGTTTGCCATCCTTGACTTAGCCTCAGCCTCTCTGTTCTTTCCCTGCCTGCGTTCCACACCCTCCGATTATGGAGAGATTGTCTTTTGGTCTCTGAATCATTAATTTTGGTTGTGTGACTCTTGCCTGGCAGAGGTTTTTCTGTTCTGAAAAACTCCGATTATAAATAGTTCAATAATGCATGTCCTCCTGAGTTTAAGACTCGGGCTTATGTGATTGGAAATCTGGATGTGAAGCAAGCAAGTTAGAGTTGATGCCATAAAGACAGTAAAATAATTAATCACTTTGCTCTGTTTAATAGATTCAAGGGCATCGGAACAGCCTGGCGGCCAGGGTGAGTCCTCAGGAGTGGCACTTACTGTCATGGTGATCTTGGCAGGCACTGGGGGAAGGGCTCCCGAAATCAGCTTCAAGGGTCAGAGGTTGGAGCTTCCCCAGGGTGTGCCCTCAAAGCTCACCGAGGCCCTGCTTGTAAAGATGTCAGGTGTCTGTCACCCTCTGCTCATCATCCCCTCTCCCCCCTGCCGGTGGCTTCCAGTCCCTGGATTCTGGGATAGTGAGTACGTCCGTCCGCTGGCACACACAAGTCTGGTCCAGCCCACCCAGCGGACCCCCTGGGTGCAGTGCTCTGATTGGAATAATCCCTCTGCAGCCCACAAAGGACTTTCACATTCACTGTCTTGTTTTGTCCTCACAACGCTCCGTGAAGCAGGCAGAACAGTCGCTCTTTCCTTCTACTTGTCCTAAGGGAAAACGGAGGCTCGGCTGGGTTCTGGGGAAATGGTCCATTTCACATGTATCTTTCTCAAAGTCACACAGATTCACTGCGTGGTGGAGTCAGGTCTCGAGTTCCCGTCTGGGGGACTCCTCAGCCTGCGCTCTCTTGGCTCTGCCTCCCTGGCTCCCTGAGGGAGCTTGAGAGTATGGGAGTTCTCCTGGGGGACGCTGCCCCCAGGCCAGGGACCAGCCCCCGAGCTGGGAGAGCTCACATTACTTGCTTATTGGTAACGTGCCAGGCACGATTCTAACCGCTTTCACACATTACTTCATTTGTTCTTCAAATCACCCTCTGAGATAGTGGCTGTTATTGTCCCATTTTATAAATGCAGCAATGGAGGCACAGAAGGATAGGGAACTCGTACCAGGCCACACAGCTAATAAGTGGTGGAGACGGAAGTTGAACCTCTGCTCTTAACCACTGTACCCGATGGGCTCCTTGGAAGCCTGCGAGTAACCTTGAGGCAGAGCTGTTCTCAGACTTGACTTACGCCTCAGTATCGAGCTCAGGGTCTGGCACAGAGAGGGGGTTTATGAGTTGTTTGTTGAAGGACTGGAAAGCCCAGCCGGGTGGGGTCAGCTCCTAACCATAGTCATTCATTGATTCCAATCACAAGTGTTTGCTGACTGGGATCAGGCCCTGTCTCAGCCCTGGGGCCAAGTGGTGGGCCCGCCAGGCTCTGCCTCCATGGAGGCAGGTGGAGTGTGGTGGGCAGATAACAGTAAAGGATCTACTCTGACTTTGTGTGTAGAAAGAACTGGGAAAGAGCAAGAAGCTTCTTATTGGGGTGGCCTGGTTTTCCTCTTCATGGTAACGGGAAGCTAAAGGCGGTCTGAGACAGAGCAACGTTCACAACTTCGAGCCCTCATCCTCTCCAGAAATACATGAACTTGCCATGTGGTGTTGAGCAGGCAACTTTCAGGACAGCCCAGGAGTGGAGGGAAGAGAGGAAGGACATGGAATGTGTCACAGGCCTCTCTGCCCAGGTGCCCCCGACTCCCCAGGGCATTTCTTATCTCCTGTCTGAAGCCATTTTTCCTTTCCTGTTGCAATCTTGTCACCCGTGTTCTCAGCTGGGTTCTTCTCCAGTCCTGGGTGCCTGTGAGGCAGAACTCAAATTCCCGAATTCCTCCATTCCTTGCTGTGGGCCCAGCCTCTGGCTTTGATGTTCTGGTTTATGAGAGGCATTTGCTGCCAGCAATCTGGCTACCTGAACCCATAGTTGCACCAGGATTCAAACAGTCCACAGCGAATGAAACGTGTCCTGTCCAGTGGCAGCCATGGTTGGACAGGAGACCGAACTGACAATGATACTCCAGATGGTGGAGAGCCCTGGAACAGGGACTGGTCAGTTCCTATTCATCACTGCAGTCCCAGCACCTTACCTGGAATGTCGTAGGTGCTCAATAAGTATTGGTTGTATGGATGATGCTCTTACCGTGTTTTCTCAAACCTAAGGTACCATCACCTTTAAAAAACACTGTCAATTCATAACTTTTCAGGAAAGACAGAAGGCAGACATGACATTAAAGATGCACATCAACGGTAAGATACATCCTGGTAGTAGGAATGCTAACATGTGAACAAACAGCACATGCATTTGAGAATCAAGGGCTTGTGTGATAACAACCGCACAAGTGATTCCAGTTTGCAGACCGACTCATGTGGCCAGTTCACCTGTGAGGGGCCCAGTGTTTTGCATTCTCTTGCCTGTGCTGCCCTTCTGTAGACACATCCCCAGGCCTGTGGATTTCTCCAGCCCAGTTTTCCTTTCCTCCAGCAAGTAGGCAGAGGACACCCCCCGGCCTCCCCCGGCCCCCGCCCCCCGGCCCCCGTCAGCAGCTGCGCACGGATGAGCTCCCCGCGCCACCTCGCCCTGACTTTGTAAATGACCGGCTCCACGACATATTTTCTTTGGAGTTTATAGGAATAATGGAAGTGACACGAAACTGTGCAGCCAGATTCAAATGAAAGGACAAACGCAGTTGGCCAAAATGAACAATTATAGGAAACAAAGGGAAAATAACGATTAAAGATCTTTCATTACAGCCGGCTAATTATCATGAGTTCTGGACTTAACTGTTCAGGCATAGAATTAAAAACCTTAATTATATTGTCACCTTTGTCTCTCAGCTCCCATTGCCACAAATGAATCCATTTACTGTAAGTGCCGCTGATGAGCAGAAATTGATGGCAGTCCCAGCGAGGTGGGAGAGGGGGCTCGGGGGTGGGGGTGGGGGTGCACCCGGCAGCACTGCCAGGCCCGCACAGCTGGGCGGCATCTTCATTCCAGGACATTATAAATTAGAAGCACTTTTAATGAGACAAATACAGGTTTGATGGATTTTATGATTTCTTCTCCCCTTCAAACCTCTAACAATGCTCCTCCTCTTTCTCCCTTTCTATTAGAGCTGGCCTCTTGTTAAGTGATTGCGTTAATGGTCTTTGGAGACAGGCGGAGTGTGGGAGGACAAGGGGACTTCCCTTGCGAGGGCACTGGAAAGCTCTTCTCTCTAAAGGAAGACAATTCCTGGCTGTTGTTCCAAATGGGAGCCTTTTAAAGCCCAGAGCAATGAGTGGAAGCGTGAGATTACTTTGAGGGAGGGGGAAATTGGAAAAGAAAGCTGCTGGATGGTTAGGGAGATAAAATCCTCAGGACCAGCCCGTGGCTGTGCTTGAGAGGCCGGCCAGTGCAGTGAGAGAAGCCAGGCATGGCCACTGGTGGGGGGCATATGGTTAATTCCTTGACTTCAGGGTGGGGTGGAGTGTGGCTGGAAGGGAGGGGCCCTAGAAATACAATCAAACATAGCAGTGGTTATGGGCACCAACTCATGAGCCAGACTGCCTGGACTTTAATCAGGCTCCACCTCTTTCTGTGTGACTCTGGGCAAACTACCTAACCTCTCTGTGCCTTGATATCCTCATCTGTCAGGTGGAGCTATTGAGAATATCTACCCCATGGGGCCGTTATGGGGATTAAAAGAGTTAATACGCATAAAGCACAGAACAGTGCCGGTACTGTAAGAACAACATAAGTGTCAAATATGCCAAGCAAAAAAATTGCCCCAAATTCACATGTCGTCTCCCACTGAATGTCGGTGTGACCTTGGGCATGTTACGTAACCTCTCTGAGCTTCACCTTTTTTCCCGTTACATAGGATGAACCTCCATATATTCTGTGGAGGTTTACACTAGGTCCTAGTGACTAGGAAGTCGATGAGAAAATGGGGGTGTACAACTGCTATGTGCTATTACTTCGTCTGCTCCAGCGCTGCTGTGAGCCAGCTCGGATTTCAGTGCTGTGGGGAGAAAAGGCAAGTACATAGTCATGGAGAAACTTAGCCTAATATTGGCGACAGCCATCTGCTAACACAGTCAGTGGCTGTGGGTGTCTTGGTTTGGGGTGTTCTGGAGGCAAGACCTGGTTGCATAGTAGGAGCTCAGGCACTGTGGCTGAACTCTCCGGCCCTCCTACATGACTGGGGAGGGGGCGCAGGCACCCCTGGTGTCGGTATTCCTATCTCCTATCTTTGGGAGAGTCGGGAGCCTGTGTTGCCATGGTGATGTGTAGGAGTTAATGGGATGGAACTCCTCACCGGGCTGGCAGTGGGATGGCAGGAGCCACTACACAGCGTTAAGATGCCAACACAAAAGGGCGAGCACCTTGGCTGCACAGGGTCCCAGCCCAGCCCAGCTCGTGGGCATTTCTGGCTCTGCTGCCCAGAGAGCAGGAATGAGATTTGAGGCCAAGGACCTTCCCTCCCTATCTGTCTGCCTCTGCCCCCAGGGCAAAGACAAGGACAGGGAGATGCCTCAGAGGCTGGGCAGAGAGGGGAGAAGCGGTACCGATGAGAGAGAGGAAACAAGGGCAAGAGAGAAAAAGGCCCACCCTGAGTGTGTGGAAGGGTCTCCCCCACCCCTCCACCCCCCATTCCTCAAGTCAGGACTCCAGGCAGATGGGTCTCCTGGGTGACCAGGGGCTTTAATATCCCTCTAAGCCTCTGTGCTGTCATCACTACAACTGCCTTCCTAACAGGGCCGCTGCAAGGGTCATGGTGAGGGTTAAGAGAGACACGGTCCATGCCAAGCGCTCAGCACAGTGCCCAGTAGTCAGTACAAGCTCAACAGACATCGGCTCCACTGCCGTCCCTGTCTGTGCTTCAAACCAGTGTCCCTGTGGGTGTGCCCACCAGCCACGTCTGACCATTTAGAGCCCGACCAGGAGCGGCCCCTGGGGTCTGAGGAAAGGAACGGGCAAGTGCGCAAACTGGGCCAGAGCTTCTCAGGCCTGGCTGCACGTTGAGAAAGACCGGTGCCAGCCCCATTAGCAGAGATGGCATATCATTAGTCCAGCCTGGGGCCCCGCATCATGTTGTATTGATTATCCATCTTATGGCTCCTCAGGGATGCCGAGGTGTGATGGGGGCTGGGACACACTGGACCAGGTGTTCTGCTGCGATCTGGTTGGTTAGGACAGAATGAGGACCCTTACATGCTACCAGTGCCTATAGGTGGCTTCTCTGAATCCTTGCAGGATGGGAATTAAGGTCCCCTCTTTATGGATGAGGAAACAAAGGCTTGTGGGTTTGGGCAACCCTGACCCATGCGTCTGGACGGGCAATGAGGAGTTGGAAGAAGATAATTTCGTGGTCCTGCTTTGTTAAAATTCCCAGGAAGAATTACTAGCAACGGAATCTTTCTCTTGGCCCAGTTGGCTCTTCAGGAGATGAGGGTTTGGAAGGTCTGGCGGGGGCCATGCTGCCTGCCCTGTCTTGCTCTGAGCCCAGCCAGCCCTTGTCTCTTGCCACAGGGGACCTGGACAGGGCCCTGCCACTCTTTGAGGCAGCCTTCAGCTCGTGCAGCCCAGGAGCTGCCCATGGGGTCCGCAGTGGGGAGGAAAGAATTCCCACTTGGAACCGAGTGCAGGTCTTCCCAGGGGCCCCATCTGTGTGGTGGCTTTGTGACCATGGAATGCCTGAACACAGCTTGTCACGTGGGCTTGGCCTACGACGGGCCCGTTGGACCTCCCAGTGAGGATTTCACCGCTCACCTCTTAACTGGGGCACATTCATCACACTGAGTGTCTCAAACATCGAAAGAGATGGGATTATAGACGGCGCCAGGAGAAAAATGGAGATCAAGCTCCCGAGTAAATGAATTTATCTATTCCCAGACCCAGGTCAGACAACGACGGCTGGGGGAAGTCATTTATCTCTTTGAGAGATGATTTTAGAAATACAGTCATGGATGTGTCAGATCTGTGCTTTCCAACTTCAGGGAGAGACGGGAAGCGTCCCTGCCCGTGGACGACAGCAGGAGGCCCCGCAGTGACCAACTGCGCTGCCTGACAGCGGGGTGCAGGCTTCGGGTGCTAATTACCACATCCGCCTCTGGATTGGAGTCTGTGTTGTTCCTCTTCACTTCCTTTTGATTATCTCAGGGTAATTCTGAGCGAGCTGGGGACGAATTTAAGCAGAGCGAGTGCACACATCATTATGGCTTCTCTCTGGGCTTAAATGGCCCTCTCGAAATAGGCCTTTTTATTTATCTTCTCTTCTCCTCTCTTTAAATTGTGGCCCAGCCCTAAAGGCGTGGATTGATTGTGCATTCCCTTTGCCTTGTAAAGAGCCTGTTTATCACTTCTGTGGGGCTGCAATAGGGGAGGAGGTGGGAAGGCTGGGGACACAGCTCCTCACGCTGACCTCCCTGCTCATTCAGACCAAAGGCAGCTCTGCCTCCAACTCTGATCTTGAAAAAAGCCACTAGGGGACTTATGTAATACTTTCAACAATAAAGATGAGAGAGAGAGAGAGAGAGAGAGAGAGAGAGAGAGAGAGAACATTTCAGTGCTAAGAAAAAGTGGAACAGAAATATTCATGAGAAACTTGTAATAAAGGAAGTTTTTTTTAAAAAAAGAATATAAATTTAAAAAAAAGAATAGAAAGGAAAAAGCCACTTACAGTTTGCACTAGGGCCTGGTTGGTGCAGTTGTATGTGGCGGGAGTTTGTGTATATTTCCTGGCAAGATGATGGATCTCGGCTCCAGGACAGGTGCTGTTAAAGGTCAGTTTAGACTAGGGAAGCCGCATCCATTAACCTCCTGGCCACCGGCTGATGGTGCTGTCAGAATGAGTGGGTCCCACACCCAGGAGAGGAGGCTGTGCCCAGGGCACTAGCATCAGGGATTTTGTTCCAGGACAGTGATTTCGCCCCTGACGTCTGATCTGAGCATTAATGGCAAAGCTGGGAGGAGAGGCTGGGTAACTACACCTTCCAGAACATCCTTTTATCTCTCCTTGATCTTAACTTTGTCACTCTTTGACAACTTGGGGGCTAGGGCAGAGGGTCAGAGAGAGCAGAGGCCACACTGTGCCTTGGCCTGTGTCCTTCACTGATACAGGTGGTCCTACAGCAGTGATGGCGAACCTATGACAGGCGTGTCAGAGGTGACACGCGAACTCATTTTTTGGTTGATTTTTCTTTGTTAAATGGCATTTAAATATATAAAATAAATATCAAAAATGTAAGTCTTTGTTTTACTATGGTTGCAAGTATCAAAAAATTTCTATATGTGACACGGCACCAGAGTTAAGTTAGGGTTTTTCAAAATGCTGACACGCCGAGCTCAAAAGGTTCGCCATCACTGTCCTATAGGCACATGCCTGGCTCAGGGCACTGTGGATGGACTTCGGATCAGAGGGAATAATGCCTGCTGGGTTTGGGGGGATGTTTCCTGGATGGCCTTTCTGCCATTGCCCTGGGGTTGGCCAACCTATTTCTCATTTGCCCACATTTTGGCTTCTCCACCGAATACCATGCCTGTAATGTAGCCCATCCAACCGCCCTCCACTCCAGCCTGCAGGGCCCAGTCTAAAACAGAGCTTTCCTACACACCACGCCCCTTGCGAGCCTCCAGCCCCCTTTTACTGCTCCCAGGCGTCAGATTCTGGGGCATCCTGACCCCTCTTATCTGGTCTCCCACCATACCTTTCACAGATCCTAACCAACCAAACAGAAGTATTCACCATCTTTTCCATACATGTTTTCCTATCTCCAACCTTCCTCCTGCCTCTAATTCCTGTTCTCTTCCCCCATCTAGCTCTCTCCTCCATTGCACCTTCTCAGGCTCCACAAATGGCAGGTACTCACTAACTGGGTGCTGTGTGTGAATGCTGCTTTCTTTGTAAAGGAAGTTTTATTTTATCTTTTATCTTAAAATGAATTCAAGTACATTTTAGAAAAATTTGGAAATATAGACAACCTCTCAGGACATAATAAAGAATAACCTGGAATCTTACATGTGCTGTCAATATTTTGGTGTATATCTTTTCAATCTTTTTTCTTCCATTATTTTTTATTGTGAAATATTTCAAATGCCCACCCATCAAAATGAAGCACTACCACCCCCCACCATCAAAGCACCATCTTTTCTCCTCTTTGTAGCACTTCCCTCCATGCGTGATTACTTAGCCATTTGATTGACACAGAATGGAGAATAAATTCAACGTTCTGCTATGTACCCACCCCTTCTATCAATTCAGTAGTTTTTCTATCTAGTTTTGCAAATTTAGATTTAAATACTTTGGGATGAGATTGTACAAATTGTCCACACTGTTGTTAAAGCTGCTCCCCCTACCCCCCACCTAATAAATCACAGGTCCTTTTCTATGGCTGAAGAGTATTCTTTGAAACAATGTACATTAGCTTATTCAGTTAACCAATCTCCTATTTTTGGACATTTATACTTATTATAAGCAGTACTACACATCTACGACTATTTACTAAGAAAAATTCAGAGAAGTAGAATTATAGGGTCAGAGAATATGGGCATTGATATGTCCCTTCACATTGGCTTTTCACATGATTATGCTCATGTACTTTTCCATAGCAGCATATGAGAACATGGATTGTAATGCATCTCAGCGTGCATTGAGTATTTTCATCTTTAGAAGACTTTGTCAGTTATGAATGAATGAAGGAATGAATGATAAGGGCCCTTTTATGGGAGTGGTAAGGTCTCTTTGAGATGCTGCCATCACAGGCCTTGTGGCCAGCTGAGATCCCACTTCCTGTGTGAGTGTGTGTGGGAGGGGGCGGCTGGGAGGGTGGGCAGAGGGCTCACTTCCAGGCCGTCTCAGTGTGGCTTTTAGACTTCAGCCAAGTTTGAGAAGTGACCATGCAGCCAAAGTAATCACCCTTCTGTGGGCCAGGCTAATGTGCTCCTCCCTCGCTGCTTGGATCAATACCATACTTACTGCAGATTCGCTAAATGAGCCAGCGCAGCTGGGAATGAGCTTCTAGAGACAATTACTTTGGGAAATGCAGCCATATTTTAGTGGGCACCACATGCATGAAGCTCTTTGCAAATATCAATATATATTTGCCTGCCTGACTAAAACAGATCAAACCCAAGTCAAGAGATTAATCCAAATGATTGGACTGTAAATGATTCTTGTTGTGCAAAGTGGGGTGAAGCCTTGACCTTTTCCATGGTTGCTATTGTGCAGACGGTGCTGGAAATCACCAGCCTGGCACAATTGGCTGGTGGTTGGCTCCTGCGGTCTGCTGCAAGTCTATTGCAGGTGAAAATAGTTGCTGCTGTTGGTGATAACCATTCGTATTTGCATAGCGTTATCTCACTTGATCTTTACCACAACCTTGTAACAGTCAATAAGTGCTTATTTAATCAATCAATTCATTCATTGAACAAATAAGTATCGAGTAGCCTTTAGGTACTGGCATTGTTCTAGAACTTGCAGCCTAGCGGAGCAAGGCTGATAATAAACAAGAAAACAATCAGATGGCTAAGTAATCATGAACAGAGGGAGGTGCTACAAAGAGGAGGAAAATGATGCTTTGATGGTGTGAGATGGGCAGAAAAGGCTTCTCTGAGGAGGTGACATTTCATTTGAAATTTGGAGGATGAGAAGAAGCCAGCCTTGGCAAGGGGAGCCAGGTGTTCTAGGCTGAGGGACCAGATTGTACAAGGGGCCTGAGCTGGGAATGAGAAGGCTGCCATGTAGGGCT
Organism: Myotis yumanensis; assembly: GCF_028538775.1. NCBI lineage: Eukaryota > Metazoa > Chordata > Mammalia > Chiroptera > Vespertilionidae > Myotis > Myotis yumanensis. Next base: position 28,051,269 of record NW_027223763.1, on the reverse strand, counting down.
GGAGTGGGGTGAGAAAGGGAAGAGCAGCACATTATCAGATGGGAGAAGCAGCCAGCAGCCAGACCACACAAGGCCCTGTGGGGCTCGATAAGGAATTTGGATTTTATTTTATGGGGGACCAGGAGCCATCAAAGGGTTTTATAAAGGGAAGGGCATGATCCAATTTACATTTTGAAGAGATCATTCTAGATCCTGGGTAGAGAATGAAAAAGATTCTGTTCATTTCCATAGCTGGTTGCAGAAGAATAACACATATGAGTAGGCAGGCTGGCGAGGTGGGGAGCCTTGGGTAGAGCCTCGGGGTGCGAGGGCTGCCTAGGCTGGAGGCCGTGGTTCTGAATTGTTTCTGATTTCACATGTCATCTCCCAGTTCCTCTTTCCCTTGAGAGGGTTTCTCACTGGCATGATTCTTGTCCCATGAAAATGGAAGGCAAAGCGTGGCAGGAAAACGAGGGAGCCAGGCACTGTTGAGTGGGTGTAACAGGGTCATCAACCTGCTATCCCAGCCCCGGGGGGGTCAGGGGCTCATTTTCACCCTAAAGGACAGTGTGGGAGCCCTTCCTCACTCTGTGCTTGGGCCCCTGGGGCGCAGTGGGGAGGTGCCCTCCAGGGAACCTCGAAGAGAGTTGGACAAAGGCTGCCCCTCACTCAGTCACTGGGCTGTTGGTGGAAAGGGCTCAGGGAGCAGGTGGCCTGAAATGACTCTTCTCCCTCCTCCTCTCTCCTTCCCCTCCTTCTCTGCCTCTCCTCTTCCTCCATCTCCTTTTGTCTTCTAGTTGGCAAGTTTGCTTGAAATAAAGCATTTCTCTGAAGGCATTTCCCCTTGGGAGCATAAGAAACTCAAGGGCTTCTATTAAATTCTCTCTGGCTCCAGAGCACAAGGACCACGTGAGACCGGTGCCAGCCCAGATGACGGTAATGCCCACTGCCCTCGGGAGCCTTAGCCAAGGCATCAGGGAGCGGGCTCACCCACACGGTGACCTCCAGCAGGCAGGGCGGGCCGGGCCGCAGGATCATGTTCTGGGCGAGAGAGTGTGTCCGCTCATTACCCGACCTTTGCTAAGTACACCAACTAATGGAGCGAGAGACAGGGAGAGCTTCACAGGCCGCGTGGAAAGGCAATTCAAACCCAGTGCGGAGGTCACAGCCCGCTGGATTAATACCTAGCCTGCCTTTCCCTCCGAAGCTAACCTTTGCCTTACGAGAAAGTTCTTTGAAAGAGAGAAGGCAGTGTTTATCCAGCATTTGAAGGAATATCAATCCTAGCAGCCCTGTTGGAAGTGGCCCCATTTCCTCGGGATTCAGCCCAGGAAACGGTTTATTGATCTTTTACATCAGAAATGATTGTTCTGGGTTGGAAATCTATCAAGTATTGGAAATTCAAATAAAGCTATTTGTGAAGTCCTGTTCAATGAGGGTTATCCAGGGAGAGAGTCGTTTGTTAGTCGGCCCCCCCCCTCCCCCCCCACCCCCGCCCCGTCCCCCACCACACTGCTGCCACCTCCCCGGGGCGAGGCCTCTCTCCTTGTGCCCTCGATGCAGCTGGCTGACCCTTTCTTTCCTCTGGGCACCTCTGCCCTCATAACTGGTGGTACATGCCAGGCCCTGCCTGTTCCGTTTCCATCCTGACCCTCCGAGTCTAATCCTCCCCTTGCATTTCCCACGGTCTCTCCTGTCCTCTTGCGCTCCTTCCTGTCCCATCTCTTCTTCTCCTCCTCCCTCCCAGTTTCCTGCCTCTTCCTGGCTTTGGGAGGGGTCAGCATTCTAGCCCGGAACTGAGTAAGGGCTGAGGTGCATTTTCCTGAGAAGGCTGCACAGCAGCTCACAGTGAGGAGGGAGTGGATGAATCAGTGGCGTTCAAACATTTCCTACTGTGGCCCATGGAAATGGATTTATATTTTGAACACACACACACACACACACACACACACACAAAACAAAAGTTTCTCAAAGCAATTTTACCTTTACTACAAGCACTGCGCTCCGACTCCACACTTCTCATTTACTTCATTTTTAAAGCACTCTCAGCTCAGTAAATTGGTTTCCCAGCCTGGAGCTTGGAAATCTGGACTAGCTGACCTCTGAGGTCCCTGGCAGCTCAGTGACTCTGGGACTCGATGACAGGTTCCGTGGGGCCCAGAGGGAGGAGATGTGGTTTGATATTCTAAACATAACCTGTGCAGTTAGCGGTGACAGTGGGACTGCAGCCCAGCTCTCTGGGCACTCGGATTAGTGCTCCCTTCACACAACCCCAGCCCAGCCTCGATGGCCCTTCTGGGTCCCCTCCTCCATCTTTGGATGACCGCTCTGTCAACTTGTGGCCACGTCAGTCCTTTGCCCAGACACCTTCGGGGGCTCCCCCATTGTCCACAGGGCAGAGGTTCAATGTGTTCATCTGCTGACTCCACTGACTGTTGCTGGAGTCTCTCCCCATGTTGCCCCAAACTCTGTCCTCTGTGAGCTGCCCTTCCCTGGACTGGCCACGTGCTGAGGGGATGTGGTCCTCGCCCCTAGAACGCCAGAGTGGTCTGACTGTGATGAGCCCCTGTCCCTGAGCTGGGGGCTTGATATGGGGGTGGGGGGACCTGAACTAGTTGCCTCTAAAGCCCCTTCTCACTGTGCTTTGGGGACTTTCTACAGCACGGGGTTCCTCACCCCACAGCCCTCTGGGTTCACACATCTCGCCCTTGCCCACTTTGTGCCAGCTTGTTCTGATCTTGAGACGCTCCTGGTACTTCTCTCATGATGTTCTCAGTATCCTCCAACTTTCGAAAGACATTAGCAGCGTGCAACCTGAGGAGGAGAGGGGCACTGACAAAATGAATGCTGACACCGATAATTGCGTGAGTCCTTTGTAGCCCGGCCCTGAAGATGACTCCACACTGTCAGTTTTTATTTTATTCAAACCTTGGAGTCGCACGTCCGCCTGCAGGTGAGGGGTGGTGGGCGGTGAGGAGTCTGGGAGACGATCTTGCCCCCTGCCGCAGGAGCCTTCTAGGGACAGGGACACAGCGCCATGTCCCAGAGCTTCCTTTGGTCTGGAGACCGGGACGGGCTCTGGGATGGGCTGGTAGACAGGCATGTGAAGGGCTTAGGGGACCACCACGTTGGCAGCGCCTGCCAGGCTGGGAATCGCAGCCTTAATGAACACTGAGTTTCTTGATGAGGCAGGCACAGGCTTGTCCCCCTGGGCGAGAAGAGGGAGCCCCTGGCAGGAGGGAAGGGTCACGGTGACCTTGCAGAATTGCGCTGCCACTGGCTCTCCTCAGGATTCCTCGCCATCACAGCTGACAGAGGCCTCTGGGCCACCACTGCCTTCAAAGCACACCTCTCATGTCCAAATGCTCTCACCCCAAAACTTCTCAGCTGCCCTTTGGTGGACTCTCAGGGCGATTGCTGTGGATGTTCCTGTGGCTGAGCCTTTGCCTGTCTTGGACCCTTTGCCTGGACTCACCTTCCTCAATGTCCCAATTTTCACTCTGCAATCCCAGTCACTCATCAGCACTTACTCTGGACCTCAGAATCCTTCGCAACACAGGCTCCACGCAACTACCACCAAGCAATGAGCACGGGCAAGAGAGATGAAACTTACTTACCATCCCTGCTCTAGTAAAGGGGACCAAAACTTAATCAGCATTCGTATTTTACTGATATTGGAATTTAGTTAACGTGTCACACGTGCCATAGGTATCAGAAGTTGGTCTGGCCCCTGTTATGACAAAGTTTTTCATAATTGTTTGGTAATGAGCACTTGGTTATTGTGTGCCATGTCCTTAATCAGGAAAGCTTAGACTTAAGAATCGACGGGACCTCGTCCTCTTAGAGGTCATGCCGAACCACCCCTTTGCTGCTTACTAGGTGTACCGATCAATAATGCGGATTTTTTTTCACTAGATGGAGTTACACAGATGTTGATATATATATGCGATTTGATATATATGCTGTTTTGTTGTATTGCTCCTTTAGATTACCACTTGTTCCGATCGATGGCACACACACTTTCTGAGCAGCACTTCAAAACGTGCAAAAATTGGATCTCTGAATGGTTTGCCTCAAAACAAGAAAAGTTGTATTGGGACGGTATCCACAAATTACCTGAGAGATGGGAGAAATGTGTAGCTAGTGATGGACATTACTTTGAATAAAGCACTTTTGATGTTTCTCTTGAAATTATCGTGTTTTCTTTGATTACAAAATCCATATTAACCGGTTAATAATGTGGAATAACTATTAACCAGTTAATAATGCAGATTAACCATTAACGTTAAAATGCGGAGTAACTATTAACCGGTTAATATTGCGGATTTTGTAATCCAAGAAAACACGATAATTTCAAGAGAAACATCAAAAGTGCTTTATTCAATATAATGTCCATCGCTAGCTACACATTTCCCCCATCTCTCAGGTAATTTGTGGATACCGTCCCAATAACTTTTCTTGTTTTGAGGCAAACCATTCAGAGACCCAATTTTTCACTTTTTCATGTGTTTTGAAGTGCTTCTCAGAAAGTGTGTGTGCCATCGATCGGAACACATAGTAATCTAAAGGAGCAAGTTCTGGTGAATACGGCGGTGGGTTAATACTTCCCAGGCAAGATCTTTTAACGTGTCTTTACTTGGTTTTGAAGTGTGTGATGGTGCATCATCATGAAGCCAAATTACTTTGCTGTGTCTTCTGGCCCATTCTGGTGGTTTCACGATCAAAGCATGGTTCAAATTGATTATTTGTTGTCCATAGAGATCAGTATTAACGGTTTCACCTGGTTTTAGAAGCTCATAATACACCACACCTTCCTGATCCCACCAAATGCAGAGCATTGTCTTCTTTCTGAAGTGATTTGGCCTTGCAGTCAATGTTGATGGTTGACCTGGATCAACCCATGATTTTGTGTGTTTGGGATTCTCAAAATAAATCCACTTTTGATCACCAGTCACAATTCGATGCAAAAAGACTTTCTTTTGTGCTGTTGAAGCAACATTTTACTGATGACTTTTCGGTTTTCCATTTGTCTTTCGTTCAGTTGATGTGGCACCCATTTCCTTCCTTTAAAATCTTTCCCATTGCTTGTAAAAGATTGGAAATTGTTTGCTGAGCAATGCTTAATCTTCCTTCAAGTTGTTTTTGAGTTTGACACTCATCTTCATCCAATAATGCTTGTAATTGTTGGTCTTCAAACTTTTTTAGTTGACCTGGACGTTCTTTGTCTTTCACATCGAAATCATCACTTTTAAAGCTTTTCAACCAGCGTTTACAAGTATCTTGAGATGGACCATGTTCACCATAAGCTTCCTGAAGTATATGATAACTTTCAGCAGCACTTTTCTTCAAAATAAAGTAATGAATTAAAACTTCTCACAAATGCTCTTTTTGGCACGAAATTCGACATTTTTAAGCGTAAAAACGTCAAGGATGTTAACACCTTCAGAAAATTTGACATAGGAAGTTTTGAAGCTTGTTGTCAATACAACAAAATAGCATACATATCAAATCGCATATATATCAACATATATGTAACTCCATCTACTGAAAAAAATCCATTTACTAACCGGTATACCATGTGAAATGCATATGGACAAGGACTGAATTCCTCACATTAGCGGCCCAAACACGGAGGTAATTATGTCCTATCAATCACTTCAGTGAGCACATCAGTCAAACCAGTGAAACTGGCCAAACTGGCCTCATCAGGCCTCTCCGTGGAGCCTGCCTCCCAGAGCTAACTGGGTCTTCTCCTTACTTCTATTTGGGATGATCCCCCCTCCCCACCCCCCCGCAAGCCACCATTGCTCAGAATAACATCTCAAAGAGCGAGGGGTGGGCTGGAATGGGGGAAATGTTAACCACACGGAGGGTCCCTGAGATGTATTTCTGGAGAAGTCGGAGTAGTCAGACTGGGAAGGCAGGAAGTGAAGGAGCATCCGTCAGTTACTTCTCTCAGCCACAGGGTCCTCTCTCATAAAACCGGGAATTGTACCCTGTCGCACTCCAGAGCATTCTAAAGACCTGGGTTTTGACTCTACAGCCTTGGATGAGCACACTTGAGAGGTTAGACATGTTGCAGACTAAAAATATGGTCTAAGTGTTTATCAGTAACCCAACCCAAACTATTGATCACCTCTGGGTGCTGGGCACTGGGCAGGTGAGTTAGGTGAGCAGGAGCCAGCTTCTGCCGCCAGGGACCTTACATGTTAGTAAGGGACTAGCCCAGGATGTATAAAACTATAACACAGGCAGAAAGTAGGACTGTCCAAATAGAGCTGCAGAGACTGTATCCCACAGGAGTCTGGGAGAGGGAATGTGCGCGTAGTTCTGGGAAGGCTTCGAGGAAGCGGTGGCACGGAGCAGAGCCCTGTTAGGATCTGGAAATGGAATGGGAAGGCCTCTGCTCTATCCTTTACTCAGGGCTTGGCACATCAGAGAAACCCAGGCAATGCTTGCTAACCAACTTCTGAGTCCCTGCGCATCTGGTTTTCTCCTTTGGGTTCTTCAGCCCGTCCTACGGCGTTGACAGAAATTAATCCTGGGAGCAGGATGGCAAAGACAAGCACAATTCATCACTTTGTCAGAGCTCTGCTTTGAGACACTGAGAGCCTGGTCAGGAAGCATTCGAGGCAAGGGACAGAAATCCGCTTGGAGCTCAGGTAGAAAGAAGGAGTCACGAAGGCAGTGAAGACCGCCATGACGGCCAGTTACAAAACATGCAGGTGGGCCCCATGGAACTAGAAGGACCTCAGGCATCTATTTTTTCCACTTTGCCACCCACCCCTCAGCCCTCGCCACAGAATGTTTGATTTCTTATGTTATGTGTCTAGGACCGTGGTCGGCAAACTGCGGCTCGCGAGCCACATGTGGCTCTTTGGCCCCTTGAGTGTGGCTCTTCCTAAGCCTTAGGAGTACCCTAATTAAGTTAATAACAATGTACCTACCTACATAGTTTAACTTTAAAAAATTTGGCTCTCAAAAGAAATTTCAATCGTTGTACTATTGATATTTGGCTCTGTTGACTAATGAGTTTGCCGACCACTGGTAGGACATCTATTTCACTCTGTGGGCTCTGCAAACTGGCTTTCTGCACATTCATCTGCTCGCATATGACCCATCAAGGCCTCCACAGAATGGTAGCTTCAGCCCTCAAGGCCCCGACTCCATTCCCTGTGGCTATTGGCCAGGGTCAGAGTGTCTTGATTCCAAAGTCTCAGGGGAGAGACTCTGCCGGGTCAGCTTACCTAAGGTCTGTCCCAGCCCCAGGAGCTGGGAGCCAGGGCAGGGTGGGCCCTCACACACTGTAACTGTCCCCTTCCCAGCTGTTTTTCCAAGAAAAAAGGTGGAGTGGGGGAAAAGATGGGCTTCTCCAGCAGGAAGAGCATCCACCTGCTGGGCCGCCGCACGTAGTGTGGGCACCTCCCAGCCTGTTGAGGACTGACCCACAGAGGACGGACTCTGTTCCTGCCACTACCAGTGTGATGAATCGTTTAACCATGGATCGTTTAACAAGCGAAGGCGCAGTTGCTTTTGTCCAACATAGTCTACCTGGCCCCCTTTCTCTCTAGAGTTGCTCAGGCAATTTTAAGAGGACGTTTTATGATGGGGCTGAAAGAAGGGATGAGGGCAGGTTTTATTCACACCCTCCTCCCTGCCTGGCCAAGCCCTTCATCATCATTAGCAGCTCTTCTAGGCTCCTGGGCTTAGAGCTGGCCTCTCGGTACTGACCGCTCCAAGGGGGCCATGGCCAGAGTTTGAACCTCAGAGGTCAGCTTCTTGTAGAAATAGATGTTAAATGGTCATTTGCTCCTGGGCCAACTCACAAAGGCTATGCACTTTATGGACTTTAATGGCCATTTCAGACAAGCTTCTCTATATTCATGTGATGGAAAACCAAATCTAGAAGCAAATGTTTTCTTACAGCTGGAAGGAGCCTCTTAGTAATCCTCTGCAATCCCTCCTCTCGTGGGGGCCCAGGAGAGTAAGGAATGTATTCGAAGTTACACAGCTACATAGTGGCTGGATGGCAGCTGGGCTAACAGCACGGCTGCTCTACTGGTAAGTGAGCAAAATTCCCAGTGTACAGAACTATGTAAAAAATCGGTTAATCTTGAATATTTACGCTTGAGAGAAAAGCAGGTTGAATTAGAGGGTAGATGACCTGCATTGATTTCCAAAGGGCTTTGGAATACCAAGTACCTTTAAAGTGGTTCAAGGCCGTAATGCATGAACCCCTCCAAATAAGTATTATATAAAAGATATACAAATACAGATAGATAGGTAGATAACTGTATTTAACATTGTGTATATGTATATGCATATATACAGGTGATCCTTGAACAATGTAGGAGTTACGGGCACTGACCTTCCTCAAAGTCAAAAATTCACATAAAACTTTGGACTCCACAAAAACTTTACTACTAATATCCTACTGTTGACCAGAACCTTACTGCTAACATAAACAGTTGATTATGACACATATTTTGTATATTATATGTATTATATGCTAGATTCTTACAAGAAAGTAAGCTAGAGAAAAAATTTTATTAAGGAGATACTTTTACAGTATTTATTGAAAAAAAAATGCATATGAGTGGACCTGCACAGTTTAAGCTCATGTTGTTCAAGGATCCACTGTATATATAGATCTAACATATATGTGTGTGTGCATGATAGTGTATGTATATACATAGATAGATATAGATATAGTTATAGATATAGATATACAGATAAGGATACAACTAGTTCCTCATTATTTCTGTTTTTTTCAGGCGTTGAAATTATGTCTCTTATGTAGAGGAATGTGGAGCAGTGCTGTATAATAGAACTTTCTACAAATGATGGAAATGTTCTATATCCAATACAGTAACCACTAGCCACATGTAGCCATTGAACACTGGAAGTGTGGGCAATGCAACAGAGGAACTGAATTTTTAATGTTATTTGAGTTTAATGAAATTAAATTAAATGTAAATAGCTGCTCGCGGTTAGTGGCTAGCACATGGGCAGTGCAGCATAGCATGACTATTAACCTTACCAGCCAAAGCACACTTGGGGCTCTCATGTGGAACAAAATAGGGTGGGATGGAGATAAAAAGGAGATAATAGAGGCAAAGAAGAAGTTTAATTAAAAGTAACTGGACAAAAGTTAGAGAGGATGCATGTGTATGTAGGAGAGGGCATCTGAGGTGGTGTAAACTGAGTTATGAACAGTAAGAGGCAAGGAAAATATTTACATGTCAAGTCTTCTCACCTGGGGTTAAACACAGATGGAGACGGTGAAGCTGCAATGATCAGACAGTTCCAGGTCTCAACCACCAGGGGTCCTCATGGCCCAGCACAGCTTGGTTGCTGAGATGAGAGACCAGGTGTAGGTGGTGGAAGAGGGAGGATGAGGCAAAGAAAAGCCAGCCCTTGACTGTCAGAGACCAGTGGAGGTAAAGGCTCATCACACCACGCTAAGCCCGCTTTACGTACCTTCCAAGTAACAATCCCATGAGGTACGTAAGGACCATTTTATCATCCTCATTTTACAGGTGGGCAACTAAGGCACAGAGAAGGTAGATAACTTGGCCAAAGTAACAGAGCTGCTAAGCTCATGGTTAGGAAACAAACTAAACAGTCTGGCTCTGGAGTCTGGGTTAACCATTATGCTCTGCGCCTCCCACAGGGAGCCTGCCTCTGCGTGGTTCTAGATCCCCGCCTGGAAAATGTAAGCATATGGACACTCAACCCAGTGGTCATCACTCACCTCTTAGTGTGAAGCTGTGGGAAGGTTCACATGAGCTATTGCATTCTTTTTGCTTTCCCTGCAGCCACTTCGCATTCACTTGTGCGTTCCTGTAGGCAACAAGCAAACAGGGAACACACTGTGCGGAGGCGGGGAGCGCAGAGTCAAAGGAGCCTGCCCTTGGGGACTTGGAGCTCAGCAGGGGAGACAGGAAATGGATGGAAACACCTGCTTCACCGGGTATGAAGGGCGGACAGTTTGGGGATAGAAGCAGACCCAGAGGAGCGAGAGGGTCCTGACCAGCTGGAACATCCTGGCTGGCTTTTTGGAGGAGAGTCCTAGAGCTGAACCTCGAGAACCAGGCAGCACCAACCATGCCCACATCTCCACTTTGGGTTTCAGTGCCCGCCTGCCATATGCTAACAAGATTCATTGCTCCTAGGAGGATAAGCCTTTGCAGGCAATTCAGAACTCCCATCGTCCAACGTCCCACTACTCCCTTGGGCTCAGTTCCTCGGGGGCCACGGCCTGGCGTGCTGGTGAGAAGCAGGCTGTTCAGGCACCCCCTGCCTCCTCCACACACTGACCCCCTTCAGACTTGCACGGACAAAGAGAACATCTCTTCAAGGCCCAGCCTTCGGCACAGGCCTCGCCCACACACCGGGTGCCTGGGTTCCTGGGAAGCCAGCTCTCAGGGCCTGTCCAGCAAGACGTGGAAGCCCAGGTCCCCGCAGACCTGCTAGTTAATGAGTTCTGCAAAACCGAGGTCTGTCTGTAATGGAAATGAGAGTACCAGGCTCGAGATGTCCCCGCATTAGTTCAGTCCCGATAGGAAAGGAGCAGGCAGTGCAGTGTCTGCGGCTGCCGGTAGGACCCACGCAGAGGTCCTGGGGCCATTTCTTCCATGTGGGGACCCGCTGTTTTCATCACTTCAGCTCCGTGTGGAAGACATTCTCCAGTCTGTCCTTCCTGTCTCCCGCTGCCACCCCGAGGCAGTTGGTGACGATGCCCTCTGCCTACCCTGGACCCTTCCTCCATTTAAATGCCAGTCCAATGGGCAAATAGAGCCTTTCATGACTGCTCCAGACTGAACAGTTCCTATTGTTCTATTCCTTTCTTACTCTCAGCCCAGGTCCCTTTCCAGATGGGGGCCTGTGGGTATAAAACAGATGAAGCTGGAATTACAACGGCAAGAAGACAGGTCTGGATGTAGTGGGGACATTGGCTGTGGCTGGAAAATTTGTCCAGGTCCTGATGTGTGCGTCCCCTGAGAGTTCTCGGGCCACCACTACCACCCCCCCCAGCCCGGCGGTCCTCCCCGTGGTCTGGGAATGGGCAGTCAGAGTGACCAAAACTTCCCCTCTCCATGGAGAGGTCCGAGTACCCTGACTTAGCAAAGGAGACATGCATCAAGGGGATCTTATCATGGCAGCTTTCAAGAGGCACAGGCAGTGCCAACCTCAGGCTACCTTGGCCACCACACCTTGGACTCCCTGTAGAATAGCACATCGCCTTTGCACCATTCTTCTGGGATACCCCTCCTTTTCCTGTCTGTATTCAAATGGCACCTCCTCTGGGAAGCCTTCCTTGATTACCCCTACTCTGTGCTCTCCCCAAACTCTGCTCATTAAGTGTGTTATTGGTCTGTGGTACCCTTCTGCATGACTGGCCTGTTTCTACTTTCCGGGGCTGGCGACTTCCTGTACAGAGGAGGCGTTGGCGACAAGCATGCTCGAGAATGTCTATTCTTCCCCCACGTGTTTGCTGTGTGATCTTGCACACATGCCTTGCATCTCTGGTCCTCAGCAAGTGCATCTGCAACATGGGATGGTAAGACCTACCTTACAAGGCTGCCATGAGGAGGAAATGAGATCCCAGCTCCGTTTTCTCTGCCTCACAACCTTTCATATCCACTGCTATTAGGGCACTGGGTTCTGGAGCCAGACCGACCTGGATTTGAATTGTGGCTCCGTCATTGTCTAGCTGTGTCTTCAGTCCTGTTACAACCTTTACACGCCTTAGTTTCTTCATCTGTAAGATAATGGTGATAACCCTAGCCCTCACCTCACACCTGTGGGGAGGATAAAATGAGATAATGCATGTAAAGTGCTTAGCATATGCCTGGTAAAAGATAAAAATTCAAAAGGTTAGCTGGTATCATTGCTGTTGTTACTAAAATTGTGAGTTGGTGGGGGCAGCAATATCAGTCTGGGATAGTGGCCAGTGAGTGTTTAGCATATAAAGAAAAGGGAAACATTTTCATTCTAAACTGGGGAGCATTGTACAAATGTAACCCTCAATAATGCTACCTTTTGTCAATCAGGAGTGATCAGGACACGCTGCAGGTGATCAGAGAATGTGGGCCTGGGAATGTGCCCAAGGGTGCCTGGCCCTGTCACAGCCCCCCTCAGCCTCGCAGCTCTCCTGAGCTCTGCCAGCTGCGGGTGAGCTGGGGTGACAGGCACTCACCCACTGATAGCCAGAAACTTAACCCAGAAGGAAAGAAAATCCATGGCTGCCAGCTCACAGGCATCCCGGAGCAATTGCTAGTGAGTCAAGGTCGATGGCCAGACAGACGGGAAGAACCAAGGGAAGGGTTGGCATTTGCTGAGGTTGCTAATTTCCAAGCTCTTCCCTGTGGTGGAGCAGCAGAATGTGCTTGTGGGGACCTGGGCCTTCCCTCTAGGTTATGATGGCCCAGGGCTGCCCTGAGCTGTACCCGGGAAAGACTTACTGGCCCAGAGCAGTGTCCATGTTCGTACCTCTGCCTATGTCTGTATGTGCCATAGCCAGCACTTAATAAGGGCGTATTGTGTGCCAGTGTACATGGACCAGCCTCTGCAACATCCTGTCTGACCCATGACATAGATACTACAGTGTCCTCACTATGAAATGAGGACAATAACAGGTCCCATGGGCATCAGTCAGGATCAGCTTAAGTGATAAAACAGTAATGAGCACCTCCCAGATCTCAGTGGCCCAAAGTGGCTTCAATCACACTGCAAAGTCCCTCTTGGGTCAGCCAAGGGCACTGGTCTGTGCTGCTGTCATTGTCACTCTGGGGCTCAGATGGACAGAACAACCATTATGCGGGACACTCTAGTCTCTCGACAGAAGAAGCGAGAGAATGGCCAACTGTGCACTGACTCCTGGAAGGGACAGACCAGCATAACTGCTCACCTTTCATCAGCCTAAGCAAGATGTGGACACATCTAACTTCAAAGAGGTGTGCACTTGTAATTTGACTAAGTGCCTGAAGGGGGATCTGGAAATATTTGGTCAACAGCAAAAGGTTCGAATGTCTCCTACTGGTGTGGTTTTGGGGATTGAATGAGTTCAGGTATATTATGCACTTAAAACAGTGCCTGGCACCCAGGAAATCCTTCATGGATATTAGCTAGGCCACCACTACGATTTCTATTACTTATTTTAAAGATGAGTAAACAGAGCACAGAGAGGCCAAGTAACCCACCCAAGGTCACACAGGTAGGAAGTGGGAATTCCCTGGAGGTTGTACTCCTAACCAGTGCACTATATGACCCCACTCATGGAGCACCAGGCCCACTCTTCAAACTGAGGCTGGGTCAAGTTGGACATGATGAACCTCCGAGGAATACCCAGTCTATTGGGGGAAGAAAAGGTAAGCTATTATTTAGTGAATGACACATCCACGGTCTCATTGAATTCTCACAACAGCCCCGAAGTAGGGATTACTGTTCCCACGGCCAGGATGGCTGAAACGGAAGTGCAGGGACAGCAGGGGTAGCATGGTGAGGTCTTCGGCCTTTTGTCAAGACTCCCGGCACCTGCAGCATCCCTGTGAGTGTGCTGTGCTGAGGTGAGTTGAATTCTGCAAGCTGGGGCAGGGGAGGCTGGGGCTCAGGACGGTGGTAATGGTGACCCGCAGGCGCTTGTCCCTCACTGCTCTCACCTGCAGGTCCCCCCTTGATAGTGATCAGATTGTGTGCCCTCGAAGGAAGCAAGCTGGGCCTGTCCCAGCTCTGTCTCTGTGGTGTAGCCGGGTGCGGGCGGACAGGGAGTGGCTGGTGAAGTGGCCGAGGTGAGTTGTGCTGGCTTGAGTTGACCTGAAAACCTCGTTTCGGGCGGACCCCTGGTTTCCCCCAGAAGGCACACCTGCCCCTATTACAGAGAAGTCTGACTTAAAAGGATTTTAGAAAACGCCATTTTATTCTTTTCCAAAAGGCACAGCAAGTAATCAAGAACATTCCTCCCGAGTCCAGTGCTATTTCCTCTCCAGTTCACTGCCCCTCAAGCCAAATCCCAAGTCTGGTTTAATGAATACAGAAAACTCACTTGTCATTAGTTGGACAAAAGCTAATGGACTGGAGTCCTTGAGGACAGTGGGTCTCTTGAGCAAATTAAACACTCCCCTTGCAATCTTGAAGTCTATGTTAAATGTTTGTCAAACCCTTCCTTCCCAGGTAGCATTAGGTGAAATTTCCCGAGGTCTGGCCGTGAGGTCAGAAAATCTTATTGAGCTGGAGACAGGAAGAAGGAGGTAATTTCAAAAAAAAAAAAAAATCAACAACCACGGTTTTGTTTTGAAGAGGAAAAGGTATACTGGTGAGGGTCTGGGAAGGATCCATAAATATACTTTCCCTCTGGCATCACCCTTACCTTCGCTCATGGCAGACATTACTAATCAATCACAGACGCTTTCCCATTAACTCAAAACAAAACCTACTTGCAAACCGGGGCCCAGGATAAGTGGGCCTCCATGACTTTGGTAGTCAGAAGAGAAGATGTGTTGTGGGGCGGAGGAATGAGAACGGGCTGGGCTTCAGGAAACCTGGCCCTGGTTCTGCTGTGACCTCCCCTTTGAGTCTGGTTCCCCCTTTGCTCAGTGGGGACTCCTCCCTAGCCCGGCAGCTGAGACTACTGTGAGTCTGGTCAAGGTCATGGCTAGAGGAAGTTGCCAGGGCTGCGGAGCACTGCCATTCCAGCTGACTATCACAGTTGTCCTGGGCACTGCCATCCCACACACGCAGAAATGAGCTCTCCGGGGAGTTGAGAGCGTTCTTCAGAGGTTTCCTCCTCACGGGGTAGTTGCTGCATGCTTCATAACCACATGGGCTGTGGGGTGGGGGATGTGACTTGGGAGGATGTCTTGGGTCTATGGCTCCCAGAGCAGGGCCAGAGAAGCAGAAGGATGGAGCACAGAAGAGAGGATATGGGAACCTTGTCCTGAGTGGCAGGGATGCACTTCATTGTTCATTCATTCATGCATGCATTCATTCATTAACGTTTTCTGCCAGGACCCAGCCTCTGCTCAAGTTGGAGCTGGTTAACACCCTATATGGCCTTGCACTCCCATGAGTGACAATGGCTGTAGAAGAGGACCTAGCTTTGGAGGCAGGTCCTCCTTGGGCAAGCCATTTCACCTCTCAGAGTCTCAGTTTCCTCATCTGTGAAGTGGGGGTAATGCCCCCTCAGAGAACTCTCACGGGGAATAATTGAGATGTACCTGCAAAGAGGGTTGGCAAATAGCAAGCACTCAAGGAATGTTAGCCAACTGCTGGGTATCGGGACCAATAACGCCTCAGCAAACGCTTACAGAAATGAAATGCAGTGCAAACACCCAAAAGAGGGGCCTTCAGCGTGCCGGAAGCATTTTTATATTTATTCAGGGAGAAAGCAAATATTATTGGTCCTAAAACTGTGAGGAGCATGCTAAAGGCTCAGAACGAGGCTTGAAAATTGAATAACTTCACTTGCAGACGTTGCATCAATTTCATTCAATTTGTAAGCACTTGTCTCTGTATTCAGCAGGAAAAATGAATTCAGCTCAATCAATCAGCCTGCTCCTGGGTGGGGTGGGGGAAGACACCCTCTCTCAAAGGCCCAGGAGGCTCGGGGCGGCCGGGAGCAGAGTAACTGGAACTTGGTTGTTTCTGTGGTGAGTTGGGAGTAGCACATGCGTGATCAGAGCCTTGCTCTGTATCTGTACTCACAAATCAGGTCCTTGGAAATAACAGCTTTGAGAAGATGTCTTAGTCCTACGTTTGGGTGAACGGGGCGCATATAGAGGGTCACTGAGGGCATCTGAGGGCTACTGCCAGGGCCACAGCTCAATGGCTCGGGACAAACACCCAAGCAGAAGGGGGGCATGTCCACTCAAAAAAGGCAAAGGGGAGCCTTAGCCGGGTTGGCTCAGTGGATAGAGCATCAGCCTGCAGACTGAAGGGTCCTGGGTTTGATTCCAGTGAAGGGCACATGCCTAGGTTGTAGGCTTGATCCCCAGTAGGGGGCGTGCAGGAGGCAGCCAATCAATGATTCTCTCTCATTGTTGATGTTTCTCTCTCTTTCTCCTTCTCCTTTCCTCTCTGAAAAAAAAGGGGTGGGGGCAAAGGGGAGTTGGAGGGAGATTCCAGGAAGCAGCCGCTGTTTCTCTTGGTCCTTCCTTCTTACCTCTGTTTCACAACACTTAGCCTTTGACCCTGAGCATGCCCCTGGCCCTGGGCAAGTACAGAAATACCATTTCTTTGGACCTGGACTTCGCTGTAGAGGAATCTAGACCTGGATCTCCAATACTCACCTTGTCATTCCTGCCCTGGCCCATAAGTAAAGGTTTGAAACCAGAAGCTTGAAAGGAAAGGAGATTCTAAACGCAGATGCCACTGAAAATGATGATATAGATTTAATCTCCTTTCTCCTTCTTCTCCCCTCTCCCAAATGTGCCGGTCCACCTGAGGTTCCACTGGGAGTCTTTAAGTTAGGATTTTCCACCGTGAGCTGCACTTCTATAAATGGAGCGTGTGGGTACAGCAGCTGCTGCCAAAGGCAGGAAGGAGGGTACATGACCGATATTCCCCAATCCCTGGCCACACACCGCTGTGTGGTGATGGGTAGGTAAGAACACTTAAGTGAGGCTGAGACATACAGCCAGGGCAGGAGAGGTGAGCGCTAGGATGGGGCCAAGGTTTGCCTTTGTCCTGCCCCACCTCCTGATAAAAGGAGAATAAGAAAGGGGGGAGGAGGGGGGGTGTCTCAGGAGAGAATCCCTCGTCTGTAGGCGTTTGTGCTCAGTGAGAAGACAAGTGCTCAGCCCCGCCAGCCTCCCGCCCCATCTCCCCCACAATGGAACCAGCTCTGATTGTGTTAAATGTTGACTATTCTCGTGCCACAGCCCCTTGGGGACAGATTCTGGCAAAGATGATAGATAGACCTTGGAGGGGAGAGCAGATGATGTTTGAAAGCACAGCGCCGGGGGAGCATCAGTCTGGGGCTGAGAGGAAAGAACACGTTTGTTTGTTTTTGTTTGTTTCAGCTGCATCTTGTTCAAGGGGAGGGAGGGGATGTTGCAAAAGGCCCTTTTTGGGTCGGCTGTGGACGCTCAGGCCTAAGGTAGTTGCCGGTTAGCATCCTGGGCCGCAATGTCAGAAGCGCCCACTCCAGGTCAGGCCTTTGGGGTTTCTAGGGATGCAGAGAAAATCAGATGTGGTCTCTGTCCGGACACCTCAGTCTGGGTGGAGACAGAGCAGGTAAAGACAGGATGATGCAGCCTGGCTCAAGCTGAGATGGAGGGAGCCCAGGGGTGACAGCGGGGAGGGGGCGACAGATGTAAGTGTGTGCATGCATGTCTGCATGTATATGTGGGTACATGTGTGTGTGTGTGCCTGGCAGAAGAAGACAGAAAGGATCAGGGTGGAGGGGATGCCTATATGCTTGTGCCTGGGAGGTCGAGGTGATAGGCGTTTCTTGTGGCCAGTGCAAGGGTCTCATGCAGAGGAAAGATAGGAATGAAAGCTGTAAAGGAGCCCTAGCTGGTTTGGCTCAGTGGATAGAGCATTGGCCTTCGGACTGAAGGGTCCCGGGTTCGATTCTGGTCAAGGGCACATGCCTGGGTTATGGGCTCAATCCCAGTAGGGGGGGTGCAGGAGGCAGCCGATCAATAATTCTCTCTCATCACTGATGTTTCTATCTCTCGCTCCCCCTTCCTCTCTGAAATCATGTATATATATTAAAGCTGGAAAGGAAACAGGCAGCGGTCATGGAGAGCCTTGGTGTCGGGCCTCTCTTCTGAGGGCCATGGGGAGACACGAGATGGTTTTAATAAAGTGAGCCCCCAGGGACATTGGGGTTCTAGGGAAATGGTCCCTCGGGATGGGCGGGAAGGCGACGGGCACGGAGGATGGGCAGCAAATTGTGAGAGAGAGGGCTCCATGCATTTCCCCCCCCTGCCCTTGGGGCCCAGGATAACTTTGTGAAAAGAAAACCAACCAACAACATACAAACAAAAAAACCCACGGGGAGCCCAGGATTTCCAGGGATGAAAGAAGCACCTCCTGCTAGAGTCTAGACCAGCCGTGGGCAAACTACGGCCCGCGGGCCGGATCCGGCCCGTTTGAAATGAATAAAACTAAAAAAAAAAAAAAAAAGACCGTACCCTTTTATGTAATGATGTTTACTTTGAATTTATATTAGTTCACACAAACACTCCATCCATGCTTTTGTTCCGGCCCTCCGGTCCAGTTTAAGAACCCATTGTGGCCCTCGAGTCAAAAAGTTTGCCCACCCCTGGCCTAGACAGAGTGGAGTGGCACAGTTTTACCTTCAGAGCATCATTATCCACTGTGCAGGCTGGGGTGGGGAAGGCAGCAAGCTGGAGAACCAGGAAATAGGAAGAAGAGAGGCAGGGTAATCACGTGGTGTTTGGAGCATGAGCTCTGAAATCGGACATTCCTGCGGTCCAATTACAACTCTCCAGCTGTGCAATTTTAAGCCCATTATTAACATTTCTATATCAGCCAGGAGAGTCTAGATTAGGCTGCAGTAACAAATAGCTCCAAAACCAAAGCGGCTTTAAATGACAGAAGCTTATCTCTTGCTCACACTACATGCTCTTAAAGGTTTGCTGGCCTACCTACTCATAATAGAAACTCCAGAACCCAGGTGTATGGGGGCTTCTTTTCATCACTGCTCTGCAATGACTAAGGCAACGTGGAGAGAACAAGGTGACTCACTGATTCTTAAAATGAGCTGCCTCACTTCCACTCTCATTTCATTGGCCAAAGCCTGTCTGGTTGTGCCTATCTTCACAGGGCGTGGGGAACAGTTTACACACACACACACACACACACACACGCACACGCACACAGCCTCAATATCCTTCCCTGTGAAATGGGAATAAAACCACCAACCTTGACTGGGCATTGTGAGTCTAAATGAGAGAATGCACGTGAAGGTCTAGGTCAGTGGTTCTCAACCTTGGCTGCACATTAGAATCACCTGGGAATCTTTTTAAACTCCTGATTTCTGGGCCTCACCCTCCGGAAAGTCTGTTTCTTTGTTATGGGCTGGGGCCACAACATTAGTAACAAAGAAACAGAATTTCCGGAGGATGAGGCCCAGAAATCAGGATTTTAAAAAGATTCCCAGGTGATTCTAATGTGCAGCCACGGTTGAGAACCACTGGTCTAGGTCAAACACACAATAACAGCTGGGCGCCGGGAGGTGTGGGTGGAAAGAGGATTGAAACGGCGTATTTATTGGTTTTGGAGTTTTCTAAATCGCATGTTAGATTTGCCCAGAAAAAGCTGCTGTGCTTTTTCTGTGCTCTTGCTCTGCTTGTGACCCCAGGAGTCCCTGGTGCCCCGGGAACTCCCGCTTGTGAGAGGCTTTCCCGTCCTCCATGAGTCTCGGGGCTGAGCTGGGGTGTCCTCCCAGGCAGCCTCAGGCCCCCCTCCACGTCTGTGCATTTCAAACACCAACCTAACGCCTTCGCTGCCGCCACAGAGGCCCCACGCAAACAGCATTTCTCTGCCAAGAATCAGTTCCCATTCATCACCGTGAAGCGCGATACCTGGGGGGGACCCGTAACTGAGACTGCGCGAGTCTCCAAAGACGGGAGTGTGTCTGCTCAAGCTGAGTAATTAGAGCAGTTTTCTGCACACATGCCTAATCTTTATTTAAGACATTTCACTTAGGTACACAGCGAAGTTATTCAAAAGTCTGTTAGATTTGAGATATGTATATCACCCAACCATCTCTCTTCTCTATTTTAGAATCGTTGAAGAAGCACCCACAACCATAATGGCAAATATTTATTGAGGCTGCGTGCTAAGCAACTGTACACTGCACTTTACTGGATATAACTTATTTCATTTTCATAACAACCCTATTATTCTTTCTTATACCTGATCTGAGAAACTCATAGGATGCCCACGTTGTTTCCATGTGAAGGAGACATAGTAATCTTTAAGGAGAAAGTGGTGAATAAATGGAGAGTATTTTGTCTGCGAGACTAAGAAAATAATGGTAGCTAACATTCCTATAGAGCTAAGTACATACCAGGCACTGTCCTAATGATTCTCATGCATTAGCTCATTAATCCTCCCAATAGCCCTAGGAAATAGCTATTATTAATCCCCATCTTACAGCTGAGGAAACTGAGGTAGAGAGAGATTACATAACTCTCTCAACATAACAATAGCCAATAGGCAGTAGAACCAGTACTTTAACCCAAATAGTTAGGACCTGAACCACAATACCGTATTGCCTCTTGAGGTCCAGCAATCTCAGTGTCTTAAACTACTGCAAGGGCTGTCATGTGGAAGATGATGACAGAAAGGTTCATTTCTAGATCAACAGAACTAGGACTACGGGCATAAACCACAAAGAGGCAGATTTAGACTCCACCTAAGAAAGAACTTTCCCCAACTAGTATTACTCAAAGATCAAACAGAGTTCCTTGCAGGTAGTAAGCTCCCCATCCCCAGAAGTCCTCAGGAACTGGATGACCTCGTCCTGAGAGGCATGGCTGGGAGTCCTCCCTTGGGCTTGCGGTTGACTAAGGTGGCCTCTGTAATCGCCTTTGAACATGACTGTCATGACATCTGAGTATGGCAAAAAGTCTTTAACCTATATCCTTTCTCTACTTAAAATTGGGAGCAGACAACATAGCTACTTGAGTGGCCAACATGAAGGCCAGGACATCATTCCGGAGCTCAGCGATATCATTGAATTAAACTCATAGCAAAGCTACTCTGACACCCGACAATGAGGCAAATAATTGTTACCTGGATGAGCAATCAACCTAATTCACTCCATTGACCCCAGGTAGCATAGTATTCATTAGTCAAACCCGCATTGTTATGCTTTTCTTTTCTAGCTTTATTAATTTACCCGCCTTTTAAAGCAATGCTGAATTGGGTAGCTACTCTTGACCCAATGCAGGGTTTTATCCTTCTTGGTGCAGCCATTAGAGAATGAGAAGCCGGGGGTGGGGTGAGCCACTCGCTCATTGGGCCAGAAAGCCAGGCAAGGTTGGGAGAGACTTGACAGGAACACAGGCCAGATGAGCCTGGGCATCTGGAGGGAGTCGACACCCGGCCATGAAAACTGCAGTGATCCCACAAAAGGACCCTAGCCCTTCAGGCCACAGCCCAGGGCCAGGGGAAGGAACTGGTCAGGGGCTTTAAAGGAGGGGAACGCAGGAGGCACAGTATGGACGAGATGAGGCCCCTGCCTCAATCTCTGGGCTTTTCGTCTGGGTCCCCTGGGGCAGGAAGCAGTTTCAGGTGGGTGGGCAGGGACAAGAAACTGGTGGTAATTGATGGGGAAAAATACCCAGCATCGGGGTCTCAGAGCTCCTGGTAGCAAGTTCAGACCAATGTTCACAGAAAACCTTCGCCCACCCCCTCTCCTACCTCCGGGAGAACTGGTCTAGATGTTCCCTAAGGACCTTATAAAACATGGGGGGGGGGGCGGGGAGTGGCTCTCAAACACCGCCTTCCCCTTCTGAAGGCTGGCAGGGAGCTGAAACCAACTGTGTCTCCCTCCTCTGCTTTGAGCGGAGGATTTCTAGGAAGGGGACTTTTTGATTTACAGTCCCAAGGGCGAAGTGGTGCAGGAGGGAATAATAAGCTCTTTAGACTTGAAGCTCCTGCAAGAAATGATAGATGTCCCCAAGGGAAGGTGCATCCAGGAAGGTGCCCCCAGCCCCCCAGCAGGAATCAATCTTCCTGTCCCCTGAATGCCCAACACCTCCCTCACAGCATTTCCTACCCGGGATTTCCAGCAGCTGCGTGCGTGTCTTATATTCCCCAAGTAGATCCAAAGGCCCCTGAAATCAGTGACTGTGTACCTAGTAGGCTCTCAAGTGAGATTTGTGGTATGGCTGCTGGCTGGCAGGCTGGCTGGCTGGCTGGCTGGGAGACGAGACTCTGATTTTCAATCTAGTGTTCCGCCCCATCTCGTTGGGGAGATGTACTAGGATGTGTGCTGCTTACATGCACAGAAGCATTGCTACTCTGGAGTTTTTGCAAATAGAGGAAAGGCGATGGCAAGGCTGGTGGACCCTGCCTAGTCATCCTCTGCAATGCAGACCCTGGGGCGCTGTTTCTCCTCCGATGGCCCTGACTCTTGACACTACAAAGTAGACCCGTGGGGGACAGGACCTGTGCTGTCCCGAGGGCCTCCAGCTTCTGACTGCCCACATGTGGCAGGACATCCAAGAGCCCCAGGGGAACTGACCCACCACATCGCCAGCCCCGTCTGGTTCTGCAGGGGCTGCATCGACCGAGCCCAGGAGGCCCCAGGTACCCAGGTCTAACCAGGGAGGATGGCTAATGGAGCCGGATCCTTGGCTGTGTGTTGAAGCACTCAGCCTTGCAGATGCTTCCTCCTGAAGAGGAAGGCAGAAGGGAGAAGAGAGACAAAAAGAAGAGAATAAAAGCAAATTGCCCACTGTGCTTCTCTTTAGCGAACTAAATGCGTATTGAAATGAAGATGAGCTTGACAGACTTTCGTTAGCAGTGTTGGGGCCTAGCTGAGAATATCGTGCCTTGAGAGACTTTCATTAGAACCGGCTCCACAACTAATAATGTGGTCTCTGTCACTTAACGCGAAAGTCCCTCCTGGGCCCGCACAGTGAAGCGTTAAGGAAATGAAATCTTTTTTTTTTTTTTTTTTTTTTTAACATATACAGCTAAGTTTGATTTGTTGAGGACATTTCTTCAACTGACAAGTTACAAGCCATGTCTGAGAGGCCCACTGGGAACTTTCAAAATTTGAGCAGCAGTTTCTAATCACTGGCGATCATTAGCATTTTAGTGAATAGATTTTTGATAAGAAAAATCTTTGCCCTGTGGGAAGAAAAAAAAAAAAGCCTGACATTTGATAATGCAAACAGAGTAGCAATTTTAATTAGGCCTCCGGTCCTCCTTGGCATGGCAAGCACTGCACAGGATCCAGATGTTTTCCTTCTTATAGGATGTGACCTTAAGGCTGTGCCAAGCCATTGGTGCTGGGTACTATGCCACTGGTTGGATCTCCAGGGCGAACAGTAATAACCACTATGTATTGAACATTTACTATGTGCCAGATATTGTACTGCTTCTCATGCATCATCTCAATCAGTCCTCAAATCAATCTGATGAGGTTAGCTATTATTATTATCATTGCCATTTTACAGATGAGAAAACTGAAGTGCGGAAAAGTTCACTATTGCAAAGTCACCCAGCTTGGTAGTGGTGGAGACTAACCCAGGTCTGGGTGGCTCTCACTCTGGCCCTGTCACTGAGTGTGGGAAGAGTTAGGTGACCTCTCCTGGCCTCAGTCTCCAAGTCCATGGAATGGGGATGTGATCAGTCAGATCTCCTTCCCTGGACTCTGGAGGGGCTCTGAGGAAGGGGTGGCTGTGCTTAGGACAGTGATGGCGAACCTATGACACGCGTGGCAGAGGTGACACGCTAACTCATTTTTTTGGTTGGTTTTTCTTTGTTACATGGCATTTAGATATATAAAATAAATGTCAAAAATATAAGTCTTTATTTTACTATGGTTGCAAATATCAAAAAATTTCTATATGTGACACGGCATCAGAGTTAAGTTAGGGTTTTTCGAAATGCTGACACGCTGAGCTCAAAAGGTTCGCCATCACTGGCATAGAAGAACATTTTTTCCTCTCATGGAAACTAGACCCTGACACTTGGTATCTTCTTTCTATTGATCTTAGCCTAACCCTTTGGGGTTACCCGGAAAAACGTCAATCCCCTTTGGCTGTGATGCTCAGAAATTTGTAATCAGCTCTTGGGCTTTCTCAATTTTATATTCTCCAGACTAAACGCCTCTGATTCCTTCAACCAGTCTCCGTATGCCATGATACTGAGTTTCAATACTTCCCGTAGAAGAGATGTCGTCTTCAAAATGGGGGTAAAATGGTCATCGTGAGGATTCTCTGAGATCGAGCCTGGCACGGTGTGTGTGTGTGTGTGTGTGTGCGCGCGAGAGTGTGTGTGGTCACCTGCCCAATTCCCGTTCTTCCTCTTTACTTAGAGACAGAGCCGTGATTCCATTTGGGGCACCAGGGGACATTTCTCAGCGTCGCTTGCAGATAGGGGGTGACCCATAAGGTATAATTTGCATCCAATGCACTGCTGAGATCTCGTGGACCTTGCCATCAGTGCATTTCATGAAATTCAACATTTCCAGGCAACCTCCACTCCCATCCCCAAAGCAGCGACTAGTCTGGGTTTATTATCGTAGGTCAGTTTGGCCTATTCTAGAATGAGTAGACTCTGTTATACACTTTTGTGCCTGGCTTCTCCATTCATCATCATATTTTTGAAATTCATCCATGTTATTGCATGGGTCTGTAGTTTGTTCTTTTGTATTGCTGAGCGGTATTCCGTTGGATGAGTATACCACAGCTCACTTGCTCTTACTCATTTTCCTGTTGATAGACATCTAGGTAGTCTCCAGTGTTTAACTTAATGGATACAATTTCTATGATAATTCTTGAACCAGCCTTTTTGTAGACAGGTTTACATTTCTCTTGGATGAATACCTAGAAGTGAAA
Organism: Myotis yumanensis; assembly: GCF_028538775.1. Classification (NCBI taxonomy): domain Eukaryota; kingdom Metazoa; phylum Chordata; class Mammalia; order Chiroptera; family Vespertilionidae; genus Myotis; species Myotis yumanensis. The sequence continues at coordinate 28,026,736 of NW_027223763.1, read as the reverse complement.
TTGCTGGTTCATTGGGTGAATATATGTTTAGCTTTTCAAGAAACTGCAAAAACAGTTTTCATAAGTGGTTGTACCAAATTACACTCCCAAGTGCAACATGTGCAGGTTATGCAGCTGCTCCACATCCTCTCCGACCTCTGGCATCATCAGCCTTTATCAGCCTTTCCAGATGGAGAGCAGTGATATCTCATTGTGGTTTTGATTTTCATTTTCTTGATGACTTTTAATAGTGTTAAAGACTTTTCATGTGCCTTTCACCAAAACCACACTGTTTTAATTTTTTAATAGCTTTGTAGTAAATCTTAAAACCTGGTAGGTTGTCTTCTCATTTTGTAATTCATTTTCAATATTGTTTTGGCTACTATTGCTCCTTTGCCTTCCCAAATAAAATTCAAAATCATCTTGTTTGGGACTACAATGGATCTTTAAATTCATTTTGGGGAAAATTGACATTATGATAATATTGAGTCTTCCAATCCAAGATTTTTTCATTTAATTTTTAATGTACCCAATTTATTTAGGTATTTTTAATTCCTCTTGGTATTATTTTACCATTTCAGCATAGAATTTCACAACTTTTGTTAAATTTATCCTTAAGTGTCTGATGCTTTTGAATGCTATTATAAATGGTTTAATATTACTTTCTAATTGTTCACTCTTAATGTATAGTAATGCAATTGATTTTTATATTGATTTTATATGTCATGATGTTCTAAATTTATTTATTAGTTCTAGTAGTAGTTTTCTAACATTCCCTAGGATCTCCTGTCATGTCATCTGCTAATGGAAACAATTTTAGTTCTTCCTTTACAATTTGTATTTATTTTTCTTGTCTTATTGCACTAGGTAGACTTTTTTCCTGTAATGTATCCCCAAAAACCTCATGACTTTGGTAAAAGTTAGGTTTTTTTTTTTACATTCATTAAAAGGCACAAATAATCACTTGCAAAAATCCCTATACCAATAGGTTGGTATTTTCCCAGACTTAAGAAAAAACTCAATAACTTGGCTTTACTTTTTCTTCTTGATGTGACATAACATTTAACTTGCATAGTAGTTATTAGTGCTGCTTGCCAAGTACTTCCAGTCCTCCCACCTTCTGGACACAAAGTAGCATTGCACTTCCTTGATACCTCATGGTTAGGTGGAGCTGTGACTGGTTTCAGCCAATAAGTGAGTGCTGAAATGATAGGTGTCACTTCTGCACCAGGACATTGCATTAGTATTAATGTGAGAGTCTCCAGAACTCTCCTTTTCCTCTAGCACATTAACCAACAATGTTTAAGATAAAAACTACCCCAACTACCTGGATGCAATGAGCAGAGCTCCCTATGCTGACCCACAATGGACATATGACTTAAAGGAGAAATAAATTTTTATTGTTTTAAGACACTGAGATTTGGGGATTGTTTGTTACAGCAGCATTACCTAGCCCATCCTGACTTGCATGAAGTTTTAAAAGAGAGATGGATAAGCAACATGGTAGGGAGGGGCAATGTAAGAAAACAGTGTTTTCTTCTCTGGGTGAGACAAAGGACATATCTCCCCAGAGAAACCAGCAGTGAGCCAGACCCCAGAACCTTATGCAGGTCTGATATATAACCAGATTCCCAGTGTCAAACACATACTAGGAAAAAATTTAAGTGTTTGCTTACATTCAATTAAGCTGGAGTGCTCCTTTCAGATTGTGCTTTACAAAGTGGAAACACAGCATTTCCTTCTGTTTCCCCCACCACCTTCTCATTGCCTGCAAATGGGAATGACAAAAACAACTTGTCCTCAAGAATTGTTGGGAGAATTTGTGCTGATTACAAAACACTTTGCAAAATGTAAAATCCTAGCTAAGTGGTAATTTTCTCCATTGCTCTGCCAATGGTAATAAATAAATATTGTTTTTAAAGCTGGCTCCTGGCTTGCTTTCCTGTGGCCATCCCATCAAACACTCCGATATGCCTGGGGTTATTGTCCACTCTGGATTTGCATGTGCGTGCATGGCGCGTGTGTAATGTTGTTTACTGAGGAGTTGATTAAGCCCATCTTGTAGCAATAAAACTTGAGAACAATGTCATACCCCATTGGAGAGGTGATGGGTCAGAACAACTCACTCAGGACAACTGTACGCTCTGCCCCTCAAGGGGCAGCACTAGTATGTTTGGATTAGGGAATGTTCTCTGTGGTTATTAAATTTTTTCAATTCTTTGCTCAGCTTGGATTGAGGCCCTAGGTTTCTGGCTCATGTTATCACTATGGGTAGAGCCCACGTACCTGCAGATGGTTAAATTCATGTTCACAGACTACTTACTGTTGACCACATGCTGGGAACTATAAGGAATGTAAAGGTCACTGACATAGTTCCTGACCCCAGTGAGCTCCCAGTTGGTCAAGGGCGAAGGAAGACATTCACTCACTCATTCATTCATTCACTTTTCAGTCATTGATTCTATTAATACTAATTCCACTGAGATTGATTGATGTTGCATTTACCATTCTAGCTACAAAACAAATTCTCAGCTCTAATAGGAGCATATGTTCTAATAGGGAGATACAGGCATTCATCAAATAATTATAGTAATAATGTTTTTATTATAAATGCAATGAAGAAGAGTCTAGAGTGCTGTGAGCACAAGAAAACAAAGGATCAGGGGGAAGAAGCCAAGGAAGCCTTCTTCGAGCAAGTGACCTTCAAGTTGAGACTTAAAGGATGAATTAAGAGTTACCCAGCCCAGGGTGGAGGGGGACAGTTAGGGAGATGAAACAGCGCATTTAATACAAGACACATTATATGATGGCCACAGAGGAGGGGCATGCAACATATTAGAAGAGGTCCCAGAACAAGTTTCATTATTACTAAGGGAATAGGAAAGGCTGCCTATACGAGGTGGTGCTTCGGCTGGGCCCAGAAGGACAGGAAAGACTCTCCAGAGGGAAGAGGAGGAACAGTACAAGCCAAGACCCAGAGGTAGGAAGGAGCAGAGGATGAGAACTCGAGGGCAGATTCTGAAGAGTCTTGAATTTCAGGCTAAGAGTCTGGACTTCCCCCACCAGTGAAGGGGAGTCACTGATTTGGGAACACCACAGTGATGTGGTCAGAACACTTGAGTGAGAGAGGCTCCTTCATTCACCCTAGAAGACAGTTTTGTATGTAACCCAAAAGGACCTTAGATAGAGCCTCTGGCATCCCTGGAGCCCAGACAGGGGTTCCAGTAGTCAGCTCTTCTTTGCCCACAAGAGAAACCCCAAGGTTTTGAGGAAACAATGCAGGAGAGCAGGAGGGTGAGGGAAGCAGAGTGCCCCAGCCGAGAGCTTCTTCCCTGGTGACCAGAGAATGTGTGTGTGAGCACTGCACCCCGAGTGGCCCGGAGCAGAGGGCTGTGTGTGCGCCAACTGTTGTGTGAAACAGGCTGACCTGAGAAAGGGCTTTCCATTAGTTTTAGACCTCTTGAAGGCATGGGGAAAAGAATACCAACTCAATCTAGAATAAAGACTAGAGAGAATTAATTGAGGCATGGGACCGGGTACCTCCAGAGCATGGCTGAGTCCGGGGCTTAAACCAAGACATCAGGATTCTCTTTCTCCATCTCTTGGGTTTGCTTCCATTTATATATTGACCTCATTATTTCCCATTGCAGTTGGGCTTCCTCCAAGCAGGTGAAGAAGAGCTGCTGAAAGCTCCTGCCTTACATTGCAGTAGAAAGAGGGAGTTTCTGTGTGTCAGTATATAAATCCCAGGGAAGCACTGTGATTGGCCCTGGTGTGTCACATGCACATCTCTCGGACTAATTGCTGTTGACAAAGGAAAGAGATGCTGGAGTTAGTCAAGCCTATCGTGAGACAGACCGGCAGTCCCAGGCAAGTCACACACGGCAGAGGAGAGCAGAGCTCCAATGGAAGCAATGCTGAGCTAACACAAACAACCCAGAGACACCACGGTCCTTTTCTTATGCTCTCAACTGCAGGGCAATGACTCATGAAGAGTGTTTGTATTTATCTTAGTAATCTGGGTGGGGGGGGCGGGTCATTTAAGGAAAGAATAATAACACTATATAATTTTTAATAAGCTTTGAAGACAGATATGATCCATAATTTTCATATGATAAGATTAATGAACGCTGTGGAGTTCTGCTTTCAGGGGGCAATCTAGTTGCTCCCCCAGGGTCTTTTGATGCAGAAGGATCCGTGGCTATGTTATTTTGGGGTAAGAGCCTTAGAAGGGGATCCGGTAACCTGGACTCTGGCTCTGGGCCTGCCCTCAGTTCATCCTGCGATCTGAGATAAGCCCTCTCTCTGGACCTCAGTTTACCCATCTTTACAATGAGAGGGATGGTGTCTGCTGGGCCAGAAGGCTGACCAAGTGGTATTTGGTGACCAGTAGAAATGGGGTTACACCCAAGCCGGATGACAGAGGCAGCAGCTGCCCTTGGCTGGGACGGGACCCCAGGAGGCAGCTTTGGGGACGGAGTTAAGTTCATTTGTGGATGTGGAGCATGTGAAATTCGGGGGGAGTCGGGAGATTTCAGGGATAATAGTGGAGGTGGGAGGTTCCGACCAATGTCCCAGGCTCTCGCCAGCCCTCGGAGGCCTCCTCCCTGGGCCTCTGGGAGCGAGTCTCACCGGCAGTGGAAGCCACCGCTCTGGGCAGGCTTCTGCGTGGAGCAGGTTTTCACTGCTTTTCCTCCTCCGGGGAGCTCTTGGTCACTGGTTCCTGAGGGGTCGGGGAGACAGGGAGATGCCCTTGCAGCTTCTCTTCCTCCCTGGCAGCTCCAGGCCAGCTTAGAAGGTGTGTGTATGTCCGGGTGGGGGCGGGGGGGTCCGGGGGAGGGGGGAGGCCATGCAGGCGCATGGGGTGCAGGGGCAGGGCTTGCACTAACACGGTGTGGGAGTGTGTGTTCCTGTCTCGCCAACATTCCTGGTGAAACATTTCTCATGAGCAAGGGGCCACACAGGAGGATATTGGCGCTGGCCTCTGCTTAAACATGGAGACTGGCTCCTTGGGCCCGAATTTAAGGAAACTCGGGGTGAAGGCCATGTTAAAAGGCTTCGCATCTGCTGAGAGAGGAAAAGGGTGGACCAGAAGGCTGTACAAAAGGAGTTTAAATAAAAGGAAAAAAGGACACAGAGTCATCGTGCAAGCGATGGGGCTGGTGGGGGCTGAGGACAGGGGCTGGCCCTGATCCCAGCTCCCTGCCCCCCTCGGTGTGAGAGTCCTAGAGGTCCTGCCCCTCGGGGAGTGGGGAGGTTGGGGGCAGGGAGTGGAGCCCTGGCCCGCCCGCCCCTCCCTGGCCTTGGCGGCCTCCTCTGGAAAATGGGGCGAGGGCCTGCGGGGCCTCCAGCCCGCCGCTCTGCCCATGGGCTGGAGGCCGGCCGGTGGGAGCCGGGAGCCACTGGAAGCTGGTAATTAATAAATGAGCCGCCCTGGGACTCCCAGCGCCTCCGATGACATATCTGTCGCGGGCTCGGCAAACCATTAAATGACCATTTTCTGACAGAGCGACTTCCCCGCTGCCTCGCCGCCGAGCGGCCTTGACTTTGGGGCATATTTTCTCTGCTCCCCCTGTCTCTCCTCTGCTCTCCTCCCCCGCCGCTCCCCACCCAGGGGTCTCTCCACGCGGCTCCCACCTCTGTCCTCAGGAGCCCGTCTGCTTCTGCCTCAGCTCCTGGGGTCTCTCTCCCTCCATCTCTGCATGCTCTGCCTCTCTCTCCTTCCCTCCCACCCTGCCATCTCTTCTCTTTGTGGCTGCCTCTCTCTTTTCCCTGCCTCTGGCCTTCTCATCTCCCTGGCTTCTCTCTCTCTCTCTCTCTCTCTCTCTCTCTCTCTCTCTCTCTCTCCTCCCACCCTTCTCCACCCGCCCCACTCTCTCTGTTTCTACCGTCTGTGTGAGGTTTAACTACCCCCCCTTGTCTGGCTCAGCCTCCCCCCCCCCGCCCCCCCCCCCGCCTCCCCCTCCCGGCGCCTGACGGCTCCAGTTCATTTCTGCCTGTTTAATTGGGCCCCGGATGAGTTTGGTCGACAGGGCCATTCATCATGTGGCCGCGGCTGGCGGCGGAGCCCGGGGGAGCGGGGCTGACAGCTCCGCCAGGCTGGGATGCGGCCTGCGTCGGGAAGTTCACATATTTGGGCATTAGTGCAGCTATTAGTTTAACAAGCTTCGTTTATCCTTGTCACTACCACTTCAGCTTCCCATGTAATCATTTGAAATGTAGATTACAGCCAGACAAATGGGACAGCGCGAGACGCGGGGTGGAGGCAGTGACACGCGCTGCTCGTTAGGGCGCCCGCCCAGCCCAGCCCTTCCCAGGAAAGGCTTTCATTAGCTTAATATGCCCATGATTTCGGTGGGACGCGCCATCGCCTGGGCTGAGCTCCTGGCGTTGGGAAGAGGTGCCCAGGGTGCCCCCAGGTGAGGGTCCAGGTCCTGCCAGGGTGGGTCCCTCTGTTCCAAAGACCACCCAGCCCTGAAGGAACCTGTGGGTGACCAGGCCTCAGACCTGCCCCAAAGCCCCTCCCAAAGGAGTCTCTCTCCCCGGACAAGGCAGCTTCCGGACTCTGGCTGCTGCTCCAGCTCTGATCCCCGAAGCCTGGCCCCCGGGTGCTACCTCCTGTGTGACCTGAGTAAGGTCTGGCCTTCTCTGGCCTCCTGTCCCCGTCTGGAAAGTGGGGGTTTCGGATTAGGTCATGTGAGCCCGCTCTTCTCCATTCCCCTGCCAAGACCCCCCTCCTCTTGGTTCCTCTGATGGAGTCACCCAGCTTCCAGTCATTTCTACCCTCCACCTGGTAGACTGAGGTCTCTTTTCAAAATGTAACCTTGGCCTTGTCATGCCTCGCTCCAAAGGCCCCCATGGCCCTCCGAATAAGGCCAGGACCCTGGGGAGGGCGTGGCAGGGCCCGGGCAGGGCTCCACCTCAGCCCCCTCCAGCCTTACCTCTGGCCGCCCCTCCTTTGTGTATGCTCTTCAGCGCCTCGCACCCCCGGCAGTTGTCAAATGCCCACTTCCCACGTCTGGCTTTTGTGCACCGTTTTCTCAGCCAGAAATACCACTCTCCCTGTGCCCTCCCCCAAGTCCTCCCCTTGGGCATCTTTCTCATCCTTCAGGTTCTCAGTTTAGATTTTCCCTCCTCCAGAACTCTTCCCTCCCCTGCCCTTCTGCCCAGTGCCTCCCCTATGTTCGTCCCAGAGCCCTGGTGCCCGCTCCCCCCCTGCCCCCCAGTGGCATTAACACAGAGGATCAAATGGTTGGTTTGCATCCCCCACTGGACTATACACCCTACAAGGGCAGGGTCTCCCTAGCATAGAACCTGGGCCCTGGGAGTTTCCTAACCAATGTCTATGAGAGAGGGGGTGGAGGGCAAGCAGTGACACACCTGAGAAGCCTCGATGGAGAGGCCGCCATGCACCGGTGCTCCTCACAGAACAGCCGTGCAGGCCTGGGCTCCTTCCTGGCTCCCTGCTCCCCTGTCCTGCTGACTCCACCTGAGCCCTCCTCCCGCCTTCCGTCTCCCCACACACAGAGCTCCGGAAGGGCCCGAGTCTGGTTCTCACTGGGAAGTCGCCTCTGAAACAGTCAGGGTCCCAGGAGGAAATGGTTGGCCACTCACACGGGTCAATTGAGAAGTTTGCGGAGGTGTGCGTAGCGCTAGGAGGACCTACATGGGATGGTAAGGGGAGCCCTTACTTGGGCTGAGGGGTACAGGGGAGGGAAAGAGGCTGCCAACCTGGAGAAAGAGCAGGAGCCATGGGAGAGGGACTGCAAGATGGTGCACCCTCTAGGAGGCAGCCCTGACAGAACTGCCAGGGGTGAGGCAAGGAGGGAGTGGGTTATGAATCACGGACCTCTTGCTCTTTTCTCCCTCCCATCTCCAGAGGGCCAGGGAGTCAGGGTGATGAGGTCCACAGACATCAGCCTCCTGGGATACAGAGCAGGGCAGAGAGAAGGGGTGGCCTGGTGGTGGTCGGGGACACGTGGAGAATACCCACCCCACCCACTTTGCCTCGGGCTGACCCCTCTGCAGGGGGCCAGGACCACCCCAGAAAACATATCCCAGGACCAAGCGGATGTCCCCTGCAGAGGGCTCCACAGGGTGTGTGCGTGGTTGTCAGTTGCCTGATACATCATCTTCTCCCTGTCACATCTCCCTGACCAGCCCAGCTGGGCCCCTACACTCCGCCTCTCTCCCCACCTCTCCCCCTGCCCAGGAGCTTGTCCGGGCCTTCCTCCTGACACCTTCTGAATAATGACACCAGACCTCGGAGCTAACGAGTCGTGAATCAAAGTGGCTTCTCGATATCATAAAAGAGATGTTCTAAACCCCAAACATAAAGATCGTTTTATCTTTATTAATAGTTTAATGCATCTGAGAAAGCTATTTGACATTTTTTACACCTCCAACTCTTTCCTTCATGCATTGCTGGTCAGATTACACCAGGGTTCAGCCACTTAAATCCACTTAATAACTGACTAAATTCTACACCGAATTTACATTGAGCTACAAGCTGATTCTGGGATACAGATGAATTTCCTAGTGGGGGAAAAAAAAACCCACACTAATGCCCTGACTTCAAAGTTGTAAATCTGCTTCAATAATGAAAAAGAAATTAGTGAAAGGATTGGGATTGATGTCATGTTTAACAGCGCAGCTCAGAGTGAAGGAATGTACCTTGATTAATAATTGGGAGTATTTTCTTCACATATTTAATTAAAGTTCCACACTTACAGACACACATGTGAAACTAATTGAAAACACATGGAATTGGGGACGTGGAAAGCAAGGCACCTCTTCCTAACGGTGGGCAGGGCCGGTATGATCAGTGCAGGATATTGTCGGGAGAAAGATCGGTCGTTAGTGACATCTGAAGTGGAATAACATCTCGTTGGCGAATTGTAGCTATTGCAGATACACACACACCATAACACATATGACCACATTTAACATATACACTTACACACGCTGGAGCCCAACACATACACACACACACACACACACACACACACACACCATAACACATGTGACCACATTTAACATATACACTTTCACACACTGGAGCCCAACACATACGCACACACACACACACACACACACACATACCATAACACATGTGACCACATTTAACGTATACACTTACACACACTGGAGCCCAGTACACACACACACACACACACACACACACCATAACACATGTAACCACATTTAACATATACACTTATACACACTGGAGCCCAGCACACACGCACACATGCATCATAACACATATGACCACATTTAACATATACACTTACACACACTGGAGCCCAGTACACACACACACACACACACACACACGCACCATAACACATGTAACCACATTTAACATATACACTTATACACACTGGAGCCCAGCACACACGCACACATGCATCATAACACATATGACCACATTTAACATATACACTTACACACACTGGAGCCCAGTACACACACACACACACACACACACACGCACCATAACACATGTAACCACATTTAACATATACACTTACACACACTGGAGCCCAGCACACACGCACACATGCATCATAACACATATGACCACATTTAACATATACACTTACACACACTGGAGCCCAACACACACACACACACACACACACACACATTCTGGGCACATTGTGCAAAATTCTCTCCACAACAGACACATGCTTAGGTCCACAAATTGCACACAGATACTCCCAAGCCGGGCTCAGTGTAGAAGGGGAGAAAACTGTTCTCTGTCTCTCCTTAACTTCCCAGAAAGAAAAAAAATAATGTATCTGTCAGAAATGTGATAGGACTGTCGAAGACATATGGAAAAATCTCAAACAACCCATGTAAGTTGTACAACATAAATCCCATTTCTATTTGTTCTGCGACAGTGTGTAAACCACACATTTTTCATCAAGATAGAAAATTAAAACCCTCACCGGGTGTAGAATTGCTGGGGAAGTTGGATAGCAACCCGAGTGTCCTGGCAGCAGGAGCAGCAACTGCGGGCTGGCCTCGGCCTGAGGGATGCTTCTGACTTCCCTTCCTCTGCAGCTGGAGCTGGTATGGCTGCCCGCACACCGGGACTGGGACTGGCCGAGAGTCCCGTAGGCGTATCCCTCATTTAAAACATTCCCTGGGTAAGCATGTAACTAAAACCAGTTCATCCCAGTCCCTAGAGCAGCGATTCTCAACCTGTGGGTCGCGACCCCTTTGGCGGTCGAACGACCCTTTCACAGGGGTCGCCTAAATACATCCTGCATATCAGATATTTACATTACGATTCATAACAGTAGCAACATTACAGTTATGAAGTAGCAACGAAAATAATTTTATAGTTGGGGGTCACCACAACATGAGGAACTGTATTAAAGGGTCGTGGCATCAAGAAGGTTGAGAACCACTGCCCTGGAGAATTAGATAGTGTTATAGATTCCATTCATTGAAGTGTCTGTTTATCCTGATATCTGTTTTCCCCTCCCCCAAGCCAGTTTGTTAATCATAAGGAAATGTCTCAAGAATTCTTGAAAAGCTCAGCATTTTGGGGTGGGTTTGCTGTGAAAGGTCCCCACAGCCATTTGAAGACTAAATAATAACATCTTTTTGTTTATTCTCATCTGAATATCATTCTTCCTCAAAAAAAGCCTCCTAGATCAGGCTGGGAGGTTTCCTTTTGCCAAAGACCCCTCCTGCCTCCTCCCATATGTACCCCCCAAGCCACTGTTTTTAATAGTTCTCCCCCCCCCCGCCCCCCACCGCCCCACACACACCCTCTGTTGACAGGCAGTCTACCACCAGGGGAAGCCTGGCACTTCTTGGACTTTGGGGTAATTTCCAACGACAGGTGCCTCATTGTGGTCAGAGCTCCGCGTTTTCATTCTCGGCTTTCTCCCCAGCATTCGGGTGGATGCCAGTGTTGATTGAGACCTGGCGCATTGGTCCAGCAGGGTCGAGCCCTGGGTGTCTCAGGGGGTTTCTCTGGGAGATGATCACCACAGAGAGGGCCAGACCCAAGGAGCTCTCAGCATCTTCGACCCTGAGTCCTCATGGCCACTGTTTGGCCTCTTGCCTTTGAGTCATTTAGAACCACAGACTCCCTGAGCTTTTGAGATGGGAGGACTGGAGAGCATGCGGTTCGAACTTCTGCCTCCTCCCCCAGCGCGCAGATGGGGAGACTGAGAGGAATCTGGCGGGAAGATGGCGTTCTCTCTGGGAAGTGGTGGGTCTCAGCTGGTGCCTCTTGAGTTTCTGAAGCAGGAACTCTGGGTCCTCTGCCATCTCCACACGAAGCTGGGTCCCATCTCCCACCTCCTTTCAACTGAATTCAACAAGCATTTATTCAAGGACAATTGGCTGAGCACATAAGGGAACGAGTCTCTACTCCAAACCAGGCGGTGAGCTGCAGGCAACGGGGACGTGGCTCGTGTTCCAGGACCCACTCTCTCCTCTTCTCACAGTCACAGAATTTGTAGCTGGACAGAGAGGGCCACTGAACACAGACGCCACATTCCCCAGTCTCCCTCGCAGCTCCGTGTGGCCATGGGCTTCAGTTCTGGCCAATGGGATGCACGCAGAATGCCAAGTGCCAGCTTCCTGGAACCTACTCCAGAGACAGCTGTTGTCTCTCCTTGTCTCCTCCGACTGCTGCTTGAAATCCTGCTGCTCCGTCTTAGACGGGAGGCTGAGGGACACAGCCTCTGGAGGGCCAAGGACGACTGAAAACATCTGGTCCCCGCGGGCCTCCTGCGGCTAAGTTGCCATTTCAACCCCGATCACCGACCTCCAAACTCCATATGGGAGGAAGGGTAGTTTTCTCTCTTGTTTAAGCCATTGTTACTCTGGTTTTTTGTTTTTTGTTTTTGTCATTCATAGTTGATCTATTTAGTGAAATAAATACTTGACAAGGGTTTGGAGAAATTCTGATAGTTTCTAGCTTTGCCAAGAAAACATTGGACTTTTTTCAAAAGAAAATGTTATTAAGAACCTAGATTCTCTGGCTGAAAATATTTTAAATAAAGAGATGTGTGTGTATATATACACATACGCATAACCTCTCTATATACATATATGCTTATATAACATATGCATAGACGATCTTTGGAAGAATAAGAAGTGACAGGCCCTGGGAAAGAACTGGGAGCTTGGGGTTGGGGTGGGAAAGAGACTCACTGCCTGCTTTTTTGTTCTGTTTTAATTTTTCAACCACGTGTATGGATTACCTTTTTCTTTTAATGCCAACATTTTAAAATGAATGAAAATCCATTTTGCACCTTAGAGACCCCCAGTCCAGTCACTATCATATGAGCCTTTTCAATGTTGCCAGGTGGACGCCTAGTTCCACTCTGGCTGCTCAGGGATGGGAGACCCGCCTCCTCCCCAGACAGCTTAATCTCCCCGTTGGAAACAGAGAAAAAATGACAGACCTCTCTGAAACTCTCTTCATCTGGGGAAAACAGAGACCCTCCTCACAAGGCTGTGGCGACGGCACCCGGCGAGTTGGCCCATCCTAACTGCTCTGCAAAAGTGCTGGCTTCTGTTATCACACAGAAGGGCCTGCCTGCTCTTCCCACCTGCCCCACAGCACCTCCCCGATGCTGCTTGCTGACTTGCTCGCTCCCACAGAAAGTCCTCACTTAATGTCGTTGATAGGTTCTGTGACTTTAAGCAAAACGACATATTAGCAAACCCATCTATAATAATAAAAGCGTAATGTGCTAATTAGACCAGGGCTGCTGCTGCAAGAGCCAGGAGCCCCTTGCACGAATTTCATGCATTGGGCCTCTAGTTTTACCATAAGCAACAGTTAAGTTCCTAAGGCATCTCATTAAGGTTATAAAGAACCAGTGCTACTCAAGGATCTGCTGTATAACTATTGTCCTGACCGGCTTGCCTCCCTGTCAGCAGATGTCCCCCCTCCCCTGAGGGCAGGGACCAGGCTCAATGCACCCTGGTATCTCCAGCCCCAGTGCCCAGGCCAGATCCCGGCATGGAGGTCCAGGACCATGGACTGGCTGAAAAAAGGAGGAAACAACCGGCTTAATTTTGAAATGCAGATCCCGACAGCAGTGCCCAGTTGATTGACGATTTTTACTGGAATTTTAGTTGTTCCTGGTTTCAGCTTTCAACTGCATCCAAGAGTGCCAAGGTGAGGCCCGGGAGGAGAGGGGCCCTGGGAACTCTGTCTGAAGGTATCACCCAGCAAGCGCTTTTCCTGTGAGGAGTAAGGAAATCCCCCGGGCATCTCCATCAGAACGTCTCTACCGGACGCTGGGCCGGGAACTGAGCACGGAGCCAGAGCACAGTGACACCTGGGGACTCTGCTCTGGGGTGACACCGCCTGGCTTCACATCCGGGCCCCACTGCAAGTCCTAGAAGTTCATGGGCCCTGTGAGCTGGGGCAAGATATCAGAGCTCTCCAGGGTTAGTCTCCTCATCCGTAGACGTGAGGTCGACAATCATGTACTTATCGCGTTGTGTTAGTGTAAAGATTTAATGAGATAATGCCTTTGAGATCAATGTATTAAGGACTCACAACTCTTTGAGGTATAAACATGATCGAATTTTCCCAACGCTCCTCTAGCTGTTTGCTGTAGAACTCTCCCCTCCTCCTGTTCATGTAGGGAGGCAGGACTGTCATCAACATTTGGGGTACATCTAGAACTTTCTAATAAATTCCAATGACAGGAATGCCTATATTTAACCGTCGTGTGTGAGAAAAACAGACTTCTACTCTGTTCACGCATTGAAGTTGCCGATAATGTTTGTTACATCTGCTGGCATCACCTTAACCAATACACAGGTCCACACGGTAAATGAGGAAGTTAGGCTTCACCCACACGGTACCTGCTTTAAGAACTTCTAGGACTGTTAGGAGTCTATCTGCCATGCTCTATAAAGTATGCACAATGTTTTAATTCCACTTTATAGCAAGGTTCTCTTTTCAATCCCTCTTCAGGGGCCTTCCCCATTAAAAAGGCCCACTTACAGAAACTACTACTTAGCATTTTTGGAACTTGTTATCCTATTCAGCAGAGTCTAAGTCAGGAGGCTTTGAACTCGGACAATTACTGCTCTTGATTAACAACAAGAACTGATGAGTTGGCCTTTCTAGTGCGCTAAGCAAACTCAGCCAAGCAGAAAATATCACTGAAAGGGAAACAACGGGAAGTGATTTTCTTGGTTACATTACCAGCCGTCGAGATATTTACACATGTTTGTGGATAATGTGGGAACCTCTGCTGCTTGCGTGCTCTTCCAGGTGACACGGTCGGGCTGGAGACACCATGTTTCCCACTTGACCTGGGCTGTAGATGTCATTCTGTGACTGCAGGCAGCCAGCCCAGTGGAAAAAAACACAGGCCCGGGAGTGGGCCAGCCTGCGTGCAGCATCCCCAGCTCCCTGGACTAGGGACTCCTGAGCAGCCGTGGCCTCATGTGGTTGGACAGCAACATAGAAGAGTGCCCACTTCCTCACACCCTCGCCAGAACTGGCTATTTTCAAAAAAGGTCTTTGTGAAGTCGAGTCGTGTTGTTTTCGGTCTTGGGAAAAGTAATGAAGTTACAATGCGATCATTAGGATGGGCTCTAGTCCAATATGGCTGGTGTCCTTAGAAGAAGAGGGGACGAGACAAGGACAGAGGGAAGTCCACGTGAAGACATGGGGAGAAGATGGCCATCGACAAGCCAAGCAGAGAGGCCTCAGAAGAATTCAGTTTTGCCAACCCCTTGATCTGGGACATCTAGTTCTCAGAATTGTGAGAAAACAGGTTTCTGCTGTTTCAGCCGCCCATTCTGTGGCGGGTTGTATGGGAGCCCTCGAAAACGGAGGTGGGCTCTCGGGTATATGCCCCCAGAGCGGGTCTGAAGTGGGGCTTGCACAGGCTCCCCTCGCCGTCTGCAGCTGAGACAAGTCAAGAAAACAATGTCAATTTTTTAAAATGATTTTAAAATTGTGTATAATGCATGTTCACTGAAGAAAGATCAGAACAGGCCGGTCAGACAAATATCACCTGGGGTGCTGATGCCGCCAGTGGTCCAAACTCACTGTCGCTGTGGGTCCTGCAGAGGGGCCTCCTCTTGATTGGCTCCCTGTGAGGGCCACCTCCTGCCTGCGTGTACAGAACACCAGTTTCTCGCCGAGACACTGTCGGGGCAGGTGTTGGGGCAGGTAGAATAGTCTCCTTACCCCATCCCCACGCAGCTAGCCAGGAGGTCCCGAAACTGCTTGGTCTGTGGGGCTGGGAATCCATATACCCTCTCCCCCAACCCCCCACAGCCTCCAAGGAGGGTCTTCAGCCTCTGCTTGCACTTGCCACCGCCCCCTCCTCCTTGAGCAACCCCATTTGCTAGGAAATGACTTGAGCCCAGGCCAGCCCTCACCTTTGACCCAGAGCCCAGGTTAGCCCTGACCTTTGATCCAGTGGCACCCACAGAGCCTCAGCAGGCAGGCTGAAGGAAAAGGCCACAGCGTCTGATCATCTCCCGACACAAACCTTTCCCCATCCCTGGAGCTGTGTGTACACTGCCCCCTCTGCCTGGGATACCTGTCCTTCCTCCTTTCTCTAAAATTCCCTGATAGCATCCTGACCAGCCTTCATTGCTCAGCTCAATAGCCACTTCTTTCAGGAAGCCTTCCTGAATCATTCCTCCCCCAACTGAATGGAATCCCCTCTGTGAGCCCACACCTCTCTGTCTGCCCCACCAATAGGTGGCACATGTGTTGCCTGGGATTAAAATATGTACTTCATCTGCCCCAGATGTAGACTCCTTTTTGGTTCATTTCTGCATCCCAGCCCTGTCTTGGTCTGTCTGGGCTGCTATAACAAAAATACCATAAACTAAGGGGCTTAAACAACAGACATTTATCTCTCACAGTTCTGGAGGCCGAAAAGTCCAAGATCAAGCAAGGGGCCTGCAAATCCAGTGTCTGCAGAGATCCTGTTTCCTCGTTCCTATTGGTGGAAGGTGCGAGGGAGCTCTCTGGAGTCTCTTTCATGAGGGCACTAACCCCACTCATGAGGGCCCCACCTTCATGACCTAAGCACCTCCCAACGCTCCACCGGCAAATATCACATTGGCGATTGAGTTTTAATGTGTGGATTCTGGGGGAACACAAACACTTGATCTATAGCAACCCTCCTCCAGCACCGAGCACTGAGCTTAGCTTAGAGGAGGGTCTGACTGGAGTCGACTTTTGGATGTGAAATTTTTATTTCCTTACAGCAGGGAAGCTATCTTGGCAAAACTCGCATTTGTCGTTTGGAAAAACTTTCACACAATGCATGACATTTGTTCCTCATAACACCTTCTAGGTCAATGCCATGCAGTTTATATCCATGGCACAGAGGAAGGAACCAAGGCTCCTGGAAGTTGGCTGCTCACATCAGCAAACTTCCCAGCAAGAGCTGGAGCTGAGACTCCCAGCCAAGGCTCTTAGGAACCTTTATCCCTGCCTGTTGCCACAGCCCCGGTACAGCTCTGGACCCATCACCTTGCATGGGGCCTGGTTCCAGCAGGAGTGTGAGGAATGAATGGGCCTGAAGCTAAAGCCTCCCATGACAGACCTCAGGCGTCCCATCTGTCCCTCTTCGTGATGCTCACTGAGGGCAGAGGTGCTGCTGGAGGCCGCCTGAACATCTTCAGGTTGACATTTCCACCCTCTACTGGAGGGCTTGCCCATGGCCTCTATTCTGCTGTCGTGTGGGGACTGCACACGCCCTGTTGACTGGTGCCCATATCCCCGGAGGGCAGACATGAGGCCTCTGTCCCAGGAGACCCAGGGACAAGAGCTGCAACATCAGGGGTAGAGGTCCCTGTTCTGTCTCACCAGTTCCAAATGCTGCTGCTTCTCTTTGAAATGTGTGCTTCTAAGTCATCAGCACTGGAAAGAAAGGAGCTGGGCCAGGGCTCCGTGTGGCAGCGTCTCTCTCTCTCTCTTTCCCTCAGGAATCACCTTCGTCGCCATCCATTGCTGAAATGAATGGAGGCCGTGCAGCCAACTTTATTAAATATGAATGAGTCGCAGCCCATGGCCCCCACGCGGTCACTCGCCTACTCCATCTCTGGCAATTACTGCGACGCACACACTGTGCCAAGGGGCACAGCGGTCCCTGCCTGCCCTTGCAGACTGACACCACCCAGCAGGAGCAGGCCTCGGGTCTGCAGCTGCCCTGGCCCTGCTGGAAAGCCACCTCTGGGCTCCCAAGCAGCCAAAATGCTCAGCTCTGAAGGCACAGGGACAGGGTACTTTCCACAGGATTGTGGATCCTTGAGCTCTAAGCTCTGGTCAGATACGGCCTGCGGCTTTGGAGCCCAAAGACAAGGTCTCCAGGCTTCTGAGCTCTGTCTGCGTGTTAGAGGCATGTGGGAGCACCCGGTTTTAAGATCCAGCCTAGATCAAGGTGAAGAGCATGTGTGTGTGCACACATGTTTACTGAGCGCAGATTTGCTGTGTTAACGTGAACCTCACAAGAAGCCCCTAGATTGTGAGCTTCCTGTCAGCTGGGTCCTTGTTAGCCCTGTTCACTTCTGTGTCTCCAGTGCTGGGGACAGAGTAGATGCCCAGTCACTATCTGTTGAATAAATGAATGAGGTGGATGCTACTGAACACTTTAGAACTAACGAAGCTAAGGTTACAGAACTCAACCGAGGTTCCCCCGCCAGCTTCAGAGCCAGGAGTCAAACCCAGGGCGGGAGAGCAACCATCGCTCCACTTGGTCAAGCCAGCTGGTAGCTGCCTGGAGCATCTCCAGGGCAAGACTTGGGCTCTGGCCCTGCTCAGGCCACAGTCCTCCATTCTCGTTGTTCAGATTTGTTTTGACCCCAATTTCATCAGGAGAAGCCAATACCAGTCCCCACAACTCGATGCGGCTTTGTCCAAGTTACCGAAGACCATCTATGAGGTGGTAAAAATAAGTGAGATCAAATCCTTATTCTGAACTTAAAAAAATTACTTTTATTTTAGGAACCAATAAAATTATGGCAAATATTTACAAATAATTATCTCACATAAAGGTTACATAAAATCAATTCTTCACAAGGAACAGTCACTCATGAAAAGACACACAGATATTAAAAACTACGCCAATCTTATTGCAAATTTTTCCAACTAATCTAAAATAAAAGTCTTGCAGTCAACCATTTTTAACTTAAAATAAAACCACAAATTCCAGGTTTGACCAGAAAAAAAAAAAGTTAAAAAATTAAAACAAAATCCCACCCCTGTTGTCTCCCAAATCCCACCCCAAGCCCCTGCCCTCCTCCCAGCAAAAGAAAAATATGTCCAACATCTTTGGCAAATTGGCACTGCTGTAATTACATTCAAATATTATTACACACAAAAGCAACACACGTCACTAAGAAAAAAACACACCAATGTTTCCAGTCAGTTATTTTCTACTAGAAAAAAAAGAATACAAAACATACACATTTTTAAGCTTTTTTTTTTCCAACCTGTTGGAGACAGAACATCTCCCACTTCCAAAGGCAATTCAATTGTGGGGTGTTTTTTTTGTTGGTTTTTATTGTGATTTTTTTTTTTTTTTACAAGTAAGCATCTATGCAGGCATCACAAACTTTGGTGGATACGTATTTCTTTGATGCTGGAGGGTCAGTCCCTAAGACAGAGTCAACTGTCAAAGAATGAAAAGCAAAATCCATGTGTCTTCTGGGCAAAGAGTTCCATTTGCAACGGAGTCAGCATTTCTACAAAGACTCAATGTCCAAAGGCCACTAGAGAGTGAAAAACCAGGGTAGCATCTTCCAGTGAGAGTCAGATTTCCACCCTCAGCCCGAACATGGAGGGGGCCCAGCCGCTGGGGCCAAGAAGTGGGGCCCTCAGTACCCGAGACCCCACACTGTGCTGGCAGCTTGGGGTCAGGGGATGGGCCTGCCTCTTCCCGAGCCCCAGGACGGGCTGCTGCCAGGTCTGCTCGCCTTCTCTAACCAACGGCGAGGACAACAGGCAAGAACTGGCATGAGGAGACTCAGCGCTTTCTCTGAGTTTCAAGTACAGCTGCGATGAGGGGGGTGGCGGGGCGGGGGGGGGGGGCGTGCTCCCGTGTGCACGCGCTCATGTGCACGTATGGAGGGGAAGGCCAGATTTAGAGGCTCAGAGCTTTGCAGGGAGTTTCAAATAGATTCAGGATTTATATATTTTCTTGTTAGTTTTATAGCAATTAATTGGCTATTGATTGGTTGGAATGTTCAACTCTCCATTTCCTCGAATACAATAAAATAATTTCATTAAAATGTATTCATGCTTGAAAATAAGGGAGCCATTAAATGGTTTCCTTTCTGTTTCACTCCAAGGGAAATGCACCATGTGTAAATCAAAAATCCATCATCCAAATCACCCGTTCTCAAAGGTGCCTTTGGAGAAAATGAGGGGCGTGGGAACAAGCGTCGTGATTTGGGGGCATGGGGGGCCCAGGGTCCACAGTTGCGGATGCAGTGGGCCTAGATTGGGGTGTGAGGCTGTGGCTTGGCCTCCTCCAGCCAGGCCTGAGAGCCAGGAAGGGGCACAAAACGCCCCCGCTGTTCCCCATGCTCCCCTCCCTGGGCCTTGCTCAGAGCTGCCCCAATCGGAAGGGCAGATTCCTGCTCTCTCTCCTGGCCACGGGCTAAGCACACTACCTGAGACCCACTCCCTTTCAGAATTCGTCGAGATTCCCTCGGTAAATGGGTACCAGTAAACAGCCACATTTTCTCCTTGAGCCCCTCAGGGGTCTAAGATGAGGGAAGAATACCTAGACTCACGGAATGGGGGTGATATTTACCCCCATCTTGAGATGGACTACACAGGACCTTTGGGAACGTCTGGACTGAAACCACAGAACCCTGAGGTCCCCTTTGATTCTGGGGGTCTAGAAACTGAACCCCAATACTGAGAAATTATAGCGATGAAAGGAAGACTGGTGCCTGCCTGCTCCCAGCAAGCAGCCAAGTCGGAGAAGCTTAGCCCCCTCGTCAGGGGAGCAGGAGGGCAAGGGCCTTGCTTCCGATACCCTGCCGCACCCCCTGGCACCTGGGCATCGCTCTGGAGGCCTGAGCTGACAGCGGGGAAGTGCAGATCAACACTGTGGCTCCACCATGAATATGCAAGAGGGAATCCTGAGGTACGGGGACATAAGGGGACATAAGGGGACATAGGGGACAAGGGGCTGAAGGGGCTGCCGGGAGGTGGACAGACTGCCACCCAGGAGTCATGGCCTGACTGACCAGCTTCCCAATCGTGTATTTTGTTACCTTTCAAGAGAAGCATTGGCCTTGGACATCTCTGAGGCCAGAAGAACGAAGGGAATAACTTCTCCAGGAGCACTAGTGTGCAGGCCTGGAAACCATCAGAGGCAGGCTCCGTCAGGCCAGGGGGGGTGACAAGTCCAAGACTGCAGAGCCAGCCCCTTAGCAGGCCCCCAGGAGCAGGTCCAGCTCCGAGTGTGGTGGGACCTACCCACTCCAGCCTGGGCCTGGCCTGTTCAGGGGCCTGGATTCTACCCTCGGGGCAGCTGTGTCTCAGACATATCTTGTTTCCAGGTACAGTCAGACCTCTGTTCTCAAATCTCTCCCATCTTAAACAATTCGTTTCTCGACCAAGTTGTTCACGGAAAAAAATGTCTCGGTTGTTGAACAAAACTTCAGTTCTCAACCCCGCAACCCTTTCATGCTGATACCTGTATGATCAGTCACATGTCTCTCAGGCAACAAACAAACAAAGGAGAGAATTCACGAGAGTATGAGTCAGTTTACCACTAAACTCGTGTTGTTAACATCTCAGGAAATTGTGCTGTGAATATTTTTTGGTTTTTTTTTTTTTTTTTTGCTTTTGTTGCTGCTTATTGTTATTAAATATGTACAGCAAGTCACCATGGGTTCTAAGAAGGTAGTGATGGCAGCAAAGTGAAAAGGAAAGTTGTGAAAACAACGATAGAGCTTTAAAAAGAAATAACTGTAAAGTATGATAGAGGTGTTTGCGTGTCTGATCTGGCTACTGAGTATGGCGTGGCGAAATCAACACTTAGCGCACCTTGAAAACACCTCTGACACATCATTTAAAATGTAAACGAACAGGTTAAAACGGAGAGTCCTTTGGGGGTCTGGAACCGATTAATTCAATTTACATTACTTCTAATGGGGAAAAATGATTCGGTTTTTTGAACAAATCTCTTCTCAAACAGCCTTCTGCAATGAATTAAGTTCGAGAACTGAGGTTCCACTGTATTTGTCAGGAGTGCTTAATTTGTTTTTAAGATTTGCTCCCCATGGCTAGGAGCTACATTCTGGCTGAAATGTCATCCAGAAGGGGTGGCTGCTGCCAGGGGCTGCCAAAGGCAGGGCAGTTGCTCTGGGATGTGGCTTCTCATAAAGGGATTTCACCCCTCAGTGCCCTGTGGTCACACCTGGGGCTTTTCCCTGCACATGTGAAATGCCCAGCAGCACTGATCTACCCTCAAAGCCAACAGTGCCCCCACCGCAGCACCTCCGACGTTCAAGTTCACTACTGTCAAAGCCAAACTGTCTGCAAGAGCCCGGGATGGGGAGGAAGCGGGGCAGGGACCAGGGGCTAGGCAATGTGAAGTTCATCAATCTGGGCTCCCATCTCCCCCAAATTTACAATGAAGGGAAAGGAGGTGGAGAAGAAAGGGAGCATTGGACCAAGATTGGGCAGGGGTCACAAGCTGGTGGCCAGGGCTCATGGGCCTATTTTTTTTGGTCCCACGTCCCACCATCCATGCTGCCTCGTGCCCTTCCGGAGTTGCAAGGTTACCCCGCCTGCCTGGCCTAGGAAGCAAGTAGTTCAGGGCCCTTAAGATTGTGATCTGTGTTTCCCAGGCCTGTGGGCACCGGAGGGCCCCAATGACTCTGCTTGGTGACTCCCGAATATTGTCACAGCCAGGCCTGGAGTCTGATCCCCAGCAGAAAGACTAAAGAAGAGTGAAGGGACATCTCATGATACTGGAGCCCTAGACCCTGGGAGTCAGAGCTGGGCCCATGTCCAGGCCCTGTCAGGACTCAGGGTATGGCCTTGGCAAGCTCTAATCCACCCCCTGGGAGCCTCGGGGTACAGCTGGAAAGGAGTCTGGATGAGTCAGAGGGTTGGTGTGAAGCTGGGCAGACTTTTGGGTTGGTTTCGGTGTTAATGAGAATCTAGTTGGACCACCAACACCACCAACACCCGGGCTTCTCCATCAGGTCAGACTCTGGCTTCCTGTTCTTTCTTCCCTCATTGGGGGGGTTGGAGGGTGTCTCTAAGCCACACTCTCCATGACAGGAGCACCATTCTATTGAGAGAGAATGAGGCCCAGGGATATCTAAGAATTCACTTCACCTCTCTCTTGCCCTGCGAGCCCCAAATCTCCAACTTCCCATCTGTAAAATGAGCACGGTGATTGTCCCAGTGGATGGTCAAAGATTGCAAAGCACCATGGGAACATCGGTTAAGAAAGGGCCAACCCTAACTAAGGCGCCTTGGCAAGGGGATGTTGGGTTTGATATGTCATCAAATTTTTCTAGGGTGGAGTTAGACTAAAGTAAAAAAAAAAAATGTTCATAAAATCCACCATGTCCTTTTCAGAAAGCCAGAGCTAGACCGTGGAGCTGAAGGCCCACAGAGGAGCCCGCAGGCCTCTTGCCACCAAGCTCTGGCCTTGTGTTTTCCATTCAGAATTCTCTGGCGTCAGTGACTGTGTCCTTTGGAAGCCTCCTCTCCCGGCGCCCGGGCAGCTGCGAGAGCCGGGGGAACTCAGCGGGGGAGAGCAGCCATGAGTGTGTGAACATGTGTGCATCGTGTGCTCTTGTGCTTCTGCCCGGCAGCCCCATCATCAAGTGGCTGTCTAGTAAGTACAGTGCATCTGAGGACCAGCAGAGCCTCAGAGGAGAGAGGGAAGGCGTGGAGGGAGCGCACCATAGGGCTGAGGAAGAACAGGATGGGCAGAGGGGTGCTGGTGGGGCCAGGTGGGCTTTGCGGAAGAAGGATGGTTGTGCCTTAGGCAATCAGTTCTGGGAAGGCTGACCTCCTACCAACAGCCTGAGACCACAGGAGAGACCAGGACCTAAAGGTGCAAGAGTCCAAGAGGTCTGTGCAGCAGACTCCCGGCCCCACCACTTCCTGATATACTTTCTTCTACCTTGCCTGGCAGGTGGAGGCTGCAACTGTTTCAACCAGAAGATTCCAGGGGAGAGGGTGTGCCTGCAGTGAGCTCATGGGCTCCACCTCCATCCTGGGAGACTTGCTTCCCCAGCAGTTCTAACAGCCCTGGGACACTCCATGTGGGGCAGTGGGCTGAGAACCATCTACTGCCCTCACCATCCACTTCCCTCCCCAGGGATGGGAGGATCACCATGTGCCAGGGTTCAGGGACCAAGTCCCAGCCCCCCTCTGCCAGGGGACTGCACTTTGCTGAGCCTCAGTTTCTTATCTGTCTCACCACCTTGCAGGGATATTGGGGGCCAAAACGCCTGGTAGTGGCCCAAGGAGGTCTGCTCTCTCTCCCTGCATGTCCCGGGCTTCCCCCAGTTGGGCCTCAGTTTCCCTTGAGGGGAGTTGGACTAGGTCTTCCTCAAGACTGATTTCCACCCATCTGGGTGTTCTTATTTCCCACGTGGTCTGAATATTAGTGGGACTCAGGTGCCCACCTCTGTCTGCTTTCTCAGCAGTGGACAGCCTGTCCCAACTCCCTGTGAGAGAAGAAGGAAGGAGAGAGCTGTCAGATGACCCTGCAGTCCCAAGGCAACCGAGGCTCAGAGAGGTGAAGGGTCTTGTCAGAGGTCCCACAGCAAGGCAGAGGTACGGCCAGGGCAAGACCTCCCAGGGCCAATCACCTCAAGTGCGGGCTCTCTCTGCCCCAGCTCTCTGCCAACCTGGTGTCATGCAGACATCGGGGACCCTGTCACATGTAATGGCCAAGTCCACTGTCATTGCTATAATTCAGCCCAGATTTGGACAGAGCTTCCACCTGGCTGTTCTGAGTTGGCAAGAGAGACTATGCAATGAATCGAGGCCCTAGGCAAAGATATGGTGGTTCCTGGCAACCCCACCTCAAAACCATTCCCAGTTCACCCACCAGTTCCTCACTGCCTGTCCTGTCCCTCTCTCAGGAGGCCTTCCTCTGTCTCCCCAAACCCTCCCAACCGGCTTTTACTGACCACTCCAGCCCACAGTGAGTTCTACAAGTCCCTCTCCAAGCTCCTGTAGCCCTTGGCCATGGCCCTGACCATGATGGCCCCTCATGTCAACAGGCAGACACCCACTATTTGAAGTTGGGCATCTGCCCCACCTGGCACCTCCATTCCCAGCGGCATGCGAGGCTCCACCAGGATCAGAGAGCTGCTCAGGAAGTTCTGGAGATGCTGCAGGTGCGTGTGGTCTGCAGTGCAGGCAAAGTCCTTTTTGTTAACCACTGTCTACATGGCAGAACAGAATCCACTCACGGGGGTCCTGGAGGGTGAGGGCAGTGTCCGTGGTGGGTGTCCAAAGTGATCAGCCTGGGAATGCCTCCGAAAACACATCCCAGTTCAGGTCTACGGTTCCAGGGGCTGGCGGGTCAGGAGGACGTCAGGCCCCGCCTTGGACCGTGATCTCCTGGGTCCCATCCAGCCGCAATGTTCCAAGTCCACAATGCAATCAGCACCTGGGACATCTTACTTTAGAAGAGTAGTTGGCGGTTCTTTGAGTCATTTGATATATGGGAAAGAGCTGTTTGCACTGCATTGGGCCCAGGGAAGTGGAGGCAGGAAGCCAGGGTATCTCCCCAAAGTGTGTTTCTCTTGGGGAAGAGTCTCAGCAGGGGGGGCTTGGAGCATAACCAGGTCAGTGAGACACCTAGTCAAGACGCTAAAGAAGTAGCAACGAGCAGGAGGCCGGGGCCGAGTCGGGCATCCTCAGTCCCATGGACAGCTCCCCACTGCGGGGGCACCGGGGCAGAGGAAATGCTCTGCCCTCAGGTCTGTGATGCGCTGGGAGTGCTCAATGCATAAAGGCTGGCAGTCTGCTCCGTTGGACCTCTGGGCCCATGAGAGAAGCAAGAAGGTATTTACACAGGTGCTGTTGAAACGACCAAAGCAAGCTCTTCTTCCCAGGCCTGGGCCTGAAGACGGGCAGATGGTCAGACAGCCAGGGGACTGGCAAGCTGGGCTGGGGCTGCAGTTACCGGGGGCACAGTCTGTTGGTTTGTGGAGACCCCGTCACCGCTGCGAGAAGCTCATCGGGTTGACTCTTAGAAATGGACAGGTGTCCAGAAGTCCAGCAGCCGTACCATAGAACCCCAGAGTC
Organism: Myotis yumanensis; assembly: GCF_028538775.1. NCBI lineage: Eukaryota > Metazoa > Chordata > Mammalia > Chiroptera > Vespertilionidae > Myotis > Myotis yumanensis. The sequence continues at coordinate 28,001,475 of NW_027223763.1, read as the reverse complement.
CCTGACAGGAAAGGGGGGGCAGAGTTTCAAGTGAGGGGGGAGGGTGATGGGGGACGCTCTCGTCAGGCCCCTCGGCTGTCTTTGAAGGGGCTGGGAGGCTATCGCCCTCAGTGATATGTGTCATCAGTGCTGGCGTCTGCCTGGCTCCGAGGGTCAGTGACGGTCGTAGGCAGTGGCGGCTGCAGGTGGGGCAGCTCCTCGGGCAGCAGCGCTATAATAGTAGGGGGAGCCTGGAAGAGAGAGAAGGCGGCATGGGGGCTGGAGGGCGACGTTGTGCCTGCAGCCCCATACCTAAGGCACATGCTCACAGGAAGGAAGGGGCTCGGAGCTCTGAGCAAAGAGCTCTGGGGAACGCACGGTTGTTCTGGCAGGGCCGGGCTTCCTGGAGGAAGCGGGTCAGGCTGGGCTTGGGGGACGGGACAAGAAGACTTGGACGTGGGGAGACTGGGTGTGTGAATGCGTGGAGCAGAGCGGGTAGCAGCCTGCCTCCTGGGACCCGCAGACAGGGCTCCTCCCACCTCCCTGGGCAGCTTTATTTGACTACATGCTTTGGTTGCGGCCTCCAGGAGCCCGGCTTTGTGTTCAAACTCCTTCCCAGGGATGAAAGAGCGCCAGGGGCTCTGGGAGACCAGCAGAGCCTTAGAGCCGCTGAGGTTAGAGATGCTAGGCCATCTCCTGCTTCTACAGGTAGGGAAACTGAGGCTCAACAAACCCAAGTCATGTGCCCAAAGCCACAGAGCCTCTCAGTGCCAGAGCCCGGCCTGGAACCCAGGTGTCTGCCCCTGGCTCAGGACTGTTGCCCCACAAGGCAGTTCACGGCCTGCTCCCCCTGCGCCGGAGGATGTGCTTGTCCAGGTGGACGGCAGCGGGGCCCTGTGAGCCGTCCTGGACCACGTGTCTGGTGCAGTGGGAACGGTAAGCTTCTTCATTCCCCAGGGGAGGTGACATGTATGGATTCTGAAATCTCACCCAAATCCAAACCAATCCTGGCAATTCTCCCCAATAACATGACAGCACCAATGCCTGGGGATTGCCAGTCAGGCTCCGCCACTCTTGGCTGAGTGACCTTGAACAAGTGGCTTCACTCCTCTGAGCCTCAGTTGCCTCATCTGTAAAATGGGTTCATAATAGCGCTGCCTGAGGGCACCATGACATAAGGATATAAAAGTGCTTTTCTAAGCCCTTTATATGCACGAACTCTTTACTTTCCACAACAAGCCTATCAGGTAGGAACTAGTAGTGTCCCATGCAGGGAGGAGGAAACAGGGGCAGAGAGAGTAAGCAGCTTGCCCAAGGCCATACAGCTTGTGGCACTTTAGCACCTGCCACCGCACCTCCAAGCCCAGCGCAGATGAGCAGATACCCTACCCCCTCACTGGGCCCCAGGAAGGCAGCAGTGACAGGGGCGGGGCGGCAGCGCCTTGCTGAGCTGTTCCCCACGAAGGCAAGGCCGCCAGCCCTGTGCCCACGTATTCCCGGAGATGGAGAATGCCGCTTCCTCCGTCACCTCCCTGGTCAGAGCCCTCACTCAGAGACAGCTGTCAGCCTCCCCTGCTCTCTCGTCTTCTCTTTTCTGTGGGCTGGGGGCTGTTAGGACATACGTGCCGTCCCTGCAGGCCTGGGCATGGCCCATGAGCAGGAAAACTGCAGGGGCTGCCCCCACAAACGGGCCTCGGGGGACAAGAAATGGAAGTAAGCCTGCGCAGAGGACCCTGGCTCAGCCCTCTGAGCCCCCACCCACCTGCCACCTCTCGCCCTCGGCTCTGACTCACTCCCCTCTCAAAGACTAATCTCTTGGCTGCGCTGTCCAGTGGCCTCAGCATGAGGGTTCCACGGCAGATCAAAATCGCTTGCCTTTACCGTGAAAGATGAAAACATCACCTCACAAAGCACTCTGTCTTCCTGGTGCCCATTAGACCGTCGTCTAAAATAAACTTGTCCTTTCTCTTGTCATTTTTCCTCTCTAATTCACATTATCATCAATTTACTTCCTGACACAGTCATTCCCGGCCCCCACTCACTCTCTAATCCCTTTAAAGCGGCCACAGGCACTCCCATTCTAATCCTAATCGACCACTGCTGCCTTTCTTCCCACCTCCTGCCCTGTCTGCCCTCGCCACCCCCTTTGCCTCCCCCCACCCCTGCCTAGTTCTAGTCTGCTGGGGGCGGGGGGGCATGGTGCTGGGTGGGCAGCTCCTGGGGAGGAGGCCCAGCGGGGAGGGAAGTTCTCCTGAGAAGTGCAGCTTCATTGGGTGGCACTGCTCATCCTTCCTCTGCTGGTGATTCTGTGGAGGAGGCTTCAACCCGGCCAGCCGAGGGTGGCAGGGGCGTGAGGGCGTGAGCACCGGGAGTGTGTACGTGGAGGGTCTCACCTGCTTCCACAGCTTCTACTGATCTAGCCGGAGCCTCAGAGCAGGGTCCCACACCCTGCACCCTCCCCAGACTGCAGACATCAGGCTACTTCCCCTGCTCCGTGGGACTCTTCCAGACAGAGCCTGGAGACACCCGTGGGAAAGCCAGGCTGGTGGGTGTGATGGGCCTGGGACTTCTCTGCCAGACTACGGTAGAGTGAGCCTGGCAGCCCGCTCATCTTCAGGACAGTGAGCCGCGGTTTTTAGCTCATTTTTGAATAAAGCTCCCGGAGTGATTACCCTCATTTCACACCGAGGCCCCGATTGCTTGGTGACCTGGCCATGATGCCCCAGGTTACAGACTTGGGCAGCACAGGGACCATTTCTCATGTTTGTAACTGCCCAGCACGGTTTAAACTGTTTCTGTTTTGTCTGTAGCATGAGGCCCGCCCTCTTTGGGTTGAAAGTCAGAACTCACCCTCCCAGCCGCCCTTGCTGCTAGTGCACAGGTGTGTCACCTGTCAGACAGGCTCTCTCGCCTGTTACCTCGATTGGGCAGGAGCAACTGGAGGAAACGGGCTGAGAGACTCCAAGCTGGGAGTGGGTGGCAGAGGCTCCGGGCTCCGGGCAGTTGGCAGGACAGAGCTCTCAAGCACCCTGGCTGAGCAGCAGGGCAGAGCGGGCAGCTTGGGGTGCCAGCTGGCAGCAGCAGGAGTGTTGACGCTAGAGCAGCCCTGGTGGTGTGGCTAGGTGTTGTCCCTGGCTGTGCATCCCACGCCTGTGTCATGGGTCCTCCCAGAGGTTCCGGGAGCCCCCCATATCCCTTAGCAGATTTGTTTTCTGCTTAAACCAGCCAAAGTGGCTTCTGTTGTTTGCAACCGAAAGCCTGACGGGTAAATACAATAACATGCTTTTCAGAAAATAGGCCATTGCTGTTCTCATCACATACAGGGTCTGAGTGTTTAGGATTCTCAAGGCCCCTTCCTGTGGAGAGATGAGGCCTCTCTCCCTGGTTGTGGTCCTGTTCAGACTGAACGGGTCAGGGAGAGGACCACGTCGCACACAGGGTAGGACTATGAGTCAGGGTGACTGAGCTTGGGTCCGCATTCTGCCATCTGCTTGCTGTGTGACCTCCACCGTACTCACCGAGCAGCCCCGGGTTGGGGAACCTCCAGGAGTCGTTGTAGGAGGGGTACTGAGGGTGGCTGTAGGGGCTCCCGGAAAACTCACTCCCTGCATGAGATGGGTGGGAGAGAAACAGAAAGCAAACGTCAAAGAAAGCTTGGAAAATGCCAACGGCATTTGCCTCTTACATAAACTGCAGGTACTTTCATTACCAACAAAGTCAAGTCCAGTGCACGCCCTTTTTAAGTGGACATCGGTCATTGGCATCATCTAGATTTCCCCAGTTTCTATTAGTGCAGTGGTTCTCAACCTTCTGGCCCTTTAAATACAGTTCCTCATGTTGTGACCCAACCATAAAATTATTTTCGTTGCTACTCCATAACTGTAATGTTGCTACTGTTATGAATCATAATGTAAATATCAGATATGCAGGATGGTCTGAGGCGACCCCTGTGAAAGGGTCATTCGACCGCCAAAGGGGTTGTGACTCACAGGTTGAGAACCGCTGTATTAGTGGAAGGGAATGTCAGCCTCTCACAGGTGAGCCGTGAAACTGCCCCGTGCCAGGTGTTCCCTGAGGTGCCTGGCCCACTTTGCAGGGGAGGAGACTGATGCCGAGGCTCTCTCACAAAATGGCCTCAGCACACGCACCAAGTCCTAAGCCTGGTTCTCAGCCACTCCAGGACCCCCGTGTGGATTTAGTTCCACTTCCCACGTGTTTGCCGCCTGGCTCTGCACTGCGAAGGCAAAGGTAACCTCAACTCTCGTCTGGCCTTGCCAGCTGAGAATCCAGAGGTGGCTGCATGTGGGGAGCTGGTATAGGGTTAAGCCTCGGACTGACCTGTGGGCAAAGTCACAAACAAGTCCCAGCTTAGAGGGCACAGTCCTCTTAGCATAATTAGGCTTGACCTTATGAGGCTCCCTAGATCTTATCTGGGAAGCTAATGGGCTGAGGGAAGTGCAGGAAGTGTAACTATGGTCAAAACAAGTGAAACTCACAAGAACTGTGTAACTATAGAAACCACTACCTTGTTTACCTCTCACTATAAAATAAAGGCTCAGCTTGCCTTGGGAGCTCTCTCTGTGGCCTCAGCCAGGCACAGGGAAGATCCACGGAGACTAAGGAAAGCTAGAGAGTGCTGAACGCTGTCTCTGTGTAAAACATTCTTCACCGACTCCGTCCACACCTTTGGGAACCCCTGGACCCGCTGGGGCTGAACCCCAGCAACTGCACCCCGGCCTCGGCCAACGGGGAAGACCAGACGTGAAGTCAAGCCCTCCGCCAGGAGGGGGCAGAGGGCACTTTGCTGAGATGGAGAGACAAGCCAGAGTCTAGGGGAGCACAGAAGAGGCAGTGGGTGGGCCTCCGGGCACTGGGTAGGGGTAGCTGTTTGCTGCTCTGGGCATGCTCAGGCAGGTGGACACCATGAGGAGTGTGAGGAGGCAGGTGGGGCTTGAGGATGTTCCTCTCGCCCAGCTGCCCACGGAGCAGTGATCTTGTGTCTGCAGCCCCAGGAGAGCCTCCTTACCGCCAGGCGTCACAAGGAGGGGAGTTCAAAACTCCTTCCCGCCGCCTGTCTGCCCTGCGGCTGGGAGCTCCCGGCAAGGGGGGGGGGGGGCGGGGAGTGGGGGGCCGGGTTTGGGCCTTACTCATTGCAGAGTCTCCCAGTGCCTGGCCCACGTAGTGTCAGAAGCTGGCTGCTGAGTGGTCTTTTATGCCACTGGTTACAGAGCACGTGGGCCCTTCCCTGGCAGTGGTGACAGGAGTTACACAGCCCACGGGACCACCCTCAGCCCAAACAAGCTCTCACAGGTTCTTCTTAAGGGTGCCAACGAGCCAAAGGGCAGGAGCCCTCAGCAGGGACCAGCCAGATGTCAGAACGGGAGCACTGCTCTGCCCCTGGCAGCCGAGGCCCAAATGCAGGGCCCGCGGGACTTGGTCAGGTGCGGCCAGAACAATAATGCAGGCCTGAGGGGCCAGGTGCTCCCACCCCGAGCCTAGCCGGCTTCCTCTCCACCTCCCCACTTCCACAGGCAACCACAGGCATGCGCGCGCACACACACACACACACACAGACACACACAGACACACACGCACGCACACACCACGTGCACTCCTCCCCAGACCTCTCTGGGGGCCACTCCCAGCCTGACAGGCTGAGCCTTCCAATTCTCTGTTTTTTATGCCTCAGTGGTCAGGGTGTCAGGTTCCGGCGTACTGAGGGAGAGCATGGTGACAGTGCCGGGCTGCAGCAGCCCAGCCTCGGCATATCCATCAGCGCCACAGCGCCTCCCCCTTCTCCTCCTTGGGGGCCCGGAGGGGGAGCAGAGAGACCGAGCAGCCTGGAGAAGGGGGACAACTGCTCTCTCCTCCAGGCTCCGGGCGCCCATGAAGCTGCCCCATCAGAGGCACTTCCTGACAGCGCCGCACCTGGGCCCAGGGCACCGACCACACGGCACGGGCCAGCCCTCCATCTTCATCTGACAGCATCGCGCCCGTCTGCCAGGCCCACCGACCCCCCACCCCTTTACCCTCTAGGAGCTGGAGATGGGGGCCCCTAGAGGTGCAGCTGACCCAAGACAACGATCACACCATAAACACCTTCTCTGATGACTGCCCAGCTCAGAGAACACCCTGGGCCCTTCACCTCTTCCCACCGAGTCACCTGTACTGGGGACTGAACCCTCCTCCTCCTGCCGCCCAGACATCTAGTAAAACCCGCTGTCCACCGAATGCCTTGCACAGCGGGTTGGTGTTTCCGCACATGGAAGGCGAGGGGAGGGGCCAAGCGCCATGTTGGGTGGTCAGTGGGTGGAGATGAAAGAATGTCCAAGAGCAGCACAGACCAGAGCCCAGGAATTCCACGGCGTCAGGCGCCATGAGACAGAGTGAGCAGCCAGTGAGCCAGTTTCCCCTGGAAGCGCCCTAGAAACCCTGGCAGGACATGGGACTCTCCCCCGAGGCGGGAGTGAGGGTTTGAGCAAGCACATCTTGTTGTCCAGGTGCCAGGACAACCAGCCCATGAGTGAGGGTAAGGGGTGGTGGGTTGGAGGGGCACTGAGTGAGGATAAGGGGTGGTAGGTCAGAGGGGCAGGGAGTGAGGGTAAGGGGTGGTGGGTCGGAGGGGCACTGCATGAGTAAAAGCAGGAGGTGGGACTAGGCAGATGGTACAGGATGGAACCCCAGGACACTTGGGACTGACTCCCCATCTTCAGCTGCCTCCACAGGACCAAGAACAGAGGGTTGGTCCCCTCTCAGGCTCATGGCCAGGATCACACCCACAGGTGTGCTCTATCCCCCACTCCTGCCCACAGCTGTCTACCCTGCAGGAGACGACAGAAAATGGCTCCAAACAGAGACGAGCTGGTTATAAAAGCCATGCCCCGGCCGGTGTGGCTCAGTGGCTTGAGCATCGACCCTGCACCGAAAGGTCACTGTTTCAATTCCCAGTCCAGGCACATGCCCAGGTTTCAGGGGTGTGTGCCCGAGGCAATGATTGATGTTTCTCTCTCTCTTTCTCTCTCTCTCTCTCTCTCTTTCTCTCTCCCTTCCTCTTTCTCAAAAATCAATAAAAACACATAAAACACTCAACGAGGTAACCATAAAGGACTGATTACAATGAAGGCGGATAGGGGGCCAGAAGGAGGCACGTGATGTAGCTGTCCTGGAGGACACGGGGAGGAAAGTCATCAGCGTCAGAGACGTTCCCGGTTTCCCCTTCACTAAAGGCTCGGAGATGGCAAGAAAGCCGAAGATTCCTAAACCCTCAGAAGTGACAGGTAACCCGGCACAGCATAGCTCTTAATTAACCCAAAACGACACCTGCCAGATGATGGGGATTTGCAGAGCACGCTGGGGGCCGACCCCGTCCGCAGATGGTGGGCGCCCACCTCTGCTCGAGACCTTGCCCGGCTGTGATTAACATACGGAAAGTCTTTCAAAGTGACTTCACAGCCAAGTCCTCTTTCTGCAGGGTGGAAACTTGGCTTTGAGAGAAACTGTTTGCAAAGAAGGAGGAGGAGGAGGAGGAGGAGGAACAGATTTGAAAAGGACCGTGAGATTTCTCCAGCTCCTCCCGTGGTTTTGCAGAACCACATGATGTGCTGTGGCTCGGGGTCTGTGGGTATCCAGTGCGCTGCCATCTATGGCTGCAGGGACCACAGTGCCCACACCGGCAGAACCCGCCTTTCAAATATGAATTTTGTATACATATTATATGTAATAGTGTCTATATGCTACTATATTATGTGTATATGTAATAATTTGTATCACATGCATATACTTACATACTCATGTATACAGGGTGGGGCAAAAGTAGGTTTACAGTTGTTCAGATGGAGGATAACACAAGAATTAATAAATAATGATACAAGAATCAACTGTTTCACATTCAACTGTAAACATACTTTTGCCCCACCCTGTATATGGATATGCGTACACACCACACACACACACACACACACACACACACACACACACCGTGGACTCTGGGGCTCTGTCAAAGCTCTCTGAGTGACCTTGATCAAGTCCCTTCTCACCGAGCCTCAGTTTTCCCACCTGTAAAAGCGGTGTATATGGGAGAGATTTAAACAATTGACCTCAAAGGGCTTTCAGCGCTAAGATTCTCCCCTGTTCTGTCTGCACTGCACCCAGCCCGAGCCCGGCCCCTTGGAGGCCAAGGCTCCCCAGCCTCCCTGTCTCCAGAGCAAGGCCTTCCAGGCTCCCAGCAGGGAACGCAGAACCAGAGCGAACCCAGTAAAGGTCAGGCCTGTCTGCGCGGCTGCCCGCACACAGAGCATCGATCCGTTCCTGGGAAAAACCTCTTCTCTCACCAGCTCGGGCCAGCCTCGAAGGCGTTCAGAAAAACACAGGGAAGAGAAAAACCGAGAGAGAGGGCGAGAGTGAGGGGAGAATGCAGAATGTGTCTCGTGCCTGTCTCTCCGGGAGAGCCTGCGGACTTTGCAGTTGGACGGCGGTGCTGGGCGGCCACAGCGAGACGGGGCTGGAGCCCAGGCTGAGCCCAGCTCTGCTCTGACCAGCCATGGGGCGGCGGGGTGACGGTTCTGGGCCTCAAGGTGGTCCTCTGGTGAGTGGAGGCTGTTGTGCCTTCAGCCCACTTCCTGCTGCCTGCACTACAAAGACCTGAACGCAAGGACCCATCAGGGAACTCGGGGAAACCACCCAACTGTCATCGTACAGCGCCCTGCCACACACCCGGCAAGGACCAAGCCTGTGAGTACTGCCTGAAGCCCCGTGGTGGCATTCAAGACCTTGGTTCCCAAGGAGTTTCCCAGCCATGCTGCCAGGGCCCCGCATCGGCCCAGCCTGAAAGCCCTGCTCCAGGCCCTTCCTCTCATGCTCCACGGGCCCATCTCCACCCGCGCACGCTGCTTCCTTCACCTGAAATGCTGCCTTCCTCCCCTGCCTCGTGTCTGATCCCCTGGCTTGTCAGGACCCAGCTCTGATACCGCCTGCTCCAGGAAGCCTTCCTGGATTGATTGTTCCAGCTGAGAAAGAGCATTCTCTCACTCCCCCGAGCCCGAGCCCTCGTCCACCCCTGCCCAGACTCAGGTGGTTGTGACTCTCCTCCTTCCCCTTTTGGTGAGTCTGTGGGAGGAACCAGGACTGATCACATGTGCCTGACAGGTGCCAGCAGCCCCCGGGCCCCAGCACAGGACCCTGCCACAGCACAAGTGCCGGCTGAGTGAGCGCTGCCTGTGCCGACAGGTGCTCCTTGAGCCAGCCCCGCTCATCGTCAGACTGAAACAGGTGCAAGAAAGTAGTCGTGGAACCCTGGTCCTGGATTTTTGAAAGAAGCATGAGACAGAGAGACAGAGAAAGGCAGAAAAACACACAGGAAAGAGAAGTGGGCTGTGTTCCCTGCGGAGCCCTGGGCGCAGGCCCCACAGCAGGAAAGGGACCCTGAATGGTGCTCAGCTCAGGGGCTAGGGCCTCTCTAGGCCTCCTGTAACATAATGACAGCAGCAAGGTCCGCTCACCCCAAAAGAGCAAAGAGGCTGTTTTGTTTTGTTCTGGGTGTGTGTGTGTGTGTGTGTGTGTGTGTTTTAAAGCAAACACCACTGATAATTGGAGCTCAAAGGGAGTAGGTCCAGACCTAATTCCATGGGGCTGCAGCTGGGCTGAAACCCTGGGAAGGCTTCCCCTAGGACTCACTTGGCCATGGGAAGACGCTCAGTCCAGAAACCGGAAGACTTTCTCCGAGTGACCAGAGTGTGGCCAGAGGCCGCCAGCCTGCAGTCTCAGCTGCCAGGCGGCAGGTCCCAAGACTTCCGATGGAATAACACTGAACTGTATTCCCGAGAACATCCAACTCCCACATCTGTGACGGGTGTCTAATCAACTCACTACTCCATGCAGAGCTCGGTGCTAGCGCCCCCCCTTCCCTGCCCAGGCCTCAGGACACTCCCTGCATCTACGGGGACTCTTAGACCCAGAGCTAGACATTCGGTAGCAGCAAAGGGCAAGGCAGGTGTATGAACAGGGCCGAAGTTATAACTTGTCCTGGCTGGGGTATCCAGGAAGGCTTCTTATAGGAAGTGGCTGTGATCTGGGCCTTGAAGGACATTGAAGCTGTACCCTTTAGCAGGTTACCGCACTCCGTCCCTATGCACCTTTCACCGGTCTCAGCTGCATTCTGAGAAGTCAAAGTGCACTGTCCCTGTCCCCACGGGAAGGGGCCCGGGGGCGAGGCCCGTCTCCAGCTCCTCAAGAACAGGAGGCAGTTCAGCAGGACACAGTGTGCCCTAGAGTAGAACAAGCCACTGAGGCCTGGCTCTCCTCTCTTCCAACTCCCTGACATGGCAACTGCTCATGTAGGACACTGGCTGATAACCCCCTAGACAGCTCCCAGCCACATCATGATTTTATAAGTAATTGTGAAAAGGTTGACATTCCACACAGGTACCGAGAGCAGCAGTGGCTGCCACTCTGTGTTGATCACGGAGGTGATAGAAGACTGCAGGCCAGTCCCAGTCAAAGGCCCTCCGCCATTTAGCTGAGTGACCTTGAGACTTCACTTTACCTCTCTGAACCTGAGTCACTGTTTGCAGTGTGGCAGGTCAGCACTCACAGGACTAGGTAATATCAACGATATTCCAAAGTCTTCTGTGAATCAAAAAGTGTGAGGGACTGTTTGATGCTTAACTCAGTCCTTGCACATAGCACGTGCTCTGTGTGACTGTTGGAAAAAACAGATGCACTGGGGCTTGTTGCTTCTTTTTTTAAATCCTCACCTCAGGACATGCTTATTGATTTTAGAGAGAAGGAAAGAAAGAGAAAGAGAGAGAGAGTTAGAGAGAGAGAGAGATCAGTTGCCTCCCACACACACCCCAATGGGAATCGAACCTTTCAGTCCACGGATTGACACCCCAACCAACCGAGCCACACCAGACAGGGCTGGGGTGTTTGTTAATGAAAATGATTTCTTTCCCCCCACATTTCAACAAGTCCTCCAAATTCTTGATTATAGGGAAAGTCTTGAACTATCTGTCTCTGCAACTGTGATCGTGAGCGTGTCCCTTTCAGGTTCACTTAGCCCGGACCCTGGCGGGGTGGGAAGTAGACAAGATGGGTTTCCAGTCTGTTTGCCACTAGGAATACTCTTTCTCCCTCACTCCTGCCCAAGTGACCCTTTGCTCGCTTAAATGAGACCAACCCACTGCCCCTTTAAAGTGTTCTATGAGGCCTTTTGTGGGCAAAGGGACAAGTCCCACCTGGCTGCCTATAAAGCTGAAACAAGTCCCCAGCTCCCATTACCAGCTCCCGCTTAAAACACGGCCCCAGCCCCCGCCAGCTTGGAGGCCCTCCAACCTCCCGCACGCTCCCAGAGCCTCGGGGCCTCCTCTCAGCCCCATGTCAGCCCAAAGCTGAGTTACTTTTCTGTGGCCTAGACCTTGGCCTGTCCCTCAGAGCAGCCAGGGGTCCTCCTCTGAAGAAATCGCCTCCCCCTGGCTGGGCCCGGCTCGGCAAGGAGTCCGGAGCGTCCCCACCGCTGACTAATGAAAGGAAGGTGATGGTGTCATACCTTGCTGGGAAGTCACGGTGCTAGTCCCGACCTGTGCCGCCTGCCATCAAATTTTAATGCTGCTGCTGACATGTTTATGGAATGCCTCACCCAGTGTTTGTGAGAAGACCAGACAAGATTTACCTCCACAATTACCACCTCGAAGCGCGGGCTTTGCTGTGCACTGGGAGCTCAGCAGCACAGAGGCCCTGAGCCCCAGTGCGCCCCCAGGAACACACTCCATCCCACACACCTCCAGCCTCCACGCACAGGGCTTAGGGGAGGCGGAGATGAATCAGACACGGTCCCTGCCCACCAAGAGCCCGCAGTCTGCGGGAGGGGACAACACACACATAAATTACTCGGATCCCCGGTGGCGGGGGGCCAGACCGAGGATACAGGTAGGAGAGGCAGCCTGGGCAGAGGAGGGTTGGGAAGTTATTTCTCTATCAACGTCAGGGTCAAGAACGAGGCCAAAGAGGTTGCTCTGCTGGGCCATCTGGCAGCTCCTGCTCTGCTGCCCGCTCCTTGGCCTCGAAGGGCTCCGAGGGCACCCCACCTCCCTGCTGCTGGCCTCAGGGTCTCAGTAGCCCCCTCTCCTTCAGGACCTGCACCCCCTTTAGTCCTTGGGGTGCCCTCTCCTGAGGCTGCCTTGGAGGAGATGCAGCCTCCCAGCTCCTCACCTTTCCTCACCAGGTCAACAGCCCCTTTCTCTTTATGTTGTGCTGTTCTCCCACAGTGGAGCGGCCCAGAGGGCAGGAGTCACGTGCCGTGACCCAGGCTGGTGGTTCTCAAACCTTGCTGCCCATTAGGATCATCTGAGGAGCTTAAGAAACCCAGGAGACCAGGCCAGCCCTCTGTGAATCAAAAAGTGTGGGGACTACTCGATGCTTAACTCAGTTCTTGGCACACGGCACAAGGGCTGCATGACTGTTGAAAATGCACTGGGGCTTATTGCCTTTTTAAATCACCTGAGGACATGCTTATGGATTTTAGAGGAAGGGGAAGGGAGAGAGAGAGAGAAACATTGATCAGTTGCCTCCCACACACACACACGGACGAGGGATGGAGCCTGCAACCTTTCGGTGCACGGATTGACGCCCAACGAACTGAGCCACACCAGGCAGGGCTGGGGCTTGTTTTTTCATGAAGATTTTTCATTAAAAAATGAGTAAAATCAGCATCTCTGGCTGGGGTCAGGGGTGAGTATTTGTCCAAACTTCTGAGATGCTTCCCTGGGCAGCCACCACCATTACTCAGCAAACTTGACAAGGCACATGTTCTGTGGAGGGAGCTGAGTCAGGGCCACCCCTCAGGCCAGTTCTCACAACTGCCAAGGTTGAACCCGGAGGCAGGGGCCCCGGTGAAGTCCCACCTGCAAGGCCCCTCCCCAGTCCAGGCCTCAGTTTCCCCATGAGAGCAGTGAGTAGGTCAGCCCTGAAGTTGGCTATGCTGATGGAGATCTCTCCTTCCCTAAAGCAAACTTCCATCTGTGTTTTCTGGGACCGGCCCACAGATCTGGCTGAGAGGTGGCTTTGTAGGGAGGGACCTGGGAGGAGAGGGGGTGTGATATCGGGGGCCAAGGAAGGAGGAGTGGAGAAGCCTCCTACAGGAGCAAATGCAGGGTTAGGTGGAAGAGCCCACAGGAGTGCTGGGGAGACCCTGTGTGTGTCTATCTCCATGCAAGGCACACAGCGGTCAGTATTTCATCCACCTATTCATTTCCCAAGATATTCACTGAGCACCAGGCATTGTTGCAGACACTGAGGATACAGCCGTGCACAAACCAGATAAGGTTCCTGCCCTCAGAGAGCTTATACTTTAATGGTATAGACAACAAACAAGACAAATAAATAAAAATAAAGCATACAGTGTGTGGTAAGGAGAAAACATAAAGCAGTAACATTTCAGGTAAAGTGACTAGGGATGGCTTCACTGAAGAGGTGACTTTTGAATATAGTGATGAAGGAAGTGAGAGGTAGTATGTGAGTATCTGTAAGAAGAGCACTCTAAACAGAGGGAACAGCACGTGCAAAGGCCCTGAGGCAGGACTGTGGGTGGTGTGTTGGAGGAGCAAGGAGGTGAATGAGGCGGTCTGTTGGCTGGAGAGAAGTAAGGGGTGAAGAGGTAGAAGATAAGGTCAAGGAGAGAAGTATAAAAGCGGAGATCATATCAGGACTTTGGCCTCTACTCTGAGTGAGCAAAGAGGGACATGACCTGACTCAGATTTTAACAGGCTCACTCTGGCTGCTATGCTGAGAATGTACTAAAAGGGACAAGAGTGGTAGTCGGGAGGCCATTAAGGAAGCTGCTGCAAATATTTATTGAAAGACTGACCCACACACAGAGTGAGCACCTCTGGCCATTGGAGCCTAATGCCTGGAGGCTGGGAAGGGCCAGCTGTGTGGTCTTGCAGGCAGATGGTCTGCTGGCCAAAGCCAAGGACACTCACGGAGTGAGGCCAGATGGGGGCTGTTGGGTGGAGGGGAAAGTACCTTGGGTTCTAGTCCTGGCTCCGCATGACCTTGGGACATGCCCTTCTTCTCCCTGAGCCTATAACAGAAGTGAACACCAAGGTGCCTACTAGGTTGTGGTGAGAAGGGGTGTGGCAGCAGGAAGTGGTCCTGTCTGGTCCTGCCACACACCAGGAATGCGGAGGGTGATGCATCCCATCTCTCCACTAGGGGGAGCCAGGGAGAGTCTTCCTGGAGCAGAAATGCAGTTTGCAGGCCCCAGTCGGGCCTCATCCAGGGAATGTCAGAGTCCCCTGCACGGCCCTCTGGGGTGGGAATGGATGTGTCCCTGAGCTGTCCTCAGAGGGTCTGTCTGGATCCTGTGTTGGCAGGACCTGCTCTCCAAGAGACGCTCAGAACAGCCCGAGGGCAGCTGTTGAGAGGTTGGTACATGGAGACCTAAAGTTCCACCAGGTTCATGCCAGGGTCCCAACAAACAAACCAAAGGGCAGGTGAGAAGGAAAAGCACATGGAAATGAAGTAACCCCTGGCTCAAGGCGTTTGGTCTGAAGCAGGCAGGCTGGATGGCTTTTAGTTCATTCTTCACATCTGTGTGTCTGTGTGTGTGAATGTGTGTGTGAATGTGTGTCTGTATATGTCTGTGTGTGTGAATGTGTGTGTCTGTGTGTGTCTATGTCTGTGTGTGTGAATGTGTGTCTGTGTGTGTCTATGTCTGTGTGTGTGAATGTGTGTCTGTCTATGTGTGTGAATGTGTGTCTGTCTATGTCTGTGTGTGAATGTGTGTGTCTCTGTGTATGTGTGGGTGTGTGTCTGTCTATGTGTGTGAATGTGTGTGTGTGTCTGTCTACGTCTGTGTGTGTCTGTCTATGTCTGTGTGTGAATGTGTGTGTCTCTGTGTGTGTGTGTGTCTGTCTATGTGTGTGAATGTGTGTGTGTCTGTCTATGTCTGTGTGTGAATGTGTGTGTGTGTGTGTGTGTGTGTGTGTGTGTGTGTGTGGTGTTTATCTTCCCTCTTGGCCCACACGTTATTCAGTGTGGCTTCTCCAGCCTTCAGGAGCATCTGCTCCGTGCCCGACTCTGTGCTGGGGGCGAGGGGTGTTATGGTGCAGCGGAGGCTCAGGCTCAGGGGCCCCCTCTGCTCCCCAGGCAGCCAGGAGCCAGCGGGTCTCTCTCATCTCCCCACTTATCTGAAAGCCAAAAAGACTCAGAAAGGTTCCCTTAAAACAGGCAAAGGGGGCAGGGCAGCCATGTAGGGGAGAGCAGGTTGTTCACCGCAGAAGGACCACCAGCTGTGGGCATGTGAGATCCATCCTGCTCTCCACTCACCAACCCTGAGTCCTGGTGTGGGCTGCCTCCCCTCCTGGGGGGAAGGAGCAAGGTCCCGAGAAAGAGCCTGGGGAAACCTTAGGTAAGCCCGGTGGCTTCCCCTCTTCCTCCCACAGTCGTTTCTTCACTTTGTGTCACACGTCAGGGGGGACGTAAGGATGGACACAGTGGATCCCCAAAGGCAGTCATAGCTGGGCCCACTGGGTTCTCATTTCTTTAGCCCCGAGGATGTGCTGGGCATGGGAAGAGGCACAGACTGCCTGCAAGGTGGCATCGCCGGGCCTGTCACGGTCAGGGAGGAAGCGTGGCTGGCTCTCGGGGGCCTGCATTTTCTCTTATTGGAAGGGCTCTGGGGCGAGCAAGACTGGACTCTGTGACTCTGTGTGGGCTGAGGCCTCCGCCGCTTCCTCTGTGAAGCAGGTAAACATCCACACTGGCGTGGTGGGGTTACTGCGAGAGCGGGCAGCTTGGGAAACGAAAGGCAGTCAGCACAGGGCCTGCCTGACAGAAGTTCCCACTAGATGTCCATTACTCGGGCCTCTTCCTCCCTCCTATTCTGGATGGCTCCGGAGGAAGACCATCAAGATGCCTCCACCATAACAATTCAGAGACTGAGGTCCAGAGGGGGGAGGTGACTTCCCCAAAGGCTAGTAAACCTGGAGGAAGACTGAGACCCAAAGGTGCTGAGTCCTGGTCCCAGGTGCCTGCCTGCACCACACACCTCTCAGCCTCCCCAGTTCTCCTTCACAGCTGGAGGGATCCTGGGCATAGACTCGGCAGTGATGTTGCAGGTGTGCGGGAAGGAGAGCAGGGATATGTTAAGGTCAACCCTGGAACACAAAGAAGAGGAGCCGGCAGGACTTGAACTTGCCCCTTATGGATGTGCAGGTGGGAGAAGGCACCCCAGAGTTCCCGCGGGGACACTCTCAGAACCCACCGGCCACGGGATCCCTGCGCCCCAGCCAAGCCCTGAGTTGGAGGCCACCCCTCCACCCTCACTGCCCCATTGCCTGGTGGACCTGAGCCCTGGCCAGCCTCCCCCACCAGCCCACTCGCCCGCCTGCCTCCTCAGTCTGGCCAGCATGGTGGCAGGCCCTGCCTGCTCCCCGGGGAGGCTGCCGCCAGGCCTGATAGCGCTGACGGAGGGAGGGAGGCCGCCAAGCTGTCAGTCTGGAGGTGCCCCTCGGAGCCCCTCCTGGCTGGAGCGAGGAGGGTGGGCCGGTGCTGGAGCTGGGCTGTCAGGGCCTTCACAGAGACAAGGCCAGAGAGGCGCTGCCTGACAGCTCGCCCACCGAATTAGGACCATTTGCATGCTAATTTCCAGCGCTCTAACGGGCTGGCATGCTGGCTGGGTGTGTAGCGTGTACAGAGAGAGGCGCAGTGGCCTCCCCACCCGCGATGGAACAATGCTTGACTGATCTAGCTGCGTTAACGAGCAAATTATGGTAATTTTGTTATTACAAATGCATAGAAATTTCCAAAGCAGGCAGCCATTCAGGGCAGCTCCCTGCTCCTCCCCGCTCCTAAGTACGGAGCCTCCTGTTTGTACACAGGGGCCTGGCACCCGTGCCAGGGATGGAGATTTGCAGGGACCAGGCTACCCTGGAGCTTCCCGGGGAGACCCAGGGTGAGCTGGCCACAGGCCAGAGCCTCCCTTCCGGTCAGCAAGCAAACCCTTGGCTCCTGCACCCCACACACCTCACCCTCTGCTGTCCCCCAGGAGTCCGGGGCCTAGAAATCCCACAAGCCACCACATTCAAGCTGGGTTCTTTCCATTCTGAGCAGGTAACATGGGCGATTCTCCTCAGAGATACTCCTGGGTCTTGCGAAATTCAATTATTTCTGTGCTCAGCACTCAGGAGGAGCTCGGGGATTGTCTGATGACTGACTGAGTGAATGAGTGAAGGAAGAAGAGAGGGAGGAAAGAAGGATGTGAATAAGGGAGGGAGGGGGAGACTACTAAAGAGTGAGAGTGGGGAGGAAGGGAGGCCAGAACTCATCTCACAAATGAGGACAATTAAGAGAGACACCACCCGGTCAGCTCACTGGTGGTGTAACTAATCCAAGACCTAACCAGAGGAGTTCATCTGGCCCCTGGCAACTCCCTCTGGAGTCTGTAATGGTCCACTGTCGAAATCACAATTTCTCCCAGCTTTTCTAGTGATCTTTTTGATTAAAAGTATGTTTTTGGAAGTGAGCTCTGGAATATACCCAGGCAGAAACTATTTCCAAGAATACGAGCTGCTCCCAACAGCGAAGCGCGGGTAGTTCCAGGCACAGGGCCCTCTCAGAGCCCGGGCGCGGTGGTGGGGACCTGTTGGAAGCCAGTCCCCTCGCGGTGGGGCCGGCAGCTCCCCGAGCCTCTCCGTGTGACCCATCGGCAGGCCTCCTGTTGGATGACGGGGATTTCAGGTTCGGGCTGGTGTTATTAAAAGGTCAGGAAGCTGCCTCCAATCATTTTGGAAGTCAGCAGCGAATAAACCATCCATTACAGAGAAGCACAGCGCCAGGGAAGGTCTGCTCCAGGTGGCGGAGGAAGCCTGCGCCGGCCAAGCTCACAGCCAGGAGTGGGAAGCAGAGACCGACACACCAGCCGAGACTTTATAACCTCAGCCGGGACACGGCCAGATTTTTCTATTTGTCTGGTTTTCTAATTGGGTCACAACTTCCAGAGGGAACCCGAACCCAGGGAAAGGAAACACTCACTCCGTCTTGTCTAGCTGCCTGACTCTGGGGAGAAACAGAGCGTAGAGGACCCGGGCCTAAGCATGGCCTGTGGGTCCTGGCAGAACCTCTGGCGGGTGCTGGGTAGACCCTCCTGCATCCCAGGAGACGCTCTGCAGCTGGCCAGGTCCCAAGAAGCATACGAGAGAGCAGGTGGGGCGGGGGGGGGGGGGGGATTAGGAAGTGGGGGACGTTGATATTTCCCACTAGCCCAGAGGGGACAACAGGGCAGGCTGCTACCACAGCAAGAGCCTGGCTCTTCCTCTGACATGCCGTGTGACCTTGAACAAGTCCTTTCCTTGGCCTCATCCGTGCACTCCCAGGCTGAGTTCTAAACAGCGGTAGCGTCCAGCCCTGTCCACCCATGACGGAAGGAGGAGTGGAGTCCCCCACGAGGCGCGAGTTAGAACAGACCCCTCCGCACACCACACAGATGCGCCCCAACCTAGGCCTTCAAAGCTCCTCCTTCAGGCAGACTCCCCCATTCCAAGGGCAAGGCCCTCAGCCTGGACCTCTGCTGAGTCACTGCCTTTGCTGCGGTCCCATTCCCTGCTCTACATTCCCCCCAAAACGTCCTGGTGCTGTGGGTGGCCCATGTCTGGTCTCCAGCTTCCAATGCCCCTGCAGCCATTTTTTTTTTGGTCTCTGGCTCCTTGTCGGGGAGTTCTCTTTCCAGGAATTCCCCACCCAAAGTGTTCCCAGAAAGTCTGCATGTTCACAAAGCCCTGATGGGAAGAAAGTTCCAGGAACCCTGGGGATTCGCTTCCATTTGAGACTCCTCTGTACAGACCCGGTGCCCCCCGGGGCCTCTGAGCTGCCCCTGCTGCCGCTTCTCTCCCGTCACACAGAGGAAGCCATCTCTAATGTTAGCACGTGTTTCTGAGAGTCAAGCTCCAATCTGGCAAAGCCCTCCCCTCGCCATCTGCATCCGACCACGCGCCGGCTGTGTGACCGTCACCAAGTCACGCTTCCTACGCCTCGGTTTTCACCTCTGTGAAGTGGGACGAATGGCCATGCCCTCCTACCACTGCAGGGGGGACCTCCGAGGCCACACACCGCAGAGGCCTGCACACAGTAGAGATCTGTCCAGACGGGGGGTCCCTATTCTTCGCATCGTTGTGGACAAGATCTCAGAATGGCCATGACTGTCGAGCATCCTGGACCATGCCCAGGGCGCCCGTGACCTGAGCGGGCTCTTTAGACAAAAGGACATGATAGCACAGCTGTCATTTTAAATTTCCCTGTCCTCCCTCTTTCATCCCTCTTGCTCCTTTCGACTCCACTCCTTCCCTCTTCCTTTCTCTCTTTTTTCCACCCTGGATCTAAGTCTCCCCGATCCGGGTCCTTTATTTGTGCCGTTCACATAGACTCCTTATAAAGAAAATTCATTTGTTCAGGGTCACCGCGTGGTTTTTCATTAAAAACAAATTACCCGCATTCAGGGAGGACATCTGGGCTTCGCGGGTCCCATTAATGACTATATTTCCAGCCTCCCGGCCCGGTTGGGCTCCCCTTGCCTGTCACCCTGCGTTCCCGGCCCCGGGAGGACAATGAGAATGACAGTCAAGTGAAAGGGAAAACATGAGGGATGAGGGCGAGAGGCGAGTCCCCCGAGAGGGGAAGGAGGGAAAAGTGAAAAAAATAAATAACTCAAACAGAGGGTAACAAGGGCCATTGTCTCGGCGTCTTCCAGAGGAGCCAGAGCAAATATTGGAGGAGCGAACGGGGGCGTGGAAGTCGGCTGAAGCCTGTTTATTACGCAGCTGGACTCTGGGCCTCAGCTCTGCACTGGACAGGGTAGGGAGGGGCATGCTCATATTCAAATAAATGCCACCTACATGCATTGAGCGCCTACTGTTTGCAGGACCTGGGCAGGTGTTCTGAGCCCTGGACCCTGCAGGGCGCTGTCTCTTACCAGGGCCCTAACCAGGACTCAACCCCACAGCCAGGCAGAAAGGCCACCCAGCAGTCTTGGAAGACCCTCTGGCAAGAAGTGGCGCTCGGAAGCAATGCAGAAAGAGCCCCCAAGCCCCGGGGGCTCGGGGTCAGGCTGCTCTGCCACTTCCTGTGTGGCCAGTGCTGAGGCCAGCGCCCCTGCAGCTGCTCTGTAAAGCGGTGCGCACCTGGGCTGCAGCCCTTGGCCAGTCCTGAGGGTTTAGCAGCTCCTGGAAGCTGACTGGCCATCAGGACTTAGGGCCCAGTGCCCAGCAAGGTCACCCGTTCTCCTCAGGACACCCACACTCCTCTCTGCCTCAGGCCAACCTGCCCCCACTTCGCTGCCCTCCTCACAGCCCAGACTTGAAGGGAACCCGAAACCATTTGCTGCCCACTTAGAACAGAGGTGGCAGGGAGCCCTCCAGTCCAGCCCGGGGGTGACACCAGCAGGCAGGGAAGTCACAGCCTGAGAAGCCCTTGAATGGCAGGACCAGAAGGCCCCCTACAGAGCATCCAATCCAATCTCCCCGAGCTCCCGCCTCCTGTTTTAAGCGAGAGCAGGAGGTTCCAAGGCCATGTCCCCCCTGCATGCTCTGGTCGCTGGAATCAGAACCCAGGTCTCCTAAACTCCAGTGGAACCGTCATGCTTTCCATCTGGAAGTCATTGCTTTTGCAACTGTTTTCTTCCCACTGCAGCAAACATCTCATCCGAGTCTCTCCAGTCCCAGAGTCACTTCAACGCAGGGTTCCCGGGGCCGGTCACATAGACTGTCCAGATCAGACCATTCCAGGCCCTTGTGCTCCATCCTGGGAGGCACAGCAGCCTCACCTCTGACCCCATCCAGATCTGCAGGCAGAGCCTGCCACCTGTCAAGGCTGCAGTTTGTACCGCCTCAGGCCCCAGAGGTTTCCAGGGGTTGAGGCTTCGGTGCTGGAGGAGGCCCAGCCTGCCCTTCCTGCTCGTCCCTGTCACCTCCCCAAGGCTTTGGTCACACCCTGATGCCCATGCAAGGTTGATTTTTTTATGTTTCCCCCAATTAGACTGTGAGCTCCCTGAGGGCAGGAGCTGAGTCTGTAACACCGCTCCTAGCTCAGAACTGGCACCCAGTGTCTCTAAGGAAATGTTTGAAGGATGAATGAATGAACAAATGACCAGCCACCTGCCGTTTCATCCTAGCCGTGCCTGGCGTTCCTGGGGTCAATTCCATGTTCCTCGTGTGGCAGAGTGACTGGAGGCCACGAGAGGGCAGCAAAGAGTCAGAAACGATCAACAGGTAGGCGACTTCTGCGCATCCCTGGTCCACCCGCCCAAGGAGGTGCAGAGGGTGGAAATGACAAGACAGATCACACATTGAGGTCTGGCTGAGCTCGGCCACAATCCAGGCATTCGCTTCCCAGCCTGGTGCTGAGGCCCCAGCCCCCAAGCCTGCATGCTCAAAGTCGGGAGGGGCTAAAGGTGGACAAAAGAAATCCACATCTCCTCCCCTCCAGACCTGTGCCCTCCCTGCCTCACAGGCCTGGGGCCTCAGTTACTGCAGGCAAGGCAGGCTCAGAGAGGTCTTGCAGCTTGTGCAAAGTCACACAGCTAAGCAGTGGTGAAGCCACATGCCTTCCACAGTAACCCCCCCTCTCCCCTGCCACTTCTCCTGGGGCAACTCCATGACTCTCCCTCTCTCTGGGCCAGGCCCTGCCCCTGCACTCCTGACCTGCTTTGCCACTTGTCTGCAGAGGGACTTTGCCTGGATGTCTGCTTGGCCTCCAAAAGTTGACAAGTCCAAAACCTAATCGTGCTGGCCACCAGCCTTCTCCTCAATCAGGCCCCCTTCCCGCCAACCCCATTCACCCAGCCTGGGCTGGCGGCCATGCCCCCACCCGTGTGAACCCACTGCACCACTGGGCTCACCCCCTGCCTCCTCTTCAGATGGCCAAGGACACCTGCCACAGCCTAGCTTAAGGCCCCCCTTCTCCAAGAGACCTTTTTCAATCAGACCAACCCCAGGTGCCTCTCCGTTCCCCAGACCTGCAGCATTCAGCGTCTGCCCCACTCCTGCCTGGAAACACTTTTGTGGGTTCTCTAATTGCTGCTCCCACTGATCCATGGGGTATGAGCTCTGCTGGGCAGTTCTCAATTTAATGCCAACTCGGCCAGGCCAGCTTTAGGCATGCCAGTTAGGCTTGTCTTCTCACCACTGCACCCAGCTCAGTCCCCTCTATAAACAATCAGCAGCATCATGATAAAGAACACCTATACGGCACTTGATATGTGCCAGGCAAAGTTCTAAGGCTTTTTACACATAGTACCTCATTTCATGCTCACTCTTATTGCATCATCCCCATTTCACCGAGGAGGAGGAAACGAGGGCACAGAGAAGTTACATCACTTGCCCCAAGTCACACAGCTAGTGAGAAGCAGGTCGGTGATTCAGAACCAGGCAGAGCCCTTGCCTGTTTCGCCAGGCCGCTGTCCAGCATCCTCGCTGCATGTGCCAGCATTGGGCTGAGCTCTCACTGCAGCCCAGCCCAAAGCCCCCCTTCTTATTTCAACGGGGCCAGGCACTCAGCCAGGAACTGCGGCACGGCGGTGAACAGACAGACACAGCCTGTGACTGTGCAACCCTGTGGACTGCACAGACCTGAGGGGAAGGCACGCAAGGAAGGAGTCAAGCACTGATTAAATTCCTTCCATTGTGCTTAGAATCACGAGTGAAAAGAACAGGACGCTTTAAGAGAGGAGTGGGGGGGTGGGCAGCTGGCTTAGATGGTGTGGTAGGCAGAATAACAGCCCCCCACCTCAGACGCCTACGTCCTAACCCTGGGACCTGTGAGCATGGTAGGTTTTGTGGCAAAGGAATTAAGGTTACTAATTAGCTGACCTGGAGATAAGGAGAGTATCCTGGTTATCCAGGTGGGTCCAATAAAACCCCAAGGATCCTTATGAGTGGAAGAGGGAGGCAGGAGAGAGAACCGGCGAGGTGGCGTGAGGATAAAGACTCGGCCCCATGTTGCCAGCTTTGCAGATGACGATGAAGACGGGGCCGCGAACAAGGGATCTGGGCAGTATCTACACGCTGGAGAGGGAACGACCCTCCTCTGGAGAAGGAGCACAGCCCTGCCTGCCCCTGGGCCTTAGCCTGTGAGAGCCTGGCCTCCAGAACTGAGAGGCGGCAGATTTATCCTGTTTTAAGTCACTTGTTTGCGGTAACTCACTTCAGCAGCGATAGGAAACGAATACATTTGGGGTCAAAGGGAAGACCCCTCTGAGGAGGTGAAACCCACAGGGATGAGAAGGGGCAGGGCAGGCTGGGCCAGTCACGTGGGAGCAGCGGGGCGGGGACGCGCCCTGGAAGCAGAGGGAATCGCACCTGCCTCTCCTTCCTCCTGCCAGGGTGCAGCCGGCCTGTCTCTGCTCGCCTCTTACTGCTGTTCCAGACCCCCTCACTGGCCCAAGCTCCTGCTCCACCCTCACCCTCACCCTCACCTCCTACTGTCAAGAAAATAAAGCTGTCAGTTAACTGAGAAATTTAATTGAAAGGCACCTACAAATGATGTGTCCCAATCCATGGCAAGTAGAGTGCCAGGACTGGAAGGACCCACCATACTCCTAGGGCAGTGATGGCGAACCTTTTGAGCTCGGCGTGTCAGCATTTTGAAAAACCCTAACTTAACTCTGGTGCCGTGTCACATATAGGAATTATTTGATATTTGCAACCACAGTAAAACAAAGATTTGTATTTTTGATATTTATTTTATATACTTAAATGCCATTTAACATAGAAAAATCAACCAAAAATATGAGTTCGCGTGTCACCTCTGACACGCGTGTCATAGGTTCGCCATCACTGTCCGAGGGCCTCCCGTCAAATAGCATCTTGTCTGTTGCAGCCCTGGGGGGCCTCCCTCCCTTAGCAAAAGGACCTACTATGTGCTAAGGTCCATGAATAGTGCAGAAAACAGAGCAGAGGGCCTGGTCCTCAATGAGGTCGCCTCCCAGTGGCACAGCTAGCTGGGCCACAAACACAGTGGGCCGTGTGGCACAACAAAGCCAAGTGCAAGGCTCTATCCCCAGAGGAGGCCACGCCAGAAGGCTTCATGGGGCAGGTAAGATGCATGTTCAGCCCCGAAGAGTGACACTGGATCCTAACAGGCTGTAGTAGGAAGTGGTCTAAGCTGAGGGCACACAATCAAGAGGGACACTGACCGGGAAGCGTGAGTTGTGCTGGGAACCAGGAGCGGTCAGGGCTGGGGACAGGCTGGGAAAGGAGGCCGAAAAGGCAAGCTGAGGCCAGACCATGGAGATGCCTGAGTGGCAGGCCAAGGACCCGCTCTGCTAAAGGCGGGCCATCTTAGCTGTGGGCCAACCCTGGGGCAGTTCCTGCAAAGACCGTTGCATAAGAGCCCGCAATGTCCCTGAAGCTGTCCAAGAGGCACATCTGGAAATCATGTTGGCGACAGTCCCAAAGCCATGACAGCGATTTGGACACTGAGGAACAGGAACCAAGGACCGTGCCCATCGCGTATGGATTCCTGGCCCTGACAGTGCTGGGGTATGTGAGAAGAGAAAACAAGAAAAGGAGAAAAGAGAAAGGGAGGGGAGAGGCACGCACAAGAGTACACTGTGCACTTACCCTGCCTCTGCTTTGGAAACAGAGTCTCAGGGGACCACGCCCTGGGCCAACCTGTGGCAGCCCCCGCCTACCTGCGTCCACCATAAATGGGCAAGGAGCTGCCATCAGCTCCCACCGGGGCACGGCCAGGCCCATGGCCAGGTGTATTTTGCGCCCGGTAATTAGGGCTGGAGTAATGATGGGGGCAGGAGGGCAGGCTCTGTTTGGGTAAACTCGGGAAAGTTCGGCTGCTCTCTGAACGTGGCCTCTTTGGGGTTGGCAGTGGGGAGGCAGCAGGGCACCTGGTGGCCTCAGCTGCCAATATGCTGCCGCCTACCCTCTGGCAGCACAGACACAGGCAGGAATGCTGAACTGACCGGCAAAGACCCAGACACAAGCTGTGCAGCTTTGGAAAACTCCCTACCTGCTCTGAGCCTCGGCTTCTCCTGTTGGAAAACGGGGGCTACACTCCAGACCGGCCCACCTCGCAGGGTGGCAACATCCGAGGGCTCCCAGGAAAGCGCTTTGCATTCATTCAGATGCTGCATAAACTCGAGGGGCCGTTAATGGAGATGGCTTGGGATCCATCTCCCGAGGCTGCCCTAGCTTGCTCACAGTTGGGAAGAGTGGGGGCGGGGGTTGTCCCACCACCTGTTTGCCTTATGCCTGCTAGCTCCCTGTGCTCTGCACGGGCCCATCCTGGTAGCAGAAAAGGCCAAGGCTTTGCAGGTGTGACCTTGGCAGGCCTCTCGGCATTGGCACGGCCCAGGGCGAGAGTACACACGGAGGCCACTTCCCATATGTCTCATATTTGAAAGCCATAAATCAAGCTAACAAACCGTTAAATGAAACATGCTCCGTCCTCCTACCTTGTTAAACACATCTTTGTAATAACCTGGAAAGCAGGAGTGAATTTAGAATTCCGGGACCCCTGGGCATCTGTGCCAGGACCTGGCTGCGTGGGAGAGCCACCTGAGCTACGATCTGCCCTGCTTCCCTTCCCTTCCCCAAACCCGCTTACACCCAAGCTCTGTCCACACCCCCGCGAAGAGCCAGTCCTCAGCCCTGGGGTGCAGATGCCTGTGATGTAAGTCAGGGAAGATGCTGGAAGAGTCTGGTGCTATCTGGACAGGACCCCTAGGGTGGGCTAGGAGGAGGGGCTCGGGGACCAGGTGGACAGATCCCCTTGGCCCTGCAGATGGCCAATCAGGGGCGGGGCCTACGGGGCCTGAGTAGGTCCCTCTTGCCTGGGTCTAAGCGGGGTTCACACTGGTCAGGACTCCTACTTGCTGGTTGACTTGGGCCCATCCCAACCCCTTTCTGGGCTCAATTTCCTCAGCAAGAAAGCAGGTGAATGATCCACCCGCCTACTTCTCAGAGCTGTTGTGAGGCTCCAAAGAGAAGTCCCTGGGGTGGGGAGGGGAGAAATAACCAGCTGGCTTTCCACACGCCCAAGAGATCAGCAGTGTGTGCGGGGAGAGGAGCGCCCCTGGAGCCCCCAGCACGGAATAAGTCGTGTGGCCCCCGTAAATGACTCAAAACAAGGGACCACACGAGCCCTTAAAAGAAGTGTAACAACCCTTCAACCTGACTTTCCCCTGATCATGTCTTTAAGCATCTTTTAAAAAGCGGATACTTGGGGTACCCCTGCCGTGCTCGTGCCCTTCGCACGCGGACAGTGCCATGTGCTGTGCTGTGCATGGAAGGGCGCGTGGTGGCCTCCCTTCCACTGTCTTGAAAGAAACCGACACGCTGCCGGCCCGAGGGGAGCAGGTTTCAAGGGCCACAGGGTGTTCAGTTTAGAATCCAGTGACAAACCCACCAGACAGCTTCCTGTCTGTCCTGAGCACATGGTCCTCAATTCCAAAGCGTGAGGCCATGGGGAGCTCCTCAGGGGTTCTCCCTGTGCTCATGTCACATGGAGCGGGTGGGGAAGGGAGATGGGAGGAGAGGATGGGGAGGGCCCTCACTCCCCAGGCTGGGCGACCTTCGACCAGGTCCCGCACCCCTCTGTGTTCAGACTTCCCAGGTGGCCAATGAGGACTGTTTGAGTGACAGCCAATAGCCACCCTCTCTCTGAGGTCCCCCCGGGTGCCGCCACTGGCTGGTCCTGGCCCCACGGCAGGCCTGGCTGCAGAGGAAGCCGAGAGTGCAGACCTCCGCCTGATTTATTCAGGTCCACTTCTCAGAAGCACAGAGGTCACCAGGGCTGTTCGGGGAGATGCCCCCCCGAAACCCCATCCGCTGCCTGCTGTGGAGACGCCAACAATGCAAACTCACCAGGCACCATCCCTGTCAGCGTCGGTGCTGAGTAGCTGCCCTGTCCGGCGGGGGGGACGTGCGGAGGGTACCCGGGGAGGGTCGTGCTCGCCAAGTCTCGGCCTGAGGAATCAAAGCAACAAATCACAGGGTGAGCGTCTCCGCGGCCAGCTGCTCATGTCCACCGCTCCCCGGACGTCTGCACATTTGTCACGTCTGGACACTGAGCACCAACATGCCCCCAGCTCCTCACGTCACTCGCATGGAAACAACACGCACACGTACACACACACACACACGCACACGCACACGCACACGCACACCTCCAGCCACCCTGGCTCCACACAGCAGGAACAGGATGGCTCTGCTGTGTCCCTGGGAACTGGAGCTCCAGCCGGCTCACCTTGCTCTCTGCCCCCAGTAGGACTTGGGCTTCAGCACCCACCGCCACCCCTTTGCTCTGTTGTGCCCTCTGCGTGAAGCACCCTCTGCTCCTGCTGCACCGGCCCAACATCACCGCCTTCAGAGACCAGCTCAGACGCCTCCCTCCGCCTCAAACCCCCACAGCTCTGGTCCTCACTGAATTCTTCTGCCTTCAGCTAGAGCCGGTCACTCATTCAGTGAAGGCACAGGAAGCACCTCCTGATACCAGATACTGTGCTGGGCACTGGGACCAGGAGGCAGACGCTGGCAAGAGCGTGTCCACCTCTGCAGGCTGCGAGGTTCTGGAGAGCAGGGTGACTCCTCATTCATCGCCCACACCCCCTGCCTCCATGCTATTAATGACAACGACAAGCCAAAAATGCTAACATGGAAACTACAAGACACCAGGTCTGTTCTTAGTATTTTAAATTATTAACTCAATTAACCCCCAACAACTCTATGAGGTAAGGCACTGATACCACCCCATTTTACAGGATATGAGACATTGGAAGGTCAAAGTCCACATGGTTAGCCACCCCACTCCACTGCCTTGCACGTGCACCTGGCCGTGCCTCTGACCCCGTGTCCAGAGGCTCCACGTGTCTCAGCTGGGACGCCCAGGCTGCGCCTGGCCTTCCAGCCACACAGTCACCACTGCTCATTGGCTCCATCACACAGAATGAAGTTCAACTGCACAGCTTTCGTGGGTATGTGTGTTGGGATGAGAGCCAGGAGCACATCAGAGGAAGCCATATCTGCCTCCTGGGGGACGGAGGGTGTTGTCCTGATAAGAGGCGGCCTGGTGCAGGGGAGCTCGCCTGGCTGCCTGAGATGGATGAGAGGGTCCTGAGAGAGGAAGGTCGTGCCTAGGGACACTCAGCTGATTTGAGGCAAGGCTGGTACTGGAATCCAGCTCTCTGGCTCCTGGGATGGGGTTCTTTCTTCAACGGGGACTGAACCCCAATAGTTTCTGCCTCTGTTACACATGCTTTAAAACCTTGATTCCAAAAGCATGGGATTGAAAAATCAGTGCCTCACCAAAGCCTCACACAACTCAAGAAGCCAGCTAAAAAGCAATAAAATGAACCTAAGGAAAGGAGGAGGAAGGAATGGATCAGGAAAAAGCAGAAAATAACAAAGTAGGAAACAGAAAAGCAGACGTAACAATAAATACAACCAAGAATTGTTATTTGTAAAAGACCAATAAGATAGATGAACCTAGGAATAAGGAGAAGATACAACCAGAGATATGGAAGAGATGATGCTAAAAACCATTTGGAAATGCATGGCTGCTCCGCACTGACAAATGTGGAAATCTCAACTGAAGTAGAATTTTCTAGAAAAACACGAATTATCAAAATTAACTCAAGAAGAGGTAGAAAATATGAATAGCCTAATAACCTTAGAAGAAACATTAAAAGTTTTTTAAAATTATTTTTAAAAATAAGATGCCTCAGTCATTTAGCTTCTTGAACAAGTTTTTTGGTTTTGTTTTGAGCAAGATCTTTTTTCTTTAAGTTTTATTTTATTGTTTAAAGTATTACATATCTTCAAGGGACACATATTTCTGTTACCAAACTGTTCATTTATTAATATATATGCAAAAAATCAATATCACTGATCAAGTAATATTAGAAAAAGAATACTATACCATGACCAAAAAAGGCTTAATTTGGGTATACAAGGATGATCGATATTAAAGCATTGGTTGGGAAAGCATATGAATGTATCAAAGGAGGAGAAACATGTGATTATATCAAAGCTATGGAAAAGGCATTGGCTGAAACTCAATACTAATTCCTCGAAATACCTCTTAGTAAATAAGAATTGGAGTATACTGCTTTGATCTGATATTGATCTTAAATCTAGAGTCAACAGCATACCTAACTGGTGAAATACTTGAAGCCTTCTTATGAAAGTCAAGAACATGTTAAGGAAACCTGTCGTTACTGAAAACTGTTCAGAAAGTTTAGCCAGTACAAGAAGGCAAGAGAGAGACATAAACATTGTAATTATCAATCGTTGGCTATACCTTCCATCTGGAAAATCACAAGCAAATCAGCTCATCTACGGGAACCAATAAAAAGTTTGCTGAGACTGCCAGGTCACGAGTGCCTAGAATCAACACCTTTCTGGATTCACCAGCTCCCTGCTGCCTGTTCAACTCGGTATAGACTTTTCAGTTTGGCTTCCAAGGCCCTCCTCAACCCGTGTCCCCGACCTGTGACCTTCCCAGCCTCATCAACTCTGACTTCCCCAGCCAGCCATTCCCCAAACTGCCCCTTACTTCTTTCCTGCTCCCACGCCCTTGCTCATGCCGCTCCCTTCCTACCTGCTCTTCTTGCATTCCCATCAACTAGGCCTTCATCCAGCCTTCAAATGCCACCCTCAGGAGCCAGCTCCTCTCAAGTTTTTCAAGGCCCTTTAAGTATTTGCCTCTTCTGAAGGCCCCCCTGCTCTCCACCCCAATCCTCCCAGGGCAAAGGGGGCACCATCACTAACAGGTGGAGGTGATGATGTCAGAAACGATAAGACAGCACTGACTAGTCCCAGACACGCTTACTCTTTTGTACACACTAACGCACGTTATCATCCTAACCACTCTATGAGGGCTGAACAATGATCACGCCCACTTTATAAGAAAGGGAACTGCGGAAGAAGTTAAGTAACTTGCCTAAGGTCACACAGCTGGTAGGAAAAAGAGCGGAGATTTGACCCCAGGTTGGGGAGGTCCAGCCTGAGCTTCTTGGGTGGGAGTAAGGGATGGGGGTGGGTGGGAGAAAAGTCAATAAAGAGGGCTGAGAATTAGAGGTTAGACAGGGGTGGGCAAACTTTTTGACTCGAGGGCCACAATGGGTTCTTAAACTGGACCGGAGGGCCGGAACAAAAGCATGGATGGAGTGTTTGTGTGAACTAATATAAATTCAAAGTAAACATCATTACATAAAAGGGTACGGTCTTTTTTTTTTTTTAGTTTTATTCATTTCAAACGGGCCGGATCCGGCCTGCGGGCCGGCCGTAGTTTGCCCACGGCTGGGTTAGCAACTGGAAAGGGTGGGCAGATTAAAGCAGGAAAGAGGGTGTGGTCGAAGATGGGCTATCAGAAGGTGGGTGTCCATACCTGTTTGGGAACGAACTCATCAATATTAACCCCTTGATACTGCCCAGGGTCCCCCAGCAGTTCACCAAAAGTGCCGGGAGCGCTATCGAAGCTTCGAAATGGCGTCCAGTTCTAAGTCTGCTTTTTATTAGTGATGATGATATTGCTAAATATGTCAATGTAGTAAAGGTTTCCTTAAGTTTTTGAATATATAACTTTATTTACTTGCGATTCATAATTTTTTTCCTAAACTGTTGTAAAATCAGCAAAAAATGCCTTGGCAATTTTAGCATAGTTCCCAGGATATTGGTTGGCACTCAAAGGGTTAAGTCTCCACGGGGGGGGGGGGGGGGGGGGGGGCGGGCTGCACAGCCCCGGAACACAGCAAGTGCTCATAACTTCCTGGAGAGCCAGGACTGAGAAGGCCATCCAAGGCCTTTTTACTGATCCCAGCCCCAGTTTTGCACTGAACTGCTGGGGGACCCCGGGCAAGCCTTTTACTCTGAGCATCAGTCTTTCCCAATTTTCAAAAAGAGCTCTTAGCTCAGTAATAGCCAGGAGCCCATACCGGTCAGTGTGTGCAAACGCACGAAGGATAATTTGACTGTGAGTAGATTTTTCTACCTTAAAGTTCAACTGCGCCCGCAGCTCTGGAGCCTCCACAATCAATGCTGTACTGTGAGCTGCTGCCTGCAGGGCTCCTACATCTCCTTGGACAGTGGCAGGCTGTGCCCCGCTTCCAGCCTTGGTGGGGCCTGGTGTCAGCTCCAGCTGCGGTTCAGGACTTGGCCGTCACGCTGGGAACTCATTCCATCCCCCGTCCCTCCTCCCTGTGCACACTGAGGACCTGACAAATGGCCGCATGCATCTGACAAATAACTCTGCCTCCGAGCTCCCTGTCACCGGGGAACTCCTCTGCATTGTCCATGGCTCCAATTCCACCCCGCATATGTCCCCAGACCCAGAGGCTACCACCCGAGGCTGCATGCACCTTCCTTGGACTGGCCACAAAAGCAGAGTCTGCATTATCACTTGTGGTGCGGCGGGCAAAGAGGGGAGAAACTGGCATCTGTGTCGTCTCCAGGTACCCGAGCCCCTCCCGCCTCTGTGCCAGGCACGGGGGTAGGCTGCTCATAAACATTATTCCACTTAATCCTTACAGCTTGTAAAATTCCCAGTCAACTTCATGAGACCGGGAGGGCAAGTCTCAGGGAGGCGGAACGCAGCTCGGAATGGACAGGAAGGCAGCAGAGCACAGCAATGAAGAGCGTCCCCTCTGCCCAGACTCTACTCCTGGCTCTACCGCTTACTGGCTGCATGGTCCTGAGAGAGTTCCTCACTCATTCGGAGCCTCCGTTTCCTCATCTGTAAAGTGAGGCTAATAATAGCCAACATTAATCTAGAGCAAACAACGGCTAAGACGTACAGAGAGAAAACTATTATCCATTTATTCCTTCAATAGCCCTATTAGGGAGCTACTATTACCCCTATTTTGCTGCGGGGAAATGAAGGCACAGACAGTTTAAGTAACTTGCTCACAGTTGGTAAGTAAGAAAGGCGGGTTTCAAACCTAGTCAGTCTGGCTGGCAAATCTGCACGCTGCACCCCGTGCTATGCCACCGTGGCAGCAATAACAAAACAGGCCTCTTCCGTGGGGCATCCTGGGGGGGGGGGCGGGGGTCAGTGAGAAGCATGTAAACACGTGGCACAGTGCCAGCCCCGGTGAGCCTTGTGGGAGATTGGCTTATTGGCTGCAACCCTTAACCCCACCCTGATAACCATCATCTTGAAAAGTAAGTGGTAATTTGACTCCAAAAAAAAAAAAGTAGGGAAAACGTAATATTAAACTTTTAAAAACCAAATAAATTAAAAATAATAATTTAAAAAAATAAGTAAAACCAAATTCATTCAGTTTTATGAAAAACTAAAAAGTAACCCTTTGCAGTTCCTGCTCCAGGAGGCAGCATGCTTCTCCGGCTCTTCCCTTTGGGCTCGGCCATGTGCTGGCTGTGGCCAGTGGGACGTGAGCAGGCATTCGGCGAGCAGACGCTTGTCATATGCTTGTGCTGCTGTGTGTGCCCCTCTGTACCTCTGCCCGCACCGTGACAGCAGGCCCTGGCTAGCCACTACAAGGGGGAAGGGCGACATGTGGAGCAGAGATGGACCCAACCTACAACTGCAATCAAGCCCAGGCCAGCTCAGCCAACCCCCAGGAGCATGAGCAAGAAGAGGCCATGGTGGTGGTAAGCCCTGAGCTTTGGGGTGGTTTGCTAAGCATCGGTGTTGTGGCAATAGCTGATCGATACAGGACGTCATACATGTCACCCGTTCTTGTTCTCATCACGCTGCCTGGGACTTCCTAAGGACACCTATCCAAATCTGAGCCGAGGCTGGACTCCCTGGTGGGAAAACCCAGCGTGGAGTGAAGCCTCAAATTTGTTCTGATGGCCTGTGAGGACTCTCCGGGCACTGAGCTGGGGATTCTGTGACCTCGGAGTGTACGGGCACTTTCACCTTCTCAGTCCCTTCTCTGACATGTCTCAGGCACGTCACCAAGGCCGGGGGTGCTTAACGATCGGTCAACACAAGGCCCCTGCACCAGCTGGCACACAGTAGGTGCTCAGAAATATCTGCCAAGATGAAATTGGAGGAGACCGGGCGCGTTCAGGGTGGTATGGCTGTACACTGCTGAGGTGAGATTAACCAGACACTGGTTTTACCATCTGAAAGCAACTTCGGTTCCTGTCTCACCAACATCTCGGAAAGCCCTTTATCACAAACCCCACAAAGTAAATAGGCCTGGTTTATCTGATTTTGCTTAGATGCAACTTTTTCTTCTTCACGCAGCCCATTTCTAGGTAGGCTCTCTCTATGTGCACTAATGGGGGGAAATGTGAATCCAATTAACTTCACATTTAGCTCATAATGAACTTATC
The DNA here is from genome assembly GCF_028538775.1 of Myotis yumanensis. Taxonomy (NCBI): domain Eukaryota; kingdom Metazoa; phylum Chordata; class Mammalia; order Chiroptera; family Vespertilionidae; genus Myotis; species Myotis yumanensis. The sequence goes on along the minus strand of NW_027223763.1, from coordinate 27,968,194 downwards.
TCATTTTGCTACCAGCTCGGTTCTCATCGTGTGGCAGTAATTAACCACTGGGGGTTGTCACTCCCAGACACATGACATGGAGATCCTCCCAGCCCCTCTTCAAACCCTTACAGAACTCATTACCCTGACAGTGTGAAAGCCCTTCACTTTGAATACCACAGGGCACCAGCTGAACTCCCCCTCTGCCTACCTGACTGTGTGTGAGCGAGGGGGAGAAGAGAGAAAGCCACTGAGAAGCCGTGAGTTATTGTGAACAACTTGGGAGGCGGGGGCAGGATGCTGGCGGTGGCTCGATGCCCAGAGAGGGTCTGCCGGCCTTGACAGCCCTGGGCCAGAGGTTCTGCCTAGAAGAGGGCCATCTCCACAGACAGGGCCCAGGCGGAGCTGCTTGGCAGAGGCAAATGCTTTCACAAAGTGACGATCATACCCGCTGGGGACTTTTAATGCCCAGGAAGCCTCACGTTCCAGGAAGGGGCATCAGAACGTGCTGTGTGCCCTCGGGTAAGTGCCACCTCTCTCTGGGCCTTGGTTTTCCCACCTGAATTGCTCAAGCAGTGAGAACAGATGGTCTCTCGGCGGCTTTCTGCTCCAACATTCCCCAAGTCAGAGGCATCGTTTCACTGCCGTGCTGATGGAGCTGCAGGCTGGTGCTGGCTGCTAGAGAGCTGGGGAGTGCCTGCCCACCATGCCCCTCCTCAGCTCTGGCTACTTTGCAACAGAAGCTAGAACTCAGGTTTCATTTCCTTTGGGAATCTCCTGTCTGGGTGGATGCTGACGCTAATCTGGTTTTTGAAATATACACTGAGGGCCAAAGAAAACTTGAACAAAGGCCCTGTTTAGCCCTCAGACTGTCCATTTTCAACACTTATCCAACCCCCAGAGCCCTCAAGTCCTGCCATCTCCCTTGTTTTTGTGGGCGACAGCACCGGCCTCCCAGCCATGCCAGCTTCAAGACACCCTCCTCCCTCACGTCCAGTCAGTCCCCAAGCCCCTCCTGACCCACCATTCCCCGGCACCCTCTCCATGGCCCTGATCTGCCCAGGTCAGCCGGCTCTTCGCTTTCCCGTTTCCTTCCAACCTCCTCCCAGGCTCCAGGCTCCAGGCTCCAGGCTCCACGCTCTGGACTGGACTGCCTGTCAAGACTCCTCTCCCAGCGTCCAGCCACGGAACCACTCAGCTCACCCTGCAGGGGCTGGAACCATAAAGGAACTCCGTCGGGGCGCCGAAGCCAAAGCTCTGATTCTGTCTCAGCACAACCATTTCACCAGAACCTGCAGGCACTTCTAGGACGTTTTCCCAGAAAGCCTTTCCTCAGAGTCACAGAGCCATGAGAAACCCTTTTTGGGTGTAAAGAAACATTATTAAAACTTTCAAAAACAGGTCTTAAAGGTGGGAAGCACAGCCTTTCAATGTAACAGGCACACCCAAGATCCATACCTCTAAAACAGTGGTTCTCAATCTGTGGGCCGCGACCCCTTTGGCGGTCGAACGACCCTTTCACAGGGGTCGCCTAAGACCATCCTGCATATCAGATATTTACATTACGATTCATAACAGTAGCAACATTACAGTTATGAAGTAGCAACAAAAATAATTTTATGGTTGGGTCACAACTTGAGGAACGATATTTAAAGGGCCAGAAGGTTGAGAACCACTGCTCTAAGAGAATGTACCTGTGTTTGACGATTCTCTACTATTTGATCAGAGCCCAGACATGGGGAAGTTAGGTTTCTATTTGGCAGAAAAGATAACCCAAAAGTTTGGGTGTATTGCCCCATAGGACATTACCCAAGTTTGTATCTAATCTAGCAATTTTATTGAACTTTTTTTTTTTCAAATGCCATTCCCCTGGGACAATATAAACCCCTGGTTTCTGAAATGCTCTTGGGACCACTTTTATCTTTTTATAGGTTCCCTGATTAACTTATCCTATATAATAAAAGGCTAATATGCAAATTGACTGAACGGCAGAAAGACTGGTTGTTATAAGTGCACTGACCACCAGGGGGCAGACGTTCAAAGCAGGAGCTGCCCCCTGATGGTCAGTACACTCCCACAGGAGGAGCACTGCTCAGAAGCCAGGCTCATGGCTGGCAAGCGCAGTGGCAGTGGCGGAAGCCTCTCCTGCCTCTGGGGCAGCACTAAGGATGTCCGACTGCTGGCTTAGGCCCGCCCCGCCCCCCCCCCCCACCCCGCTGAGTGCATGAATTTCATGCACTGGGCCTCTAGTGAGTTGAATAAAATCTTCACAGGTGTTCCCTCTAATAACACATGGGTTATGTTCTTAACTTTTAAAAACTATACTTTGACGCTTATAGAAAAAAGTCAACCCGTGCTTGAGTGACATGAGCTGAGATTTTCAACCAACACCAAAGCGGATAACAGGGTCCTGTCACCTGAGGGGAGAAGGAAAGAAACAGCCCAGCACACGGGACACAGGGAGGGGGTTGGTCCTGCCACACAAACCCCGGTGTCTGTGTATGCATAGTGTGTACACCCTCAGGCTCCTTCCTTCCAGCTGGCGTTTGAAACGTGTGACAATTGGAACAGGGGCTGCTCTGACGTCTCCCTCTGTCCAGACCTGCCATGAGTAAAGAGTGTGCTGGTGGATATCACACGTAGAGGGAAAGGCTGGCAGTGATGTTACACCCCAACTCGCCTGTGCACAATGGACATACTAATTGCCGATGAGCCGTATGGTGTCATTACAGCAGACCTGGCTGGCTGCTAATGACAGGTATATTAGCCATTAGTGGAGGTGGTGTTATTTACTTAGAAACAATAACCCTAAATTTCTTTTCTCAAAATTACTTCATCTCCACCTTTAGCTAACTCTGACTGGCCTCCCTTTAATTGTCCTGGTTCAAGATCTAACCTGGAATCAGAGAGCGGGGAAGGCAACTCTGACGATTCATTCATCAGGGCACTGTTTACTTTGCAGGCTCTACACTCCCAATTCCTTCATTTGGACCAACCTCGGCCACTTCCCTGGAATCACTGGAAACTTCCAGGCCCCAACCCTGTATTTCAGTTCCGAGAGTGTTTGAATTTCACCTGCCTGGCACACACTGGGGCCCAGTCAATATTTCCATGCACAGTTATGACATGATCGTCCTCGAACTAGCAACTGTTGGTTTGACCTAATAAACCGACAAAGGCAGGGTTCTAACGAGCAAGGCTGCAGAGAATTCATTACCCTGACAGTGTGAAAGCCCTTCACTTTGAATACCACAGGGCACCAACCGAACTCCCCCTCTGCCTACCCGACTGTGTGTGAGCGAGGGGGAGAAGAGAGAAAGCCACTGAGAAGCCGTGAGTTATTGTGAACAACTTGGGAGGCGGGGGCAGGATGCTGGCGGTGGCTCGATGCCCAGTGCCTCCTGCCAGGACAGGCACTGCTCCAGAGACGGAGGGAAGGCAGTATTTCCGCAGGGGAATGCTGAGGGCGACTGTGGGCTAGCTCATGCCTTCGTTCACACGTACATGCATTATCTCGTACCTACCACTAAGTCCTAAGCACCTTCCTGAGTGCTCCACAGGACCTGGGAGATGATAATAATAGTAATAGTAACATCCACAACAGTAACAATTAGCATTTGTTCAGCTCTTACCATGTGCCAGGCACCATTCTAAGTGTTTTGTATGTATCATCTCATTTAAGTATCATAGCCACCCTGGGAGAGATAAATCTTTATAATCCCCAATTTGCAGATAAGATACCCAGCTAGAAAGAGGGGGAGCTGGATGCAAACTGAGGCCATCTGATGCCAGAGTCATGCCTTTACCACCCACCTCCCTGCACTATTCTGCTTTAGTAGGTGAATTGCAAAATACAGAACACACCTCCCCTTTGACCAGCAATTCTAATTCTAGGACTTTACCTATGGAAATACACAGAAAACTACACCAAGATTTACATTTTATGGGAGGGAGGGAGGGAGGGAGGGAGGGAGGGAGGGAGGGAAGGAAAGAAGGAAGGGAGGGAGGGAGGGAGGGAAGGAGGGAAGGAAAGAAGGAAAGGAGGGAGGGAGGAAGGGAGGGAGGGAGGGAGGGAGGAAGGAAGGAAGGGATGGGAGGAGACAATCCAAGATGCTATCATAATGGCAGGGTTAAATAAATTATGACACTTCCCTATGATGGAATAATACACAGTTTGAAAAACAGTGAGGTGGCTTTGAATGCGCGGATTGTGGAAAGAGCACCAAGATACATTACTGAGTGAATAAAACAACGTGCAGAAGAACACTATGTAGAGAAGGATTCCACTTGTGCTAATAAAAAACGATGCAATCTGTGTGCTGATAGATGTCCAACAATGTGACTGAAAGGACACACAGGCATTGTTCACTCTGGGGTGAGGCCCTAGGAATGGCAGGACTGAGGCTGGGGGAAGGAGAGTTACTTTCCATTTCCTATTTTTCTCTATGGTTTGAATATTTAACTACACGCATGTATTACTTTTTATTTGAAATTAACTTTTTGATTTAAAATTAACTTTATCTAAAGAACCAGACACTGTCTGTGCCCCCAAGGGGCTCACTCACAGGCTCAAAGGGGAGATAATAATGAATCCAAGATGCTCGGAGTGCATGGCTCCTCCCTGCCCCCTGCTCCCACCTTTGCAGCTCTCGGGCCAGAGCTGTCACAGCAGGGACTGCTTGCTTTCAAGGGCAGCATCATGATGCCAGGAGCACCTTGGTCAAGTCACGTATTCACAGCTCGTGGTCCCCCAGGCCTCCCCCAAGTCAGCATCCAGCCCTGACAAGGGCAGTAAATACGGTGGTATCCCGCCGATCCAAAACGCGCCATCAGGCCATCTCAGCCCCCACGATCTGGCTGTGAGTAGCCAAAAGGTGGGCACAGGCCTGTCCTGGAGCCCCTCTGGGCACCAGCTCTGGGGGCCCACTCATCATTTGCACACGGTTCCAGTGAGCTCATGGCTGGGTTTTCCAGCCCCAGCAGCTTGAAAACAACAAAATAAGAAGGAGAGAGCTTTTTAGAGCCAGGCAACGTGACATGAGGAGAAGTGACAGATGACAGGTGAACAGCAAGGACGGAGACAGGGAAACAATATAATCAGACGTAAGGTATCCAAACCTCAGCAGTGTGGGGTGGAAGGGCAAGCCGCCGGCTACAGGCCTCTGTATCGGGCCAGGTTCAGTCATGCCACAGAGGTGACGCTGGGTGCTGTCATAGGAGGAGGCGGACTTATGTCACTCCAGCATAATGATGGGTGTCTGTTATGCGAGAAACTGATAGGACAAACCAGTGTTTTGAGAGTTGGCTGGGACCTATAGAATCCTAAGTCGCAGATGGAGAAGAGCGCCATTGTCCATCTGGTCCGGGATGTGTCCCTGGAGAACCCGCGTACAGTGCGTGGCAACGGCGAAGATCGCCAGGAGATCAGACTGCGGAGGGAGACCCACCGTGCCGCCACGCCTCGCTGCAGTCCGCTCCCACGCCGGCTGGAGGATCCCGAAAACGTCTCTTTGCCCCATGACTTTCAGAATCATGGAGTCCCATGGCCAGAGTGAAACGTGGAGATTGAACAGTCCCGTAACCCCCTCCCCAACTCCGGGCCACCAGGATTGCATCCATTTGCCCACCTCCAGGTTGCTAATGCAGAACACTGTAGGGCACGGCTATAGGGTTAAGCCTCGGACTGACCTGTTGGCAAAGTCACAAACAAGTCCCAGCTTAGAGGGCACAGTCCTCTTAGCATAATTAGGCTTGACTTTATGAGGCTCCCTAGATCTTATCTGGGAAGCTAATGGGCTGTGGGAGATGCAGCAAGTGCTGCCAAAACAAATGAAACTCACAAGAACATTGTAGCTATGGTGACCACTACCTTGTTTACCTCTGACTATAAAAGAAAGGCTCAGCTTGCAGTCTGGATCTCTCTCTGTGGCCTCAGCCAGGCACAGGAGATCCACCTAGACCCATCAGTGTGGGCATTGATGAAGCCAGTGGGCTCCTGCCCAGAGCGCCAGTTCCAAACTTGCCGTGTGTATGTGTGTGTGTGTGTGAGAGAGAGAGAGAGAGAGAGAGAGAGAGAGAGAGAGAATTTATTGTCCCTGCTAGTCCAGGAAGATAGGGGGACTACACACAAGAGTCCCCACTTCAGAGGTGGGAACTGAGAGCCAGGCTGAGCAGAGGAAATACCTGTTCTCTGAGCCGGCTTCACGGTGGCCTGGAAACCACTTTGGAATCAGGGAGCACCAGAGCCCAAAGGTCACTCAACGTCAGCCAGGGCAGGTGTTCCAGCTGTGTTCCTCTGGGCCTTCTGAGGGACCTGCACCCCCAAAACCAATGAACCTCGATTCCGACTGGTTTACATAAATAAAGGGCTTCCCAGGAAGGTTTTCTCCGAATAAAAGTTTTCTTGACAAAATAAGTTTAACAATTTAGCAATTGTTGGAAAATCTCTAATTATCCAGGCTGCTGGTGAGTGAAGAAGCCCCTGCGAGGGCCAGGCCTTGACCAGAGAACATGCCCAGCCGGGCCTGGGCCCCAGAACCACCATGGCTCTCAATCCAAATTTCCTTCCCTTGCTTTTCTATTCCTTTCCTGCCTCCACAGAGCACCCCTCAAGTTCAAGAAACTGACTCTCGGGTTTTTTTCTTCCAGTAGCCCAGGGCTCGGATGTCTCTGATGAAGCAGAAAGAGCAGTGTCCTCTGTGAGCCGACCTAAGGGTGCAGGCTCCGCACCCTTGGGCCCCGCAGGCCTGGCTGAGGTTGGCAGGGGCTCTGGAGCCAGGAGAGGGCTAAGCCCTTGTCAGGGAGCAGGTGCCCCGAGTGACCTGGAGCCAGGGAAGGGAGGGCAGTGATGAGGCCAGTGGGCTCCTGCCCAGAGCACCGGTTCCAAACTTGCCTTGTGTGTGTGTGTGTGTGTGTGTGTATGTGTGTGTGTGTGTGTGTGAGAGAGAGAGAGAGAGAGAGAGAGAGAGAGAGAATTTATTGTCCCTGATAGTCCAGGAAGGTAGGGGGACCACACACAAGAATCAGATTCCACCACTGGCCTCCAGCTACCATGCTACCAACAAATGCCGGGACCTCACTGAGCCTCACTTCCCAAATCTACAAAATGGGAACATACTCCATGCACTGCTTCCCAGGGTTCCTGGGCTTTGGAAAGGGAGGAAGGAGAGAGGGAGGAAGGAGAAGGAGCAGGGCCTTCTGGTTAAAAGATGCAAACATTCAAATGTGCATCGGCCTGAGTTTTGAAGTCCGACAGGCCAGTGCTTGCCACCCAGCCAACCGCGTACTATTTATGTGACCTTGACAGGTTACCACATGATTTGTGCCCTCAGTTTCCTTGTCTACAAAATGGGAACAATAACACCCTCTTCACAGGGCGTCTGAGATCTGAACCAGGCCACCCAGGAGAAGGAGCCACGTGGAGCCTGGACTCATGGCCACGACATAGTCAAGACCACTTGTCTCCCCTCCCATCGCCTTCTGCTCCAGCCATCCCCACCAAAAGGAACGGACTGGGCAGGCGGACCCGGAGAATTACAGCACGCAATCAAACAGCTTCTTGACGGGAAATGCTTTGGAAATTTTCGGCTTCATTTACTTCTCAATCTAATTTTGTCCTCGGATGCACATTATGCGCAAGATGGGATCTCATGTGGTTTGCACTCCGCACACCAGCAGGAGGCGTCTCAGTTGCTGCTCGCGTCTCTCCTCGCCCATGAGTGCCATAATGAGGGCACCCAGCAGGCTGCGGGGTGCCCCTGGGCAAGAAGGCCTGGCCTGGACATCCTGGCACCCACAGGCCCAGCTTCTCCCACCAACGCCCCTGGAGTGGAGGTTGGGGGTATCATCAAGTTACAGCCCCTTTACATCCACAGCCAACTCTGGCCACAGTTCACTCTCATCGCCACCCACCCCACCCTCACCTGTCTCCCTGGCTGGGCCCAGCCTCCTCCAATAGGCAGTCCCTCTACAGAAAGACCCTGTACTCCTCAGCTCCCTCCCTGAACGGCTCCCCACAGCCTCTGGATCTAGTCCGAACCTCTCGCTGACCCCCATTCCTACTGGAGTAGTCTAGGCTCCAGCCCCCCATCCCACCCTGCTGGCCCTAACCTTGTCCCAGGCTTGAACAAATGTTGCTGCTGTGCCCCAACAGCACCCAGCAAACTCCATCTGTGTCACCTCCTGGGGAAAACATTCCCAAGATGCCCCACCCTGCCCTGCCCACCCACAGCTATGCTTTCCCTCCTGGGTGCTCTCAGAGCCCCTGTGCCCAGCTCCACGGCACAGCGCTTGTTGGCTGTTGGTAGAGACACTAGGCTGAACCCTTCCATGGCAGGGACCGCGTCCCATTGATCTATTTCCCTGTGGTGCTGGCACAATGCTTGGCATACAGCTGAGGCCAAACAAATGCTTACTGGTTCATTCATTCATTTGCTCAGAAAACCTTTCCCAATCCACTCTTCTGGGCCAGCCCTGTGTCCGCTGTTGGGCAATCCGTGCCCTTAAGAACAGGAGCCCAATAGGCAGTACTTCCTATCCTCCCCGCTGGAGAAAAGCCACCAGCCAAAGCTCAGCAGCCACCCAAGTTCTAGCAAAGGGGAAAGGCTCCCAGACACCCCCACAACCTCCCAAGGTGGGACTTTGCCACAGGATCCTCGCTTGCTTCTTCCCCCAGGCCAGTCACGCACTAAACGTCACTCAAATCCTGAAAAAATAGCCCAGCCACATAGGCTTCCGTCAGCCTCCTCGCCTCACTAAGGCTTCCCTGGAGTCCAGTACAGTCGTTTCCCTCTTCCTCTCAGTGGTGCCTGGCCTGTGCAGCGGTCCTTGGGTTTGAATTTAATGATGCTTCAAGTCCTACGGGAAGGGGTTGACCCTAGTTGGTAAGTGACTCGAAGAACAAGGCCCTCTTAGCTGCCAAAACCAACCGATACTTCAGCCCTTGTTGTCTTGGATCTCTTCGCTCACTCCTCAATTCTTCAAACATTTTTGGTCACCCTACACCACTGAACACCTGTTCTGTGTGTTTTGGGAAAATTCCACCATAAGTGTTTCGGCTCCTCAAGGCAGAGGTCAGGAGCGTGAGCGCCCAGACTCTCTTGCAGCTAGGACGCAGGCACCTGCTGGCTCCACCGAGCACGCACACACATGTGAGCCGTTAACTCAGAAGGTAGTGACATAAAGAAGTGGACACCTGTGGGCCCAGCTGCCAAGACAGAGGTTCTAGTGGTGACCTCTGGTGCCCAATGACAGCAGCACGAGCTGGGGGCTCCGTGTCCACGGGCCTACGTGGCGTCTCCACGGGGGGCAGTCCTGCTGTGTGGTCAGTGGTTTGGGTGTGGCTTAGCTGTGGTTCAGGTGTGGTTCCTGGCTCTCGGGTCCTCTTGATTGTCCTAATACACTTTAGAAAATTCCTTTTCTCCTTGAGTGGCCAGAGAGAATTCTGCTGTTCTCAACCAAGAGCTGTGACTGCTACAGGCTCCAAGACGGTGCTGTGCTTTGTCCTTCGTCAATCAGCTCTTCCCGGATTTCTCCATGGCTTCCTCTCTCCAGCCACCTCTGTCCCCCAGAGTTCCTTCCTAGATCTCTGCTCCTCTCAACTCTTTTTGTCTCTACATCTTCAATGAGTGACCCATCTCCTCCATGCCCAGGACTTCCAAATCCATAGCCTCAGCCTTGACCCCTCCCCACTGCCCTCTGGACATTCCCACTTGGGTGTCCCTGGGGCACCATGAAGTCCAAGTACCCAAGCCAGCTCCTCCTCCTGTTGTCTCTATCTCAGCTGGTAGCTCCATTTTCTACCCAGGGCCCCAAACTCCAACCAAGGGAGCCATCCCTCACTTCCGAGTCTCTCCTAATCCTGTATTTGGTCAATTCTATTGCTCTATCCTCATCTCCACTGCCTGGGTCCAGGTCCTCATTCTTTCTCTCCTGGACTTTTACCACCGCCTTCAATACGCTGGGTCTTCTTGCTGAGTCTCATCCTCATTACACGCACCCTCTGTCAACACCCCAGAGAGATGATGTTGAAGATGCCACTCCCCACTTACCGCTCTCCAAGGCTCCCAGCATCTGGAGCTTGTGATCCTAGGTCCCTGGGAGCCTCCTCAGTCTGACCCCCTCCCTCATCTCCAGCTGCACATCTCACTGCTCCTGGAGCTGCTTGTATTTCCTCACTCAGCCTGTGCTGTTTGCCTTTATCCTGTCATTCCCTCGGCCTGGTATGTCCTTTCTCACCCATTCCTACTCGTTCCACTCAGCACAGTGTCCCCAGCTGCAGGAAGCTTTCCTTGGCCACCTCCCCCACACAGCCTCGGGAAGGCATGGTGGCCCTCCTCTTGCTCCTGTGACATCTGCCACCTGCTTCTCTCGGTTTAAAAACATCTATCAAGCACTCTTGATGGGGCAGGAACCTTGCTAAGGATTGACGTGCATTATCTCATTTAGTCCTGATAACAAGCCTCTGAGGAGAGCGTTATTCCCATTCCTGGATGAGAAAATCGAGGTTCAGAAAATTGCAGTGACCCTCCCGAGATCCACAGCTAGACAGTGAGGAGTCGAGGCTGGGAGCCCAGAGCTGTCTGACTCCACACCCCGAACTCCTCATGGTGAGGCTGTGGCTTCCGGAGAAGCCATCCTCTGCCTGTGCCCCATGGGTGGCATAACCTTGGCCAAACCACTTCACCAAGTTTCCTCGCCTGTAAAAGGGGGACCAAGTCTCTCCCTGCCACTCTCCCCCACGGGAACGGAAGGGAGACCTGGAAAGTAACAGACATAAAATCAACTGGTAAAGTGTAAAGGGCGGTACACATGCAAGACGCTGTTAGCGTACTTTCAGGATTTGGTTTCACTGAACACTTTCCTTGCCCACCTTAGACTCCAAGGCCCGCCATCTGCTCCTTTCCTTAGAGTGGGCAGGGCTCCCACTTTCCTCCCTGGCCCAGGCTGCCCCTGGGATTTTTAAAGTCACCACCCAGCTGTGCCATCCCCCCTCCCAAAACACAATTGTGACAGTCAAGCCAAGAAAGGCGAGTGGGGGAAAATCCATAAAGGCCCGCAAAGCGGGGGCCGGAGGAGTTCTCCAGCTCCCGGCCACCAGTTAGTGACGTCAGGATTTATAACTGTATTAAATGGTGTGACAGGCAGCCTTGATATATCAGTTCCCCCCTCTTCCCAAATCACAGACAATAAAAGCTTTGTCAGTGAAAGTCATTCATCATCATAAAGACCCGAGACATCCCAGTCATCAATTTCACTCACATCCTTAATACACTGGAGAGAGTGCAGGAGTGGAGCACCCCACAAAGGGGAGAGGAGGAAAACACGAAGGAAGATTGAACAGGAATAATTACAAAGGTCAAAGAAGGGATTCCTCCGGGGGGGGGGGGGGGGGGGGGCGCACAGGCAGGGCCGGTTGCCAGCGGTGTGCTCAGCCCACAGAGAAACTGGGCAGTTGCTGGGTGTGCTCCAGGCCGCCCAGACCAGCACAGACCCTGTGAGCCTGGGGTAGGAGCTGAAATGGGTTGTGGGACCAGGGGAAGAAGTGTGGGAGGACAGAGGGCCCAGATCGGGTTCTGTAGGAGTCTTTTACTTCACCAGCCTCGTTAGTACAAAAGAGATGTAAAGATAATAAGAACAACACAGGTGTCTTTTTGGAATATACCCCTATATTGGCATAGATGGCTGTGTGTGCCATCAGACGGACTACGGGTTGTGAAAGATACTGCAAGACTGCCAGGCCATCTGGGAAAGAGTCACTGCCCAGAGCCGGTAAGTACGCCTTCTGCCACCCTTGCCCCGCCCCCGGGCCCTCTGGATGCTCTCTACCCACCTTGACTATACTGGAAGCCAGGGGTCCCAGAGAGGAGGAGACACACCCCCACCCGAGGCTCCATCTGATGAGGTGAGTCCTCCCGCCCCAGCCCGCTCCCATGTGAGTGTCCTCTCCCACCTGCCCAGGTGCCTGCCAAGGCTCCCACCCTTCACCACCTGGACCGTTGCTCGGCATCTTTTACCCCCTCTCAAGCGAGCAGGGCAATAAAGGATGAGAAGGCAGGCGGCTGACTGGGTGTGGTGGGGAGAGCTGGGGACTTTAACTGACTTGTTCCTGCAGAGAACCAGGGCTTAAATGGCACGACCCTTCCACCTGTCCTTGACCAAAGAAAGTGTAAGGAAGTCTATGTACAAAGGCAGTGACAGTTCTTTTTCTTTTTCTTTCTTTCCTGACAAAACAACGAAAGGGAGCTTTGGTCTCGGTGGGAAGCTGCTGGAAGTGCTGAGCCTCCCTTCATCTGAAAGGGAATGGCCTGGGAGGGGGGTGCCATGGGAGCTGAGAGCTCTAGGGTTGCCAAGGAGTTGCCAGGTGGCTTCAACCAGGTAGGAACCTGCCAGAAGGTACAAAGTATTAAGTTTCCCAAGAAAGAAAGAACAAGGCTACCTATGGCTGTCTGCCCTTCCCGAGGAAGGCCTACTGAGTGCTGAGGTCCAGCGAGGCTGGGCAGGTCTGCCTGGAACAGGCTGACTTTACGGGGTGCCAGCTGCTGGAGAGTGAGTCAACCCCATGCCCTTCAACCAGATACCACCCACGTTTCAGACAGAAGCCTTCTCAGCAGAGGAACCAGCAGAAACAAAGGCTTGGCGTCAGGACCGGGCATGGCTGGGTTGGGAGGTGTGAAAAAGACAGGCCTGGATCAGCTCCCACAACCCAGTCACCATCAGTCTAGCTGCGCTGCAGGGGCATGTGAGAGAGCTCTGCTTGGATACCTCTGATGACACGAAGCTCACTACCAACCAAAGGAATACACGCCCGGGGTTAGGAGAAAACCAGCTCTGCACTCCTTGCTGGGTGAACTCAGGCAGTCTGTTTAAGTGTTCGTTGGGACAAAAATAGTACCTATGTTTCACAGAGTAAAGGAGGAAATGATCCAGAGCACATAACAAATGCTCAATAAACATTAGCTATCATTGTATTATCTCCCGAGGCAGCCTGTTCGGTTTCCAGGAGCTCAAACTGTTGAAAAGTTCTTCTTTGTGCTCATCGAAAGCTTGCCTCCCCGTGGCTTCCCCTGATGCTGCGTTCTTCTGGAGCACTTTGCACTCCTTCCCCCACAGCCCTGAGCACAGGGGAGGAGCAGCCAGGCCCCAGGTCAGCTGTCTTTAAGCCAACAGCCCTGGATGACAAGGTTCACGCCCTCCACCTTTCCTGGACCCAGTCCTTCTCTGTCTGCAGCCCCGGATGCCAAATACCACTCCACCTCTTAGCGCTGAGGATATGGGGTCTCTGGCCCATCTTGCTTGAGAATAGTCCAGGATGGCTCATCCAGAGGATGGAATAGGATGGGAGTTCTGTACCTACCCACATGCTGGGTGTCCATAAAACATGCAATACGCATTTAAAAAGTGAACGACAGTATGAAGAGTAAAAAACCTACATTTTTATCACAGAAAAGGTTCTGGAAGGACATAATATTAAACTGTGAACTCTAATGACTTCAGCAGAATGGGTTAGGAGTGGGGTGAGGAGGTACAGTCATGGGTTGCTGTACATACTTCCCAACCATTTGAATTTATTTTACAACTAGAGGCCCGATGCATGAAATTCGTGCATGAGTAGGCCTTCCTTCCCCCGGCTGCTGGCACCAGCTTCCCCTCTGGCACCCAGGCTTCCCTCCGGCCGCTGGCAGGCACCCACCGGGCTTCCCTCGCAGCTCTGGCTTTGTCTGGAAGGTTGGTTGTCTGGTCTAATTAGCATATTATGCTTTTATTATTATAGATGAGCCCGTATTACTTTGTGATTAAAAAGGAATGCTAAAAGGCAGGTTGAGTGAGACTGAAGCAAGCCTCAGAGCAGAGCAGCCATGAGAGTGTGTCTCCCCCAGAGCAGCTCAGACATGGCATCCTCCACAAAATGTTCCCCAAACCCTACAGTCTAAGAGAAGCGATCGCTCCCGCCTCCGTGCCTTCAAAAGCATTTGGCTTCTCGCAGGATTTTTATCTTTCTTTTTCTTATTTGTTTTGCTTTGTACATTTACCTACACTTGCCTCCCCATTCAGACTAGGAGTATGTTGAGGACAGGAGCCTGCAGTCCTCAAGATCCAGCCTAGGCTATGGTTTGACATGAAGGAGGAGTTGGGTTTTGATGGAGAGATGAGTGAATAGTGAATGAATGAATGATGACTGGCGGCAGCTCTGCTAACTGCCAGGCGCTACAGTTTGGTGCATTTTCTATTCTTGATCATGGCAAGGCAGTGGCGATCTCTGACTAGGAGAACAAGCCATTTCCAAATAATGAAGTCGCTATTTTAGGAAGATGGATCGCAGCAGGGGGGCGGGGAGCTGGAGGCCCAGAAACCTGCCCGGAGGCCATTGGAAAGGTCGGCTTCAGAGCTGCCCACAAGTGTGAAAATCTATGAGAGCATTACCGGGACGGCCACCCAGCTTTGTTTATTTTCATCCTACAAAATACAAGGTCAGAAACAACCTGCTCAAGTACTTTCTGCTGAAATTATTTTTTTTAATTGACACTGCACCTTACACAAATATTCATTCATGTATTCAACCAACAGTTATGGGGAACGCTGTGCTAACCTGAAAGCAAATCATATTTTCCTTTGCTGTGCATTTTAGTTACAGAGATGCTTGAATTTCATTTGGCTTTAAAACGATCACATCTCCAGCTTCTCTGACCCTCTGAGTATCTTCCCAAACACTAAGATTCCCAAATTCTAGGTTTCTATTGAACCTATAAGTGTGAGTCTATTTCATGATCCAAAACCAAATGCTTTAAGCCCCAATCAGATTCCCCTTGAATCTTTCTGGCAGGCAAACCTTCTCTGTCTGGGCAAGTTCCAGTCTCAGATGTTAAGTTTTCTCTCTGGGTTGAGGTCCCCGAAGCAGGCCAACAACATTTAGCCTGGAGAGGGTGTGACATCACTGCATGGAATAAAACGCTGCGTTCTTCTGGAGAACTTTGCACTCAGTGCCCCAGGCCCTCCCCGCGACATAGCGCACGCCCTGAGCTGATATTTGGGGAAAGCTGTTCCAAGCAGGTGGGACAGCCTGAGCAAAGACCTGGAGTCAGGGACAGGCAAGGCCAGTTGCACAGCCTATAGGCAGCCCTTCCTTGCTTCACAGAGGGGTTTTCTGTTGGGCAGGAGTAGAAATAAGAGGACCCAGAAGGATGGGGCTGGAGCAGGGTCAAACACTCAAAAGCCCACAGGGGCCAGCAGGCCAGGTAAGAAAGACAAGCTGGCCAGGTAGAATCTGGAGCAAATAGGAGAGTATGGCTCAGCTAGAGAGGGTGACCGCTGCTCAGCTCCATCTGAGCGAGGCCACATGGGCATGTGCACAAGGTAGACAAGTCTTCCAATTTCTCAAGAGAAGTTGGACATTTTAATCTTTATGTTAAATCCCCTGATTTTAAGGCACTTCTAAATTTAATTTTTGATAGAGACATATTGGCATGTTCAAAGAGTTAAAAATGAAAATGAAATTCAATAAAAAGTCCTCTTCCCACACTCAGTTCACATGGTTATGAAGTTCCTGAGTATCCTTCCAGAGTTTCCTTTTTAAAAAAAATATATATTTTTTTATTGATTTCAGAGAGGAAGGGAGAGGGAGAGATAGAAACATCAGTGATGAGAGAGAATCATTGATCAGCTGCTTCCTGCATGCCTCCTACTGGGAATCAAGCCCACAACCCGGGTATGTGCCCTTGACCGGAATCGAACCTGGAACCCTTCAGTCTGTAGGCTGATGCTCTATCCACTGAGCCAAACCAGCCAGGGCCAGTTTCTTGATGCATGTGCACGCAAACACAGATGTGCCTTCCACTGTCCCTTCTCTTCTTTCCACAAAACGTAGCATCTGTACACACTATTCTGGCTCTTTCATGAATAACATACCCCGAAGATCCTTCCCTATCAGGACACGGAGAACTGCCCCTCCTCCCTTGCACTGTACAGTAATCCAGCATATGGATGAGCTACCCGTTCTCTAATGAGATCCTCCCTAGTCCACTCAGAGTGTGAGGGCTGGGATGGAGCAGCACCTGCCCAACCGCCTCCCCCAGACCCGGGGCTGGCACGCCCCAGCGAGAGCCCTGGGCTGCGAGGAGGGAAGGCCTGGGGCAGGAAGACTCAAGCTCTCCCTTGAAAAGTTCAGAACTGGGTCAGCTCGTCCACTAACACAGGTGGAATTCAATGAAGCCCACATGGTGACGTGGAGGTCCACTCTACCCCAACAGCTCATGGCGGCATTCCTTCAAGACTCTCTAACATTTTGCAGTGCTGTCAGCAACTGCCCCCTACAAGGTGTTTTGAAAATGTGTGGGGGCTTTTACATGATCGAGGGGCATTGCTGGTTCACAGCGGACGAGTCCCACACAATAGTTTTTCTTCATTCTACACTATTGTCATGTCTGGGCAAACATTCCTGTAGGTGGAAAATCTATTTGTAATTATTTAAATCCAGAACTGAAATCCATTTACATATAAATGTGAACTTGCAGTTCCCGTGGTCTTGCTGTATACTGAATTTGCAAGGAGGGCAACTACTGTGTAAACCGGCCAAAGCCTGTACCTGTTTTACCTGGAGCTTTGCCAAGGGGTGCTCACCTACGGGCAAAGTATGAGTCACAGTATGAGTTCACAGTATGAGTCAGTATGAGTCCCTACATCCACACTCCTGCCTAAGTCTGCATTCAGGGCTGTTGCATTCACGGTGATTCTGGGCATGGAGCAAGAGGGATAGGAGGGCCCGGCCGGCGTGGCTCAGTGGTTGGGTGTCGACCTACGAACCAGGAGGTCATGGTTTGATTCCCGGTCAGGGCATGTGCCCAGGTTGTGGGCTCGGTTCCCAGTGGGGAGCGTGCAGGAGGCCGCTGGTCAATGATTCTCTCTCATCGTTGATGTTTCTATCTCTCTCTCCCGCTCCCTTTCTCTCTGAAATCAATAAAAACATATTTCTAAAAAAAAGGAGAGGGATAGGAGGGACCCAGACATTTTTAATGTATCTATATTGTTGAAGGCATTACAGATGTCCCCCCTTTTTCCCCATTGACCCCCTCTACCCGACACCCCACACAGTTCTTTTTAATGGTTTCATAGTATTTTGTTCTGTGAAAGAGCCATCATTTATTTAATCAGCGCCTATTGATAGACATTGTGTTGTTTGCCATTATAAATAAATGTGTAATTAATACACAGATGTAGGTATCATTGTGCATCTGTGCAAATAAATCTGTGAGATAAAGTCCTAAATGTGCATATAAAAGTTCTAGGTAAGAGGGTAGGAATTTCAAATTTTGAATAGATATTGCCAAATTTCCCTCCATGACAGTGTATGAAAATATCTATTTCTCATACTCTCTCTAACACTAGACCTCATATTTGGATAAGCTCATAAATTTTTTAAAATGTCTCATGATGGTCTTAATTTGCAATTTTATTATTATTTTTTGTTAATCCTTACCCAAGGATATTTTTTCCATTGATTTTTCGAAAGTGTGGGAAGGAGGGAGGGAGGGAGAAAAGAAGAAAGCAGGGAGGGAGGGAGGAGGAGAGAGAGTGAGAGAGAGACAAACATGGATGTAAGAGAGACACATTGATTGGTTGCCTCCTGAACATCCCTGACTGGGGTTGGGGATCCAACCTGCAACCCACGTATGTGCCCTTGACCAGAAATCAAACCCATGACCATTCAGTGCCTGGGCTGGCGCTCTAACCACTGATCACACTGCCAGGGCTGCAGTTTTGAAATTATGAGTCAGGTGCATATCTTTTCATATGCTGTTGGACATCCACATTTTTCAATGAATTTCATATTTATATTCTTTATCTTTTTTCCACTAATTTTCTTATTCATATCTAAAATCTCTTTAGATATTAAGGAAATTGGTGTTTTTTCATCTGTGTTCTACTTTTTTCCCCCCTACAATCTTGTTCTTTGTCTTTTTCCAAACATACAAAAGACGTTTATTTAAACAGTCACTTATATTATTTTTCTTTGTCTCATCTTTGGAACAGATTTTAAAAGGCCTTCCCCACTCTAAGATTACAAAAGTATTTCCCTTTTTTATCCTTTAGTTTTATTATGGTTTTATTATTTTACATTTAAAATTTGATCAACTTGGAGTTTCGATATAGAAAGTGTGGTATGGATTCAAGAGGCCCACTTGTCCCAACGCCATTAACTGAATCCTTTATTTTTTCCTTGGTTGTCTCTGTCACTCATCACCAAGTCCTGCCTCCCAGCCGACAGGGACATCCTGCCACCTCAGCTGGACCCAAAGGCTCTGGCCCAAGCGCCACCGTCAGCCCCAGGGTCTGTCTGTGCAGCATCCAAGACTGCCTCCTGCCTGCGGGCTGGACAACCTCCCAGCGCAGGCAGCTGAGTCCGTCCCAGTGCTGCAGTCTGTCGGGGTCCCTCCTATCCAGCCCCTTCTGAGCAACAATCCCAGCAGTGACCAGCCACCATGAGAAAGAATAATAGCGACATGTACTGGTGCTTGCTGTATGCTGGACAAAGTCTAAGCACCTTATATGTATTAATGCACTAATCCTTACAACACTATGGGGTAGCTACTATCACCATTTTAGAGATTTAAAACACACACACGCACAGCCCATAATTCTTAGATAATTTACACAACATTACCCAGCTAGTCAATGACAAGTTCAACCCCAGCAGTGGGCCTCCAGGGCCCAAGCTCTTCATCTTTACACTGACAGCTAAAGAGGCCGGCCCAGGCCTTCCAGAAAGGCAGCTGCTTTGCATACACCAGGCACCTTCAGCCTAGACCTCCTGCCCTCTTGACTCGACCTCTGCCTGGAAATCTGAAATGCCAGCAACGATCTGCCAGGAGGCCCACTCATCCTCGAGGCTGGAGCCGACCAGGGCTGCCCGTCGCACGAGGGGGATAAATCCCAGGCCTTTGAACACTCGGCCTCACACACAGGGGACCCTGAAATCACCAGGCCCCGTGACACGAGGCTTCCCTGCCACCCCTCCCAGCCCAGCCCATGAGGCATTTTCTCTCCTCCAGCTTCATCCGAGCAGTCTACAGCCGTGTCTCATCACAGCCACGACCCTGGACCCAGCAGTCTCCTGCCCGACCTTTTCCAGGACCTCAGACCTCATTAAAACAGAAATGACCAGTCAAGTCCAAAAGCACCAGGAAGCCATTCTTCCCACCACATAGGCACTCTCAATCTCTCCCTTTCTCTCTCTCTTGCTTCCCGCCATTTACTCCCCCGACTCCCCCCCCCCCCCCCCCACACACACACCCCAGATGCCCTCACCTGTCACGATGGGGTAGGTCTGTGGCCCAGGCACGCTGCTCCCAATATCGGCAGGGGTGGGGCTGGTCAGGTTGGCCTTCATGTCGTCCAGCCCTCCAGCCAGGGAGGCCATGGCTGAATACTCAGGGGTCTGAAAGAGATAACAAAACAGAGACAACTCAGCATCGAGACTCCAAGCACCCCAGCCAAATGCCACTGCCACAAGCTGGGCTCAGCCACCTAGCTGGGCTGCCATGCCAGCGCCAAGGCCTCCAGGGGACTCACAAACGCCCGGGTGTTGAGAGGGCAAATTCGGCTCAACAGAACAAGACCGTATCCAGAATCAGCGATCCTACCCAGGTGAAGAGGCGGGCAGGACTCGGTGCCACTTCCTAAGAATTCAAACCCCGCTCCTCTGTGGCCTGCGGGCTTCCCTCGCCCAGCCCCAGCCGCCAGAGACAACCATCACCAATGTGGGGAGGGAGGCATCAGCACCAAAAACAAGGCAGAAATAAGAGCCTTGTTGCCAAGAGGCTGGAAGGAGCCATTTCTGATTCTGTGCTCTTAGACATACTAGTAGAGCCGCAGAAAAAAGATTAACAAATTTGGGGCATCATCCCATCCAAACCTCCTTTCACACGAGTAAACTGAGGCCCAAGGGGAGGAGGGCTTTGCCCAAGGACCACAGGGCAGAGTCCCAGGGCAGGGGATGGTTCACCGTAACCTCTCATCCCCAGTTCAATACGTCAAACCAGCTGACAGGTGGCGAGTGTCTGGGAATTCTGGAAGCCTTGTAAACACCTGTATGCTGAAAACTGCGAGGCGCGTGCGTCTGATTTTCCAAGTCCGGGCCAACCATGTGCATCTGGCCCATGAGCCATGCTCCTGCCGTTAAGCCATGTCATGAAAGGAAAGCTGGCCATGAGTCACTTCCTTGGCATCCAAGCCGCCATCAGAATGGTCTCCAGAGGGGGCAGCAAAGATGCCAGTGGGTCTTCCCATTCAAGAACGGACTGAATTACAAGCATGAGTGACAAGTCTCTTCCACCCAACCCCCAGCCTATTTTCAGGTAAAACAAATATTTGCAAACACCTAAGCCAAAGAATGTAGCTGTGCATGCCAAGCTCTGGTGTGGGGAGTTCCCTCCAGGACCCTGGCATTGTCAGTGGAAGACAGCCCTGTTTGTCCAGAATTATGTCCTTGGCAGACAGGGGCAGGGAAGCAAGCAGTCTTCTGAAAGGACCCTGATAGGATAATGAGACCGAGCCACAGGGACGGAAACGGAGGAGCTCTAGGCAGCGGGGACTCGGACTCGGGCACATTCCTGGCGCTTTTCTCTGCAAATAAATTCGAAAGTGCTTCCTGGGCAGCTCCAGTGCCAACCAGGGAGGATGGCAGCTGTGCGTGCAGGAGGTGCTGTGGGCACAGCACCTGAGGTGGAGTCTCGCTGAGGACAGCTTATCCCGTGCTCCCAGGGCCCGTGGGTCCTCTCCCGCACAGGCTGATTCTGACACGCAGAGAGCAGCAGAGGCCTGAAGCCAGCCCAGGCGCTTCTCAGGGAGAAGGACAAGATAGGGACACGCCTCTCCGACATCAGGAATCACTAGAAAGCTGCAGTGATTAAGACCGTGGGGGATTGGCACAGGGACAGCTAAATAGACCAATGAAATAGAAGCGAGTCCAGAAACTGATCCTTGCATATGTGGGAACCCTGACATATGAGAGCGAGTCCATGTCTGTGCATATGGGGAGTCCTGACATATGAGAGAGGTGATGCACAAATCAGCGAAAGGATGCTCTGTCTAGTGAACAGCGCGGGGTAGCCGTTATCCATTCAGAAACAAGGAGGGAAAAGAAATTGGATCTTTACTTTACACCAGACACAAAAATCAATGCCAGGCGGATTAGAGACCTAAATGTGGAAGGCAAAAACATCTAATGTGGTCAGCTCCAGGTCCAGCCAAAAATCTCTGGATCAAGTCTGTCCTTCATGAAAAAGGAAACACGTGGCCCTGGGCTGCTCACACAGTGTTCTCAGTCACTGCGAGGACAGTGTTGGCTCCCGATCATCTCGCTGCCCTACTCCAATGCCTCCTCTGCCAGGAAGTCCTTCCTGACTACCATTCCCCAAGAGGTGGGAGCCCTGTTGACCCCAACAAGTGGTGCCAGGGCATAATCTTCACAACCTCGTAAAAAGCTCACATTTATCAATCACTTACTCTGTGTAGGATCTTGACCTGTATCGTCCCATTTAATCCTGGCAATCACTCCATGCGGTAGTTTCTATGTCACACCCATTTTACAGATGAAGAAACTGAGACTTCTATTACAGAGGGGAAGTGGTTTGCCTAAAGTCACACATCTTCTAGGTGTCAGAGTCGGGATTCAAACCCAGGTCCATCTGACTCTAAGGTCTTGACAATCATCCTAATTATGTTCATACTATGATAGGCCCTGACCCTTTATAATTTTTTATTTCTTAAAGTATTACAAAGAGTATTACATATGTCTCCTATTTCCCCCCCATGACATTCCCCCGGCCCCTACCCCCCCGCCCCCCCCGCCCCGTGTCTTGTGTCCATTGGTTAATCTTATATGCATGCATATAAGTCCTTCAGTTGGTCTCTTAATCCCCCCGCAACCCTCCCCAGGCTCCCCATTGTAGTTTAACCTTCTGTTCAATGTTGCTCTGCTTCTGTATCTACACCTGTTCATCAGTCCATACTGGTCCCCTTTATTTGTCCCAACCTCACTGGAGTAGTCTCAACCTCACCAGGGCCGTCTGAGCCTCACCAGGGCCGTTTCAACCTCACCGGGGTCGTCCCTACCTCACGGGGGCCGTTTCAACCTCACCGGGGTCGTCCCTACCACACCAGGGCCGTTTCAACCTGACTGGGGTTGTCGCTACCACACCGGGGCTGTTTCAACCTGACCGGGGTTGTCCCTACCACACCGGGGCCGTTTCGACCTGACTGGGGTCGTCCCTACCTCACGGGGGCCGTTTCAACCTGACCGGGGTTGTCCCTACCACGCCGGGGCCGTTTCGACCTGACTGGGGTCGTCCCTACCTCACGGGGGGCCGTTTCAACCTCACCGGGGTCGTCCCTACCTCACGGGGGCCGTTTCAACCTGACCGGGGTTGTCCCTACCACGCCGGGGCCGTTTCGACCTGACTGGGGTCGTCCCTACCTCACGGGGGCTGTTTCAACCTCACCGGGGTCGTCCCTACCTCACGGGGGCCGTTTCAACCTGACCGGGGTTGTCCCTACCACGCCGGGGCCGTTTCGACCTGACTGGGGTCGTCCCTACCTCACGGGGGCCGTTTCAACCTCACCGGGGTTGTCCCTACCACACCGGGGCTGTTTCAACCTGACCGGAGTTGTCCCTACCACACCGGGGCCGTTTCGACCTGACTGGGGTCGTCCCTACCTCACGGGGGCCGTTTCAACCTGACCGGGGTTGTCCCTACCACGCCGGGGCCGTTTCGACCTGACTGGGGTCGTCCCTACCTCACGGGGGCCGTTTCAACCTCACCGGGGTCGTCCCTACCTCACGGGGGCCGTTTCAACCTGACCGGGGTTGTCCCTACCACGCCGGGGCCGTTTCGACCTGACTGGGGTCGTCCCTACCTCACGGGGGCTGTTCCAACCTCACCGGGGTCGTCCCTACCTCACGGGGCCCTGACCCTTTAACAGATATGGAATCAACTTGCTAATACCAACAGCTTAATCAATGAAATCAGAATGGACTGGACCTGAAAATACCCAAGGGTCTCACACATAGATTCTGTTTGTGAATCTTTGTTTGCCACAAAAGTGGATATGTATGTACGGGGTGGCGGTGAAAATATATGTCTTGCTATCAGTCACAACCAGCATAGTCTTCATTCCACGCAGCAGGGGCTGTTGGGAAAGGGTCACTGTGTAGACTTCACCCTGCACGCACAGAACGGGACTTGGTCTTGGCGTGAGCCTCCTCACTTGCTAAGGTGAATCTTGGAAGCAGCTCTTTCAGTTCATGGCCATGTGCAAAGACGGGAGATCAAAATGCCTCTGAAGAGGGTCTTTTCCTAGATGGTGTCTTTGGAGGGCCAGGCAGCCTCTCAGCCAACAGTCAGCAACCTGCACCCCTCCCCACCCCACTGCCGACTTTTCCCCTTCCTGACTCCAGGCTGAACATCTGGGTCCGCAGGAGAAAGTTGCTATTTCCCTCAAAAAAGCAGAGCCATCCCGGGTTTAAGAAGATTACAAGAGAGCGGCCATTAGGGACATCCTGCCTTTTAATTAATGTTCACACGGAAGGGCCTTTTTGCCATTTAATTTTGTTTTTGTCAACAATCTCACTATCAAAGTTTTTCCGGCCACTTCAACAGTTGAGTTGGGATCATCTTTTCAAGGTACAAGGCCTTCAACTTGTGTTACACAGGAGGTGGGAGGTCCAACAATCCTATTGGCTGCCAGGAGATAAAGTGGGCTTCCCTGAGAGCTGGGGCCGGGGCTCAGCAGGACTTGGAAGCCAGCCCTCGCTGCCCTTTGCCCTCTGTGGCTCCCACTACTATCCCCTCGCAGGGCTGGCCAGAGCCCAGTATCGCTTCTTTGGTGGGACCCACAGCTCTTCCTCGGCTCCTGCAGGAGTCAGGGGTGCTGTCATTTAGTTTGGGTGTGTGATGATTCCCTAAGTCCTCATCAGTGTCTGTCCCGCTGAGCTGCCTGTAACTTTGAAAGGCAACTGCATTCTCCCCAGACCCTGTGCTCCATGAAACTTCACTACTCAGGCTGCTCCTCAGCCGCCCCAGGCACAGTCCCACCTCTGCCTGGAGGGCCCATCTCACTCAGACACTGAACTCCTACATTGTCCACAAGACCCAGTTCAAATGCCACTTCCTCCATGAAGCCATTCCTGGGCCTCACACTCCCACAAAGAAATCATAACTCCCTTGTCTATGCTTCCATACTTGACTGTGTTTTGCCCAGATCTCCACTATCCACCATATATAATGTTTGTCTATCTTCCTCTAGGGTGCCTCGACCAACATGAAACATCCCCAGAGCCTCCTAAGTGCTTGTTGAATGAATGAATGAATGAATGAATGAATGTGTGGTCCATTAGCATGACATTAGCCACAACAGTAAAATATTAACTAGGGAGTGCTTCCACAGGGCTCCAAGTGACACACCAACCTTCTGCCTCTACTTCTCCTCAAGTCAGGTGACCGGAAAACACTGTCCCTTGTATATAGCATTAGTTAAAGCCCAGGCGAAGTACCTTCACTGGAATATCAGGCATTCAACATTGGTCAGAGGCGATGAAAGGAAACAGCCATACAAAAAACTTCTTTTTTTAAACAGCCCCTTCCCCCACCCCCCATATGCTCATTAGAATATTCAAATTCCATATCAATCCCTCCTACAGTTCATTACCAGGAAAAACTTTTTTTTCCTGATGAATGGTTAACTTGTCTCTGATTGAAAATCAGGAACATTGGAAACCACTACATATCCCTCTTTGCCTTGGCTGCCAGGAAGCTCAGTCAGATTCAGTGCTCAGTTGCCACAATCACATCATTGCTGGCACCTGGTGCAATGACCTTCCCCTTTCCTCTACAAAATTTCTTAACTTTTTTCAGCCTTAACTGACTTAGATACCTGTAATTGTTTATTTTGCAAGACACCTCAAGTCCTTTGTGAAAGTGAAGGCTGGGAGAGGTAAAAAGAATAACAGAAAAGAAAGACAGATGAGGAGAGAGAAACAGAAGAGAGAAGGCATTATTGGTGCCTTTTTTCCTGGTTACAGGAAGTTAAGGGCTGAACAGTGGGGTGCAGAAAACCCAGGAATGCACATGGGCACACATGTGTGTGTTGGTGCACCCATGCACTTGTGAAAAAAGCTCCCTCCCCCCTTCCCCATTGACAGTCACAAGCAATAGTTATGTTCCACATCCCTACTTCTCTGAGCTTTTGGAATTCTTTCTTAGGATGTCATTTTGGGCTTCTGCTCCCTTCCCATCAGGGCTCCCTGTTGCTGTCCTTGACTATGACCCAGGAAGAGAAATAAACTGAGGTCGCAAGTAATATACTGTTCACTCCAGTGCAACCAGTTGGGATAAAACTTCTCTGCCTACTGCCACAGACTCCTGTGAGTCCTCAAGGTCAAGACCACCAGGTAGGCACACCCTTGTCACAGACACCACGTTCCAGATGTCTGAGCTAGAAGGATACTCAGGGTCATCTTTCCAAACCAAGAAAAACTGAGGTCCAAGGAGAGAATAGACTTCCTTAGCTTATTTTATCTGAAGCATTTATGTCCTTTGACCCCATGGTAGAAAGGACAGTAAGCTAGGAGCGATACCAGGGGGTTCTTGCCTCAGCTATACTTTGTCACCGGTGTGACCTTCTGCAAGCCAGGTGAGCTCTCTGAGCCTCAATTTCCTCATTTAAAAAAAATGAGATTTAAGTCTAACCCCTTGCTGCCTGCTTGCCAGGGCAACTGTGAGGGTCTGAAGAAGAAAAAGAAGGGTAGCACCTTGGAAACTAAGCAACATTAAAGCTTACGGAATCCCAGAAGGGACTCAGGGGGCACGTGCCTCAGGAAAGTGTATGCTGGGTGTCATTTGGGTCCCTAGGAAATTACCTGGAAAAGGACTGCCTGGGGCTGCACCAAGTATTGTCTCATCAGCACGGGGCACCACTGCCATAGCATGGAGGAGAAAAGAAACACAGACACGTGAGAAGGAGGGCAGCATGAAGGAGGGCAGCGCAGGGGGACGAGGCTGCAGGACCGGCTACCGCAGGTGGCCACCTTGGGCCATGAGGCCTCCCCATCACCTGCTGAGTTCCTCCACGCTCACTGCTGGGCCTCAGGTGGTCCTCAGGAGCTGGGCCAGAGCCAGGCCAACCACTCCCATCTGGAGGGACCAGACACCTGCCTGCCTACACACCTACCTAGAGGAGGATAGAAGCTGGAGTAGGAGAGACATGTCCCCAGGGCCTGGCCTGAGGACCTGAGATTGAGGAGGCAGAGGGGTCTGGATGTCTGAGGCAGCCAGGGTGGACAAGGGTCTGTAGGCACGTCTCTCCCTTACTGGCCTCTGCTTCCCCATCTGTCTGAGGACTTGCACTTGACCTCTAAGTCTCCTGCCATGGTTGGTGCTCTCTGCCTCTGTAACGGGCCATATGACAAAGTAGAGATCCCCTCTTAAACAGATGAATACCCAGGCAAGAAAAGAGAGATAGAGAAGGTCCTATCGGTTAGAGAAAACTTGGAGACGCACCAACCAATCACAATATGGACCCTGATTCCAACAAACAAACTGTAAAAAATACAACCATAAAAGTATATTTTATGGTATAATGAAACATTTGGAAATGTAAACATCGACTGGGTACCTGATGGCATTGGAGGGTTTGGCTATACTTCTTAAGGCCTCGTCTTTTAAAGAGTCATTTTGAAATGTTTGAAGATGAAGTGACATGATGCCTGGGGTTGGCTTCACAATAAGGTGGGATTCACAAAGGTGGTACACCAGCCTGGCTGGTGTGGCTCAGGTGGTTAGAGCATCGTCCTGTGCACCAGGCAGGGCCCATACCCAGGTTGCAGGTTTGATCCCCAGTCGGGGCACGTACAGAACGGAACTGATGTTTCTCTCTCTCTTTCTCAAATAATTTTTTAAACCGGTATATCCATGCAACAGAATACTAGTCAACAAGAAAAGGGAACAAGGTACATGTTACATCCTGGGTGGACCTCAGACGCATATGAAGTGGAAGAAGTCAGATAGGAACGGAACGTCCAGAACTGGCAAATTCACAGACACAGAAAGCAAGCAGGGGTCGGCTGGAGCTGGGAGGGAGCAGGGCCAGCTGTAAACCCTCACGAGGGGTCTCTGGGAGGGATGGAACTGCTAAAACTAGACTGTGGTGTTGGTGGTGGCACAGCTCTGTGAGTTACTAAAAATCACTGACTTGTGAGCTTCAAATGAATGAAGTTTGTGGTATAAAAATTAGACTTTCATGAAACTGAAAATAAAGCGGAGTGTGGAGAGTGTAGGAGTATCAACGAAACAATACTCGTGTGAGTCGGTAATTGTTGAGTCTGGGTATAAGGGTGCTTAGGAAGTGATTAGACTATGCCGTCTACTTTTGAAATTCTCCATAATTAAAGTAACAAAATCCAAACAGCATGTATCTGACGCATGGCACCACTTGCCAGCATCCGTCAGCTGCCCAGCACACACCTGTGGAATAATGAGAGGACCCGGGAGGCCGAGGACAGCCGGGCACTTGCTCTTTTCAAGGCCTCTATCCCTCCATCTCAGGGCCTCCCCGGTTCCAAACACGAGAAGCTTAAGGCCTCTCCTCTGCCTAGCGCTTTCCAGTCTGCGGAGCCCTTGCAGGCCTGTTACATCCTTGGGGATCTTGGGGCGTGGCAGACACAGAGACAGAGCTCAGAGCGGGGAGCCTCGGTGTGCCAACTCCAAGCTCAGTGCCAGGCTGCTGCCCCAGAAGGGAATTTGGAGGAGTTTTCCCACCAGCCCTGAGGGTAAAGCTCAGACACCTATGGGGGGACGTCCTCTCCATGAAGCTCTCCCCCCAGCTAGGGAGAGAGCTCTGGGTCTAAAGCAAGAAGGAAGAAGCGTCCACACTTTTTGAGCCCGGCTACACAAAACGGCACCTGCCAAGCGTATGCTCAGGGAGAGTTCTGTCTTGATGACAATGGATTGTACTGATTGGCAGGGAGCCCGGAGACCTGGGCAGACCCCGCTCCTCTCCAGGCCTCAGTGACGCCATCTGTCAAATAAGGGAGACGGACAAGAATTGTCCTTCTGGTCCCACGGCTTCACCAGGTCTGTGCTCCACCCAGCTGGGTCCCCACCGTGTGGAACGGGTTTCTGCCTGATGTGGCTGACGCTGGCCTTAGGCTACACTCTGTGGTTGGGGAGGATGCTGCCCATTTTACCCAGGCCCCTGAACCCCAGCACCTGTAGCCATCGGGGGAGGAGTGTGGCTGAGGAAGCTCACCAGCCCTGGGCCAGGAGGACAGGGTTCGAGTATGATGCTGTACTATAATTTGGAAAGATGTTATCCTTGGTGGAAACTGGATAAGGGTATATGGGACTCCTCTGTATTATTTCTTACAACTGCATGTGAATCTACAATTACCTCAAAATAAAAAGTTTAATTTTTAAAAAGTGTAAAAACAAAAAAGGTTTTAGCATTCCATCCCCACTAAACCTAATAAAGATGAATTAAACTTGAAAAAAAAATGTTTGTTGAATGGAGACTATGAATGATGCTTGCGAAAGTACTCCATAATCTACGAAGTGCTGCTGTTAGTATTAACTGGGCAGGAAAACTGCCAAGGATTCTGAATGGCCTCCCACTTCCAGGAAGCCTTCCCTGATTTCCTCTCCTCTGTGCTCCCAGAACACCTAAGTGGACATACTATCTACTACTGCACTTGGCACTGTGTATTGTACACTTAATTGTTTAGGGCCCTCATCCCCCAACCAGAGTTTGAACTTCATGAGGATGGGGCTGTGTCTCCCTCATCTTTGTGACGGCAGCTCCTGGCCCAGTGCCCAGCTCTGAACAGATCTGACATAAATGCCTGGGGAACGCAATGAACGGAGACAGGTACGATGGCCTGGCTTGCCAACGGCACCAGAGGTGCTTCCCAGGGTCACCGAGAGGATAAGTGATCTCAGGGTGCTTTGATTCATCAGAAAGCACCATCTGCATGAAAGACATCCCCTTTATTCATTTGGCTCTCCAGAACTGTGCCGTGCCTGAGTCAAATGGTTTACAGTGGAATCTGGGGGCTTCCAAGAAGAGATCTGCAAAGTTTAACTGACTCATCTCTCCCTGTTCTGTTTACGGCCTGCCAGGCACCCCTCCAGCACAGACACAAACACACTCCCAGGTGGTGGGGAATGGCAGGGGGAGACCCGGGGAGGAAACGGAAATCAGACATTGTGGTTTCTGTCTGGGAGAAACTTTTCCAGAAATGACTAAATAGGAGCCCCCCACCCCCTACCCTGCTCCCGGCCACTTAGAGAATCTTTGTGAGCCCAACTCTCAGGGCCCAAAGGAGCTCAGGGGTTATGGAGGCTGATCTTTATATGAAGCTTGAAACCCACCAGTGATGGGGAACTCACTAATCCCGAGGCAGCCACTCCATGGCCACACAGCTCTGGCCATGAGAAAGTGCTCAGTCTGCCTCTTTAGGCGCCTGCATGTTAGTCCTGGGTGAGCTCTCTGGGATCCAGTTCCAGCAAATGTCCTCCCGAGCCACCGTGTGTCAGTGCTGTCCCCACCTGAACCCAGTGCAAGGGCTCCAGTCCTCCGCTCCTCCTCCTCCGCTCCCTGGCTGGGGCATGAAAAGCTTGCTTCTGCTTTTGCACTTCATCACCTGGCTGACTCATGCTGTTCCCACAGTCAACGCAGAGCTCACAACAAGTTCGTTAGAAATGGAAAGTGATTTTGCATGTGACTTTTTTTTTGGTAAATATATATTTATTTCAGAGAGGAAGAAAGAGAGAAAAACATCAATGATGAAAGAGAATCATTGATTGGCTGCCTCTTGCACACTCCACACAGCGGGCATGTGCCCTGACCAGGAATCTAACCGTGACTTTCTGGTTCATTGGTTGACACTCAACCACTGAGCCACACTGGCTGGGCACATATGATTTTTTCAAGCATTCATTTTCTCCCACCCCTAACCAGTGTGCTATTTGCAAATCAGACTGCTCTGTGCTTATAAACCCTCCCTGGTTCCCCATTGCCTTTGGGTAATGTCAACCCAAGCCATACAGGCCCCAATCCAAACCCCAACCTACTTTTCCCACTTCAACTCAGACCTACCCTACGTGCAAACACTGCCCTCTACTTTAACCACACCACACACACACACACACACACACACACACACACACACACACGTCCCTTCACGCAAAGCCTTTGTTCACAGTTTTCCCAGCCTCACCCCACTCTAAATGCCTGTCCTCAAAGGCCCAGTTCAAATACCATCTCTTCCTGGATGCTTTCTTTGGTTGAAATAAATCATTTCCTTCTCTGAGTTCCCATGGCATTTCCCCCACACTGTTTAGGACATCTGTCCCATGCACTTTATTCTGGTCATTTGCCGCTGTGTCTGCTCTCCCTCTGAGATGATGGGGCTCCCATGGGCAGCATCCCCACTGGTTTGAAGCCGGGCCCCGCCAGCAGGCCTGGGAGGACCTATTTGATTGGAGCTGGGCGAAGGAGAGAGGCAAGGAACAAAGTACTCTGGGCCTCTCTGAACCTTGAGAAGAGAAGGCGGCCCTGGGCTCAGAGCATTCCAGCTCTTCCCAAATAGAAGAGAAGAAATGGCAAGGCTTGGAGCACAAAACTCCGCGTCTGGAAGAGGAGAGAGGACCGCCAAGGCTCCTGAAGGATAAGGAGATGCAGTGGGGGGAGTCATGTGGGGGAGGGAGGAGGGCTCCCTGTGTGGGAGTTCAGGGTCTGCTCAGGCTCCGCCTGCTTGTGTGATGAACAGCTGCAGGTCCTGATGTGGAGAAGAGGAGGGGAGTTCCAAAACAAAGCTCCTTCTCGGGCAGCCAAATGCCACAGGCTCCTTCCAGGAGGTCCATGGTGTGGCCTGCTGTCCCTGCTACAGGGCTAGGAAGGGAGTAGGACAGGGAGGCCCCTTACCCCAAAGGAATGAACCCTCTTGGCTACCAAGGGGCCTGAATGGGGGCATGCAAAGGGGGGCCCCCCCATCCTAACCCGGATGCTCATAGTTCACTTCCTTTTGAACAGACTCCCAGCTGCAGGAGGACAGAAAGGCTATCCTGGGCCATAGACGAAAAGACTTCCCTCTGTACTGTAAGGTCAACAGGGTGGGGGCAGAGAGGTAGGCCTAGCTGCCCTTCATCACCACCTACCTCCTCCACCTCCATCCTGCTGCTGCTGAGTGTGGCACGCGTGTCCTCCCCCCACCCTCCTCTCCCGTCCCTCAGGTCCAAGGCTACTCCTCTGCCCTTTCAGCTCCCTGTCAGAAAGAACTTGCTAACAGGCAATATTCTGCAAAGGCAGACAGGCAGTCTTGGGAGGGAGTACCTGCTTTGTCACCAAAGCTTGCTGGGGCCAAACAGAAACTGTACAGACGAGAAGGCTGAGAAGGCCAGGCGTCCTATGGCTAATTCAGACTCCCGGGTTTGCAATTCAGAAGACTGCCAGCTCTCACTTTAACGCTTACACACAGAACAGCAGTCAGAACCCCTTGCACCTCCCGGATGCTTATGCCACACCAGCTACTGTTCTAGGTTCGAAGACATATTAATTTATTTAATCCTTACAACAACCCTGTGAAGTATCATGATGCCCCTTTTACAGAGGATGAAAATGAGGCACAAGGGGCCAAAGCAATGTGTCCGAATCACCCCAGCAGTTCGACTCCAAGTCCAAGGTCTTCGACCCCAGCTCTCCGCCATAGCCATCAACCCCGCCCCAGTGCGAGGAGGACCCTGAGGGCCCAGCAGCTGAGAACGCTGTGGAGAGGGATGTCAGACTCAGGTATCACCTGATCCCAAAGGCTGTGCTCTTCGCTGTGATTCTAACGTGCCCCACAGGCCCAGGGAGAGCAATGGCAACTGCTAGGCCAGGTGCGCCTTCTCGTGCTTCCTGATCTTTTCGGACACCTACCTGCTCTGACCCGTGACAAGGCCAGCCCCCCACCACACCCCACCCCCCGCTCTGAGTGCCCTTTCCCTTCCTTGTCTGCCCACCCTGGCTCAGGAACAACTTCCTGTAGGAAATGTTTACAGATAGTTTCGTCACAGAGGTCAACTTTATCCTTTATTCTCCCCGCTTAGACTCAGAGGACGGCCTACATGATAAATTCAGAGGACAGCTGTGCCCACGTTTTTGTCAACATCAGTAATTAATCTTAACATTCCTGGACAATAATGGAAAAACAAATGAAAACATGTGAGACCGTGAAGGAAAATTCAGGGATCAGACTGTTTGCTTGGTTCAGGCACTGTGTTCTATACTGAAAATGGCAACCTGGCTTTTCCAAAGATCAGAAATGAAAGGAAGGAGACCCTAGGCTTGGGTTTTAGCTATTATTTGTAAGCTCCCATTTTAACTCATGTAAATAATAGAGAGAAACCCAGCACAGTAACCACGCTGTTTCTGTTTAACCTCCTTTTTATCAAGCTTAACTTAAGAGCCCTTGCTTTTAATGACTGAAAATTCGTTTGCGTTTTTTGCAGTTATGTGTCAATTCCCTGAGTCTTGCGTTTTGTACCTGGAAACAAAGCATAACAATCATTCTTTGTGCTAACATCTATAATTTATTCAAACAAGCAAGCCATTGGGCTTAAGATTGGACATGTAAACAAACACCCGAGTTTTAATAATTCCCTTTTCTCTCCCACACACACAGGTTCAGTCGAGCCTCCTGGTGTTACTTCCTTCACCTCCCTCCCACAAATCAAACCTCAGATAACATAAACCTGCTGGACAGAGACTCCACGCAAATAAACAAAAGCTTTCAAACCGAAGGCAGAGGAGCTCCTATCTCCCCACCCACCCACTTCCGCTGCCTCCGCCTGCTCCTGCTCCAACAATATAGCCTCTTTCTGCCCAACTGTCCAGAAAACCCTGAAATATCTCATTTTCATTTCCAGGAGAGGAAGAGATGTGATCCCCAAATAAAAGTTCAGTGCTAATAGTAAGCTGCAAAAACCCAAGCAGACTGCTCCTTGCCACCCGTGTCAAGCTCACAAAGAGAAAAAAACCGTACCATCCGACATGGTTGGGAGAGTTTAATCCAAAGCAGTGCTAATTAATATCCCCGGCTTTCCAGAAGCCAGAGCCACATGCAGCTGCGAGGGCAGCAAGGCTGCTCTCCCTTCAGTTTTATGGGGAGAACATTTTCATTACTAAGCCTCCTCCCAGACCCTCCTCGCCCAGCCAGATTAGCCCGGAGAAGGAAGCGGATGATTCATATATCAGGACTCCTTCTCTCCCCCATTAATTATATTATTTACATCCCATTTTAAAAGTTTACTGGTGCAACTCCCTGTGCACCTGGTCAGAGCCCTTCCGACAAGCCGTGGTATCTTCCACATCCCCTCCTCAGGGGCGGTTCATGCATTGGTCCCCAGAAGGTGTCAACTTTTTGAAATGTGCGTTGGAGAGAGAGCTGACTCCAGGGGCGTTCTCTGACTCCCCGACACACATACTCCATTTGAAAAAACAAAAAACGAATGTTGAAGGTTCTAAACGGATTCATTTGTGAAATATGCATGGACTTAAGGGTTTAGCGGGATTTAGCACCCCAGAGACCCCTAAACCCTGGGAGATGCCCCCACCCAAATCAAGCACCCACCCACCACCCCCCAGCTGTTACAGCAGAGTTGACCCTTTTTTAACCCAAACTGCCAGGCCTGGTGGGACCATGGGTCTTACCATTCCATTCTGAAACCCGCATGCTCAAAGCTGTCTCTTTCCAGCCTCCTAAAGGGACCCCGAATCCAATCTAAATGCTTCGAATTTACCTGTTTGTCTTTTATACATATAAATAGCTGCATTTCCATTCTCTCTTTGTTTCTCATTTTCATTTGGTTCTAATATCTGCATGTAAATGTCGGAAAATAGCATCTGTAATTGGAGATTATGAAGTATGGCCAGCTCCTGACAGGCCGCTAAGGAAGATGGATTATCCTCATTTTTCTGTAAATTTTGTCAATTTTGGAATTCATAAGCTATCAACACTGATCAAAATGGGACTTCACAGCTGTGTCAAAAAAAACACGAGAGAGCAAAGGAGAGAGAGATGGGGAGCGAGGTGAGAGCTCAGGCTGGTGGCTGCGCACAGGGGCCGGTGGGTGGCCGGGGTGTTTGGCACAGCAGACTGGATGCCCAGTGTCCCCAGGGGCCACCCCCTCTCCCCTAGGCCTTCCCCTCCCGGCTGGCAGCTCCCTCAGCACGGGGTGGCCTGGAACTTAGGGTGGGGCTGCCTCGTCCCCAGACTAAATCAAATAGCTAAATCACACGCTGGAAGGCCGCAAATCCTCCCAGGCACCCACTCAAACCCGAGGCTTAATTTATCGCCCCGCGCTGCCTTCCTTATTTATCCAGAGGAGTCTGCAGGCTCCCTCCGCGCGGGCCTCGGAGATGTGCTACTCCTTCCAGACCCTCGCGGCCCACTTGAGGCAATTGTGCGGGTCTCTCTCTCTCAATTTTCCCATTACTGGGAGTAAGTACTGTTGGGACTCTGTAATAGCCCAACTGCAGCCCATATCAATAACAGATGAGGTTTAATCGTCCAACACAAAAATTATTTAGGCGCAGTAAGGACATTCAATGTCATTTGCATAATGGCATTTCTATCGCACAGCACCTAACCCGTCTTGCATAAACAAGGCCTTGGGACCATAAATAATAATAAATCATGACGTCTGCACGCCTCTTGCGGTAATAGGAGCCACTCTTTGTGGAAATTATTTCCGCGGGAAATGGGCACTGTAATTTTGAAGACATGTGGCACGGTGAGGCGTGGTAAATCAGCAGGCGGAGGTTCCCCAGGGGCAGCCCGGGGCCTGCCCTGAGCCCACAGCGACACCCCCGGGCCACCGCAGGAGGAGGGCCCGTCTTGAGGGGAGAGCGTGCAGGGCTTCTAGAACAGACATCAGTATTGGCCTAGCAAACAAGAGGGCAGGACGGTCAGAGCCAGCACCGGGAGAGGCAGAATTGGACCTGGAGGAGCACCCAGGCCTCAGGTCAGAAAGCATCTTTGTTCCAGGAGAATGGAAGCTCCCAAGGGACAGCCATTGTCCATGTCTGTCTGCTCCCTCCCCTGCTATACCTCGAGCAGGGCCTGGCCCCCAGCAGAAATAGCCTACGAGCTCAAGAAATATCCTAAAAGAAATGAGAGAGAGAAGAACCCGGGCCCAGGCAGTGAGTGCATGAGAAGAGCCTGAAGAAAGGCGACGGTGAGCCAGACAGAGGCCCAGACCAGGGGGATTAAGGCAAGAACTGGCTCAGAAGCGCTGGTACCACTGATCGGAGTGACAGAGTGAAAAAGCCCAGTACTCTCTGATTCCGGCTGCACCCTGAAAAGTTCGTGCTTCCCAGAAAATGGCCTGGCAGCCACAGGGTTGCCCCTGGGAGGGAGAAGAGACTGGCACTGGACTTGTTAGTTTAAGCCAGTGATGGCGAACCTTCTGAGCTCGGCATGCCAGCATTTTGGAAAACCCTAACTTAACTCTGGTGCCGTGTCACATATAGAAATTTTTTGATATTTGCAACCATAGTAAAACAAAGACTTACATTTTTGATATTTATTTTATATATTTAAATGCCATTTAACAAAGAAAAATCAACCAAAAAAAATGAGTTCGCGTGTCACCTCTGACACGCGCGTCATGGGTTCGCCATCACTGGTTTAAGCCATCTCTATACTGTGTTAATTTCACTAGAAGAGAACTACTACCTGTGTCACCGAGATTTCTAAAGTTGATGAAGCTTCATACCTCTGTGCCTGGGCACATGCTATTCCTTCTACTGGAAAACCAAAAGCTAGGAAAATGCTCATGGATCAGCAACAAAGGGCCTGTAAGTGATCTAGCAACAACAGCATTTCTCTCCCGAAGGAACTAGGAGAAACAGCAATCACCTCTCCATCAAGACTGTGCTGTGCTGGGAATGAGGTCAGTCACAGGCCCGCACAACCTCGCGGGAGGCTGTGGCACCTGCAATGCCACCTGCAGCTTACACATGACCTCACTTTCACCAAAATGTGAAAACTTTGCTCAAAAGCCAAACACAGTCTGCAGTTTAGTTATTAGTATTGTACCAATGTCAGTTCCTTCGTTCTGACCAGTGGACAGTGGTTCCATAAGACGTTAGCAATAGGGGATCCTGAGTGAGAGCTATGTGGGAACTCTGTACTATCTTTACAACTTTTCTGCAAATTTACAATTATTCCTGAATAAAAAATGTATGTTAAAAAAAAGCCAGATCTCACTCATATAAGAGAAAAGCAAATTAAAGCCCCATGTATTCTTTTCATCTATCAGATCAGCAATGAGTCAAGAGATTAATAACACATTGTGTGGGCAGAAAGGAACTAGGTCTCCCCACTTCCTGAGATGAACCTCTTTGGAGAGTGGGGGTCTACTTTCAAAATTCATAATGCATATACCCTGATCCAGCCATTCCATTCCTGAGAATTTATCCTGCAGGTGTAACTCCACGTGTGCACAAATAAACATGGACAACGATGCTCACTGCAGCCTTTTTTGAAAAGGACAAAGACTGGAAGCAACTAGTAGGAGACTTGAGCCCCTATTCTGACACCCCATATAATGGAATACTATGCAGCTGTTAAAAAATTATATGGAACAATCACCAAGAAATATCTATTAATGGAAAAGAGCAAAAATAGAACAACACATATAGTATGCTACCATTTGTGTTCCAAAGAGGGGAGATATATTTAGAAATGCCTCTATGCACACGGATACCTTACCCTCACCAAAGTATTGCATGTAAATCTCTAAAGAATACAGAAGGCACTGGTCATGGTGGTTGCCTCCTGGGAGGGGAACTGGGGGGCTGAGAGAAAGGAGTAAGAAGGAGACTTACTTTTCACTGTATACATTTGGTATTGTCTAAAGCTTTTACCATTCGCATGTACTACCTATTAAAAAATTTTTGAACAAAAAATAAGAGTGTTGCTCAGGTAAGTGGCAAAGAGCACTTTGCCTGAACTTGAACGAGGCTATCACTGTGCCCATGGGCCCCTGGGGACCCCTTCTGTTTTGAGAGGTGCCCTGTGGAGTTCTGCATCACCCACCGTGGCTGGCATGAGTAGCCCAGGCGGTGTGCTCAGCGGCTGGGTGCATGAATTCACTTAACCACCTGTCTAGGACCCTGCCCCACTGCTCAGCTCAGCGGAAGGACTGAGACCTCCTGCGCCAGACCCACAGCTCCAGGCAGAGCTCAAGTCTCGGAAAAAGTGGCACTTGGCATCTGAAAGGGGAGAAGGGACAGGCTCCATTTCTCTGGCTCTCGGCTGTTTCATGACTTTGCACTTAAACCTCAAGCGACCATGTAAGGCAAACACTCATTTCCTCCATTTTGCCGATGAAGAAACTGAGGCTTAGCAGGGCCCAGGAACCTGCCCAAGCCCACACAGCTGGTAGGCAGGAGAATTGGGACCTCGCCCAGGCAGTCTGGCTCCAGAGCCCACACTCTCAAATCCATGTTCTCCACACCCTCAAAGCCAAGGTCAGGGCTAGAGGCTTATGAAGCTTGTGAACTCACTAGAGGCTGGAGAAGAGCAACCTGATGCATTACTTCAGAATCCGTGAGACGCAGACTGTCCATTACTCATGGGTTCTCCCAACCGACTCTCGGACCAGGCAGGGTTCTCCTAGGCGCTCCCTAAAGAGCAGGCTGAGAAACCATGACTGTCCTCCAGACCCAGGGATGCTGCCACAGGTTGTTCTTAGGGTGGCCCTCATGCAGGTTCAGCATCACCCCCAAGTGCAACTCAGTAAAAATAACTCTAAGGAGACTATAGGGTGGTTACCCAATTAAACGACCTCAGTTCACAGAGCTTGGAAAATAAACTTCCCCAGAACCAGCCTGGGCCTGCATTCACCAGGGTGAAACAGCTAGAGATCATGACCCCAAATCTGCCATATTAGGGGATCCAATGTCAAGGACAGGTCCTCCCATAAAATTTTTGCTATAGCCAAGCTTCTCCAAGGCAATGAGGGTTCATCTTTCAAGGTTGTATGTGAACATTTCTGAGCTGTTCTGCCCTCCCCCAACCCACCCCAGTGCAGATGCAGGTTCAGGCCTCCTGGGTAATGGAAGACGAAACCAGATGCTGGTGATAGGTCACAGGCTCGCCTGGGCCCTTTGTGGGGAAAGCCCATTGTAGGGCATTAGGATTCAATGGTGAGCTGTCAGGCGTCCCCAAGAGACACTTGAGGCAACTTATTTACCA
Organism: Myotis yumanensis; assembly: GCF_028538775.1. NCBI lineage: Eukaryota > Metazoa > Chordata > Mammalia > Chiroptera > Vespertilionidae > Myotis > Myotis yumanensis. The sequence goes on along the minus strand of NW_027223763.1, from coordinate 27,929,928 downwards.
ACAGGCAGGTCCCCAACAGAATTTGAAAGCCCCATGGCCCACTTTCTGATTCTCAGCTCCTCACTTCCCAAAGCACAGGTCCTACAAATAGGAACTTCTTTTAGATTTTTAAAGTTTTAGAATGCTTGGCCCAGAGCCATTCTTTCTGGCAAACTGGATCAGCTGGCTAGATCTTGAATGAGATAGAAGAGCCAAAACAGGAGGGAAATGGCTACTTTTTCTAAATCCCAAAAATCTATTCTAAAGAGGATCAGAAGTTCAGAGAAAGGTTAGTAGCAGGAGAATCTATGGCGCAGCCCCTAGGGCACAGATGGCAAAAGCTATTCCAGTCTTATTCCATATGCTATAATTTGACACACAGTTCTGTTCATAAATGAATTTGTAAGAACACTCTGTATAAATTACTACACCTGTTCCTAAGAGTGCCCCATAGGAAAGCCCTGCTCCCCTTCCCATAGCTCCAGGCACAATCCTCACACTCCAACAACCAAAAGTGATGAGCACTGAGGTTTAAAAGATGATGATGATCACACTGTTTAACCAAACCTACTGCATGGGTCTTTCCAGCCAAATGTAATGTAAAAAATGTTCAACCATGCTAGGTAGCTCAGTGGGTTAGAGTCATCGCAATACCCCAAGGTTGCAGGTTTGATCCTCCATCAGGGCACATGCAAGAATCACATAATCCTATATAATAAAAGCTTAATATGCTAAGTGTCCAGTCGACCGGTCAGCTGTTCAACCAATCAAAGCATAATATGCTAATGATATGCTAAGGCTGCTCAACTGCTCACTATGATGTGCACTAACCAATGCTGGTCGATTAGTTGCTATGACGTGCACTGACCACCAGGGGGCAGGCGCTCCTACTGGTAGGTTAGCTTGCTGCTGGGGTCTGGCCAATCAGGAGTGAGTGAGATGGGCTGGACACGCCCTGGAGCCCTTCCTCGGTCCCTCCCCAGCTGGCCAACCTCCTGCATCTCTCTCTGGCCTGATCGTGCACCCGTGGGGTCCCTCGGCCTGGCTTGCACCCTCTCGCAATCCAGGACCCCTCAGGGGATGTCGGAGAGCCAATTTCGGCCCAATCCCACAGGGGGAGCACCCCTCAGACAGAAGCTGGGCTCATGGTTGGCGAGCGTAGCGGTGTTGGTGGGATCCTCTCCTGCCTCTGCGGCAGTGCTAAGGATATCCGACTGATGGCTCCCCAGGGGGACCAGGCCTAAGCCGGCAGTCAGGCATCCCCCAAGGGTTCCTGGACTGTGAGAGGGCACAGGCCGGGCTGAGGGACGCCCCCCCAGTGCATGAATTTTGTGCACCAGGCCTCTAGTGAATGCATAAATAAGTGGGGTAACAAATCAATGTTTCTCTCTCTTTTTCTCTCCCTTCCTCTCTCTTTAAAATCAATACAAAAATATTTAAAACTTGTTGGTATCAACTATTATCCCCTCAGTTTCCTCATCTTTTTTTAAATATGCTTTTACTGATTTTAAAGAGAGAGAGAGAAAGGGAAAGGGAGAGCGCAAAGAATTGAGCCTGCAACTTGGGCATGTGCCCTGACCAGGAATTGAACCTGTGACTTCTTGGTGCACAGGACAATGCTCAATCCACCGAGCCACACTGGCCAGACTCCTCGTATCTCTCTCTCTCTCTCTCTCTCTCTTTTTTTTTTTTGCTAATCCTTACCCGAGGATATTTTTTCCATTGATTTTTAGAAAGTGTGGAGGGAGGAAAAGAGAGAGAGAGAGAGAGAGATTGATGTGAGAAGGACACATCGATTGGTTGCCTCTCACACGTGCCCTGACTAGGGCTGGGTATCGAACCTGCAACCCAGGTACAAGCCCTTGACCAGGAATTGAACCCTGTGACCCTTTGGTGCATGGGCCGACGCTCTAACCACTGAGCACTGGCCAGGACTGGGCTCCTCATCTTTTAATGAGAAAAATAAACACCAACCTGGACGAGTTTGTATTGAGTAGTAAATGAATAATACAAATAAAATACTTAACTGTATGCACTGTCTATATATTCTATTATTACATTATATGTTGTTATATTACATTGCATCGTATTTGTCGTGTGTGTGTGTGTGTGTGTGTGTGTGTGTGTGTTTAAACAGGCTTTGCAGAGTCATCAACCCTCAGGCTCTGGCCACCTGAAACTTCTCCCCCTTCCCAGATTGTACATGCTTTTGCTCTTCCTCTTCTCCACCTGCCACCTCCTTACTCATGCTCGTCCTGGTCCACTTCCTGTGCAGCCCCAGAGTCTAAGCTCTGTGGCAGCAGGAGCCTTGTCTGCACCATTCGGGCATCCTAGCATCCCCATCTTCCAACTGAGGATGGGGAAACTGAGGCTCAGTGAGGCTGGGCAACTTGATCAGACCACAAAGCCCATAGGTGCAGGCACCAGGTGCCAGCCCTCGCCCTGAACCACCGTACATACGACCAACATGAGTGACCTTGGCAGTTCCGCCTGAGACCCCAGACAGGCTGAGTCGGAGAAGGAGTGGCAGGTGTCCCTGAGAGCATAGTCACTGGCTCTGGCTGTCCCAGTCCTTCCTTCCAGGAGGGACATTCACGGGCTCAGAAGTCTGGGAGTCTAGGCTTGAATACCTGCTTCTTCCTTTGATCTAGGAGACCAGAGAACTCCTGTCCTCTGCTGCCCAACACGGACATATTAACTTGCTTGTTTGTAGGGGGAAGTTCTAGTATTACAACCCAGAATAAATAATTTATTGAGAAGATTTCTTAGCTCCTCGGGCACAAGTTCTAAAAGTGGTTCAAATTGTTGTTTTGATTTTTTAATGGGATTTCTCCCTCTGGCCTGAGCTCATCTGCCTGTGTACTCTGTAGGCAGGCAAACAGTAAAATCAGAGAAAGTTCCCAGCAACTCCACAGCTCAAACGTTCCGCCACTGCAAGTCAGACAGCACCTCTGGTCCATCTCTCTTCCCTCCCTCCGTCAATGCCAGCTTCTCTGCCTCCTCTCGGATCCCCGTCCTGCCCAACCTGCCCTGGCCCCTTTCCCACCACAACCTCCTCTCTCCACTCTGGGAGCTCTGCTGTGGCAAAATGCTCCTTGGTGATAATGGTATTAATAACAATAGAAGTAACACCTATCAGTTGTCTGTTATGGGCTGGACCCCCTGCTAAGCCCCTTTTATGTTCACCTCATTGAATCTGTACCTCCAAAATGACACAACTGTCATTAACCCATTTTATATAGGAGAAAACTGAGGTGAAAGCAGTGGGAAAGCCAAGTAGGTTTAAAATAATAACCTTGCCTTGGCCTTGATCTCCATTCCCCAGCAAACCTGTCTTGCAAATAAAATGTTTGAAAAGATAGTTCCCCAAAAGATAGTTCACTTTCCTCCCTTTGTGTGCAAGGTTATTATTGTTTGGGAAGTGATGGTGACTAGCATGCTCAACCCCAGGAAAGTAGGAAGAAGCTCACAGACTCTGAGGTAAGCCTGCAATCACGTATTATCATATTCTCCCAAGATGCTCAAAAGCAGCATAACAGGGCTCTAGCTGGTTTGGCTCAGTGGATAGAGGGTCGGCCTGCAGACTGAAGGGTCCCGAGTTTAATTCCAGTCAAGGGCACATACCTGGGTTGCAGCTTGATCCCCAGTAGGGGCCATGCAAGAGGCAGCCAATCCATGATTCTCTCTCATCATTGAAGTTTCTATCTCTCTCTCCCTGTCCCTTCCTCTAGGAAGTCAATTAAAAAAAAAAGTAGCGTAACAGGTGTCAAAGTCACAAGCGGCTGCTTTGGAAGCCTGTGCTCTTAACCATGATGCTGTGCTGCCTCCAGGAGTCCTTTAGACATTGGTCCCTGATGACAGCTCCAATGGAAAGCACGCCTTCCTCTCCGCCCTGTGACTTTCTGGGATAGACAGGAGGGTCTGTATACTCCCTGTTCGCCAGCACCAATTCCAGGCACTGTCAACCATACCATTCTGCCATGACGTCTCCTCCTAAGAACTCCATATTGTTAGTAATTGCTACCTTCCCTCCTGACAGATGCCCCCTTCCTGGGACTTCCCACTGTCATCTTCACCTACCCTGGACCTCACTGAGCACACCTCCTTGACGCCATTGGCCTTGATCTCCATTCCCCAGCAAACCTGTCTTGCAAATAAAATGTTTGAAAAGATAGTTCCCCATGAATGGCCACAAGTAGGACCTTATCCTGTCATTTAGAACGGGTTCACCTCCAGGACCTCCAACCCCTGTGATCCTCCTGAGCACAACCTCTCATCCTCCTCCTTCCACACCTTCATCCTGATGAGCTGGCTCTTGCCAGGAACCCCCACAAGTTACAGCAGGTGGATGAAGTTATCTGCCTTCTTGGTTGCCTGAAATAATAGCGTCACCAATTCCACTACCCCAACCCTAGAACTGTCTGTGTCTTCTAGAAGCGTTAGATAGGACAAGAGTCTCAAGGTCTTGGCCATTCTTACTAAATGCTATTCTTGCTAAATGTGAAAATGTAGCACAGTATTTTGCAGACCAGCTGCAAACAGGATGAGCTTGACAGAAACCCAACCCAGATAAGTGTAGCTAACTGAAATCAATGCATAATTGACCAAATAGTGTATATTAAGCAATGGCTAAGCCTTCCTTGGCAGCAGCAGAGCTTTGGATATGAATCCCATCTCCTCTACTTGCTACAAGTGAATGAAATGATCTTGCCACAACCAAGTCTCCTGCCTCTTCTGTCCCCTTGTGACACTGCTGTCATTCATTTCACTTATCCACATGTTATAATCATCCCATGCACTGTTACTATTATAATTTTAAACAGTTACCTTTCAGATCAGTTAAGAGTAAGAAAAATCAATTTTATCTTCATTTATTCCTTCTCTGTTTCCCCTCCTTTCTTTTTGTAAGATCTGTTTCTGACATACTATTTTTCTTTTCCCTAAAAAACTATACTTTTAAACATTTCTTGCAAGACAAGTTTGCTAGTCATGAATTCACTCCATTTTTGTTTGACTGAGAATGTCTTTATTTCTCCTTCACATTTAGAGGATTATTTCTCAAGATATAGGATTCTAGGTTGGTGGGGGGTTTTTCTTTCAATGCTTTAAGTATTTCACTTCACTCTCTTTTTTGTTTCTTTTAATATATTTTTATTGATTTCAGAGAGGAAGGGAAAGGGAGAGGGGGAAAGAGATAGAAATATTAATCAGCTGCCACCTGCATGCCCCACACTACCTGGACATGTGCCCTGACCGGGGATTGAACTGGGACTTCCTGGTTCATAGGTTGACCCTCAACAACTGAGCCACGCCAGTCAGGCAACTTCACGCTCTTCTTGTCTGCATCGTTTCTGACATGAAATCCACTGTCATTCTTCTCCTTATTCCTCTAAAAGTAAGGTGGTTTTCCCCCTCTGGCTTTTTTCAAGATTTTCTCTGTCTTTGGTTTTCTGATGTTTGAATAGCATAGACGTAGATATCAAATATCTTGATACTTCCTGAACTCCTGCATCTGTAACATTCTCTGAGTTCCCTGCATTTGTGGCTTGGTATCTGTCATTAATTTTGAAAAGTTCTCAGCTCTTTCAAATATTTTTCTTCATTCTGTCTTCTCCTTCTGGTATTTCAGTTGTGCCTATGTTACTCCTTTTAAAATTATCCCACAATTCTTGAATATTTTGTTTTAGTGGTTTTGATTTTGTTTTTTCATTCTTTTTTCTATTTACATTTTAATTTGGGAACTTTCTATTGAACATACCTTCAAGTTCACTGATTCTTTACTTGACTATAATCTACTGGTGAAGCCATCAAAGGCACTTCATTTGTTACTGTGCTTTTTATTTCTAGCATCTCCTTCTGATTTTCTTAGGGTTTCCGTATTTCTGCTTACATTAGCCATCTGTTCTTTCATGCCAGCTACTTTTTCCTTTAGAGCTCTTAATATGTCAATCACAGTTATTTTAAATCCTGTTTAATAATTTTAAATTGTGTGTCATAGCTGAGTATGGTTCTGGTGCTTACTTTGTCTCTTTAGACTGTGCTTTTTCTTGCCTAACTTTTTGTTGAAAGCTGGACATGATATATTGGATTATAGGAACCGAGGAAAATAGGCCTTTAGTATGAGGTTTTATATTCATCTGACAGATCTAAGCTATTACTCTTTGTATTCTCCTGTCTCTCCAGATTTTGCAGCAGCTGTTTGTCCTGCAAACTCAGTTCCTGGAAGGGTCAAGAAAAGTTGATTTTCAGTTTTCTCAGCTTTATTTCCTATTGTAAATATGTGAGTGACAACCTCCAACTTCTTTATATGTTAGAGCTGAAACTGGAAGCCTCTCAGCCTTCTTATTGGAGTTCATTATTTACCTGTTCAGCACAAGTCTTTGAGTAGTAAACTCTCTGCATTTTTGTCTCAAGATGTCTTTATTTAACTTCCCTATTAAGCGATCACTTACCTGAGAATAGGTTAATTGTTATCTCTTAACATGTAAGATATTTTCTAGTGTCTTCTGGCTTCTGGTGATGTTTTAAAAGTTCCTGTCAATCTAAAAGTTATACTTTCTCTCTTATTGCTTTTATAGTTTTCTCTTTGTCTCTGATATTCACTTTCACTACAGTTTTGCCTAGACTTGCATTTATTTTTATTTAACTTGCTTGGGATTTAGAATGTCTGTTCAACGTAATGATACATGTCTTGCAACAGTTGTGTTCTACAAATTTTTCTATTTTTTTTCCCAGAGCAACAATTATATGTATGTTGGACCTTCTCATAAAATTTTGTTTTATCTCTTACCCTCTCTTTCATATTTCCCAACTCCAGATTTTTGTGCTGCATTCCTGGCAATGTCTTAACTCTGTCTATCAAATCACTGGTTTTCTTTTCTTTTTTAAAAAATATATTTTTATTGATTTCAGAGAAGAATGGAGAGGGAAAGAGAAACACCAATGATGAGAGAGAATCATAGATCAGCTGCCTCCTGCACACTCCCCACCAGGGATTGAGCCCACAACGCAGGCATGTACCCCGACCAGAAATCAAACCTGACCTCCTGGTTCATAGGTCAACGCTCAACCACTGAGCTACACCAGCAGGGTTCAAATCACTGATTTTCTATTCAACTATGTCTTATCTTGTATTTAAAAAAATAAGTTGAATTTCTAAAATTCTGATGACTAAAATGTTTATTTCTAGAAATTTGTTTTATTCTAATCTGACTATCCTTTTTTCATGATGTTTTATTCTTTTGTAATGTTGCTAGTCCTTTTTTCATATCTTTAGTCATTTGATAGTCTCTTTCAGATTGTTATTTTAGGTTCTTGGAGAACTGATTTTCCTGTTATGTCTCCTAACTTGCCCTTGTTTCCTTATGTGGTTTGCAAGTTGTTAATTGTGAGCTCACCTTCAATAGTTATCATCTGTACATACTGGATTGTAGAAGTATGTGCTTCTAATTGGCATCTCAAGAAATATGAGCCTAGTTTTATATTAATTTATTTTCTTGGGTTTCTTGTGAATGATATAAAGTGAGATACCATGTCTGTATATGGTACAGCTTGCGATTTCAGCTTCTCATGGGAAACTTTTGTTCCACTCTGAGTCCCATGTAGGTGAAATTCCTCAGCCTGTAGGTGAAATGTCTAGCATTTATTCCATGGAGAGTTTAGTCCTTCCAGGTTTCAAGTTTTTTGCAGAAGTTCATGTTCCAACTCCCATATCACGTAAGTCTAAGGCCATATCAACACCAGCATTAAACCCCAGTCCCTGTTCACGAGGAACTATATCCAGGACCAGTGCCCTGGGCCACTGGGGCAACAGTTCATACACTTAAAATTCTGGCTCTGAGCTCCTTCTTAATTCCTACCTTCTGAGGATTTCCCTCTTTTTATTTAAACCTCTGATATATCAAAATAACTTATTGTTACATTTGATCTAGTATTTCTATTGTTTGAGATGGGAGGAGAGTATTCAATTGTTCAGATTTTGTTATCAAAACCAGAAATCTAGGTTCCTTTTTTTTTGTAATTTACAAAATAATAAAGGCTTGGAGTTTTTAAAGACCTTTGTGAATAGCCAAATTTCTCAAGCCAAACTTCCAGTACACTCTCAAAAGAAACACGCTGTAAAACTGAAATTACCTGTTCTATTGTCTTTTGTTTATTGAAAAAACTGGTTAACCTTGTTCAGGGGGAAATACCTCTAATCAAAAGTCAAGTTTCACACAGTACTTTTGGCTGTATCTGTTGCTCTTCCTTTATGCCACATGGCACAGCACAGGTGGTCAATGTCACTGACATAACATATCTGTAAAAATTTCTTGGATGAATGAATGAATGAATGAAAGAACATCCAAGCAAAGCACAGGCAGCTCTTTGACAATTCGCTCGTAATCTTTAAATCTCACATACACAGAATTTGCCTGTCATCTAAAAGAGTAGAACAGACAGGAGGAAAAATTGTAAACAAGTCAAAATAAAAACAAGAGATGGAGTTCCAATTTGTTTTATCTCTTACAGAATGTGTGATCTGGAATGGATCTCAAGGATGACCCAGCCTAATCCCCTACCCCAAAAGCAGAAACCATGACCCAGAGAAAAATGGCAATCCCAAGAGCCATCACAAAAGCCTAGGAGCCCACCCCGTGCTTTTACACTATGAAGGAACGTGTTCCGTGTTCCCTTAAATATTCCCCAGTCTTCCAAATCTGGCTCAGTGATTTTTTGGGGGGTAGACACCCTTCTGTCTGATCCTCAGGAAGACAAAAATACTCAGAATACTCAGCTGTTTAGAAAAATTTTTAAACTCTTTAAGAAAACGTAGGCACCCCCAGATAAGACTCTGGTCAGCAGAGAAAGTAAAGAGACCCCACAGAGACTGGGTAATTTTCAGCGTTGGGTCATGTTGAGATGATGACAGAAGGATAGGGGAGAGTATGGCTGGTCTAGAGACAGCCTGTACCTCTAGAGATCTAGGGAGCAAGAATTCCAGCATTGCCATTATCTCATTCCAGAGGCAAGATGACATCCAAGTTAAATGTTGTCTAAGCATCTCAGCTCAGAAAGAGGGGGCTTCTACCTCCCCGCTTCATGCTGGGAAGAACTGGAAAAAGAACTCCTACCTTCTCCCTGCTACTATCATCCTCTTGTAGCTCCTCCCATGGGAGAAGTCACTCATCTGACTGGTCAGAGCCCAGGACATTCTCGGGGCCATGTTTACCTCTGGGCTGCACCACTGTGCCCTGGGATCAGAAGTCCTCCTCCAGGTTATCAGGCTTCCAGCTGGCAACTAGGTCAGACAGTGCCTGCTTCCCAGGAAAGGCCCAGCCATGACCTCACTCAGTTCCATTTTCTCCATCTGCAACTGGGTGGGTGAGCCATCTGCTTCTTTAATCTCTAAAACACTTGACTCTTCTTCCCTTCAATACCCAAGTTCCATAACACACCAAGCCCTCATCAGAGAAGTCAAATGCAAACCATTAAATTATCCTTCTCATCAGAATTGAGTTGATGGAATTGAGTTGATGGTAAAGTATATGCCTATAGATCAGCGGTTCTCAACCTGTGGGTCGCGACCCCATTGGCGGTCAAACGACCCTTTCACAGGGGTCGCCTAAGACCATCCTGCATATCAGATATTTACATTATGGTTCATAACAGTAGCAACATGACAGTTATGAAGTAGCAACGAAAATAATTTTATGGTTGGGTCACAACATGAGTAACTGTATTTAAAGGGCCAGAAGGTTGAGAACCACTGCTGTAGATAGAAGCTTCTCCAATTGGGAGGGGGGAGGGGGAAAGCATTTTTCCCACAGGTACCTTGGGTGGCAGGAGGTCACAAATCCCCTAAGTAGTAGCATAGCTTTCTGGAGCATCAAATTGAAAAATCTAGGAATGGCTACCCCAGAGTACCTGTGATGTGTGTGCACGCTCACAGTCTGTGGCTCCCTCAAACAAAGGAGAAGCCCAGCCCATATGGGGCAGTGAGGGGTCAGGTCCGGCCGCAGTTAGAGCATCTTGTGGGCAGGCAGAGGGACATGAAGAATCATGGTGGGGATAAAGGGCTGAGGTTGGGCTTCAAGTTGGAGGAAACCCTGAGGGGCTCTTACGTGGGGAACAGAGATCCCACAGTAGCAGCAGAGACAGGACAAGAGGCAGGAGGCCCCAGTGAAGGGTGCTGCCAGGTGAGCAGAGTCATCCAGACTAGAGACTGAGGGCCCTTTGGGGCACACGGTTCCCAGAGCAAATCCAAACCTACTCACCCGAATATTCCAGCCCTCTGGGATTTAAGTCGCCTCCTGCTTCTCCAGCCCCTGTCCCTGACCTCCTTTCACTCACCCTGCATTCCAACCTCCTAGGCCAGCTTGCAGTTCCCTGCCACACCTGCATTTCTTCAAGACTTGGCCCACACTGTTCCTTCCGCCTAGAATGCCCTCCCCAGCCAACGCTACAATCTCCACAGATCTGGATTCTGCCCCCCTCTCAAGGCACAGCACTAATGACACCTTCTCCAGGGAGCCTTCCTGCTCTCAGCCTGCATGCCTGTCTCCTCACATCCCACCCCCCATCTCCTGGTGGGCACAGACCCACTACACAGGGACATGAGCTCCCTAAAGAAAGAAACCATGTCCGGCACCTCATCTTTCCCCCACAGTCCCAGCCCTTTTTCTGACTCAGGTAGGCAGGTGCTCAAGGCCATCCCCAAGGACCAAACTCATCATGTTCAAAAACTCAAACCAGCCCCTTCCCGGGAGTAGGAAGCCCACAGGAGTAGGCAATGCTCGCCCAGGCCGACCAGCCCAGGGAAGTCCCACTGTGCAGAGGGCAACGCAGCATATGAGAGCAGGAGGCATTTCTGGTGGCTTTCTCTGCTAGACAAGGGACAGGCCATCTCCCAATTTAACCCCCCGTGACCTTTGAACTTCCCGGGAGGTCAGCAGCACGTCCCCCTTCCCCAGCTGTCTTTCTGTCTCTGGCCCAATGGGAGGGAGGGCCCTGGGCCCGTTCCATTTTGTGCCCGTATTGATCTGTTGGCAGCAATGGGCTGGATAATTAGCCAGGAATTAGGGTTTCTATTACAGCCAGGAGGCTGCTCCAGCTGATTTATCACCTGAATAATTTACTGTGATTGAAAGGAAATTAAAATGAACTCCATTTGACAACTGTGAGCTTTTATGGGCTTTAGTGAAGGCTCAAAGCCAGATTAATAGCCTGGTGTTGGTTAATAGTCTGCCGAGAGTAAATACGGCAGGCTGTGCTCGGTGGCAGCCTTCCTGCGAGGCCGGAGGAGGGACCAGCTCCCGCCAGGAGCACAGCGCCCAGGGCAGCGTCAACTCGAGTTTTACTGAAACAGATTTCACTGTGCGAAACAGAAATGTGTGTACACACACGCATCACGCCACCAGCAGTTGTTACTTTTTTTTCCCTCTTCTCCTCCAAGGTGATTTTTACTCACTCCACATGTAGGGAGAACAGAATTGCTTTTTCAATAACCATTTTGAAAAGGAAGTGTTTCATTGCCCCAGGAGTGTGTGCGCATTAACCCCTTCCAGCCAGGGTCAAGGGTTTACTAAGTTTCCCTGTGAAAGTGAGAGGCCTGGGCCCATCCACCCGGGGTCGATCTTGGGGGGAAAAGCAGCAAGGTGAGGGTGGGCTCTGAGCTCATGGAAGTGACTGGCAGGCCCCCAAGCTGGCCCTGAAGAAGGTTCTTCCCATGGGCGTTCGGGTGGGTGATTAGGAGGATTTGACCGCCCAAGCCTATGGCAAGTCTCTGAAGGTTCTGGAATAACAGGTGAACTCTGAGTGCAAAAGGCCGATGCTGAAAACCAACCAATCAGAAAACTGGCTTCTAAAGTCTTTGGGGAACATGAAGACAGAAGGCAAGATGTCTTACATAAGATGAAAACTAAAGATCCTGAGGTCAAATTCTAGCTCTGTGGCCTCGACAAGTCCCAGAAGCCTCCTGGGCCTGAACCTGGGAGGAACACTCTGAAAAGAATGTTCCGATCTGTAAAATGGGGCTCACCAATCTTGCCCAGCCTGCTCAGCAGGCACTTACATGGAGAGTCCAGGGAGAGAAGGGATGTGAAAGGTCTTTGAAAGCTGCACAGTGGCATGCATAGGTGAGGGAGATCACTGTGGTTATTGTTATTGCCGCCGCCACTGCTGCTGTTACTGTTATCAAAATCACAGTTACTGCTGCTGCAGATATAAACACTGAATTCCAGAGAAAAAATGACCTACCCACCAGGGCAGAGCCGGGGTTCAAGTCAAACTCCAACTCCAAGGCCAGCAAATGCTCTTTCTCCCCCACCAGGCTGCTCAATGGATGAAACTGACGGCAAGGCCTGCACCCAGGCCACTAGCCCTCAGAGTCACAGTTCTGCTCACAATTGAAGGGACCAGCTTCAGCGGCCAGAGCTCCAGGCCCCCTTCCTGGTGCCACAGTCATGCCCGCTCAGGGGCTCACAAGGCAAGGCGAGAGCAAGCTTGAGGGGGCTCAAGGAACCTGTACCCTTGACGTGCCTGCCTTCCCAGCCTGCAGCCCCTTGCTCGGGCCATCATTTGTCCAAAGTGATTGGGAATCGGGAGCGAGGGTACGTCATTCATAGTCCAGTGCCTGTGTGTGTGCCCGGCAGCCCTGCGGCCTCACCTTCCATCTCTCCTCATTACCGCACATTACCGGGAGGTGAAGCAGATTAACCAGAAAGCCCTGAGTCAGTCATTATCCCACCACAAGGTTCACCTGCAGGCCCCGCCTCAGCCCACACAGTCAGAGACAGGCCTGCAGCCGTGTCCGCTCATTCTGAAGGACACCGCACAGCGAGACTGCTAGAAACAGCCCTCACGATGTTTGTAATTCAGGTCTCCTTTCCAACAGGCCCCATCTCTGCATGGGCCTAGCCACCTGTCCCCCAACACCTCCTCCGAATTATCCCCCTTGGTGCTCCTCGCTGAGGCACCGTCTCCATTCATCAGGGCTACAGAACCTTCTCCCTTGCCTTGCAAAGTCTGAATCCATCCTATTACCCCTGGGAGCTGGTGCCTGATTCATCCTCCCTCCCCTGGGAGCCTGACACTGTGCCAGACTCACAGCCCAGAATGCAAGAACTGTGTTGGCTAAATGAGCACATGAGTGTCTGAGCAAGGGAGTGAATGAATGGATACACGGGTGGCTCCTCCCAGTTATGAAGCCCTGTAGTCTCAGCCCAGTCTTTCTGGGCATCCTAAACCAAATAAACTACGATTCAGATTCTGAGTTTCCGTGAGGATCATGGGAAACACAGAGGGAAGCAGTCACTGAGACTGAATGTTTGCACTGAGAAAATAAGGGCTACTAGAAGGCTGGTGCCGACACGCTAGAGGCTTTGTGCCTGGGCCCTCGCTCCTCACCACCACCGACTGGATGACCTCACACAAACCCTGTGCCGGCTCTGGACCTCTTAAGGTGGAGGATGAAAGCTTGCAAGCGCTAAAACTATGTGCTCTTATCAATGGTTGGAAAATAAATTTTCTCCCAGATTCTGGAGGGAAAGGTAGGCTTCATCTAAAGAAATTTTCCTGACTGAATTCCTCTTCTTTCTCCTCCTGTGTCAGGTGAGGTGTGGCTTTGGCCATATTTCAGAAGGGCCCTGGGCAGTGGGAGAGGCTGTCTGTGATGGAAACAGACTCTTCTCCCTACAACCCAGCAGCTAGAGTGTGAGGCTCAGGTCTGCCGACCCATACAACGGTCATCCCCAGAGGGGAAGGGGGAGACTTTACGCCACTTGTAGGAGAAAGACCAAAACCCTGACCACAGCCTACTTGGCCAGACCCATCTCTCCAACATCACCTCCCACCCCTCTGGGCAGCCCGGCCCCTAAAGCACAGCCTCTGGGTTTCTTTCTGTTCTTTACTCCTTCCCCTCTCTCTCTTACCCCAGGGCCTTTGCACTTGCTCTTCCTTCTGCCAGACACAATCTCCCACACCCAGGTCCCTTCTCCTGATTCAGCCCAACCCCTTCAGGGCTCAGCACAAATACATTTCCCCTTCAGGTCGGCCCAGTCTCTGCTTTATGCTTTTGAACAACCTCAGACATCCCCTCCTCAGCACCTAGCACATCTGTAATCCACAAGTCTTTGGGTTATTCTTATTGCGATTCTTCCACACAACGGTAGACTCCCCGAGGGCAGGTCCAAGCCTGCCTCGTTCATGAATGTACCGCTAGTATTCGGTTCTGTGCCATGCACATAGTAGACACTCATCAATGTTTGTGAAGTGAATACACGACTTGCTGTGTGGTCTCAGGCAAGTCTCTTTGCCTCTCTGGGCTTTGGTTTCCCCATCTGAAAACAAAGTGGATAGATGATCTGTGAGAGCCCTGAGCCCTCGTAGGAAATGCTGAGAGGTGGCCAGACTGCCATAGGATGGTGGCCCTGAGGCCTTGCACCCTCCTCATCACCAAGGTCTCCTCTGGCCCCTCCCCTCTCCACGGAGCTTGTGCACACAGCCTATGTGACTTTGAATGGCTCTTTCAGAAAACTTCAGAAGCATCATCTCATCAGCAGGCAGAGGAAGCTCAGCGCGGCCAGTCCTCACCACCAGGACCAGATGGAAAAGTTCTGAGAAAGTCATTGCTCAGAGGTCTCTCCGGCAGGCAGCAGTCATGTCTGAACGGCGTGTGCCAGCAAGGAAACCAGCCCAGGGCCTGGCACAGCCTGGGCATCAGGAACTAGTCTCCTGAATTGAATCTGGCCCTCATCCAGGCCCAAGAGCCTCTCACTGGGCAGACCCTTTCTGGTCCCATCTCTGTGCCCATAAGCAGAGACTGCTTCTCTCCAGGGCAGAGCAGGGGGGCTGCTCAGCAAGGGGCCTCCTCCTGCTTCCTCCCCTCACTCGCAAATGACTCAGCTGGGTGTCAGTCCAGTGAGACACTTCTCATTGCCAGACTCTTAGATCCAGCCTCTAAAAGCATGACAGGGCAACCCGACGAGAGGGCTGACGGTGGGTACCCACCAGGACCACCATAACAAGGCCGGAGGGTGCTTACAGGTTTCCCCTTCACCCTGACAGGATAATGACCCGAGACCACCTCAAGCGGCCCTAAAGGTCGTTACACCCCCGGGAAAGGCCGCCATTCAGCAATGGCAGAGCAGCCAGACAAGTCACGTCCCCTCCTGGCCAGCAGGAAAGACAGAGGCAGGAGGGCAAGAAGTTGCCAGAGCCTCGAACAAGTCCTCCTGACCTCGTGGGATGCTGTGACCAGCCGAGTTTGACTGAGAACAAGGAGAAGCCGCCTCTGAGTAGAGCTTGGCGTTCCCCCCATACACGTAGCCAGGCGCCTGGGGAGGACACCCAGGCCTGCGTGCGGGGAGAGGTGTGGCAGGCGGTGAGTCGCGGAGCTTACCTGCTCAGGCTTGATGGGCTCCGTGGTGGTGAAGATGTCCGAGTAGTGCTGCCTCTCAAACACGCGGTCCAGCACCTCCAGCTGCTGCTGCGTGAACAGGTCTCCCCGCATCTGCTTCCGGAGGAAATCTCTGCCCGGCAGCGAGTGACCGTTCGGCACCGGAGACTCCTGAATACCTTTGATGGGCATGAGAGAGGAAGGATGAGTGCAGCTTACACAAGCTGCTGAAGAAAGACATGGCAGACCCTGAGACTGGGAAGAGGCCCTGAGAGACCCATGAGCTCAGAAGCAGACAAAGTCCATCTGCTGGTTAGTGCACAGCCAGCCCTCCATAGCCACGTGCCAGGCACTGTGCAAAGCCCTTTGTACATGCATCATCTCATCTAATCCTCACTATGACCCCAATGAAGACGATATTATTTTCCCATTTTTCAGATGAGAAAATTGAGGTCTAGAGAGATCGAGTGATTTGCCTGGGAGCTGGATGTCAGGTTGACCAGAGGCTTAATCGGCAGGTGCCACTGTCTCTCTTGCACTGACATTCCCCCCGGGGGGTACAGTTTTGTCCCAGAGTTCACGCCCCTTCCCAGGTCATTTGCCGCTACATCATGTGAGCAGTCAATAAAACACTGTTAGGAAGGCTCTTAGGGAAACAGATACGCTCATACATTCTGGTGGAAACTTATTGGTCACAAACCTATGATAGACCTTTTGACAAATATCTCTCAAGACCACAAGTGCACATTCCCTTTGATAGAGCAACTGCACCTCTGGAAGTTTATTTTATAGTTGGACTTACACATGTGGGAAGTGATATAGGTTCAGGTTCTAGTACAGGGATGGGCAAACTTTTTGACTCGAGGGCCACAATGGGTTCTTAAACTGGACCAGAGGGCCGGAACAAAAGCATGGATGGAGTGTTTGTGTGAACTAATATAAATTCAAAGTAAACATCATTACATAAAAGGGTACGGTCTTTTTTTTTTTTTTTTTTTTTAGTTTTATTCATTTCAAACAGGCCGGATCCGGCCCTCGGGCCGTAGTTTGCCCACGGCTGTTCTAGTAGCAAAAGATTGGAAACAACCCAAAGGTTTATGTTGGAGGGGCTGGTTAAGTAAGTCATAGTGTGGCCACACCCTTGAATACTGTGTGGCTGCAAAGAGGAAAGAGGATGTCCTTTGTGAATAGATATGGAAAGAACTTCAAGATACATTATTATATGAAAAGTAAATAAGTGAGAAAAGCACAGCATGTAGAATTACAACCTATTGTGTAAAATTGGAGAAAACAGGATTTTATATAATGCATTATAAATGTATATATAATATACCTCCTATCTAATAAAGAGGGAATATGCTAATTGACCCTCACACCATCGCAAAGATGGTGGTGCCCACAGCCAATAAGGAGGTAATATGCTAATTGACTGCCCCACCCTCAAAGATGGCAGCACCCACAGCCACAAGATGGCAGCGCCCACTCCCCTCAGCCCCACCAGGGTGGCAGGAGTGCGGCAAGGCCAGGCCCACCGCTCTGCGCGCCTGCTTCCAGTGTCGCCCAGTCCCTTCAGTCCCCCAGCCGTCCAGGGCCGGCCTGAGGCTCAGGTAACCAGGGCCGGCTGAGGCTTGGGCTGTCAGCAGTGGCAACAGCAGAGGTGTGATGGGGCATCGCCTTCCCCT
This sequence comes from Myotis yumanensis, assembly GCF_028538775.1. Lineage (NCBI taxonomy): Eukaryota > Metazoa > Chordata > Mammalia > Chiroptera > Vespertilionidae > Myotis > Myotis yumanensis. The sequence continues at coordinate 27,912,891 of NW_027223763.1, read as the reverse complement.
GATCGCCAGGTCGCCTCCCGCTCCTGAGGGCTCCTGGATTGTGGAGGGGGCAGGCCGGGCTGAGGGACGCCCCCCCTCCAGTGCATGAATTTTCATGCACCAGGCCTCTAGTATATTAATATATGTTATATATCTATTAATAAGATATATTAAATTATGTAATTATATAATATATACTAATATACATATACAATATATTCCACATAATGCATATATATATTAAAATACATATAAAATGCACACGTGCGCACACACAAAGGAACTCTGGAAGAACATGAGAAACATTCAGAGTGGTTACCCACTCAGGGAGGGAGAAACTAAGTGGAGGTAAACAAAGGGGAGGGAGAATTTTTCATAGCACGTTTGTTTTGTTTTGTTTTGTTTTGTTTTAGAACTTCAAATGTATTGTCTATTCAAAAATGCAAATTAAGAAGGAAGTACAGGATTAAATTCTCTGTGTGTTCTTTATTGTTGTTAGCTCTTCACACTGTAATAGTCTCTGGTGATGATGCCTACATGTCAATGAAACTGTTATGAATTGTCAAAAAAAAGGAAAGAACATCTTTTGTGAGCCTGGGGCTTGAACTGTTCAAAATGAGAGAAAATAAGGAAGCCACAGTTTCCAGTGAGGAAATGGCCTCGGGGCCATCATTCCCCGGGCCGTCTAGGGCCAAGTTGCTCATGCCGGGCTGACTAGAGATGCTGCTGGGAGCTAGGCCCAGAGCACAGCCTCAGCCTCTGCCTCTGCCACTGCAAGTCGAATCGCAGGGGGAAGCAGCATGCGTCAGAGCTCTCCCTGACAGGTGCCCTTCTTACACAGGCCTCGCCCGCCCTACCTCCCCCGCCCTGCACCCTGCCAGCACACTGCTGACCTAGACTTCATTCGTCATGTCAAAACCCACCCACATGAGGAATGAGGCCAAACCAAGGGATACCATGTCACTGAGATGCTGCCAAAAGTTGGCATTTCCCCAGCGGTCCTATCTGGGGGCCAGTGCAACGTAGGGTCTGACATTTGAACAAAGACACCAGCTTTGGGGTTCACATGAGTGTTGGCCATTCAGAGTCCCTGGAGAGGCTGGTAGCTCAGAGCACCCCAGCATCTTCTACAAGAAGAGCCTTCACAGGTGGCTCATGAGCACCCTGAGAAAATGGACCCCAGATTAACTTTGACCAAAGAGGATACCATAGGCTGGGTCTCTGCCCTGCACACAGGACATCATCCTCATCAATATCATGACACCCCTTCTCCTATAATGGCCCATCCCCATGAGCACCAAGACTAGCAGGTAATGGGAGCTCATGGCCCAGTCTGTGTCTGCCCAGCGTGTTCTCCCATTAGTTGGCATCCACCAAATGACCCTATCGTCAAAGGTGCTATGTGAGTGTGCACATGTACACACACACACACACACACACACACTCACTCATGCACACACACTCATACACACACATATACACACTCATACACACACTCATACACACTCATAAACACATTCATACATGCACACACACTCATACACACACATATACACACTCATACACACACTCATACACACTCATAAACACATTCATACATACACTCACACACATACACACACACTCATACACACACACTCATACACTCACACACACTCATACACTCACACTCATACACACACATACACACACATACTCATACACACATGCACACTCACACACATACTCACACTCATACACACACACTCACACACTCATACACACACATACTCATACACACACTCATACACACACACTCATACACACACTCACACACTCATACACACACACTCATACACACACTCACACACTCATACACAATGGAAGAAGACTCCACGTGCTCCTCCTCAGCTATTACTCCAGCCAGTCATCCTGGCCCCAGCCACTCCTGCCAAAGCTTGACCGTGGCCTTAGTCCAACAGTGTTCCCACCAAATTTCTCCATGTCAGAGAGACCACATCTACTCTCAAGACTTCTCTCTGTCCACCAACTTCCCTTACACTCCCCTCTCCCCATTCCGCATCCTGCCAGCCAGCCCTAAAACTCCTAATGAAGGCTCCTTCCTTTCAGCCAGCTCCTGGCAACTTCCACCAAGACCTCACCTACCCCAGTTGGGCAGTGCCCACCTCGTCTCTCCCACTGGGGCTCCCCCATCAGACATGCCCCAACTCTGCCCCTCCAGGAGGCCTCTCCCTGCCCGCCAGAGTCTAGGAAAGTGGAGCTTTGGCTCCACTGAGGAGGCTCAGAAAGGGTGGCTCAGCTGAGGACTCCTGTGTGCAAGGCCACTGTCTGGTCACCGAGTAGAGCCCAGCACAGAGTAAAGACTCAGCATAGGCCAACTCAAGTGCATGCCCTGGGGCCCTGGAGGCCCGTTCCCCAAGGACACCATACACACTCCCCGAAGAGGCAGCCGCACTGGGACCTGCCCCGAACCTTCAGGAAGAAGACTTGCTGCGTCTTGCTCTGGCTTTCTGAACGTCAGCCACGCCCCCAGGACTGGGAGAGTGTCTTGGTGACCCAGACACTCCAAGTGGAGGACTGCGGCTGGGAAGAGCCACCTCTCCAGGCATTCACCCTGACCGTCATGGCTCCTGCTGCTCTCGCCCCGCCAGCACCTCCCCTTGCTTTCTCCACTAAGAAGGTGGATGACACCTACCCGGTCACTTTGCACAGATGCCTAAGGTCTGTCATGTCCTTACGAATACTTCAGACACTCCTCAACATATAAGCATGTATTCATTCTTTTAGCAAATATCGATTAAGTGTTTACTCTGTACCAGGCAATATTAAAAACAAAACCAAAGGGTACAGTGATGACCAAGAAAGGCCCTCTTTTCAATCTACAAAGGGCAGCCCACTTCAGTCACGTCCTCACATCAACACATCCATGACTACAACCGTGACTACTGCTAAGCAGAAAAGGTGTCTGGAAATATTTACATAGGACCGTTTACAATGGGGGGGCAGGCAGGAGAGTCTGAGAGAGGAGGATGAGGGGTCAATAGGGCAAAGAGGGCAGGGGTGGGGAGAGTGTGCCAGGCAGGGAGATGGCTGTATAAAGGCCTGGAGATGAGAGGAGATAAGAGGAAAAGAGGGAGTGAGGGGGGAGACCCCAGGAGACTCTAGAGAGGCAGGCAGGGGTCTGGCCAGGCAGCCATGGAGGCCCCGCCTCCCAGAGGACCCGAGGCCTTGCTGGGAGAACAGTGGGAGCCACGGGAGGGGGCTAGGGACACAATCCCCCTTCACATTTCTCAGTCCCCGGGCCTGAATCGCTAGTTACTTTGGATGAAGCCATGCTTTCTAATTCCTGCTCCTAAGTCTCCGCTTCAGAGAGACTAGGGGGTGGCAACATGAATTTTGCATCTGTGGGCATTTGGACGTGATGCGTGGAGTCAGCCTATGAGCCACAGGTGATCCACCCACAGGAGAGGTAAACCAGTCCTCATTGACGTGCACAGCGTAACCAGGACAGACACAGCCTGCAACACAAGGTCGCCTCCTCCAGGATGCCTTCCTTCATGTTCCAGCTGCTTTTCCCTCTTACCACTTTCTCCCTGGACCCTTCACTTACACTCTGCACTATTAGCTACCATGAGCAGGTGGGGGGGTGGGGGGGAGGACAGGGGAACTACAGTTAATTCATCTGTCTTCTCCACAGGGAATATTTCTGGAAAAAAATGAACAAGTTAGTAATACGTGTGACAACCACCTTCACTCCACAGGTCTGGGCTGCAAATGTCAGGATCCCTCTGTCTGACCTCATTCATTCATTCCTTATTCCCTCAACCAACCTTAGTGAGCAGGCACTGTACCAACGCTAGGCATACAGTGATGGGCAAAACCTGGCCCAGCCCTGGTCCCCAAGGAGGTATGTCCGGTAGAAGAGGCAACGGTTCATTGGAAAATAATCAGACCAGTAAAGGTAAATGTGTCAACCAACATAAATACTCTGACAAAAAGACTCACGGTTCTCGGGCCAGGGACACAGCTGATGGGCCTCTGGGTGCCGCACACAGTGGGTGCACAAACCAACAGGTCATGCTCAGAGACAACGACAAAAATGAACACAAGAAAACCATCCCCAGCACGAAGGCAGGCCTGCACCTCCAGGCCTGCAGTGGAAGCTGGCGTAGTGTTCTCGGAGACGCTGTCTGACTTCACTGGGGAATGTGGTCTTGGAGACAGGCTACAGAAACACCCGGGCCCCTTTCATTCCAGGGAGAAAAATCTGAACTCCCAAAGTGAACGCTGTGCTTACATATATGGACAGACATAGGCAAAAGTACAAAGGTATATAGGGGGCGTGGTATCTTTTTTTTTTTTTCCTACTCCAAATCAAATAATATGTAATAGACCCAGTGCTGGGCTTAGTCAACCATGGCTGTCAGAATTAACATTCTGGAAGCTAGCTTCGGGGGAGCAAGGGGCAGGAAAACCCGTCTCAGGGAGCAAAGAAATGCTGGCTTTAAATTTCAGGTTAAACCAATGTTATTCACAACCCGGCTTTGGAGCTAAAAGCTTTACACAATCGGGTCTGGTCACGAAAAGGGGGAGGAAGCAAAATAGCCTCAGATCCCCATCTGTCAAAAGAAAGCTGTCTCCTGTGTGTCTTAAAAGATCATAAACCCATTGCATTTTCTTCAGAGCACAGCACATTCCGGGGTTTTGCAGTTTTCTTGGAGGGTTATGGTTTGTTTCTTTAAAAAAATCATCATGTGCTTTATGCCTGCAGATGCTCGCTGGGGGGTAAGGGGGTGGAGGGGAATAAAAACAAACAGGAATCTCCATAATCCCTTCTGGCATCACGGTCACTGGGATGCAACCCCTGTCGGAGGCCTAGGAGCCCCAGGAAAGGAGGCTGCGGCCACAGGGCCACCATTTCTCCACACAGCCCAGCCGAAGCCAGAGCCGGAGCCCTCTCAGAGCCTCCTTCATCCTCGCAGTCACTCCTCAGCACGGCAGGGCAGTGGCAGGGCCCAGTGGGAAAAGGGTTGGGAACCAGTAGACCTGGGTTCTAGCCCCCGCTCTGCCCTTACTTGCTGGGTGAGCCCAAGCAAGTTCCTCTCCCTCTCTGGGCCTCAGGAGCCCCATCAATAGACTAAGGAAGCTGAGTCCGTCATTTCTGTTTTCTTCTCCAAAATCGGCCTAGATTTTGTCTACTAAATAGTACTAATAGGCACTCCGTTATTTTCCCATTTTGGTAGTTGGTGCCGTCTTTGTAGGAGATCCTCCCTCCCAATGTTTGTTCTCCCCTTAAACAACTGCCCAAACCTACCTTTGCTTAATACTTGGTTTAGGAATGGACATGTGAAGAGAGTGGGGCTGTTGGGGGGCTTCTGGGAGGGAGTCAGAGACAGGAGGAAACTCTTTTATTCACGGGGATACATTTGCCCTTAATCATTTTGAAGTTGTGGAAATGACTCCCAGATCCCATCATTATTGCTTGTAGCACTACAACATCCCCGATGCCCTCACCCAGGGTCCAAGGTCCTCTCCAGACCTGGCCTTCAGGTTCCCACAGAGTAGCTGACATCAAGCCTGTTTGCAGCTTCTTCCCCCCAGGACTCTGGCACCCACCCCCCGACCTGCCTCCCCTATGGCAAAGGAGGAGACAGAGCCAGGTCTTGGCCGGCCACCTGCCACTGCGTCTAGAGCCAGTGTGGTTGGGAAGACTGAACTGGTGTGACCTGGGACATTCCCAGCTTGAGTCAAGGGAGCCAGGGAGCTTGGGGTTGATCGCCTCAGGTGGCAGCAATGGCTTAAAAGCAGGCTATAAAGCAGAGAACAACCAAGTTCAGACCAGGATAATCTGCAGCTTTAAGGAATTGTTTCAGCCCTGGCCGGTGGCTCAGTGGTTAGAGCGTCAGCCCACAGACCAAAGGGTCACGGATTCCATTCCTGGTCAAGGGCACATACCTCAGTTGCGGATTTGATCCCCAGCCCCAGTTGGGGCACGTGCAAGAGGCGACCAATCTATGTGTCTCCCTCAGGTCGATGTTTCTCTCTCACTCCCTCCTCCCTCCCTCCCACTCTCTAAATATCAATGGGAAAAAATATCTTCGGGTGAGAATTAATTTAAAAAAAGAAGAAGAAGAAATTGTTTCAGATGCAATAGAAGCTTGCTGAGGGCAACAGTGGCTCTAGAATTTCTCCATAGGAGGGACTAGGCATGACTATGGATTAGAAAAGGAAGGAAATGGGGTGTTTATTCTGGGGCTATATTAGCAAAATGCCCTGCATACCACTGAGAGAACATCCTCTGTCTCTAGCAAAGAATGAAGAGGTACAGCCAGAGATGATGGGGCCCGGGATTCCCCAAGCGCCCCTGACCTCACGCCGGGCACTGAACCAAGTTATTTCTGCATCATTAGATTTCACTGATCCTCAGAACAACTGTGTGAGATATGAATTCTCACCCCATTTTACAGATGAGAAAACTGAGGCTCAGAGAGGTTGAGTGACTGAGCCTCCGCTGGGACTTGTACCTAGGCCTCTTGCCTGCAGATCCAGTGATCTCTCTCTACTTCCCTTTACTTTCAGGTCAAGTACTAACGCCAAAGTCCTGTGTTTCCTCCACTGTAAATAGGGCACCATGGGATGCGGGGCACTCCCTGAGGCTTTTATAAGGATTAAATGAGATCATCCCTGCAAGATGCCTAGCGGGGTACCTGGCACCAAGGTCGTGTCCAAACAGTGTTCGCTGCTGTCATCGTTTTCACCAGGAAAACCCTCCCAAGGCTTCCCCGGGACACAGCCCAAGCCTTCTGGGCCTCCATGATCTGCCTTCCAGCCAGAGTCACCCTTCCAGTCACCCCACAACACCATCCCAGCAGGCTACTCTTCATTCCTCAAGTGTCCCTTCACTCCCCGGTCCTCTCAGAATCCCCATTTTATAGCTGAGGAAACTGACAGAGATAATGAGTAACTTGTTCAGGGTCACAGCAAATACATGGCAGAGCATTTGCACACGTCTTAGCATGTTTCAGAGTAAAGCTGTGCACTGTGATGGACGTACAGCACACTATGGAAGCCTGGGCACCCCAAACTCAGATAGGTCCAGGTTCACATCTTCGCTCTGTCTCTCACAAGCCTGTGATAGTTGAGAAACTTCCTGAACCTCTCTAATCCTCAATTTTTTCACCTATAAAATGGAGCAATAACGATACCTGCAGTTGATGAAAGAACTCAATAAAGATCATGTAACATGCTTAGCATAGTACCTGGCACACAGTAAGTGTTCAATAAACATGAGTTGTTTCTAGCAGTATTATTTCTTTCCTTCCCTGCTAACAGTATGAGCTCCCTGAGAACAGAGCCCATGTCTGACTCACCTCAAGCATAGGAGACGCTAACCCTCGAGGGGTTGCAGGTCTGAATGATTCAAAGGAACTCAGCAGGAGGATGGTCTCTGGCATCATCAGAGAACTGGGCAGGAAGCTTTGAGGCGGGGGCGACCTCTATTATATCAGTGACCCCAGAAGAGGAAACAATTAAGGGTTTATGTTCTACCTACTTCTAAGAAAGATTTGAGGCAGTTCATAAAATTTTAAACAAGAGGATGATAAACTGCCAAAAGTCAGTTGAACTCTTAAGTTTCCTGGCAACACACACCAAAAGGAAAACACAGCAAGTCATATATTGCTCAGAGTCCAACAAGAACAACAAAATGCCATTAATTCTTTCTATTCAAAATAATTCGCGGAGCTTCTCTTCTTGGCAAGGTGGTGTTTGGATGCTTAGGGTGACCTAGAGATGGCTAACAATGAGGGGGGAGAAGGGGAGGGTTGGCTGAAGGCGGGACTATCCAAGCTAGACCTGAGATAAGGGGAGGGGACAAGATGCTGAGATAAGGAAACAGGATTCCAGGCACAGACAACAAAAGTCAGTCAGTAACATTTCCAGGCCCTGTGCTAGGGACCAGGGGGGCAGGCCTAGAAATGTCCCGTAGCAGCCCAGAACCAAAGTCGACGTCCCGGGTGATTTTTATAAATCCCACCCTAAACTGGAACTGCAGACTGAGAAAAATCAAAGTGGCATGGAGGAAAATCCCATTGGAACTGCCATTATTCCGCCATTAGTTTCACTCAATCTTTCTTCTTAGAGAAGGAAAACGCGAAATTGTAAAATTGCCCAATACGTTCAGGTTCGACCAGAGTGAATCTGATTGTGTTGTGTGTTACCCAGTGAATCACAGGCTGTCAGGGAGAGAAAGGCCCCAAGGGACCTATGACTACACACTCAGGGATGCGAAGGGATTTGACTGGGTCCAGAAGGCAGGTCTGACGCAAGGTGGGTCTAGGAAAACACCAGGCCCCCGATTCCTGTTCCAAGCCTCCTGGGTCTGTTCATTCCTGAACAACAAGCACCAAACTCCCGCTGGGTGTCTGGCCCTGCACTTGGCACCTGAGCTACAGAGGGGCTTACTTTCTAGCCCCTGCCCTCCAGTGGAGGATGTAGACAAGCAAACAATTCCAGCAGAGTAAAGTCAGTGCTGGGAGTCTGAGAAGCAGAGACCGCCTGGGAGCCAAACGGGAGTAGCGAACCCTTACCTGTGCTTCCTCTGTGCCAGGCACTATTCTAAGCACCTTATTTATTTAATCCTCACTGCAACCCAGTCAAGCCTACACTTGTCTCCTCCCATTTTGCAGATGAAGAAAATTGAGGCACAGAGCGGTTAAGTGACATGCCCAAGGTCACATAGCAAAGAGATGAAGGAGCTGGAATCCACACCCAAGTTACTCTGGCTCCAGAGTCTGCTCCTAACCCTACACTGAACCACTCCACTAAATCCAGACGGGGCTAGGGTGATCAGAAAGGCCCCTGGAAAAGATGAAGCCCCAGTTTTAAGGATGAGTAGCGAGGAGTTAGTCAAAGAAAGCGACAGAGAAGAGGAAGTGCATTTCAACCAGAAGGAACAGCATATGCAAAGGCCTATAAGCAGAAGAAAGCGTGGTGCACGGGAAAGGGCTAAACTTCAGTAGGACTAGAATGCAGGAATGGGGGTAGTGGGAGGGTAGCGACCTGTGCAAGGCTCTTTCCTCTCTCTGGCTGCTCAGCACCATTTTCCATTACCCAGAGCCTAGTGTATACTCTGATGTACAAACGGTGCACGTGCATTATTGAAGCCCTCGTGGTGTTGGCACGAAGAGATGGGATTTCTTTATGCTCAAAGGAATGAAGATGACCTCAGAGAACAGGCAGGAAGGAAGGAATACTTTGTGCACAGTACAAGTCAGTTCTCTCTAATCCACACTGTCCAAGTCCATTACCTCATATGGTGGGACCTAATTACTCCACCTTACAGAGAGAGAGGCACACTAATTAGGAAGGATGTTAACCACCACAGTGAAAATATTCCCAAGCAAATGAAATATTACTAGGAGCAAAAGGGTGATTTGTTTCTGCGAGTTGTGCTTTTAAATGAGATCAAAGAATGCTAAAGGCTTCGTTTTAATTATACCTGGAAGGACTTCTCTCGTATGCATCCCTTTTTCGGCCTTCACACACACAGCAGTCTGTCTCCCACCCCGACTACGCAGAAATAAATAAATGAGTGGGTTTTAAAATAATACTTACTCTGATACCTTTGCATTACCCCCACTTGAGTTTTTAAATTACTCTTTATTTTTTTCCAAGGACAATATAACTAAAAAAAAAAGGTTCATATTTTGAAGTGTATCTATCTGATCATTGCACAAATGTTTTCAGGAGAAATCACTATATTTCTCCAAGATGGGTATGGGTTTTGTCATAGATCAAAGTGAGTGGGAGGAAAAAAAGATAAATCATCAGAGATCCAAAAATACTTTTCATTTGGAGCAGATATCAGGCCATTTCGATGGCGCTGATGGAGTCCCTGTTCTGTCTCCATTACCCTGGGCAGGCTGCCCCAGCCAGGAGCCAGCCACCGAGATTATATTCCCTATAAGATGGTCCCCAATATATATATATATATATGATCTTCAACCTCTATTGATTGACCAATTTCACAAGCAAAGACTGGTGAAATGAAGCTGAAATGAACATCATGCTTTAACTCATTGAACCTATCAGGCCTGAGTTAATCTCACTGTCCACTGTCTCTGATAGAATTCAATTGATCAATCATGTTTCGGTGATAGTACCATTTCACTGGCTTATTGCTTCTTCATTTCAGAGCTTGACCTGTTAGATATACTCGGACTGGCTCGACTCCTCTTGGATACACAGAGATCAGCCTCTGCCTGCCAACGTGTGTCATCTCCTGTCCCAGCTGAAAAGAACTGGAGAGGCTTTTGTGTGTATCTGGGGTGTGTTTCTCCACCAAACAACACACACATCAATGGTGGGTTTACGATGGCGTGGAATGGAGCCAGCACAAATTAAGGGGGCTCTCCATTCTGAATAGAGGCACCAACATCCCATTTTACATAGCTCAACTGACTTGCTTGGGCTCTATACTCAGGAGCGGGGGAGGGGGGCATATTCTTGTATTATTCTGGCAAGTGTGTGTGCCTAGACAGGGTAAGGCTTGTGTGAAAATGGTAACAATAACAACAACAAGAACCGCCACTCCCACCGCTCCTCAAGTCCATATTCACACTGACCTTTCACACTCACATCCTGATTCTCATGCAACCTCAGGACCAGGATGTGGGCACTCAATTTCCATTTAACAAATGAGAAAATGGGCTCAGACAGGGGGAAGTGACTTGCCCAAGGTCACACAGCAAAATTACCAGGCCAGGTGAGACTCAGAGCCCCGGCATCTCGTGCCTCTGACTCCGCTGAGCTGACCTCCAGGCAGTTTTAGAATGTCAGAGCCATCCTGCACACACCATTCTGTCTCCGGCTACTACATGAAGAAAACACTTTCAAAATTCCATTCAGAAAATGTCAGAGCTTAGGATGAATTCTAAGACCGACTGAGCTTCTTGTTCAGCTTAGAAACTGAGGCCCAGAGGACAGTCAACAATTGCCCGAAGTCACCAAGACACTCAGCAGTGCAGCCGGGGCTCGAACCTGTATCCCAGGCCCAGGATACAGGTTCTCTCAACACCTCCCCTAATTTATGCTGAGCCACTGAGCTCCTGTCAACAGAAAGAACTTCAGTCTCCACTGTCAACATGGCCCAACGTGCTGTTATGGTTCCTTCGTGGCATTTAATTTAATTTTCCCAACTGCAAGCCAAGGCGCTGCACTTTGGGAAATCAGGAGCCGGGCTCCTCCTGGCTGTCTGCCTGGGGGAGGTGGCTCTTGCAGCCACAAGGCTGAGCCCAGCATGCAGGTCTCTGGAGGAAGCCAGGGCAATGACAGTTTGCAAATAAGCCTTGCATCTGCTCAGAGCTGGCTGTCTGCAAACACACTAATGGACTTTCCTCTGCCCGCAGGGAGCCGGGGAGAAGCAATAAATAAAGCAGACGCCTCTGGGGGGAGCCATTGCTGAAGCCAGAGCCCGGCTGAGGTTAGGGGCTTGTTGAGGGCGCGTTGGGGGGGGGGGGGGGGGGGGGCTTCAGGGCCTCCCACTACAGCATGTTGCCTCCCTTACCCCAGTATTTAAATGACAAAGATTGTAGCACAAAATGACAGCCCACCTTCCAGTTTCCCCAGTCTCCACATCCCAGATCCCCCAGTGGGGACCTTGTCTGGTCATGTTGATACATTTTTCATTCACTCCCGACATGGAAGGGATATGGGATGGAAGGGCTCATATGATCCAATCTGGCCACAGTGTAGAGAACCCACTGGAAGGAGAAGAGACAGAGGACCCAGGCTGGATGGAGATCTAGCCCAGGAGAGAGCTGATGACGGGAATGATTATCAGGTTCGGGAGATGATTAGGAGGGAAAAGTCTGCTGAAGTCGGTGACTCGCTGGCAGTAGGAGACGGAACACTCCTCTAACGTTCCATTAGTTAGACATTCTGGGCCGCCGTCCACTGGTGCCTCATCTCCAGGGGGCCAGGCCCTACTGCAATGGGGTACCCTGCCCTGCAGTGCCCCTGTTCTGACCTCTCTCCTCCCTCCTTCAAGTCTCTCTGCTCAAATGTCGTCTCATCCTATGACACCCTCCATAACCCAGCATACGCCCATATACTTCTGCCCCTGCTTCGTTCCCAATCTCCTTACCTAGCTTTGTTATCCTGCAGAGCACTCAACCAGCTGTTTATTTTCCTTATTTATTCATTCTCTCTTCCCTCACTAGAATGTCACTCACGAGGGTAGATTTTTGTCTTTCTCATTCATTGCTGTGTCCCTAGCACCTAGAACAACTCCTGGCACATAGCAGGCACACTATAAATACTTGTGGAACAAATGGATAAAAGTGGACATTTCATTCAAAGTGCAAAAACAAGGTACAAAGGAGACAGCCAATCCTTGGTGACCTCCTGCTGGGAAAGCGTGGCCACTCCCGCCCTGGTGGCATCTGATTCTCCCCTTCTATGCCTGGTCGGGGGCTTTGGAACAGAATTTCCTAAGGAGCCGCCAGGTCTGCCCACTACTGAGGTCTTAGTGCCTAACATTGAGTCAGGAGCCAGTAAATGAATGAATGACTGCCCAGGGGAGAGATGTCGCCTTGGAAGTATTTAAATGACAAAGATGGTAGCACACAGAGTGCCAGCTCTGGCTCTGTCACTTGCCAGCTGTGGGATCTTACTCAGCTCGTCTCATCTGTGCCATGACATCAATAAATCCTGCCAAACCTGCAGCACTGGGTCAGAGCAAGCACGCGGGTGGAGCCCACATGAGATAGTACTGCCTACAGCAAGCGTCTCGTGTCAGCCAGTGAGGACAGGGAGTGAGCATAGGAAAAGAGGAACCATTTGCTTCATTAAAAAGAACAGGTGAGTACAGAGGGGGCACCTGGCTAAGCCTGGTTCAAGCATTCATTCCTCTTTTGCTGGTGCTCTGACTCCAAGCCTAGTTCCATAAGAGAACCCATTCTCAGCCCTCAGGGGTGCCTGTTCTCTGTCAGGGACACAAGACAAGGCCTGGAGATGGAGTTGTGATTCAAGTTTGGAAAAGCACCCTAAGTGAGCCCCCAAAGAGCAGGCCATGGGGGCCCAGAGACAGAGAGAGCCTGTCTGGTGTTGGGGATGGGAGAGGGGAGGGGGTCAGGAAAGGCTTCCTGGAGGTGGTATTTGAGCCAGGACTCAGACTTGGCGGTATTAGGAAGGAGGCAGAGGGTATCCTAGACAGGCTATAAGATGTGGATGGGGCTATACTCACCAACAGAGGCCCCTGGGAGCTTGGCACTCATGGACTAGGGTCAGGTAGCTTCCATAGCCCCAGATACAAGTCTGGTCTCGCTCCTCTGCTGTCCAGCACCGGGTCTTGCATACAATAGGTACACAGGGTATGCAGACGTTGCTTTTTAAAAGAGTTACAGAACTTCCCAAAGGCAGGGACCCCAGAGAGAAACGCATTTGTTCTCATAGATCTCAACAAGGGTAGTCAGATCAGAGCCAAGTTTAGAAATCTGTCAGGTATTGTTTTTGGAAAAGGGCTATGGCCTTTTGTGGGTGGAGTTAGAGATACTACCCGGCCACATCCTGGGAGCACAGTGAGGGGTCACCCTGCATCCCACACATCCTTGGAATGCCCCATCATACACTCAGGTTGAGCCATGAACCTAACTCTGTTTTACTTATACGCACAAACTCCGTGTTTTAATTTACACTGACCTTTCCAAGAATACAGTTTCACATAAACTGAGGGAAGACCTTAATGCTTTGCTTTGGTTGGAATTTTATCAAAACATGTTCACAATTTCAGAAAATCAGTCTGCTGGTGGCAACACCACCAGAGGTATTTGTATTGCCAAAAACCACAGCTGTCCGCATTTGTAGCTGCTGCATTTATGGCAATTGTACGCATAAGTGCAAGCAACTGACTATTTTATTATGTCTTCTGCTGTAGTCATGCCTGAGCCTTTACATAACAAAATACATCATTTTATTATAATTTTACCTCTCTTTCCCCTTTTTTGTTACAATTGGGGCATCATATTGCCTGTTTAAATTATGTCTGTGGGTAGGTTTTATTTTCTCTGAATTTCACTTTAGGATAGCAAATGAAGCACCGCAAAGGATTCGTCTTAGAGAGGAGACATTACGTTGACAGAATTAAAATCACTATGGATGATTTCCAAAGCCCCTTCAGCTTTGCCAGTTAGGACGATCCCATGGGCCAGGCTATCTTCCTAATCTGCCTTCCAGAAAAAGGGTATCGCCTGGAGAGAGTGTTCCCCAGGCCCATTTTGAGACAGGAAGACAAAAGTGCCAAAAATGACTCTCAAATAAATGTGCTTCCTTAAGCCATGGAGAGTGAGAGCTTGCTCCTACAGGACAGCACCCGGAGCCCCCTACCCTTCGCAGAAACCTATTTCCCAAAGACAACAATCCAGCTAGGACCGAACCAGGAAGGAACCCACATTCTGTGGAAGCTTCTCCTTCCTGCCTTTTCTCAGACGACTGAATCAAGGTCAAGAGCAAAAGGCCGGGAAGAAAAGAATCCTTGGAAAATCGGTGCTCCTGCTGTCCTGCAAACATACAGAGTGAGCTTTGGGGCTCACAGAGCTGGGGGGTGAGACTAAGCCTGGGGTGAGGCAGAAGAGCCGGGAAGGGGGCAGAGGGGTCTCCATGCTACCTCTGTCGCTAGCAGAGTATAGACTACCTCACTTTGCTGTGCTTCGCTTTTATTGTGTTTCAGACGGAAAAGCCCTCAGCAAGCCCTTATGAAGCCTTTGCCGACTCAAGAAATGTTGGCCATTAGTCAGCACACAGTAGGTGCCTGACACACATTTATCACATGCATTGCATTGTCATCTCTCAGTGGTGGGTAGGTTCCCTTAGGGCAGAGCCTGTTATATCAGAGTACCTGACAAGGTTGGTTCTCAGTCAATATTTGTTGAATGAATAAATGAATGAAATATTTGTTGAATGAATGAATGAGAGCAAGCTTGAAAACAGAACTGAAAAAGGAAAAGAAAAGGAAAAGGATCTCTGGTGTCTGTAACCAGAGGGAAAGCAAGAGACTGCAAAGCAGAAGTCCACTCCTTCTACATCTGTGCCCTTTGTCAGGCTCCATGCTGGGCGCATAGGGAGTCACTGGGATGAGTCAGAGCCAGCCCCTGCCTTTGGAACTCGTGGTCTGATGAAGGAAAGTAGAAGGTAGCCATTTGGCTGCCAGCATTCTTGGTGGGAGCAAGGAGGGTTTCCTATGTGAGGTGCTTTGCCAAAAGCATGGGAACACAGACAGGGGACAGAGATGGAAGGGCAGACGACACAGAGACAATGCCAGCACATATGGGGTGGGCTGGAATGCAGCCCTGAATTGGTCAAGCCGTGGCACGCCAAGCGGGATGCTCTTGTGCCTTTTCCTACTTTCCACTGATGCGAGAGACAGAAAGTTGATGTCAGGGCAGCACTCAGCAAGGCCAGACGCCCCCCAACCCTTACCAGGCCTGGGGGCAGAGGGAGGAAGAGTCTGCAGGGACACCCAGGAGGACTGGCCTGTCCAACTAGCAAGCAGGGAGTTTATGAACCCCCGTCCCAATTCTGCACTGTGGTTCAAGGGGAGAACGGTGTGTATCAGCCAGCACCTCAGTCCACGAGGGCCTGGCCACCGGCCTCTCCCCCGCGGGCTGGGGGCGCACAGCGTCCCTTGGGTTCCTGATCCTGGTGGGCCGGCTCCCCGCCGCCAGCGCCCTCGCCTCGGTGCGCATCATCTGCTCGGCTGCCCAGCTCCCGGCCGCCGCCGCGCGCTCCCTGGGGCCCGGAAAGCTGGCATCCGTTGTTGCCATAACAAACTCAATTGTTCTCAGCAGGGCCCCGGCAAATAAAGTCATTCATTACGGGCTTCTCCGGGCCGCCGTGGGCTGCGCGGCAATCAGCGGGCCGCTGGCTGCCCCCTCGCGGGCCGAGACACGCGCCCGGGCCATTACCTGCCGGCGCCGCGGCCGCCACGCTGTGCCCCGCGGCCCAGCCAGCCGCGCCGGCGGGGGGAGCGCCGCCCTGCGATTAGTTTTATCTCGGAACGTCAATTGACTTATACTGATTGGCTTCCTGCCGCCAAATGTCAATTAAATTGCAAATGCTGGGCGGACGCGGGGCGGGAGGGCCGCCCCCTTCCCGAGGGCGCCGCGCGCTCCCTTCTTTTTGCGCCACGTTCCGACGCGATCGCATTTATTTCTCCTCCCATATCGCGCAGGGAAATCTTGTTGCCCTCCTGGCAGGCGCTTGCCCTCCCTTCCGGGCCAAGGGGGCGCCCGGGAGAGCAGAGCCGAAGAGGAGGGTCTGGCCCCTTGGAGGGGCTTTGTCCGCAAGGCAGGACGGTGGAATCCCTGGAGATTACTCCAAGACCTTGGCATATGAGTCCTGGTGCGACCTTGAGCAGATCCCTCTCCTCGCTGCTCAGGTCTGGCTTTCTGCACGGGCCCTGAAGGGGATGGCAGCTGGGGTCCTGTGTCTGCGTGTGTGGAGGGAACAAGATCTGGCGGAATCACTACCATTCACTGGCCCTGGCGCTGTCTCCAGTCATCTATGGGCATGGCCTGACCGGCCAGACAACCCTCTTCACCAGATATTGCTTTCCTTCTCTTACAGGCAAGGGAATGGATGGAAGCCCAGGTGAGGGAAACCGCCTCAGATCCCCCAGGCAAGAAGTGGCCCATTGGATTTCAGGCTGGGTAACTAGACTTCAGACGCCTATGGCTTAATTATTGTGCCCTGTACTCACAGGGGTGGGGAGGGAGTGTGAAGAAATAAGAAAGGGAAAGGGACAAGGCAACTAACCTAGACCCAGGCACCTGCCACTGCCAGGAGCTGTTTTACATTCATTATGAAAGTCTCGTAGTGATTGTATGACCTAAGGATTATGGTCCCCATTTTACAGATGGGAGAACTGACCCTTGGCGAAGTTCAGATCCCAAGGTCACAGAGCAGGCACGTGAAACGAGCTACAAGGACACCTCCATAGAGCTTTACAGTTTCCAAAGCACTGTCCCAGGCATTGCTCCTCGCTGATTTTGTACGAGACTTTGAGGAAGGCTTTCTGCTTTCTTTTGCCAATAAGAAATCAAGGCCCAGAATGTATTGCCCAAGAACGCCAGCGCAGGAGTGCAAAAAGCCATCCCTCAAACCCAGGGTCCTGGGACTCCAAGTCCAGTGCTCTAAGCCCTACGTCCAAGGTCTGGAGACAAGTATGACTCAGTCATAGGCTCTGCTCTTGCCCCCTCCCCATCCTATGGAGAACTAAGAGGGACACAAGTCATAACTGGAGTCAGGCTGAAAATGCTTAGGGTCAGGGGAAGAGGGGAGGAAGGGGACTCCGGGAAAGAAGGCATTTCTGGAGGGACCATCCATACATCGGGCCCCCAAAGAGATGTTGTTGCTTTTCCTCCACTGTCTCCCATAAACCTTCCCCTTTTTTCTGCTTCTTCTGTCTCCTTAAGGCCATGGGAGAGAGGTATGCAGGTTCTTAACTGATAAAATGTGCTAGCATTTAAAAGATACAAACCTGACTGATCCTTCTTTTCAGAAAAGAGATGTTAGCGGAACAAAAGTACCATTCAAAAGTGCTGGATGGCATTTGTGTCTCAGACAGAAAGGAAATGAAGAGAGAGAAGATGGAGGAGGAGGGAGGGGGAACAGCAGGGAGCAGGGAGGAGGGAGGATCGGGAGCTAGAAGGGTTGTCTGGGCTCATTGCATCCACATCAAGGACCCAGAGGGCAGGGACCTGACTGATCACACAGCCAGACAGTGGCTGGACTGGAACCAGGAACCCAGGCCTCGCCAATCCACGTCCAGCTCGTCCTGCCTCTGCAAGCTGCCCTCATCTATAACTAAATTATTAGCTTCTGAAACATGGAACTAAAATCCTGCTAGTCTAAACTCTGGTGGGTACGTCTTTTGTTCTGACTGTAGCCTGAATAATCCTATCACCAGACCTAGCAGTATAAATAAAATTATCATTAAAAAACAGAGAAAGAGAAAACTAAAAAGCTGGGAATTTAGAAAGTTCATAACAAGGCCGCCTTGAGGAATCTGGACGCAGGGTAAAAGCTCTGCTCTCCTGGGAGCAATAACAGTAGCTGATATTTTTACAGCTGGCCATGTGCCAGTCCTAATCAAAATATTTTAGGGCCTTGGCAGGTTTGCTCAGTGGTTACAGCGTCGGCCCTCAGACCGAAGGAATAATAAGAATATTCACCGGATACAGTGGTGGTGAGTATTAAATGGGTAATAATTAAAAATGTATATAGGAAAACACTCATTTAGTTCTAGCCATTATAGTTTCTGTTTGGGGCCATGGTCTATATACACCTGGAACATATACTCAGGCAAGGCAGGCAGAACAAGGGCCGCAGGCCCCAGCATGCATAGCTGTGTGTGCGTGTGCGTCTGTGCGTGTGTGTATGTGTGTGTGCGTGTGCGTGCATATATGTGTGTATGTGTGTGTATGTGCATGTGCGTGTGTGTATGTGTGTGTGCGTGTGCGTGCGCGTGCGTGCGTGCGTGTGTGTGTGTGTGTGTGTGTTTAGACCAGGGGAGGGCTCCCTCTCCCTCTAGAATGGTTGTCATGAGATCCTTTCAACGAGGCCAGACGCGGCCAGAGAATAGACTCTGAGGTCAGGCAGGAGGGGGAGAACTTTTTAAAAAATATTTTTATTGCTTTCAGAGAGGAAGGGAGAGGGAGCCAGAGATAGAAACATCAACGATGAGAGAGAATCATTGATTGGCTGCCTTCTGCACGCCCCACGCTGGGGATCGAGCCTACCCCCAGGCGTCTGCCCTGACCTGGAATTGAACTGTGACCTCCTGGTCCACGGTCGATGCTCAGCCACTGGGCCACGCGCCGGGCAGAGGAGGACATTTGATGTGCAAGGCTCTGTGTTTGACTCAGCAATCTGCACCCACCAGATGGCCTCCAGGCCTCTATGACATTCAGAGTCCTCTTCTGTACATATTTGCTACCATGAGCCCCTGCTGGGCACCAGGTGACAATGGTGACGGCTACAGACACTGTTCTGGCCCCCGCGGGGCTCACAGCATCACCAGGAAGAGAGACAAGTAACAAATGGGATACTTTTGTCAACAGGTAGGTTCTGTGTTGCTGCAGACCGGACCATGGGGAGCTAACGGTAGAGCATCAAGGAAGCCTTCACCTAGGTCCTAGGAAGTGACGCTTCAGCTGGATCCTGCACTTTGGGCATGTGAGCTGGTAAAAATGGTGGGATGGGAGGGCAATTTTTCCGGCAGTGGCAACAGCATCAGAATAAAAGGCACCCCTTATTGAGCACGCATCAGGGGTCATCCTGGTCACTTTACATGCATTACCTCATTCCGTCCACATAACAAACCAGTCATAGGCACAACGGGTACCCTGGTTTTACGTATAGGGAAACTGAGGCTTGAGGAGATCAAATAACTTGCCCGAAGCCACATGAGCAGACATTGGTGGAGTCAGCACCAGAACCCCAGGTGCCCGGCCCTACAACCCGTGCAAGTAACCCTTAGGCTACAACAAGGAAAGAACAAGTGATACTCAAGGCACGGGAAGAGGTCTGGTGGGACTGCAGTGAGCATGAAAAGAGGAGGGTGCGGAGGGATGTGGCTTGTGGGATGGGCAGGGGTCTCACCATGGAAGACCCTGCAGCCTTGGGGAAAGTCTGACTGGCTTCTGAGAACAACGGGCAGATCTGAATGCTCAAAACCCGTCAAGCAAGTCACTGTTTAGAACTGTTTTTCCAGAAGTGCCACTGGGGCTGCTATGTGGCAGGCGAACTGTTTGGAGAAGTCATGGGCATTGGAGGTGGGGACCCACTGGGAGGCCATAGCAATAATCCAAATGAGAGGAGAGAGTGCTTGGCCGAGGCAGTAGGAGTGGGGATGGAGAAAATGAAGCTCAGAATCTTGGGACCAAAGATATTTAGGGCAGAGATGCAGTGCTCTTAAGCAAGCACCTGCCATAAAGCTTTTTTTTTTTTTTTTTTTTTTTTTTATGGCCACAGGCAGAGACACAAACTTTCTGAGCTATGAGGATGGCAGAATGCCGGCTTCTGGCTAAGTTACATTCCAGGAAAAATGATAAATAGCAACCCCTCCCTCTCCCACAGCACCAGAAAAGACTTCAAAGCATTTCCCAACCTGCTATTTTATACAAAAGTCTGTAAGGGAGATGTTGCTATAATCCCAACAGATGGGGAAGTGAGCTGCCCAAGGTCACACAGCTGAGAGAGGAAGACCCTGAAGTGAACTGCAACCCCAGGGCTCTGCCAGCACACCACAAACGTCAGAGCCCAAAGACCCTTAAAGGCATCTGTTCAAGTCTCCACACTTTAACGTGAGGAAAACAAGACCGAGAGGCATGACTTGCCCAAGGTCACACAGCAAGTCAAGGCTTAGAACAGAACCAAGGGCTTGACTCCCAGGACATCTGCACCAGGGAGGTGAGGAAGGACCAGATTGATCGCCAATGTCGATGGTCCCGCCTCCCCCTACCTTGACTAAATGCTGGCAGAGATGTGACTCTGGCACATGGTCAGCCTCTCTGGCCCTTACCCCTACCGAGTTAGAAGCACACCACAAGTGGCCAGTACACTGCCCTGTTACCCCTCTTGTCCCTAACCCTCAATGGCAACTAAGCTGTCTTGGGTCAATGGTGCCACCTGGTGGCTGGTGCTGGGAATTGTCTGACCCCTTTGTCACTTCTCATCCTCTTCTGTAGTCTCTCTTAGCTAGTCTCGCTTCTCTAGCCACGCCTTTCTCTCTGTTTCCTCTCCTAGCTCAGTTCACTTCACGACAAGCAACCCCCTTCTCACACATATCTTCTCTAGCACCTTTTATTCTCCCTCTCTCAATGCTTCTCAAATTACCTTAAGGCATTCTCTTTTTCTCCCTCACCTCCATTGTAGTCCATTAGATAAACTTGTACCAATGAAAATGAAAACTGGACATTTCAAAGTGAAATTACACACACACACATACATGAGTGACCAACCACCAGAAAAAAACAGAAGCCCCTATGGAATCAGAACAAAAATCTCTCCTTTCCCAACTGCCTTTCAGACCTGCTTTTCCTCAAATGCCAGGAGTCGAGATAAATACCAAACCCACTTCTTTATTTCGTTTTATTTTGTTTCATTCCTAATCCAGTATCATTTGCTGATTCCCCCCACCACCACCACCATCACCAAAACGAATTCCAGGGTGGGGTCTCAAGGGTCTGCAGACTAATGCAGAGCTCAGCTGAGAAGGGGAGACATGGTTGGGTCCCAAACGCCCACTCCCCAGGCTCTGAGGGAGCACTGGGTGCTGCTGTTGGCCCCCGAAGGAAGCCCACTGGAGGGAGATCAAACCTCAAACCCTACAGATGATCCACTGGAACTGAAAGGAACCGCAGTAGCTGTGCCTTTCTTGTGTAAGCGCAAGCTTGGGAGAGGATTAAGAAGCACTGCAGCCCTCGCCAGGCAGCTCAGTTGGGTAGAGCATCATCCCAGTGCACTAAGGTTGTGGGTTCCATCCCCGGTGAGGGCACATACAAGAACCAACCAATGCATGCATAAATAAACGGAACAGAAAATCAGTGTTTCTCTTTCTCCCTTCCTCTCTCTAAAATCAATAAAAACAAACAAAGAGACAAAAAAATATGCCATTGTTTAACAGAAGAAGAGGAGGGGGGAGGAAGAGGGAAAAAAGGAGGGGGAGGAGGGGGAGGAGAGGGAGAAATGAAGAAGCACTGCATACCCCAATCTGCTAGAAGACAAGCCAGTGTGTTTTGTTACGCCCCACCCCACCCCCGCCCCAGCTCAAAGACCTGTCATGGCTCTCACTGCCTTCAGGAGCTAAGGACAGGACACAATGATGATACCTTTTAAAAAACTAAAACCATTTAGCTTCTGTTCCTACCAGAGTTTGCAAGCAGCCTGAAGCAGAGATTCTCAAGGTCTAATCCCGGATCCCCTATGGGGGTCCCCAAGAGCCTTTCAAGGGGTCTGTGAGGGCAAAACTATTTTCATGGTAACACCAAGATGGATTTCTTCACTCTCACTCTCTCATAAGTAACAGTGGAGTTTCCCAGAGGCTCCAGGGTGCATGATGCCACAACACATCAGATGCAGAAGACATGAAAACCCAGCTGTCTTCTGTTAAGTCAGACACTAAGGAGATTTGCAAGATCCTAAAGCAATCCCACCCGAAGTTCTTTTGGTTTGGAAAATAGAGTTCTCTCTTATTTCAAAAATGTTACTTATGTTTCTTGTTTATTACTGTTATTTTTAATAAGTTAATACATAAAGGTTTAAATTTTGTCCATTTTAATTAACCCACATATACTAAAAATGTTCTTGCACGGTTTTTTAAAATCATTTTTAATGGGTCCCAATACAAAAAGTTTGAGAACCACTGACCTAAAATAAAGCCAAAGGACTTGACATGGGACCAGGAGAAGCTTAGAATCTTGGTACCAAAAAGAGCCTTAGCAGTTTATTAATCCTGCATTATAGCTGCGAAGACTGAGGCCCAGCAAGAGGAAGGGTTTCCCTATGGTCACCAGCAAGTCAGCCACAGCGTCGGGGTGGAACCCAGAGCCCCTGGCGCCCCCTCCCAGGCTCCTTCCCCTGCCTCACGAGTCTCTAGGAACTTGGAGCGCTGCAGAGTCCCTGAACCACAGGCTCTGTGGCCGGCCGAGAGCTAATCCATATTCCAAAGCCAGAGAGAAAGGACTGGGGGACCCTCTGCCTCACAAGGCCGCAGGGCATACGGGTGTGAAGAAAGCCACTCTGTTCCGGGGGCTGGCTCACGGCAAGGAGACTCTACACCAGCGGTTCTCAACCTGTGGGTCGCGGCCCCTTTGGGGGTCGGACGACCCTTTCACAGGGGTCGCCTAAATACATCCTGCATATCAGATATTTACATTACGATTCATAACAGTAGCAAAATTACAGTTTGAAGTAGCAACGAAAATAATTTTATGGTTGGGGGTCACCACAACATGAGGAGCTGTATTAAAGGGTCGCAGCATTAGGAAGGTTGAGAACCACTGCTCTACACCCTCTGACCCCTCAACTCTTGTTCTGGGCCCAGAACCCACTCTCTGAGCTGAGATCCTCACACTGTGGCCGCCCCCCCCCCCCCCAACCCCCGCCCTTCGCATCCCCCGGGGCTCTCCAGACACCAGTGCACAGTCCCATGGGAAAAGGAGTTTGTAGGGGGAGGGGAGGAGGGGCCCTGGGCAAAGCAGGTGGGCAAAGAGGTGGGGGTTGGGGTGGTGAGGGTGTTCAGTGGCTCTGGCTCTCATGAAGGCTCCCACTCAGTGAATCAAAGTGAAACTCAGAGACCCAGGGGCTGGGAGGAACCGAAACCTGACCCACCACCCAAGGGACAGGCCCTTGGCACTAGGGAGAGGCCCAAGGAGCCCCTCTGACTGACCACCTGGCCTCAGGCCCCTGCTTTACCAAGGAAGCCTCTGAAACCTGTCTGCCTGGGGCTCAGCTAAGGGGCCAGTGACTGCAAGGCTGGAAGGAGTGGCCAGCCGGGCATGGAGATGGAAACCCGGTCCTTATCATCTCTGTCACCAACTACCCCCTGCCCTCCCTGGGCAAGCCTGCGCCCACTGTGCCTGGACTAGTCTGGAGGGTGTGGACTGACTGACCTCAAGCTCACTGTTCTTCTGGGCTGTCAAGAGGGGTGCCTCCTTCTCCCTGCCCTACTCCCTCTCCTACCCCACCCACCACTCCTTCTCCCTGCCCTACTCCCTCTCCTACTCCACCCACCACTCCTTCTCCCTGCCCTACTCCCTCTCCTACTCCACCCACCACTCCTTCTCCCTGCCCTACTGCCTCTCCTACTCCACCCACCACTCCTTCTCCCTGCCCTACTGCCTCTCCTACTCCACCCACCACTCCTTCTCCCTGCCCTACTGCCTCTCCTACCCCACCCACCACTCCTTCTCCCCGCCCTACTGCCTCTCCTACTCCACCCACCACTCCTTCTCCCTGCCCTACTCCCTCTCCTACCCCACCCACCTCTGGCCTGAGAGCTGGACTGCCCTCTTCCCTGACCACACCACACACACACACACACACACACACACACACACACGCACACACACACGCACACACACGGCCTCATCAGGTCAGGCCCTGCCTCCATAGGCTTCAGCTGCCACCGGTTGGACTCAATGAAACATGTTCTGCGTCCACACTAGGACTCGGAAACTCAAAGGCGTCTGGGAGAGCGACACAGAGCACCAATGTTGTGGGCAGGGTGAGTAGGGAGCAGTCTGAAGAACAGCCCAGCGGCCCCAGGAGATTGTGGACACGGAAGGAAGCCCACCAAGTGTTGCCAGATCGGATGGGCTTTTTCCCAAGAAAAGCCAGACATCTCTATGTGAAATCTTCTGATTTTTAAATGCTGGTAACTGAGTCAAGTCATTTTAAATACAGGGCAAGCCGAGTAAAGCATGACTGCCAGGCTGCAACGGCCGCCTGGGTTCCAAGTGATGCCCTCACAGCAATGGTCCTTGTACCTGCATAAGGTCCATGGACCTGCAGGGCCAGTCTGGGGGCACATCCAGGGGACACCTCATGGAGGACCAAGGGGTGAGTGGGAGCTGCCCAGAGACAGGAAAGCTCAGAGACTGCACAGGGACAGGAAGCACGGACGGGCTGAGGAAGAGGAATGGGAGGGAGGCGGGGTGGGAAGGTCAGGACTCCATCAAGAGTTGAAGTTAACCCTGGGGGATTAGTGGGTCAGCTGCCACCCTCCCCCCAGGGTCTGGTCATGATGGGGTCAGGCTAAGGGTCCCTGGTAGCTTTCAACAAGGGACACAAGATGGACTTAGGAGAATGGAAGAAACGAGGGGAGAGAAAAAAGTGAGATCTGTCCCACCAAATGCAACAGGAGACCGAGGATGTTCTGAGGAGTCCTTTGTCTCCCTCTGGTTTTTCTGGGTTTTTACTAGGGGACCTGGTTACTACCCCTTTCTCTTCACCAAGCCTGTTTTCCCACCTGGATAATGACTGGGTGACACGTCCTGGGTGCTCTCCAAGGCTCTTCTGGCTCTGACAGGGGAGTGTAGAGGTCCAAGCTGGTGACCTCAACTCCCAGATGCCCAGCCCTCCCAGGTCAGGCGCTCTGCCTTCTGCCCTCCACCCTGGAGGCCTCCCCCACCCCGTGCACCCAGGGCCATCTTCATAGGAAACTGGGCTTTATTTATCCTTTCATTCTTCCATCGAGGGGGCTGGGAAACCAAGAAAGCCAGAGTGGCCCTTCGTTTTGCGGCTGACACCTGGGGGCACTGTTGTTCAGTCTTG
The DNA here is from genome assembly GCF_028538775.1 of Myotis yumanensis. Lineage (NCBI taxonomy): Eukaryota > Metazoa > Chordata > Mammalia > Chiroptera > Vespertilionidae > Myotis > Myotis yumanensis. The sequence continues at coordinate 27,887,577 of NW_027223763.1, read as the reverse complement.
ATGCCCACAGCAGGAGACTGTTACAAACAGGAAGTCGGGGGTGGGCAGCTCAGCCAGTTTCAGCTGGCAAATAGAACTCTGGCCGGAGCCTGCTTGCCCTCAGCCTGGGGCTGGCCTCACAGCCTGGAGCCCCAGTCTCTTTCCGTGGCCATTTATGACCACCTGCCACCGGGGCCTGGGGCTAAACCCTTCCGGGGTGTGACTTCATGTTATCCTCACAGGAACCTGTAAAACTGGTGCCACCCCTGTTTTCCAAAAGACAAGAGGGAGGCTCAGGGAGATTAACATGCCCAAGGTTCCATCGCAGACAGTCCTCCAACCAGTTCATCCCTGGCCTGTGAGCCCGTGTCCTGGTCTCAATACCTCAACACCTTGCTTTGGGCTCTCCAGAAAGCAGAGGCCTGTGAGATCCTGGTGCCACACGGGCTGCTTACAGTTCCTGACGGAGACTCGGGTGGCAGGAAGGAAAGACAAGCAGGCAGAGCCCCTTCCAGGCAGAGGGCAGTTAGGAAGCACATGCTGCCCAGGACGCACCTGCCCTCAGAAGTCAGAGTCCCACCCAGCATGCCTCGAGCGGTGCTCCTGCCCCTGCTCACACCTCCAATGATGGGAGCTTTCCCACACCCCCTTCCCTCTGGGAAACAGAAGGCCTCTGCACCGTCTGCTCCAGCCTCCTGTCTTCTGCCCAGAGCCCAGAGCCCAGGGCAGCAGACAAGGTCTGAGTGTCCAGCAAACAAAGAGGGTCCTGAGAGAGGGAGGCCAAGGCCTGCCCACGGTCAAGAGGACCCTGGACCCTGACTGGTCTGTGAGCTTCTGAAACCACTTCCCTCCCCACGACGGCTCCATGGAGGTCTGCAGGGCAGGGCTGAGGTGGGGCTCCCAGCCTGGAAGAAGGGAGGTGGCAAGAGAGAGCAAGAGTGAATACAAAAAGACAGAGATAGTGAACGTGTGTGTGTGTGTGTGTGTGTGTGTGTGTGTGTGTGTGTGTGTGACAGAGAGAGAGAGAGAGAGAGACAGAGAGAGAGAGAGAACACTAGACCAGGAGACAGAAGCAGACACAGAGGAAGTCTCAATACACAAGACATAAACAGAGGCAGATAACACTGGAGGAGGTGCACCCCCAAACAAAAGACATGAGAAGGCAGACACCCCCATAAAGAGGAATGAACGGTCATGACAGGAACCCCTGCTAAATGCCCCCAAACCTCCCCATGAGGGTCTACAGGGCTTGGCATCGCTTGTAAAGGACAGGCCACTCTGGGTTTTGGCCGCCCTTCCTGTGCCTCGTCAGGCAGAGGGCAGCCAGGGCCCCGAAGGCGGGAAGTGCCACCTGCCACGCACCCTCCACCGCCTAACAAGAAGATCCTGGTCCCGGAGCCCAAGCTGCTGCTGCATCGGCGCCTTTCTGAGCTAGTGAAAGGGATTCGCACTCCGCTGACCTCGGTGTGTCCGGGGCCTTTCAAACTCTGGGGAGATGAGGGGAGGGGAGGTCAAGGGGACCTGAATGGGGGCCCTGGAGACAGGCAGAAGGAGGCCCCACCAGAGATCAAAGGCCCAGGAAGAAACAGAGGGTCTGGGGCTGCCCTTTCACCCATGGCTGCTCTGCCAAGTCCAGCCCCAGCACCTCCTCCTCTGGGCCTTCCGGGGAGGGAGGCACGGCCTCAGGCTCTGTCCCCCAAGCCCAGCTGGACTCCTGAGGCCCACCCCACAGCCCTCTCCACGAAAGCCCTAGTTCAGCCCGACTAAGAGACTGAAGCTGTTCTTGCACGGAGCCATTCTCTGCCTCCCTGTAGCTGCCTTTAACCCTCTGCGGACCTGTGACTGGTCCCCTGCACTACGGAGCATCTACGATGTGTCACACACTGTATTCAAGCCCTGTCGTCCAATACAGGAGCCACCACAGGTGGCTACTGAGCATTTAACATGTGGTTAGTGCAACTGGGAAACTAAATTTCTAGTTTTATTGTATTTTAATTAATTTAAATTTAACAACAGAAGCAGTGGAAAATATTATTTTCTCTGTAAAGGGCCACTTCCTCTAAAGAGCGTTTCCAGATCCTTTTGGTCAAAATTGGCCCCTCCCCGCCTTGCTCTCCTGATGTCATCTTCCCTCCCCCACGGCCCCCCACCCCCCGCCCCCCCCTCGCCCAATCACACATTACCTCACACACTGAAGGGGCTTTGGGTTTGCCAGTCTTTTGCACCAGCCTGCGAGCTCTGGAGCGCAGGCCCTCAGTGACTGGACTCTATTACCATCCGCCCATGCCCTGCAGCCTGGGCAGAGAGTGGCACCAGGAAATGCCCACAGGGCAACACCCAAGTCCAAGTTGGAGATGCCTGCAAACCAGAGCTGAACAAGTGACTCCACCTTGCGGAGCCCCAGGCACCTCCTCTGAGAAATGGGGGTGGGACACTCAGTAGTCTTCCTCTTGCTCCCTAATGCTTCTTTTGCCCCGTGGCCCTTCCCCCAGGCTGCTGAGGTCTCCTGAGAAAAGTGGTGCCATGGTCTGCTGTCCCAGTGGGCCAGCCCTCCAATGCACCTGGCAATTCCCCCGTGCTTCCCCCGTGGCTGGTTCTTACTTTCTCACCACACTCTGACCATGCCCTTCTGCTGGAAACTCCTCCTCACACCCTCCCCAGCTGCTCCACCCCCAAACCGCCTCTCTGCGGGGTGGGGGTGGGGGGGGTGCGGGGGGGGGGGGGGGACAGGTGGCCAGACAATACCTGGGGCTGAGGCCTTAGGGGCTCTCCAGCTCCTCCTGACCCTCTAGTCCAGTGATGGCGAACCTATGACACGCGTGTCAGAGGTGACACGTGAACTCATTTTTTTGGTTGATTTTTCTTTGTTAAATGGCATTTAAATATATAAAATAAATATCAAAAATGTAAGTCTTTGTTTTACTATGGTTGCAAAGATAAAAAAAAATTTCTATATGTGACACGGCACCGGAGTTAAGTTAGGGTTTTTCAAAATGCTGACACGCCGAGCTCCAAAGGTTCGCCATCACTGTCCTAGGCCCTAGGGCAGGGGTCCTCAAACTGCGGCCCGCGGGCCACATGCAAATACAAATATCGTATTTGTTCCCATTTTGTTTTTTTACTTCAAAATAAGATATGTGCAGTGTGCATAGGAATTTGTTCATAGTTGTTTTTTTTTTAAACTATAGTCCGGCCCTCCAACGGTCTGAGGGACAGTGAACTGGCCCCCTGTTTAAAAAGTTTGAGGACCCCTGCCCTAGGGCATGCCGGCCTGTGTGGCTTTGCCAACTCCAAGGAACTCCCTGGGCCTCGGGCTCCTCCTCTATGAAACGTGGCTGGCAATCTCGGCTTCTTCAACTCTCCGAAATCAATGCAAAGGTCCGGGAGATGCAGAGCGAGCTGGAGAAAGAGCAGTGGGGAGCACCAGGCAGTGCTCCTTCCAGACAGCTTGCTGATGTGAGCAAGGGCACTTCTGCCCCACCTCCCTGCTCAGCCGTAACACTTTCCCTGATGCAGGGCAGGGCTAGGGGGCCTGTGTGCTGGTTGGCTTTCCTCCAAGCTTCCAAGACCATCATATCATTCTCCCTCAGCCCCCAGAGCACTGGCTGAATCACCTCCCACGTCTTCCTGGGCATCAGGGCTCAATCATAAATTTCAAAACTGGGAGGAGCTCAAAGATCATCCAATCCTGCACCTGATTCCTCATACTATTGTACGGCAGCCCAGTGAGTGGCCACCTAGGCTCTATTTACATAGTTCTAGTGACAAGAAACTCACTACCTCCTAAGGCAGCCCCTAGACCAGCGGTTCTCAACCTGTGAGTCGCAACCCCTTTGGCGGCCGAACGACCCTTTCACAGGGGTCGCCTAAGACCATCCTGCATGTCAGATAGTTACATTACGATTCATAACAGTAGCAACATGACAGTTATGAAGTAGCAACGAAAACAATTTTATGGTTGGGTCACAACATGAGGAACTGTAGTTAAAGGGCCAGAAGGTTGAGAACCACTGCCCTAGACCATTCTCATATTTACAACATTCTTTTTTATACTGAGCTGAAATCCCTGCATCTGCCACATGCTAGCCTTTGAGGCCACACAGCAAAGTCTCATTGCTCTTGCCTTCCATGTCAGCCCTCCAAATGTTGAAGGAAACAATCCAATTCAGCTCACTCTTCTCTTCTTTGTGCCAAAACATCCCTAGAGCGTTGAGAAGTTCTCCGGATCCCCCTCCATCCAGGTTACACCCCTCTGGACATCCTAATTTGTCACTATCCCCATTAACGGCCAATACCCCAAATGGCCACAGTCCTTAAGAATGATGTGACCAGCACAGAGCAGTCTACACTAACAATACCCAAAGGCTGGCCATTCTACACCCTTTAAAGCAGTTTTCAAGGCTAAGCAGTGACCTCTGATCGGAGACTAGAATCCAGTACAACTCTCCACACACACAATAAGACAATCCCCCCACATCAGGACCTGTCTGTTTGACGGTAAACATCAAACTAGATTTTTTTTTCTTCCTCCAAAAATCTTTGCCTGGCTCTCTCAGCCTCTGAGGGAGCTGCACCCAGCTGGCCCATCCACCGCGATCAAACACAGCCCGGCCCCAGCTTGGGCACATCTTATCCGAGTCCAGGTGACAATAGGAGAAAAGATGACACCTTCAACCCCATAAACCAACAGAGATGGTAGGCCCAGTGCCTCCTGCATAACACAGCACAGCCACCCACTGAGTTAAAGACATCGGCTCTGAGTGCCAGGGGCAGGAAAGAGGGGAGGCAGGTTCCCAAAGCCGTGAATCATCCCCAGGCACCCCCGCAGCTCCAAACAGCAGCCACAGACTGAGCTCCTGTGATGCCTGGAACACGCAGACCACAGGCCAATCCACTGCCGGGCCGACTCTATTTTCTAGTTACAGATCTTCAGTACTTAGGCACGTGCTCGCCAGAACATACATCCCTTACAGGGAGCTGCGAACGGGAATTGTGCCGAGGCACAGAATAATTGAATCAAGATTTCTGTCACGCTGCTCCCAGGTCCTAGACCAAGGCCCGCTTTTGTTGTTTTTTTCCTTTGCTGACTAAGGTTTTACAGACTCCCAGAGGGTCGCACTTCCTCTCAACCCCGTTATGTCAGCGGCGCTGGCCGCCCATCCAGGGAAAAGGGGAGCCGGGTTAAGCTGGGCCAGTGTACAGGACGGGGCAGCTCTAGAAGCCCAGCTGGGAGCACTGAGGGGCTGAGAAAAACCAGTGGGAAGATTGTCCCTTTGTATCCCCAGGAGGCCCCTGCACTCCTTCCTCCCAGGCCCGGGGCAAAGATGAGATGATTATTAACTTCCTCAGCCCCCACCATCACCACCTTGGAGAGAGGTGTGCACAGCCCACCCCTGACCCCTATGGGTGCCCCTCTCACTGCAGGACACCCAGCCCCTCCCTCTCCTCCAGGCTCCCTCACAAAGGGGACACTCACCGTGTCGCCCTCACACCCTCCACACCCTGCTTCATATGAGGACACGCAAGGTCTTCCCAGAGGCTCAAAGCTCAGCTCACAGGGCTCTGCCAACACACCTTCCTCCACTCAAGGGGTAAAGATGGGGGAAGGCCAGCGAGAAATCCACAGCCCCAGGCAGCCCCGCCTGCCCCTCCCCATGTCTCCATGTCCAGGGAAGGGCATGGGCCTGGGTGGGGGGACTCGGGCACTCTGCAGGTAAGGGGGTGCTCAGCGGGCATCTGTGCTTCCACCTCGGACTGAGTGCCCTGGAGCAGATCCCGCCGGGCCCATCCCAGACAGGGCTGTGCCCGCATCTCTTACCTTCATCTCTCTTACGCTTGTTGGTGTCGGCGCTGGGGGACGTGATGCCCAGGATGCCGCTGATGGAGTACGAAGAGCCCGCGGAGTCCGTGCTCACCGAGGACACCTGCGTCACGGAGCCCGTGGACACTGTGCAGAGGGAGAGGGGCGGTCAGGGCCCGGCAGGAGAGGGAGCAGAGGCAGAGGGCACAAACAAGGGCACTCAACCTACAGGGGGCTGGATGTGACTGCCCAGCAAGCCCGAGGAAGTGCAGGGACAGGGAAGAGGGTGTGTGCCGGAGCAGTGGCCACACCTGGGTGAGGAGGGCGCCCCTCGGGCCATCAGCCCAGGTTCTCTGCTGCTGGGAAGGATGACAGGGGAAGAGGGCAGTGAAGAGAACTGACAGTGTAGAGAGGAACAAGGGACAGCGTAAGAAGGGCACTCGCTCAAATGCCAGCCTGTCCAAGGATACAGGAAGCGGGGAAATGGAGAAGAGAAAGAGGGGAGCTGGGGCCTACCACCAGCCAGTGTGCATCAAATGAGAAGACCTAGACTCACTCATTAGGCGGGTTCGCTCCCTGTTTACATACCCACCCATCCATGCGGACCAAATTCCTGCTCCCTCACACACATAGCCAACAAAATCCCAAATGGCAGGCTGTCCCTTCTTTTTACAGTTCCTCACTGTCTTTTCTCCTTCCATAGATTTTAATATGAACCACATAATACTGATAGAGTAATATATGTAACATATAGTTACACTGATACATATATATAATAACAATAACTAACATTTTCTGATAACTTACTCTTATGCCAGGCATTGCCTCATTTAATCCTGCAAACACTCTTATAAGCGAGCTCATGTTATTATCCCACTGAAAAGGTAAAGGAACGAAGGCTCAGAGAAAGTAAGTGACTTGCCCAAGGTCCCAGAGCTAATAAGAGGCAGAGTGGTGACTAGAACCCAGAAACTAGTCTTAACCCCTATAGCAGTGGTTCTCAACCTTCCTAATGCCACGACCCTTTAATCCCGTTCCTCATGTTGTGGTGACCCCCAATGTCATTGTTACAAATTGAACCTAATTAAAGCATAGTGACTAATCACAAAAACAATATGTAATTATATATGTGTTTTCCAATGGTCTTAGGCGACCCCTGTGAAAGGGTCGCTCGACCCCCAAGGGGGTCTCGACCCACAGGTTGAGAACCGCTGCCCTATAGTAACCTGTTCTTCACTAATTAGTAATGAAAACCAGTAAGAGGCTTCACACAATGCAGTGCTTCTCATTTGATGCCTGCTATTATTTATCCCCATTTATCAAATGAAGAAACTGAGGCTTCACAAAGGTGAAGTGACTGGCTCCCAGCCAGCCAGTAAGCAGTAGTGCCAGGGCTCAGCCATGGGTCTACTGCCGGGAAGTCTACACTTCCCCTGCCCAGAAATGTAGGCAGAGGCCCGTGACTTGTGACTGAAACCAGATCTCTGAGTTCTTAAGGATAAGAATGGGGGAGGGGAGGTTTTTGTGCAAGGTTCACATGAACTCCGGGCCTCAGAGTCTGAGGGAGAGGCCGGCCAGTCAGTGGTCAGGGTCCCCCCTCAAGCTGTACAGCTGAATTTCCACTTCTGGGCCGTGGGAATTCTTTCTTGGTTCATTAAAACCTACAAACCCGATCTCAGACACATTTCCTTGGGCTATAACTAGCTGGAGGCAGGTAGAGCCGCCTTGGACTAGGCCGCGTAGGAAATGACTAGAAATGGTGGTGGTTGCGTGAGAAGCTGTTTGTTGCTTTCCTTGGAGCAGGGCCAGCCCTTGCTCCTACAGACCTAGAGGGAACGGTGCCTTTCTTCTCGCGTTTGAGTTTGATTTTAGCTCTTCCTTAGGAGACACAGAAGTAGAAATCGTTAACTTCTCTTTTCTTTCAACAGAACAAGCTACTCAAAATAGATTTATGCAAATCTCACAACCTTTTCTGTATTAAGGTGCAAAGAACAGAGGAAGAAGGAAGATCACAAGTCATCAGTACTTTAAACAACAACAACCCACAGATAACCAAGGGCTCACCAGGTTGCTAACAGAGGCAATGAGATTAGTTCTGTTATTTTGTGATTTACACTAAACTCAAAAGGCCCAAGTTCCAATTCTTGCTCCACCACTTACTGGCATTGGGACCTTGGGCTAGTTATTTATTTAATCTCTCTAAACCTCCCTTCCCTCACCCCTCATTAAGCTTGTAAATTCTAAGGGGCTGCACAAAATTTCAGACACAAAACAAAGCATTCTGCTACCTACAAGTAGAAGTATTCCTCTAACACAACTGAAAGAGTCTTACCAGTTACTCTCGGTGTGATAGTCATTGCTAAGTGACCTGAAATAATTAAAAAGCTGCCCAAGTGAAATCTCAGCCACACACGGTTCCCCGAGAGCCTTCTTCAACCCTCTAGGCCCCAGCTCCACGGCACCCTGAACTTTCTTCTTGAGCTTCATCTCAGTGTTCTGCAAACTCCTCTTCGTTACATTGTCCCACTAGACTGAGGAGCCCTTGTGAATGGGAAGTTTGTCCTGCCTCCGAGAAACACGAGTCTCCAACGCCAAGGTCTGCACAGCAGGGGCTTAGCAAACACTTTTTGAATTGATTATTAAATGAAGAATGATTTCATAGCAGGGAAGAGTTCTGCCTTACCGTTCCCCAAAGAGGCAACCATGGAGGATCAGAGACCTCAGAGAGCACCTGGGTGGTGCCCCTACGTTCACAAATGGGGAAACTGAGGCTCCGAACGGTGAAGGGACTTTACACAGTTTACTAGGGGAGTCCACGACAGAGCGGAAACTATAAGCCAGGTCTCTGCCTGCCCCCCATCACCACAGTGAGTTCAAGTTTTCCATTGAAGGAATGAAAAGATGTGGAAACGGTACAGCATCGGAGGCATGATTACGTGGCGTTGACGAGGACTGTGGCAACCAGAGCTGTCAGAATGGTTGCCTACTTTCTTACAGTAGAATAACCTTCCCCCAGCTGACCAGGGGGCCTCCTTTCTCCCAAGTGGAGAAAGAATATGCCTTAAGTAGACGCATGTCATTTTTTCTCACAGTCGTTGCAGAGCAGGGAAGGGCAAGGGGAACTTCTGAACTCTTGAGTGTACTTGACCCTTGAGCAGCACAGGTATGAAGTGTGCAGGTCCCCTGAAACGTGGACTTTTTTTTTCATTAAATATACAGACAGGCCTCTGCATCCTTTACTTTCCCATCTGCAGATTCTATCAACTAACCTCAGATCGAAAATACTGCTTTTGATCCGCAGTTGGGAGTTTGCGGGTGCAGAGGGCCTCCTATATGCATTGTTCTGTGCCATTGTGTATACGGGGCATGAGTATCATAGACTTTGGTATCCGTGGAGGGTCCTGGAATCAATCCACTGCAGATATAGAGGGACAGTGAAGTTTCGGGGGGGCAGTCCAAAGTTACACTCAGATGTTTGACTATGTGAGAGGGAGAGGAGAGAGGGTGCCTCCTCTAACCCTCACGTTGTTCAAAGGTCAACTGGTAGGAAAGATGACTCCCATTCTTACAAGTCATGACTCCCTCTCCGACTTCACCCGTGAGTGTCAGAAACTCCACCGGCAGCCTTTGGCGGCTCAGAGTGCATGAGATCGAAGCAAGGGAGAGAGAGAAAGTTTGAGAAGTTTTGCCACATCTTCACTCAAGGCTGCAAGTGCACAAAGAATTGTAGAAGGGCTGGTTGATAGAGGAAAAAAACACATTCAAAACTACTTACTGACTAATGATGCAGAAAATGTTATGAATAAGTACCCCTTTCTTGATTTATTACTTTAATTATCTGACATTCTATAGACCCCCATTAGTGGATTTTTTTTTTTTGGCTTAGATTTCAATTTTCTGTCTCATGCTGAAAGCTATTTATCATAATAATCAGTAAAATTCAAAACCTTTTAGCAGTATTTATAAAATTCATTTACCGGGTTCAGCCCTTGGAGAATGACAAAGAAAGCGCATTAGTACGTGTGCCGAAGTGTTTTATGCAGAATTATCTGTCCATAAGAATGATTAAAAGTTCTTTAGAATATTTGGAGCCCATTCGATTTTTAAAATTTTTATTTTGAAGTTCTTACCAATGCTGTGACTGGAAGCTGGGACCGGCTGGTTGGGTGGCTGCTGTACTTTTGTCCGGATGATCCTGTGGGCAGTGGGAAAAAATGAATGGCTGTTTACCAGCTTAGAAAAAGAGATCTCAACTAGCTATGCATCGACAACCAGAAAACCCACATCAAGCTGGGGCGCAGGTCAAGCTGGGGGCAGAGGGGAGGGGAGATTATGAACCCAGGTCAGGAGTTCGGGGCTTGGAGAAATGATGGACGAGTCCCAACTCAGCCTCTACTTCCCTGGGTGTCTTTGAGTAACTTGCACCCTTCTCCGGGCCTCCAGTGCCTCTCGTATAGAATGGGATGATGTGTTCATATTAGGAAGACATCCCTTTCTCAGAAGCAGCTCTGGCTCCATAAAGTCACTGAGTGACATTAGGGACTTTCTTCCCTTCACTGGACCTCAGCCCCCTCACCCCCACCCCCGCTTCTATGAAATGAAGGGACTGGCCAAGGGACCTCCCTGTCCCCTGAAAGCCCTCAAGCTCTTGATTCTCCGCCTTGGATGGCCATGGGAGGAGTGACATCCCCAGCTATCACAAGGGGATGCATGAATTGCTCTGAAACTAGAAAGGGTTAAAGTGCTGCCAAGAGCGGCTTAGCTTGGCTTTGCTGAGAAAGGTCTACAAAAACTTCACGGAAAAGCTTCATGGGGCTGGGACCAGGGCTGGTCTGGTTTGCCTTTCCAGGGACCTTGCCTTAGTTCTAATAGGAACCTGATAGTGACCCTGGGCAAATCCATTCCATTGTGGGCCTCAATACGGTGACGGAGTTAGACTAGGGCATTCTTTGCTTACTTGGAGTAACTGAATCCTTCTCTCTCTCTCTCTCTCCTCTGCCTGTCTCTCTCTTATGGAAATGCCCAGTGTATAAAAGGGATAATAGCAGTGCCACCTGACAGCTCTGAGGTCCTTCTGCAAAACCTTCTCCATGAGACCCTACACCCCGTATGTCAACCAGGGCCAAGCCAACAGTCCCCTTGAGGTCTGCAAGCAAGTTCCTTCTCTGGCATTTGGGAGAGGGTGGGCGATAATAGTAAGTTCAGCTTCTTTGGGAAAGTTCTATTCCAATGCCCAATTATTCTCTTTTAAAAGAACATGTATTAGAGTTTTCCCTGGTCATAAAAGGACTCATTGTAGACTATTTGGCCGACAGCTTTGAAGGAGACATCTAAAACCACTTTGGAAAAGAGCAAAGAGCACCGTCTCCACTGAGTGCACCCCCACTCTTGTGCAGTTGACTCTTGAACAACACGGGTTTGAACTGCATGTGTCCACTTACACATAATTTCTTTCAATAAATATAGTCAAACCCCAGTATCCCAGGTTTCACATGCACAGATTCAACCAACTTTGAATCAAAAACAGTACTTCCTTTTTTTATATATAATATTGTTTTCTTTTAATTTTTTCTTTTAATCTTTTTTTTATTATTATTGATTTCATAGAGGAAGGGAGAAGGAGAGATAGAAACATCAATGATGAGAGAGAATCATTGAGCAGCTGTCTCCTGCAGCCCCCTTACTGGGGATCGAGCCCTCAACTCGGGCCTGTGCCCTTGACTGGAATCAAACCTGGGACCCTTAGTCCACAGGCTGATGCTCTATCCACTGAGCCAAACCAGCTAGGGCAGAACATCCTTTTTAATTTTTTTTTTATTGTTGACAGTATTATAGATGCCTGCCATTTTTCTCCCTGCCCCACAAAACAGTATTTTTAGTCTGTGGTTGAGAATCCAAAGATATAAAGTGTGAACCATGTGCATTGTTCTACACCATTTTATATAAGGGACTTGAGCTTTCAGGATGTTGGTATCCATGGAGGTCTTGGAACCAATCTCCAGTGGATACCGAGGGACAACTATAGTTAAGTTTTTAGGGAGTCAAAAGTTATATGTGGATTTTTGACTATTCAGGGGTCATCGCCCATAATTCCTGCATTGTTAAGGGTCAAGTATATTTCCTTTATACTAGTATTTCTATGCTTATTTGGAAATATCCTTTTTTTTTCTTAACAGAATCTGGATTAAATTGTGTATACAGTTTTGTATCCTGCTCTTTTTACTCAACATTATAGGAAATCCTTTTTCACGTTGTAGACCATTAGTTCTAGAAGTTCGTTTCAAGCTGCACTGGGTCTCCAGCTTGTGCAAATGGAGAGAAAGGACAGAAGGGACAGGTGCCTCCACTTAACCTCATCGGGCTGTCGCCCTCTGTGATCGCACAGCTCAGCGCTGGGAACCAAGGGCACTCAGCATCCTCGGATAGTAGCCTGGATGGAACGTTTCTGTTCACACCACAGCCCAGCCTCCATAGCCTTTTGCTTTCTTTTTGACAAGTCAGCATGAGTATTGCCTCAAATACATTCAGAGTGTTTGTTTTGTTTTCTCTCACATTTAAATCACTTATTTTCACTAAGCAAACATGGAGCATATTGACAAAGACCTGGGAGTGAGGTGGACTTCCCCCAGATTTAAGCTAGCATCTGATCTAATCTTTGTATTTTTGTCTGTCACCTTTTCTCTCTCTCTCTCTCTCTCTCTCTCTCTCTGTATCTAAAGAGATATAGCTATGGAACATATGAATATTCCAGACATAAATATAGTTTTTCTATATACAAATATATGGTGAAATATACTATAACTATTTCCCATTGAAGTCCTAACTCTTCAAAGCATTGTCTGGCCATTAGATTCGTACAGAGACAAAGCAAAGAAAATTATGGTTTTCTTATTTTTCTTTTAAAATATGTATAAATCATTGGTAAAACGTTATCAATTGCGATAAATCATTGAGAGGCAGCTGCACCATAGTGATTAAATATACAGATTCCAGAACCAGACTGGAGTTTGAATCCCAGTCGTGCCATTTGCCAGCTACATGACTTTGAGGAAATTACTTAACCTCTCTATACCTCAGTTTCTTCATCTATAAAATGGGACCAACCAAGATTCATTCCTATGTCATAAGGTTATTATGAGGATTAAGTTAATAATTAAGTACTTAGAGCAGAGGCTCCTGCACAGTAAGTGTTCAATAAATGGTAAGTGTTATTATCAATGGTATCTTCATAAAGATTAATGACCAGCTCCAACCTTAAAAGGTTCATATTTTCCACAAATACCTTAAAAACTCATGGGATCCCATCCCCCCTTGGGAGCTGGGAGGAGAAGGTGGCCATCCCCACACCCAATTTTAAGGTTGCAATAGGGCTGTCTTCTATGGGTGAGACCCAAATTGCAGGGAACCAACCCTCCAAGGCTGTCCCCAGGTATAGAAATTTTGCCCATTTGCTTGCAGCAGCTGCCAAGGAAAGAACAAAGAGCACCATCTCCACTGAGAAGAAGTAACAATGGGAAGAACAAGACCAAGTGAATCATAGCAACTCTAAAAAATATAACAAGCAACCTCAAGACTTATCACAGCAAGAGCCACACTCAGGACTTTTCTAAATAAGAGACAGTGAGGGCGACTTGGCAGCTCACACTGGAAGGCACAGCCTTTACTTGCTGAGCGTGAGCCTGGTCCTGAGCCCAACAGAGAAGGGAGCTCAGCAATCAGCTGGTTTCTCCGAGTGAGGAAACTAAAGTCCAGAGTGCTCAAGGGACTCGCCCAGAATCACACAGCAAGTCAGCTCCCATGCCTGCACACTTTTTTTTTTTTTTTTGGTTACATTCAAAGGAAGTGGTTCCTCGGCAAAATACTTGTTTTATGAGGCATAAAACCTATCTGGAGTCAAAATCCATTTAGAATCTGAGGATTAAAAGCCCAAGGAACTTTACATATTACAGGCATTTGTAAGGATACCATTTCAACATCACCCCCACTCTTCTGAAAGGCTAGGTCTTCTCATCACCACCCGCATACACAATGACATTGGAAGAGAAAGTCATGACGCCTTTAAAAATGAAATGGGGAGATATGGCTGAAGAGATACCCACGTCTACAGCACTGATCAAGGGTTCAGTTGGGAGAGGGCCCACAGGTGACACTCAAGCCTGTGACTGATGTGGAGGAGAAAGAGGGAGTGGGTACCCCTGGCCCGGTGGCTCAGTTGGTTGGAGCGTCATCCTGTACACCAAAAGGTTGCGGGTTTAATTCCCAGTCGGGGTACATACATAGGCAACCTATCAATGTTTCTCTCTCTCTCTCTCTCTTCCCCCCTTCCTCACTCTCTAAAAATCAATAAAAAGATATTCTCAGGTGAGGATTAAAAAAAATAGAAGAAATGGGTAAACAGTCTCAAAGGCTTGATTCCCAAGTTAGGATTAAGAGCAGACTTTACAAACTGTCATCTTCAGGCCACATCCATCACTGGGCAATTTGTGTTTGGCTTACACAGTATATTTATTTGTATTTGAGTTAGTAGTAAGTAAGGAGCTCTTACATAAATAAATGGATTTCTAGCTTCTCTTGGAAAAAAAAATAGAACACCTGGCAATTCTGACCCCACAAGGCAACGACCAGTTGGTGCTCATGGAGCTGCCCCTCTAAACTGGGAATGCCACTCCACTTGGCCCTGGTCTAGAGCCACGGGACTGATATAGAAGAAGGAAGCCTCCATTTCTCCCAACGTCTGGGCCAGCTCTGGGACAGTCACCTCCACCTGTCACTGAGGCTGGAGTCTAAGACTCCATCGTGCAGATATGCAGCAGCCCAGCATGTATTCGTCCTGAAGAAGCCACTTCGACATGATGGTTTGTGTCCCAGGAAATCTCCCACAAGCCTAGCAGAACTAGTGCAGTGCTGTTTAACCCCATGCCAGTCACCGTTTCCCAGGCTGGTCCCCCAGAAGACAGAAGGAAAGCACACACTTCTAGGGGTGGACAGTGAAGACGACCCTGTGGCCACCAGAACAGGTACAAATCCAGCCACCACTCCCTCCAATGGAGGCAGGGGCTGAGAGAGGACACTGTGCACCCTTTCACACAATGACATTTGCAAGACAGTTATTTAGAAGCTGCATCCATTGGAATGCAGTGGGAGCTTTGCTTTCCTATAGAAAACTATGCTGGGATGGCTCGGGCTTTCTTGGGGGAGGGGGAACGGCAGGCAGGGCAGCGACATGAGACTGCCCCACACTTAGTTGGTTTGCATTGCAGGGTCAGTTGTTAAAGATACCAAAGAGCTCTCACTGAAGAATGTGGTGAGGAGCCCCTCATGGAGGAGCACAGGAGAAGGCCATGGACCACAGAGGAAGCCTGCAGTCAGGCGGCAAAACATGCAGGCTGCCAGGCTCAGAAATGCAGAGGGAATGACTGTTCTACTCCTTGCCTCTCTTCTCAGGGATCCTCAGTTCTGTCACTGGCAGAGTCCTACAGGGCAGTGGTGGAAAGAGACCAACCCGCCTCTTACCATCAGGGGACCCAGGCCCTACTGCCTTCTCTATCTCAAAATCATTGTTCCTCTGCACTCCCCATCTGGGCCTCGGTTTCCGTACCTGTCACAGGATAGAGTTAGGTTTAGGGGCCTGTAGGAGACCATAGATGTGAAAGCACCTTAGAAGCACAGCCAGCCAGGTCACCAGATTAGGATACCCAGGAGGCCCCTGAGGCTAGCCATGGCCCCAGCAACCAGCAGTCAGGGTCCCACCCCCAACTCCCGCACAGCACAGCTCTAGGCCCAAAGCACCAGCTGATGCACAATTTCCCTCGACACTCATTCAAGTACCCCCTATTAGCTTCCTCCACATCTGTGATCACGGTTCTCTATTTCGTACGTTTCTTTCAAATAACTCACTTTTTTACTTTAATAGGGCAACCTTGGTTCTTTACTGTAAATGGGGCGGGGAGCGTTCATGAAGTTCACACTGACTGGCTTGGAGCACTGGTTACCTATTTCTAAAAGACATTCAAACAAATTCATCACAAAAGCGTTTTCATCCTTGTGTTCCGGAGGATAGAAGCTGGAGCCCTAAATAAGTCATGCTTGTCCTGCAAGGCATTTTTTTTTTTTTCATGGAAATTAGTTACCACCATTTAAAAAAGGGATTTCATATATACAAGTATACATACATACACACACACACACCAAGTCCTAGTTTCCAGCTTCTCTTTAAGAATGGCAAAAGTCTGGCAAACACTGGGCTCACGTTCTGCTGAGAAGCAATTGCCCCTTCTATAGGGCTTGTCCTGTCTAGTTGGCCACAGACCCAACCTTTCCCTATCGTCTTATGCCTGCCATGCTTCATTTGTTACATTACTGTCTGGCCCACTTAGGTGTTAGAGTTTGGGACCCTCACAAGCAACCTGAAGTTATTATTTTGATCCGCCAATTCCATGTATACCCTACACTGGGAAATCTGTGGGCCCCCAACCCTGACCTCGGGTTTGGTGGAGGCTCCTCTGCAGAGCAAGCTGACTGCTCCTCCACTGCTCTAGGCAGCATGTGCCCCACTCCACGTTAGGGTTTTTGGAGACCTGGACAAAACATCATGCTGCTTGTGTCATGGAAATCCTGCAACAAGCCCAAAGCAGGGGATTCACAAGGCACATGGGAGCCCCTCCTAGTCCAGAAAAAGAACAGGAGTTATTCCTCCCGAGCCCACCACAATAGTTGTCATTTTGTGCATAATTCGGGCTGTCTAGACGTCTATGTGCATGCCAGAATCCCAGCCTGGACGAGGAGCCCCTCTGGGACAGACTAAGAGACTAATTCCCCCTCTCTCTTCTCAGCACCTTGCACGAGGTCAGGCCCAAGGTAAAGGTTTACTGAGAAAAGAAAAACAGGCTAACGGTTTATGAAATAACAGGACTCAAAACATTAGCACATATTCACACAGTGATTCTGAGTCACTGTGGAAGGAATGACTGTCGGGACCTGAGGGAATCTCAGAGACATTCTAGTATGACCACTCTTTCTGGTGGGTGCGAGGAGTTCCTTAGGCTCTGCACTGACAAGAGTACGGTATGACCTTGAAGAAATGGGAACTGCTCAAGTTTTCAGTCCGCTGGTTTCTCTTTTCTTTGTGGAGTTTATAGAAGAGTCATTTCTGTTCATCTCGCAACTTCATCCCTGACTCTGTGGGTTTAAGTGGAGTTGAGACTGCACCATCCACAGTGGAAAGCCTGCTTTCAGGAATTTATTTTTAAAGCTCTGAGAGCTCTGTTAGCTGTACCCTGGATTAGACTGGAGAGGAGAAGGAGCCCTGGTGGCTCCTAGGCAGATCCCGAGCCTGGCACTCTCGGTATTTCTCTGGCTCTTTGTGTCCATGGGTAAGATTTGGGGCAGCCGGGGAGAGGGCAACTCCCTAACTCCACAGCATCGCAGCATCCCGAACATTTCTCTTGGAGATCACAGACCCACATTGAACCACCAAGGCCCTGGGTTCAGCGACAGGAGGGGCTCTCTGCCAAGGTCACACTTTGTGTTTGCGGCAGACCTGAGACAAGGAGCTAAATCTCCCAACCCCAAGTCAGGGCTCTGTTCCCCACACTCAATGGCTCAACCTCTGCCCCAGCTGAAGGCAGGGTTTTCCTTCCTGGGACGGTCTGAAATGGGCCAGTGCTAAGACCTGGAGCCTGGGCTTGTGAAGAAGTGACATTTGAAGGCCTAACCAGGACAATTCACTGTTAAGTGCTCCACACACAGAGTGGGGTATAGCGAGTGATGCAAATCACTCTAGAGCAGCGGTTCTCAACCTGTGGGTCGCGACCCCTTTGGGGATCGAATGACCCTTTCACAGGGTTCGCCTAAGACCATCGGAAAACACATATATAATTACATATTGTTTTTGTGATTAATCACTATGCTTTAATTATGTTCAATTTGTCACAATGAAAATACATCCTGCATATCAGATATTTACATTATGATTCATAACAGTAGCAAAATTACAGTTATGAAGTAGCAACGAAAATAATTTCATGGTTGGGGGTCACCACAACACGAGGAACTGTATTAAAGGGTCATGGCATTAGGAAGGTTGAGAACCACTGCTCTAGAGTCAGAAGACTCTCAAGCAGCCACGGTGTTGGCATGGCCAACTCTCCCTGGGGCTAGAACTCCTGCCCACTTTGGAGAGAAGAGAAGGGCAATAGAGGGACCCGCCTGGCCCCACAAGCAGTCCTCCTGTCCAATGTCCCCTAAGGAGCCTTGGTGAACGGGGAGACCAGAGCTCCTGAAAAGGCACCCAGTGAGCCTCCAGGAACCCCCACTCCAGCCAGATCCCGAGCCCCACAGGCAGCAGCCTCTCACCTGTTGATGGAACTGACGCTGGGCACCGTGTCATTATCACACACTCGTTCCGCCAGCAGCCGGTCCCTGATCTCCCAGGCAAACATGGTGGGATTTTGGCGTTTATATTCGGCAATTTTTTCCACCACTTTGGGCGTGGCAACCTTTGGTTTGGATCCTCCAATTACTCCAGGCTTGATGCTCCCCGTCTCATAATACCTAGGACAAAGGAGAAAGGAGCTTAGCCATGAGGAACCAGCAACATGGATTTTAACAACAAAATAATAGGCTACTCTGTCCAGGAAACATACAGATCTGCGATGTCCAATCAAGTAGCCACTAGCCGTATGTGGCTTCTGAATATTTAAAATGTGGCTCATTTGAACTGGTACATGAACTAGTACATACTGTAAACTTAACACACACCAGATTTTCAAAACTTAGTACCAAAAGAATTTAAAATATCTCATTAATAATTTTTATATTGGCTATATGTTGAGATTATATATATATATATATATATAATTGAAATTCATTGTACCTGTTTTCTTTTTCTTTTTTAATGTGTTATTAGAAAATTTTAAATTTCATATGTGACTCACACTATATTTCTGTTGGTCAAGATACTACACATTCATTTATCCCGTTATGTTGATCTACCATTTTACAGTTTACAGAACTCTTTCAAGTCAGTTTTCCCATTTGATCCCCACAGCAGTTCTAAAGCACATAAATGTTTTGAATGAATGAATGAATACATGAAGAAGTCCCCGTCTACAGGTCTAAAACAGAGATCCATAGAGGTTAGACGGCTTGCTCATGGTCACACAAGACCCACTGGCCAAACCAGGATCGTGGCCCCAGCCTCCTGAGCTACAATTTCCCCAGAAAGTTGGCTTGTACCTTTAATTTGCCAGCTCTCTCATCCCCTAGCACAGTGATGGTGAACCTATGACACGCGAACTCATTTTTTTGGTTGATTTTTCTTTGTTAAATGGCATTTAAATATATAAAATAAATATCAAAAATATAAGTCTTTGTTTTACTATGGTTGCAAATACCAAAAAATTTCTATATGAGACACGGCACCAGAGTTAAGTTAGGGTTTTTCAAAATGCCGACACGCCGAGCTCCAAAGGTGCGCCATCATTGCCCTAGCGGATTCATCTGCCTTCTGTAATACTGTCCCCTAAAACACAACTTACTTTTCCATAAGAAACAATCAAACCATAACCCTGGCGTAAACTTAAAGGGAGTGCTGGATTCCAGAATTCCCTGAAACTGGAAGTCAACACCCAAGCGATCAAAAAACCAGCCCCGAGTCACTCACGGCAGCGCTTCCAGGGACCTCCCCTGCGGTAAATCGCTGCTTCTAAGGGCATTTCCATGCTATCAGCTCTTCCTCGTTAACGCAAATAGGATGTCAGGGTTTTACAGTAAAACCGAGACCAGGGAGAAGAGCGCCGTGAAAGATCATTTCAGAGGGGAAAACGACTTGATTCCTTTTCTGAATCCGAGCTTCGCTGGATGTCTCTCTCAGCACGTGCAGAGGAATTCTTGACTTCCTCTTGCAAAGGAGACTACCTCGCAGTTGAAATTTCTTTTGAAACAGAAAGACATTTTAGAAATGATCGGTAACTTTCAAACCTAACAGCAGTTTATAACTGGTAAAGGAAAGCGGTGATCTGCTCATGGGATGGGTAGGAAAAGTTACCCAGAATAATGGCTGGTTACATTTAAAGAGAGGTTGAAATTCTCAGCCTGGGGAAGTCTGGTGAGCGCCAGGTCAGTGAATATTCTAGAAACAGATGAGATAATTTGGGAGCAGTGATGTGGAAGTGGAAATTCTATTTTTCTCTGAGGAGAGTGACTCATGTACAAATTTGGACCGTAAGGCAAAACTCAACCCGTCCTCCCTCTTTTTGTAATTGCTGAAAAATTGTTATTAGTCACAAACATGTTTTTAGAAATAGTGAAGAAAAATACGCTTTTGCCGGAAGTCTAGAGAAGTCCCTAAATCAAGGCACGTGGCAATTGCTGCAGCCTCCAATTATCCTTCCAATTTTACAATAGAAAATCATGTGTTAATATCAACACAATAATTTATTATTTAGACACAGTGCTCTCAGGTTTACAGAGCTCTTCCTTGAATTATCTTGATCCTCTCACCAACCCAAAGAGGCCAGTAAGGACGTATAGAAAGGAAACCCATGATCAGAAGACTAAGTGACTTGTCAAATTTCCTTCTGGAAGTTAGGGGCACCCCCACCTTTTAAACCTGACTTTGAATCTGGAGTTCCTCCCACTAGAGCAAACTGCTGCTTTGCTTGTAAAAATTTAAATAATAGTGATAGTAATAATAATCCCGTGCAATTGCAGGAAGCTTTACTGTTTACCAGGAATTTTAACATGCATTTTTTTCTTTCATTCACTCAGTCACTCAATAGTTACCCTCGTGGGCAAGGATTACAGACACACGGACAACCCTGTGCTGGGTACTCAACATATGTTAGTTAAATGGAGCTGCAATATTCAGGCAGCAACTCTGAAAAGGGGGCAGGACGAAGCTCCCCCCACCCCCAGCGCTTGTCCTGTCTGCATGGCTGGGGTGGCAGAGCTCAGGCTGTCCGCCCATCCCACCTGAGCAGTGCCAACCATAGGAGGCTATGCTCTTGACATGGGAAGTCTCTGTCTTCCTTTTGACTGACACATAAGCCAGACACTTAGGAGGCAAACCTGACACTCCCGGAAACCCCAACTGCCAGCTGTGCCAAGTGAGGACTCAGACTAAATACTGCCCTTTCATCTCAGCAAAACAGTCCCCCGGGCATTCCTTTAGCTTACACGCAACAGATGAGCAGCACCAACAGCACACAGTATCGTTCAGTGCAAGGAGCACTAGTTTGGGAGCAAAGGGGTGTAGATGCCGGTCAGCGGCTCTGACCCTAACGTGCTGTGTGACCTGGGCCAGCTCACTTAGACTATCGGGGCCTCAGTCATCCCATGCGTATATAAGGAGAGGATGTTTGCCCTGCCTGCCTCGCAGGGCTGTTGTGAAGACAGAAATGCAGAATGGTTAAGAAAAAACTTTGCAAAACGTTAACAGCAGCGGGTTAAAATCCTTTGAGTGTTTATTACTATGTAACATACCACCCAATTCCCAATGACCTGACCCTCCCAGGCAGGCTCTAGTGAAAGAAGACAACAGCCAGGCTTTCAGAGTGGATTTAAAGGGGCCTCACATGCCATCAGGCTGTGCCTCTCAAGCCTCTCTGGAGCTGGAGCTCTGTGGACTGAAGGCCCACACGCCTGGCAGACCGCCACCTTCCCGAGATGACGGGGGCCTCTGCCAGCCTTGCCATGCCGCCTCCGAAAACCACGGCCACCACACAGCACACGCTCTTTACAGTCTGTCACCCGGTGCGCGCCCATCAAATCCTTTAGTGACCAAAAAAATAAATAAATAAGTCAGTGGACAGAACAGCCCTCATTCAGAAATTCCCAGTCACACTGTTTTAGGGCTGAACTTGTTTCTTAAAAGGCAGTTCTAATTAGAGTGACATTTTGTCCACTGTGGTTCTTAGTTATGAAAATAATGAGCTATGAAATTCCAATTTATTGTTGACAACTTAAACGGCCAGGCACCGGAGCGGCGCGTAACTTCCGAGTGCCACTCCACCTAGTGACAAATCTATTCTGGGTCGAGAAAGGCTGCCAGCTGAGCCTGGGAAGGTCCCTGTCCCCTTCAGTGTCGGGGGGAGATCTAGAGCCCTCCCGGGTACCAGAACATGAGGACCCGGCATCAAGATGTCCCCTCTCAGAAGGGCTCAGCATCTTGCCCTGAGAAGATTTCAAATAGCCAGCAAAATGTCGGCTCAGCAAAGATGTCTCAGCAAAAAACAAAGGAAGGGCCTTCTTTCTCTCTCTCTCTCCCTCGGTGCAATGAGGAGGCTTCCCAAGAAGATAGCTAAGATCCATTCGGCACTCGGAGTCTGATGCTGAGATAATCTAAAATATTTCCGGTCTTTCTCCTATTTTTGTCTTCATTTCTCTTTCTGTTTCTCTTTTTTAAATTAATCATTCTCTTTTCGCTTGGTTTTGGGGTTTGTTTTGTTTTTTCTCTTTCTCTTTTCTCTGATCTCCTCTCCTCTATTTTCTTCTACTCTCACTCTCATCCCCTAGTCAGGAAAACCACCTTCTACTAAGAACACCGTGGTTGACGTCCTGCCTTCCTCCTTGAACTCTGCCTGGTGCTCGTTTGCTACTGAGTGCTAAACAGGAGTGATGCCCCCAGCCTCTGCGGCTGAGGTGACCCAAGATGGGCAGGCGAATGAGGAATAAACCCGGGGATCAAGGTCCCTAAAGGGGCTTCCTTCCAGACCTCTGGCTTAAAACTTCCTCTTGGTCTCCAGCAAGGCCCCCCAAGGTTAGCAACTGTCCTTCTCCTTTCATTTAAAAGAATTTTTTAAATTCCAGCAAGTAGAAGGGAAAGGGCAAGCAAAAAGTCACAATGTCACTGACATCCTTCAAAATATTTATTTCCTATCCAGGCATCTGTTCTCAAACCATCATGCAAGCTGCAGGACAAAGGTTGTTCTCTGGCCCGGGGAGAGAAATCCTGTGAGAGCACTGAACAGCTATCACCGGAGACTGCTCCTAGTTGCCAGGGCAAACCTCTAACTTCACGTGGCTGTGAAACCAAACCTGTGGCTTTGGTTTGGGGGACTGGTGAGATGCCCGTGATCTGGGAATCCTATGCTCTCTTCCCAGCCTGGGTACTGACTGGCTGGTTAGATCTGGGCCAGTCACTTTGCCTCTCTCGGTTTGTTTCCTCCTTTCGAAACTGCTTCCCTGGATGGTGCTGTCTCGCTCACCACAGAAAATCAACACAACGCTAAAGGCTGCACCGCCCTCTGGGAGAATCAGCATTGTTAGTATTTTGCTTGCAGCAAATCGCTGGGTCAAGTGGCAACTTTCAAATGTCAGACTTGAGAGTTGGTGTCTGTTTGGGTTTTTTTGTTGCGTTTTTTCCTCCTCTAATTTAATATATACTTAGGATGCCTGTTGCTATGAAAGAAACAAAACATAGAAGAAAAATACTGCAGCCCAACAGGAGGTTGATGATAGTCCACAACTGAAAATGACAGATGACTTTGTCAAAATGGACTGTGTTTTTGAAAACATTAAAATGAAAAACTGAACTCTGGTCATTTTGGTGATTTTAACTTGTGGATTTTCCACCCAGCCCTGCCCAGGTCCTGAGCTCACCTAAAATGCGCAGGGGAAGTTCCCAAGAACCTCTTACTCTTGGGTCGTTTGGAATAATTTACCAGGCTTTCAGAAAACAGGCCATCCCTCCTGACTGAGTCCCCCAACCCCCATGTCACTGGGGTTTTCCAGGACTAGTTTGAACTGAGGGGCCTCGAAAGGGCTTTGCAAACTCTAAAGTGCTGTGCATGTGGGTGAAATGCCACAATGATTCTCACTGTGACCCTGCCACACTGGACAGCGGCTAGGTCATGTTTTAGGTGATTATTTCAAAAATCAAGGGAAACCTGGAGCTCCTGCCTTTACCTGCCAAGGATTTTGCTGACACAACCATGGCTGACCCGAAGCTGCCTGGAGATGTCGCAGGGCCTGACACCTTGATGAGCAAGTTCCACTATCCTTTGGCGGACTACATCCGGGAGTGGCCTTCCATTCACAAAAACTCCCCCAAGCTGATTCACTCCTCCATGTCCTGAAACAGATGAGAAACAGAAAGCGAGGGAATGGGTGGTTAGAACCAGTCACATAGAAGGAGAAGGCCTGTCGGGAACATTCAGAGCCTCACAGATCAGAAATGGCTGCAGGCTGGACATCTTGAGCCTGGAGTCTGATCATGCAGACTACATTAATACCTCACATTGCTTTGTAAAAATAACCTCAGCCTTTGTCAATCTTCAGCCTGTCAATTGGGCTAATGAGGGCAAGCATCTCCATACTATGCTTCCTTTAGTTACTAGCATTTTCTGTGCAATTCTTTTTTTAACAATGGAATATGTGAAGACCTCAGTCTATACTAGGGACACACCTTATTACATACATGATACTGAGGTCTAAGAAAAAGCCTCGGGAGAAAATATATTTTAAAATACATCAAATTTAAAGACATTAAAAAAAAATAAAACTCTTCCTTTTAACAAATATCTTCAAAAGTGAAAGGGACTACACCAATAAACCTAGATTTCGGGGGTGGGAATTTTTTTTTTTAAATCAACAATCTGATTAAGGGTTACGTACTTTTTAAATTTTTTAAATAGTATCTGCACGGTGCTGAGACAAAACCCAACCACTGCCTTGATAAAAACACTTCCTTTAATTACATACCCAATAAAACTGAGGGGGAAATGAGCAAACAAAAAAGATGAGGCTGATGTGCAGGTCGACCACTGTACCCTCGCAGAGCACACAAAAGAAATGGATTGGAGGATCACATTTATTTCACCCTATTGCACTAGGATTTGCTATGAAGAAGTTTCCCTAAAATTTTTTGGAGTGTTTTGCAATTGACAAGCAGCTATGGGTTGGTTCAGGGGAAATAAAGACGGCTTCTCAACCCAGGTTTTACAGAGGCTCTGGGACAAATTTTAAGTAGCGTCTGGGAAAGTATCTTCCCCGCCCCATTAAGCTTCCTTATATCCAGGTCCATCTGGAGAGAAACAAGGATACAAGTAACTGAAGCGCCAACCCAGTAAACACAGGGGGTAGCAACAATATTGACCTTGTAGTTATTAATCAGCCACTGACATCACTGAAGCCAAAAGCTAAGTCCAAGCATTTACCAATGCTGCTGGCAGCTCAGAGGCCAGGAGGGGGAATAAACTAAACTGAGACTTGCCTGGGACTGGGCTATACCAGGGAAGCCAGGGCACCTTGGAGGTCACACACACACACACACACACACACACACACACCAACTCTAAAATGTAAAATAGCCACCTCATCTCAGCTCTCCACCCCCTCCCCAGCACTCAAATACTATCCAGTTTCATGAACAATATCTGAAATGGACGGGAGTAAGGAATCCATAACATAACCTATTTTTTTAAATGCCAAACCAATTCACTGAAGTTTCTCAGGAGAGTCTGAATTGAATATTTGCCCAAATTTCCAACCTCAGGCTGATTTCAAGGGAAAACACAATTTTTATAGATAACAGCAGTACTTAATTCTAGTTTTAAGCTGAATTTCCCTCTGATTTTCAAAATGAACTTTAGTTGGTTTTGATTGTTCTAAAACACTCCAGACACAAGAAAAGGAAAACCATCTCAAACAGGATATTGCAGTTAGGAATATGATTGCTTAGTTCATCTAAAATCGAAAGACTGTAGCCACCCCTGGTCATGGGTCTTAAGAAAGCTTTGTTCTGGGGTTGGGAGCATCTAATAAAAAAAAGGTTGTATGGATCTTTCAAGAACAGGTTGGATTTAAGAAGAAAGTAAATTCAAAATTGGTACAAGCTCATCTGAAAGGACAAAAAAAAGAAGCTAAAAGCCCTCAGCACACTTTTAAGATAACCTGTCAGTCCAGGCATTGTAGCCCATTTGCAATAGCCTGTTCCCTATTACCACTGGCAATTTAAACTTTCTGCCCAAAACACAATGCCAACCTTCAGAGCAGTTCAAGAGCGGTTCTGTAAGACATTTGTGAGCTTTGGGGACCACTTGTATCATGGACACTCTAAGTGACAGCAAGCCCTATACTCCTGACCACAAATCTAGGTTACCAATACTTTTCCAGAGTCGGATCCACATGTCCACAGTTGACACCAGACCCAGGGTAACCTGGGATCCCCCTGGAAAGGACCCCAAACTCACTTAGCTCTCTCTGCCTCTTTCATAGTCATATCCAATAAAGCAGGGGTGGGGAAGGTCTGGCCCTCAGGGCCGTATAAGGCCAGAGAAATCATTTGGTTTGGTCCTGCTAAGGCTTTAGGGGTGAATTAATTAAATGTTTGCCCAAATACAGCAGGCTAATTTTTAAGTTGATAATTCTGTATGGCCCGCCAATGATGTTATAAATATCCAAATGGCCCTTGGCAGAATAAAAGATTCCCCACCCCTGCTATAGAGCATTTCAAGAGTGGTAGGGAGATGATTTACAACTGTGATCTGAGAAGGTAATGTCTCCCACTTACCCTGAGATTAGAAAGAAATAAAACTAGATGCCTGAGAGAGGGGAGGCATGATGGGGAAAGAAAAGAGGAGAAGTGAGGTATGGAGGGAAAGTGTGCAAAGAGTGGGCACAGACAGCAAGAAACGAGAGATTGGAAACGAAGCCTCAAGTTAGGAAGGCAGAGGAGGAGAAAATGGAATGGATTAGCCAAAACAGGTGAAGAAAAGACAGGTGAGTATGATGCACAGAGGGAAGCAAGGAGACCAGAAGAAAAAATGGAGGACAGATTCCCCAGTAAAGGGCAGGGGACTTCTGTGGGGGGGTGGGGGGGTGGGGGGCTTTGTTTTCTGGAACCCTAGGTCCAGCCCTGCATCTCCTGACAGAACACAAGTCCAGCCTCTACTTCCTGTGGACTCCAGCTGGGTGAGAGTTCATCCCATAGAGAGTGCTGGAGGCAGACACAGACTCAGCTACTCTTTTCAGGGCCAAGTAGAATTTACAGAGAGACTGACACAAAGATAGATGGAACCAACTCAAGGCAAAGACCAGGAAACAGACACAGATACAAGGGAAACAGCCCTGCCCCCACAGGACTGGCAGAAAAGGGTTGGGGGGGGGAGGGGGTTGGGGGGAGAAGAATGGTTGAATTGCAGATGCCCCTGGGGCCTTTGTGGCTCTGGTCTGGAAGGGCCAGCCCCCACAGATGCTCCTCAGGCCCAGATAAGAGCATGCTGCCCACCGAGGCCCTGTCCACACCCTAGACTGGGCATAGGGTCTTAGAGAGAGGGTCTCTACGGACACAGTCACAGATTAAACTCCAGGACTTAGAGACACTGAAATTTCTCTTAGTGGTCCCTGAGAGAATGAATGAAGGGACACACAAACATGCCAACAGGAACACAGGGAAGAGCAGGGATGAAATTTCATTAATGGACTCTTAAATGACAGACAGATGCTGACACACACCGACAGCCAGGCCATAGATACAGAAATAGTTAAACCAGACACAGCACCTTGCACATGTGTGTACCCACCCAGACATTCCACTCTCCTCTTTCTGGAACCTAAGCCCCTCACCCTCCTCTTCTGTAAATCCTTGAAGACCCAAGAACCAGCTCCAGGTTTACCCATGTGAACTTCCTATCAGTGCTTTTGTCTCTCTGGCCTCAATATCATACTCCATAAAATGGGTGTAACTAAAGGTTTAGACAAATCTCAAGTAAAAGTGCTTTATAACTGGTAAGCATACCTGAGGGAGGGAAACATCTGGGGAGGGTTGTGCTGATCAAAGTGATGAGCCTGGAATAGGGGGTGGGGGCAGGGGAACTCTGAAGCCCATTTCCAGGCAGTGCCTGCCCCTGCCCCATGGGCACACCATCTCTCCCACACAAAGCTGTCCTGTTCTGATGGAGGGGAGAAAGAGGGTAGCAGCGTGAAACTCACCAGAGCCAAGAAGGGAGATGAGGAGATGAGTCTTGGTCCGAGCCCCTATTACCCCAGGGACCTATAAGGGATCTACTGCATACCCCACTCCCCACCTCCAATGACCAACAAACTGAGGCCCTGGAGGGCACATTGTGCAAGCAAAGAGCTTTGGACGTCAGAACCAAGCAGGCCCTGGAAGCTGGGCTGGCTGGGGCCCAGCCCCCACCGTGCTGCCAGGGAGTTGAAGATGGGAGGAGGGAGCACTCTCCAGGGGGCACATGAAGGCCAGGACAAGGAGGGACAGATACACAGCATTAGCGGTTGGCTAACAGCGTCTGGAAGTAGCTGCCTTCTCCACCCTCAAGATCACCGGGTCTGACGCTATCTCTCCAAGGGCTTGTGCAAAATCTCTGGGGCGCCCCTCTGTATAGAAGGAGGCAGTGAGGGTCTGTTGATCTCCCCACATCTCCCCCGACTCCGTCCCCCGCAAGGAGAGAAGTGCAGGGGTCAGCCCTCCCCATTTTGTCCCCCAATCTCTCCTTGGCTAAGAGCTTGCCCAGCAGAGTATTGACCCCAACTCGTTTGTTTCCTGGCTCACTCTGTGAGATCAGAGCCTCTCCGGAGCCCAGCTCAAGTGTGCGCAGGACAGGGCTGCGGGGGGCGCTGGGGTCACCACAGATTGGAAACTGTTTTGGCACAGGCCCGGGAGGATGAGGAATCGTTTGGGCTGGGACCGGAGAAAGCGGCTTCACTGCGCAAACCTCCGCGCGGCTCTGGTGGATTACCTCCGATTCGGGAAATTGACACAAAGAGAAACACCTGCGGGCAGTCAGCCCCTATCGCCCGGATCAGCATTTCTCTGCCTGCCGGGCCGCTCGGCCCTCCGGGTGAAAAAGGACCAATTCGCCCAGGGAAGCTCGCCTTCTCTCCAGCCGGGTCTCTGCTGCCTTTGTTAAACAGGGGGCCCAGGGCTGGTAAGCAGGATTTGGGGCTGTGTGAGGAGAAGCTGGCTTGCGGAGGGCTCCCAGCCAGGGAGCAACCCTATGACCTGCGGCCCCGCGGGGACCCCAGCTGGGCACCGGCTGGATGCCGCCCAAGCCTGGCGCCTTGCTCCGGCCCAGCTCTGCAGCGCGCAGAGGGGAAACACGATTCGTTCCACTTGGTATTTCCTTGAAATCCCCGAGTCTAATCCGGCGCTAACTCGCCGTGAGAGAAGCGCATCGCACAGGAGGCTCTGCTAAAGGGCGAACTGGCAGATCCCGGCGGGTCAAGCGACCGGCCACCCGCCTCGCCCGCGCCCAAAATGACCCTTCCCGTCTCCTACACACTCGGCGTCGTTAGAAAGCGGGGCGCCTGGATGGTGACTAATTGGCTGCTTCTTCATTTTTATTTATGTTTTTAGGGGAGAAGTCATCGTAAGGCAAGCGTCCTGCAGAGGAGGACTGGGGAGGGTGTCTTTAAAGGTCTGTGTATGAACTGGCGGCTTCTAAGCAGACGCTCAGCTCAGGGACCTCTACTTGGTGGATTTTTTCAAATCCCACTCAACTCCAGAACGCCTTTGGAGCTCTGGACCTGAGGTCCCCGCTCATCTCTCCACCTCTCCCTTCACGCCTAGCAGCACACAGGCACTGGTGGGGGCCCCACTCCCCCTGCAAGCCCTGTTTGGATCAGCCCCACCGTGGAAAAAGGCGCCATCCGGGTTTGGGTGTGGGGCGCTGCCTGAGACTCGGACTGACCTTTCGCTACAACTTCGTACCCTCCAGCTAGTCCAGCCGGAGCCCTCTCCAGGTCCCCGCCACGATCCTCCCAGCACTCTGAGACGTCGCTGCCAGGGCCCCCGAAAGGCCGCCGAAAAGGCTGCTGCTCGCTGCCTACGTTAGGCGTTGGTGGAGGCGGGACTCCCGGTGCCAGGTGCTCCGGGCCCAGGCGACCAGGCACTTTGTTCCACATCCCCTGCCTGGAAAGCCCTGCACTTGGCAAACTTGACCGCGTGGCTACAGAAGTCCTGGGTCCTACCGGCCTCAGCGCCTGCCCCGTAGTCCGGCACCCCCAACCCCGCCCCGGGCCGGAGAGTGAGAGAAGCGAGCTCGCCGCCTACTTACTATGCATGGATGCAAACGGGTCGTGCTTACAGTGTATTTCCATCGGGGCGCTCCAGACTGCAGGCCGGCCCACGCCGCCGCCTCCCGGCGCCAAGGGGCTGCCCAAAGCGGCTAAGGAGCCGCGCCGCCGGGCCAGGCACTGTGCGAGCTGCGCTCAGAAAGCACTGCTGGGGCCTCGGGCCTCTCTCGGAGCCGCCCGGCCGGAGATGGGAGGTCGCCGAGAGCTGCTCCTAGAGGCGGGAAACCGCGCTAGTGCACTCCGGCTGCAAGTGGGGCGACCAACTCCTGGTGGCTTCCCTCCCGGGCTGGCTCAGGCGGCGGCTCCGGACCCGGCTCGGGGTAGCTGCTGCCAAGGCGCCCGCAGCCTCGGGGGCATGGCGTAGGGACCCGCCTCCGGGACGGCTGGCGCCCCCGGCCTCCGGTAGGAGCGGCTTTGAGGAGGCCTGCGGGACGCGCGGCACTTGGTTTTACTCAAGGGGCAGCGAAGCCCGTGGGCGGCCAGGCTGGTTCCGCGGCCTCGCTGCCTCTGGAGTGTCTCCTCGGCGGCTCGGTATTCACTGGATTCTTCTCTCTCTGCTTCTCCGGGTCTCGGGAGCTCCTACTTGCCGCCTCCGCCTCTCTCTGCCCGGCTCGCCGATGTCTCCCACGAAGTTGCAAAGAAGTTCCTCTCTGGCGGTGCTGGGGCCCAGTGGGGTTCGCAGACGTTTCCGCTACTGACGTTGGGGATGAGACTCCGGAGTCCCGGCGAGCTTGCAGCCCTCATACCCTGGGACCCGCTGCCTTCAAAGTTCCCGCGGCTCCCGCTTTCCCCCCATCGCTGGGACCAGGAAAAGGGACAACAGCGACAGTCTCCTCCTCGCCTCACGCCCAACTCTTGAAGCCCCGCCGCCCTGTCTCGGAGGTCTCGTCCTACTGTCTTTCAGTTGCTTCTTCCGGGACGGCCGCCGCGCCTGCCCCAGGCGTGGAGCGAGGGACAGAGGAGAGAGCGGAAGGTCCCCTCCGCCACGGCCTCCGGGACTACTGGTGCTGAGATGGAGCCGCTGTCGGTTTTGCCCGCGCTGCCGCCGCCGCCGCCGGCGCTAGCCCTACCCTGCTCGGCGCGCACAGTGCGCCACTGCGCCGCCCCGGAGCCGCTTTCAGGACCCGCTGCGTGTGGACAGCGCCGCCCGGGGCTCAGCCTCCCTCCGGGCGGGGGCGGGGCGGGCGCTAACATGCCAATCACGCTTCACCAAGCCAATCAGAGCGGTGGCAGCCGGCTCTGGCCCGAGACACCGCTCCATTGGCTGAGCAACCGGGAGGCTCCGCCTAATTAGTGGATACTTGGGCAATGGGAGAGAATGGGAGGCGGGGCCAAGGCAGCGGCGCCACGTTCATTGACAAACGCGCGGCGCGAAGGCCTAGTGAAGCCGGGATGGAGAGAGGGGGAGGGGATCCACCTAGTGTCTGGAGAGTCCCGCGGCACATTCTCAGGGAGCCTGCCCTCCAAGCTGCGGCGTTGGGACCCTGAGATACCCTGAAGGCCTGGGGGCAGCCAAGGCAGGGGTGGGGAAATAGTCTCCAGAAAACAAACACACACACACACACACACACACACACAGCGGATGTTGGAGAAAGACGAGTACAATAGAGAACCGGCTTTCAATCTAAGCACCAACAGACTCGCGTGTGCACATCTGCCCCGTTCTCAGTTTCTTCATCTGTAAAATGGGCAGAGTTGGCTTTATGGAGCTCCTGCCAGTGGAAACATTTCATAACTGTATCAAGTGTCGACTAGGCCGCTACCTCCTCGTCCACCCCTCTCCCTCTTTTTACCCCAGGCGCTCCCAAATCTGAGATAACTGAAAGGCAAAGACATTGAGGTGAAAATTTTTTTCACATTCCTTTAAAGTTGGTAATCAGGGTGCTCCTGTAGGAAGAGGCTATCTGAGGCTTTGTATGGGGTTGCCCAAGCACTGAGCCCTGAGCACCTCTTTCCAGCTCCAGGCCAGGAGCTGCCAGATGCTTTGGGGGCTAGTTATTCAAGCAGTTGGAGCCTTCTGTCCACAGGGGTAATTCCACATCTGGTGCAGGGAACTGAATGAACCCAGGCCCGTCCAGTGCTAATGAGGGTCCCTGAAGCCAGCGGATGGGTGCATTCTATCTGCAAGGGCCCTGCCAAGCCACATTAGGCATGCTGCTACCTTGCTGCAGCTTTCAGCTGTTGAAAAAACCTGACTTTCCCTCTCCAGGGGAATTTATAACAAAACCTTCCTGGTCCAGAAAGGCAGGGTCTTTGACCAAGGAGTCTCAATTTCTCAAGGGGGTGTGAGAACCTGAGGCCACAATCAAAGGAACTGGTCTTTGAAAAGGAAGCATGAGGCAGGCGGTCTATATCCAGGAGGCAATAATTCTGTGAGAGCTTACCTATGCCAGGGTCCTGGCAGAGACACTGAAGATTCCCCTGGGCCAGCAGCTCATGGGAGTGGTCCCAAGTCCCACCATTGTGCATTCAAAAGCACTGATCCTCTAACATTAAACATAAACCCAACAAAACAAGGGCTCTGGGATGCCCACTCCAGACCTGGACTTGTAAGGAGGACAGAGCTCATGTTGACTCTGAGAAGACGCCCAGGTCATTCAGTCTCCCCTCTCTCTACCTCTGCCCCTCTTCTCACACCCCTATACTGGACCAGTCCTCTAGCCCACCTTCTGTTCCTGTCCCAGACCCAGCTGCCCCAGGAACCGCAGTTAAGTTTCCTGCGCTGACCGTCCCCACCCCCTCCAGGCACAGCTGCAGGGAACAGTCTCAGGCGAGCCTCTTGGGGATCAGGAGGTTTCGCGTGCACGGAGGTGGGGTGGTGGCATTATCTCTTCTTTGTCTGGAACCCTGCCTGTCTGGATCTTCACCCCACCCCAACCATCACCCCTCACCCCCACCCCCCTTCGCCTTGGAGCAGAAAGATCGTAACAGCGCTGAGATACCAGAATGAGTTAAGGATCCCGCTTTCGCTCCACCAGTGGCACGCAGACTGAAAGTGACTAGATTTCGACGGGGCAGGGGGGGGGGGGGCCGGAGGGGGAGCGGCTCTGTGTTCCCACAAGGGGGCAGGGGACAAGGGTGGGGTGAGGATGCGTTGAGGGGTGCAGCAAGTGACATCTCCACCTCCAGCCCCTCTCATTGAGTTCAGGCCTGGAAACCCAGATTTTAAAGTATTTGAGCTAATAGGGAGGGCCCTGAGGCTAAACTGTCCCCATTTTACAGATGCGGAACCTGAGGCGGGATGCGACTTGTCCAAGGTCACACAGCGAGTCCCGGCGAGAGGAAAGGCTGTGGCCGGGAACCGTTTCTCAGGAGGGTCTCTCCAGAGCCACTCTCAGGATGGCAGGGTGGTGGGCGTTTGGGAGTGGGCATGGGGCTACGGTACCAAATCAAAGCACCCAGCGAGGACGTACCCACGCAAACGGCTTTCCTTCCCATACCGGGGAGGCTTGGACAGAGCCCGGGGAGCGCTGCCGCGGTGGGACGGGACGCCAGACGTTACCGGAACAGAAACAGCTCCGATTCCCATTTCACACAGAAGGCCAGGGTCGGGCTGCCTAACCTCTTTGGCCAGAGCGGCCCCTATCGCACTGTGCGCTGCGGTCAGAGGAAGCCTCCCTCTGGGTCGGAGGTAATTCACCGCCTCCGGGGTGGATCGGCCTCCGGGAACTTCTAACGCCAAGAGGCATCACCAGACCTGGTATCCTGGCCACCTTGCCCAACCTTACACCACCGAACGGCGGCTCGGAGCCACCCCATGGCCAAGCCCGGCTCCCGCGCCTCGGTCCAGCCTCCGGAAGCTCGTGAGCCCATGAGTCTGGGTCCAGGAGAGAGGGGAGCAAGGAACTGGTCCCGACGCCTCCACCCTGAGAGCGGTCGGGCCTCGCTCTGCGCAACAGTCGCGTGGTTCCATCCTCCCCCTCCCCTCCCCGCCCTCAGCAGGACTTCGGGCGGGGCCCTGTGCTAACTAAGCGCTGGAGGCAGGAGACCGGGAACGAAACCTTCCGGGAAGAAACCCAATTTATGTAAATGGCATTGCCGTTGAAAGTTTTGCTACGGAAAGAAAGCCCGTTGAGAAGGATGTTTGAGAAGCCAAAACACCCTCAGAGAGACATCCACCTCAGTCCTCGGCCACAAAACCTGGCTGCACTCGAGCACACTGCCTCCCGCCTCCCCTCTCTCCGACGCGCAGCCCCTCCTGCGCCCCGCGGCGTCGGCGGTTTGGGGCTGCAATAGCTCTGTGGGCCTGAGACAAACTCCCGCGGCCCAAGTCCAGCCCATTTCCCTGCTCCTGCTGCAGGCAAAGCGAGGCCCACAGGGCTCAGACTGGTTGCTCAGTTCAGTTAAGGCAGAGGTGACACAGCCATCGCTGTCCTAACTTGGTGGGTGCTCTCTAATCCTCATTTCAAAAACATCAAAGAGACACAACAACCGACGCCAGGGGTCAGAGTAGATTCCTGCTCCTGGATCAGGGGTCTGCTCTGCCCCAGCCAGGTCCATCTGTAAGAATCGTCCAACTGAGTGACAAAAGGGAAGAGTTTAACCGGGTTTCTCAAGAACCATGTCCATGGTCTGTCAGGATTTGTTTTCGTTACCAGTGCACACCGAAAGCCAGGTGCTACCGGGCGCCTCTGGGACTACCTTTCTCTGTCTGAGGACTTTAGGCGGTGGAGCCTCGCTCCTAGGGCTCAGTCTCCCCATGTATCTAATAGGGAGAAGAGCCCCTGAGATGAGGCCTCTCAAGGTTCTGGAAGATGGAGATCCAGGGGCAGAGAATATTGTCATCATTCGTTCACAGGCTCATTCTCGAGCGGGAGGGCTTGATGCCATTGCCTATCCTGGTCTCCCTGGCTTTGGGGAGCCTTAACTCACACAGCAGCTGGCTTGCCCAATTGTAGTTTTTCTCCAAGGACGCCCATGGTGGCAGTAAGGGGGAGGGGGTGTTCTCCCAGCAGGAATGAGAGGTCAGAGAAGTCCTCCACAAGTCCCTGCCCCTCTCTGGACCTCAGTTTTTCCCTTTTGGTACCACAAGGAAAAAACTAGACAAGAAAATCTGTAAGTGGCTCCCTGCTCAGGGTTGACCTCACCCGATCTTGGGCTTAAAGCTAGAAGGGCATAGAGTCCTTCCCCCGTGTATAGATGTGGAAACTGAGATCAAGAGACAGAAGGGAATACAGTTCTGAAGAAAGGCAGGGGAGGTCAAGAGGCCCATAAAAGACCTCAAAGTTAGGAGAGGGAGGAAGTCCACGTGAAACCCCCAAACAAGACCTGGATGCCCCCAGCCTGTCCAGCTTCTTGGCTCTCCTCTTCCCTAGTGGGGCCCAGGCTGGGGCAGACCAGCAGAAGTGCAGTGTCACCTGAGATGTTCCCAGTGACCTAGGAAGGGCGCCCTGACTCCAACCCGTCAATGAAGAGGGGGCGTGGCTCTTCAGAACTTCAGACGCTGGCCAGCCTAACTGCCCCTCCCCAACCCCACCCAGACCCATCTCCATGAGGAATGAAATGCTTTATTGATTAAACGATTATTCAGGCGATTGAACTAATCAAAGAGCCCATCGACCGCCATGAATTACATTCTTTGTAGACTGCTCGCTCTCGTAGGGAAAGGCAGCAGGGGCCAGCCCCTGAACACTCACCCATTCCCAACACAAACACAAACCCTAGTCCCAGCACAGGCACCTCTGGGAGTCCCACCTACTCAGGGACCCACTGGGGAAAAGAGGGAAGAGTGAGGATTGAGCAGAGGGGTTCCCCTTCCTGCACTCTCAATCTGGGGGATCCTCTTCAATTCTGCCTCTTCGATTTCTGCCCTAACGTCTCTTCAGTCACAATTTTGGAAACACATCTAAGCCCTGGGAATTGTCCTGGGATTGGGCTATAAGTTCACTTCTCTCTGACCTATATTTAGGGCTGAGGGACAGATGGGATGTCACAGATCCACAGGAATGGGGAAAAGGGAGTTCTTGCCCGGGCCAGAAGTGTGTTTGGGTGTGGGTTAGCACACTTGGCCTAAGGAGTAAAAGGCTCCTATACCCAGCTTTTACCTCAGGGCAAACAGGCTTCCCGCTGCCTGCCACCTCCTCTCAGATGTAAACACATCTTGCTACTCACTGCCTGGGCCTGTGGGAGGCACACCTGGTTCTGTGTCAGAAAGGCCTGTCCGCATACCAGCACCAGAACTGGATGCCCAGAGGAGGCACCCATGTCCACCCTACTTCTGCTCCCCTCCCTTGGAGGGGCACCCACAGATGAAACCTGAGCACACCACACCACACACACACACACACACACACACACACACACACACACACGTCAG
Source organism: Myotis yumanensis (assembly GCF_028538775.1). Classification (NCBI taxonomy): domain Eukaryota; kingdom Metazoa; phylum Chordata; class Mammalia; order Chiroptera; family Vespertilionidae; genus Myotis; species Myotis yumanensis. The sequence continues at coordinate 27,851,446 of NW_027223763.1, read as the reverse complement.
AGGCTTGTCTAGGTGAAAGCAAAGGTAGGCCGGGGGTCCCCAGAAATGTCTCAACTAGCATATAGGCTTGCCTGCTCGCTCACCTGCCAATGCTGTGCCTGCTGCTGGAGACCCTTTTATACAAATGGTAGGCTCAACAGTGCCCACAGAGAGAAGCTGTGCCCACAATACACTGAGGGTCTGTGCACACCCCCGGAATTCACACTTTCACTCCTGGTTCTCCTAATAGAATGGGACCTGAGCCTGTTCACAGGCTTAGCACAACAGGACCCCACAGGCCGTAGACCCATCCCTGTACCTAGAGGCTGGCACTTTTGTGTATATTGGCATGTACACAGTGAACAGCTGTTGACATGTACACATCTTTCTCACTTCCAAAATTACAGATGACCACAGACCCTTTAAAAAGAGTAGATATACACTCAGAGGCTTATCCAAGTTATATATATGACACACATTTTGGATACAAAATAACAGTATCCAGGAACACCAACTCATAAACACAGAACACATTTCTGAATATAAAGACACACAGGCACATAAACTCGTGGACACACACTCAGACATTTGAAAACCCGGTATACAGGGACACACAAACGCATTGTCACTCTTGCACACTCTGAACCCATATGTAAACACACAGACCCAAACAAACTTTCAGAGCCCCCCCTCCCCCCCAGACAACTACATAAATATTCAGAAATAGAGGAAAAATAGGCAAACTCTCTGACACTTGGAACGATGCAGAAGTCCGTGAATAGACTGGCGAGAAGACACACAAACGTGCCACAGACAGACAGGCAGTCAATCCTGACAAAAATGAGGCCCCCTCCCCCAGGGCCGAAGCCCCGGGAGGACCAGCACCCGGCTGGGTCCCGGAGTTAGCGCGCCTGGAGCGGGTATCACGGTCCTACCTGTCCTGCCGGTCCGAGGAGTTGGATAATTTTTCTCTAAATCCATTTTGATTTTTCAGAACTTGATGGAATGGACAGAGGGGGAAAAGTTTCCACTTTTTTTGTGCTTCTTTTTTTTTTTTTTTCTGGTGTCAGGGGCCGCTCACAGGTCGGAATAATTCAAGCCTTCCGCTCCCCCGCCGAGCTGGGGTAGCTGATCACTGAGCTGAAACTAAACGTTTTAGGTGGAAAAAAAAAGCGTCCGAAGGCACCGTGAAATGATTAAGGAACTAAAGAGCTTCTCGCCATGTGAGATCATGTCCTGTTCTCGCCAACATCACAAGATGTCCCCAGACACGCCGCGCCCCCAGCGTGCGGCCCCGCACTGCCGGCCCAGAGCCCTGCAAGGTGTCCGCGCTGTGCAGAGGGGCCTGCTCCGCTGGCCAGACGGGGCGGGCCGGGCCGGAGCAGCGCTGAAGGCCAGGAAAGCAACAGTGTCGCAGCCACACCGCCCTGGACTTTTATAAGGGGTTGTGGGGGAGGAGGGAAGGAAGGTTTCAGAAAGCCGGGAGCTAGCCCGCGCACTTACGGGAAGGGGCCGACCAAAGACGAGCCTGGAGCCCCGGCCTCGAGGCAGCACCTTCTACAAACCCCTGCGACTTGGTATCGCGGCCCTCTCCGCGGTGCGCGGGGCCGGTGACCCCTCTGGGTGCACACCCGGCTGCGAAGGCGGGTGCAGGCCTGGTTTTTGTTTTTAAAGAAATTAACCAATCTGCCAAGCAGGTGCTTTTGAAGGGGGTGCAAAAGCAGGAGATGTTGCCAAGCATCCAGTTTCCTCAGGCTCACCCCTAGGGCGGCGCCCGCCCCCAGAGCTCCCAGCTCCCCACCCCCACCCGAATTTGCAGCTGCTATTGCTATTGCCATTGCTGGGTCCCCAGCTCTAGAGAAGTACGAGAAGCCTGAAGCCTCCAGGACCTACTCTGCCCCCTGGTCGCAGTTCTCCCCACACCACGACCCATTTTGGCCCGTAGCACAGCAGTTAAGATGTGAAATGCTGGAGATAAAATCCGGCCCTCCGCTTTGGAGCTCCGGGCTGAGCAGAACCATCTCAGGGGGTCCTGGAGACGGGCAGGAGTCCCGGGCCCTGACCCTGGCCCATAAATGGAATCCCTTGGCCCTCAAGCCCCGAGACGTTGCGTCGTCCCTGAGCCCCTGGACTTGATTCCAGAGAGGAAATCAGCCCAAGAGAGACCGGGTAGAAGGGTGGCATGTTCAGCCCGCGCTCTTCGGCCCCGGCTCAAGACTTCCCTCCCCTGACCCTCCCCAACCCCGAGTCCAGATGCTCGGCTCGGCCACTGGAAGCCGTCCGGGTCCCGCTGCGGGGTGGTCGAAGGGGCGCGGTTCTCCGGGGCGGGGGAGCACTCCACAGAAGGACTCTTGGCCCGCCGGACAGGGGCAGTTTCGGAAAGTGAATCGTCCTCAGCGAGGGAGTTGTTTGCTTTTTGGAGGGGGTGGTCACGAGGCTGGGCCGCAACCGGGGGGGAAAGAGCCCAGAGCTGGAGAAAGGGGGTGGGGGCGCGGCGGGAACCGGACATCGCTTATCCACGGAGCGGATTTCGCCACAATCGGAAACGTGGCTGTGGATTCCCGGGCGGCCCCCCCACCAAGTAGTCTGCGCAGTCACCCTCCGCCGCCTCCTTTCTGCAGCCTGCGGGTCGGGGCCCCTGCCCGGCGGTTTAATTTGGGGGCATCTCGGAGCGCTCCACGCTTCCCCTCCGCGGCCCGGCCCAGCCTCTGCCTCCCGCCTCCGGCTCAAGCCGCGCGGAGTGGCTGCGCCCAGGAAGAGAGGCCTGTCCGCACCTCGAGACGAAAAGCCCTCCCGGAATTGACATTTCACCCCGGGCTGGGGGCGGGAATCGGTCGGGTTTCCTTTTGTTTTGTTTTTCTACTTAGAGGATTTGTTTGGTTTTGTTTTCTGTGTGTTTTTTTTTTAATTATGTATGAGTCTTTTGTTTCGGGTTTTTGCGTATTGTTTTTTCATGGATTTCATTTTAACGGGCTTTGCTCTGTGAGTCGTGATCTTTGGGGTGGGTTTTGATCTTGTGTGTGTTTTTTAAACTTTGTTCTTAGGGGTTGTCTTTTTGTGTGTCGTTTGAAGTCTGTTCCTTCTGCGTGGTGCTTTGATCTGTTTTGATTTTGCATTAGTGGGTGTCGTGTGTGTGTTTTGTGTTAGATGAATTTCTGTGTTTGTGTTTTGTTTTCTTCGATTTTGATTTTTTTAAAGCTGTGCGTTTGGATGGGGATCTGGGTTTGCGTTTTCGTGTGTTGGCTTTAGTTTTTGTGTTTGCGGGGTGCTTTGGTGCTTCTGTGTGTGTGTGTTTTGGCTTTGTGGGGCTTTTGGATTAGGGAGGGGACACCGGACAGTACTCCGTTCCTGTTCCGAACCCAGGAAGGGCAAAGGATTAGGCCAAGCATCACGACTGGTGGGTTTGCCTGGTTCCGAAATACCTGACCCCCGCACCGTCGCATCCTATTCTCTGAGTTCCAGACCAAGGCAAAACAATTGTGCGTTCCCGAGGGGGCGCCCGCCCTTACTTCTGCTCCTGCGCGGGTCCTGAGGCTCCAGCGCCCAGGTCAGAATTCACAGAGCCTGCTCCCTCCTCCCGGGATACCCAGGCCCAGCCGCCGTCCTGTGGCCCACCCTGTCCGCTGTGGGTTTCTCCCCTCTCGCTTCTGACCTCCCCGACTTCCCGCAGCGTTAGACCGAGGGCCGGCTCCCCGCCGCGGAGCAGGTGGCAAACCTCTTCGGAGCACACGGAATTGACGCTGCGGCTCTAGAGATACTGGGCAGGGGCCAGGGATGCGTGGAGTCTAGGAGCAGAGAAGCGTCGGGATCCCAGGAAAAGCCCCTATTTAGATTGTCCGCAGCCCTAGAATGCTAGAAACCCAACTCCGCTCAGCTTTCGGTTTGGAGAGCCTTGCCCTGGTTTGCAACCACAGACAGAGAAATCCACACTCGGAGCAGACGCACTCAGCTAGCGAATGAGAAAGAGGGAGCCGGCGCATTGATAGCCGCGGCCTGCATGGCAGAACCGGCGCCAGCACCACCTCAAGGGGAAGCCAAACTATAGCGCCCGGACATGTTCCAGGGACGGAGTAGGCTTTCTCCCTGTTCACATTGCCGGAACTTCAACCTCGATACACGTGGACTTGTTTAATGCTGCACTGGGGAGAAAAGAGACAAATTTAGAGGCAGAAAGACATGCTGGCTAGACCGGCAAGGGAATGCGGGGAGAACCTATAGAAAAGGACAGTATGGAGAGTGAGGACAACACGGAGGCCACCTGGAGGCACAGGAGAGGGGCCGGTGCGCAGCTCCTCTGGCCTCCCGCGCGCTCTGGCATTCTCTGAGCGGGAGAAAGCAGAAACCCAGAACAGAGTGACAGGAAGAGAAAAGAGTCGCTGAAGGGGTTGGCCTAGGCAGGACGCGAGCTTCCCTCCAGCCTCGGACGCTGCAGTCTAGGGAGGGGGAGGCCGAAGTCGCGAAGCGAGAAGCCTCGGCCAGGAGACACCCGAAGACTCCAGGGCTCACGGAGTCGGGATCCGGGTCCAGTTCCGGCCAGGCGCCCCGCCCCCACCCCATCCCGAAACACCCCGCCGGGAATCCAGCAAAGGTTGGGCCGCCGCTGGGCCTCCCCTCTGTGCGAGCCCTGGGAGAAGCCGCGGTGAACGACCCAGGCCGTGGGGCTCTGGGCTGACAGTGGGTGGGAGCCGACGTCCACGCAGCTGGCGAGGAGGAGGAGGCCCCGCCCTAAGGCTGGGAGCCCACTTCTGCGAGCGGCTGAGGCCGCAGCTGGACTAGCGGGATTTGGGGTCCGCGCAGCGAGTGCGCACGTGGCACGCACCTTGGGCAGGCGCCCCTAAAGCCCAGCCCCGCCCCGCCCCGCTTCGTTTGCTGGGTCTGAACGGGTCAGGATTGAGGGTGGACACCGAGTCTCGGCGAGTAGGTCCCTCTCTGTACCAGCTTGGGGTGTGCTTAGGGCTGGCGCCCAGGTGGATGGGGGAGTCTCTTCACTCACATCTCCCCGGGCGCAGAGCGCCAAAAAAGCGGGCAACGCAGGCTAGTCGCCGCCGCAGTTTTCCAGTGGCGCCCTCGGCGGAAAGGGGCTGAGGGGTGGTTTGGATCAAAGCATCCATCTCTGCGGCCAGTAGGGTCCTCTGCGCAGAGAGGGCTTCGAGCACTGGCTCGCTGGAGCACCATGTGCTAGCGGCAGGCCACCCAGAAATATTCGGTACCGCTGGAAAATTCGATGGGGCTGTGTTCGGGAACCTGGTGCTCATGGTGGGTTACTGCTATTGTTGTTTTACTGTACTGCCTTTCTTGCTTTAATTACAAGTTATTGAGAGAAGCCTCAAAAAGCGCAGACCTGGGTCTTTTAGATGGGTTCATTTAAACTCAAATCCAGTAATTCAATTCAGTTCCACGACTGGTTTCCAGCGCACAGGTACCTATGGCAGACGTCAAGTGTATGCCATGTACATATGCACAGAGAGGATTTGAAGGCAACTCTTGAAGAATTTTCAGATAAAATTCACTCTCTTGGAGTTACATTAAAATATATGAATATGGAAAATAGGCAGTCAGTTATATTTAAAATTTGCCAACACATCCCAGCCATCCACTATTACCTAAGAATCCAAAATGAAGCATTGAAAAGCTTTACGGGCCCTCTAATTGTTTAACATTGAAAACAAGTGTAAATGAGTTTGTTTCTTATATTTCCTTTCAGATTGAACAATGTCATAATTTGTAAGTAATAAAACCATATGTTGCTAAAGAAAGTTTACATGTAGGATGCTTCATTTCTAGCCATATTTATACTAAGAACTGTTAGCTCTCCCCACCCCTTTTTCTTCTGATATTTCTGTGTAATGTGAGCTTTAAATATTTATGCACCAGCCTAGACTTGCATTTATCTAATATGTTTCAAACTAATAACATTTTAATGTGATATAATTTGATTCCATGAAGTAGTGGGACGTAGAGGAACCTACTTTCAAGCGATTTTGAGTGAGTGCACAGGTTAAGTTCTTTAAGTTTTTGGACGCAGAGCAGAATGTTAAACAGACGTGAAGCCAGCCTACAAGTAGGCCCTTTAATGTTCTCACTTACTTCGTCCTCCATTTTTCTGTAATAACGTCAGAGCTGTAGCAGAGGGTCACAGCAGGATTGGGGCACTTCCCCTGGAGCCTATAGTGTGACCTTGCAGATACCTCAGTCTGCTGGACTGATTTTTATGGCCTTTTTTTTTTTGAGGGGGGGGGGGTGAAGTTTTATAGGGAGGAGATGGAACTGTGGGATATAAAGCCTGGATTTGAAAACATGCCTGAAATAAAACTGTGCCCTAAAATGCTTTCAGATTTGCTGCTGATTACCTAATTTTAGCAACTGGACGAGCTATCTGCTGCTAGCTTCCTCCTGGACTCAGCCCAGGGTGAGATGGAAAAGAGGAGCTGGGCTGGGGTCCAAAAGGCCTTTGAGGTGAGCCCTGCAGCCAGCACCAGTGTCTAGTGATAACCAGAGACACCTCCCAACATGCTGAACTTCTGCTTTACTTTGTACTGGAGGTGGGGGCCAGACCTTCAGACATTAAATGCCAATAGACTAAAAAAAATGTCTAAAAAAAGAAAAAGTAAAGATGTCCCTTAATTTATTTTTCGTCAGATGAAAGCCATTTGGCATACCCAGTTGATACGAGGAGCTTATGAGCATAGACAAGAAAATAATTTCCCTCCTAAATGATGAAAATCTTTCTAATGGGAAATCATGACGCTAGCCAGCGGTTCTCAACCTGTGGGTCGCGACCCCTTGGGCAGTCGAATGACCCTTTCACAGGGGTCGCCTAAGACCATCCTGCATATCAGATATTTACATTATGACTCATAACAGTAGCAACGAAAATAATTTTATGGTTGGGTCACAACATGAGGGCCAGAGGTTGAGAACCACTGCGCTAGAGTCTCCTTATAAATCTATGTGTCTACCTAGCACACAAGGAAACTAACAGTCTGCTATTACTTAAGAATCCAACATGGGGCTTTGGAAAGATTGGAGGGCTAAAACAAAATATACTAAAAGAATCATACTAAATTGCTTATACTAAAATGCTGCTGCAAATCTCAATGAAAGCACTTTTTAGGACAAATGTTGGTAATTTTCCGGAGAGATCTTTATAAATTCTCCCAGAAAAAAACAACAACAGTTAAAGAATATCTGTTCAGATTCAGTATTTTATATGGTTCTGTGCAGAGGCGGGCTGAGAGCTCTCAGCTGGGCTTCCTGTTAGGCACAAATTCTTACAAATAAGGTATGAGATGGAAACAGTTTGGTGAATTGAAAGAGGGCGATTTTTTTCCTCCTTTGGTACAGCAGTTGGTGTCTCATTTTTCATGCAATTTGCACGTAGACTCGTGTGTACTCCATGAAGTGACAAAAGAGAATGAGGCGGGGAGGAAACCTGCCGGTGTCTGCATTCTGCATGCCGTGCCTCAAAGCGCTTCTTTGGACACACGTTCCTGGTGAAGGGGAGTTTGCTGCCTCCAAACCAGGCCTGACCTTTTGTCTTTTGACCTCTGATGCATGAAATTAGGTAGCAAAAGAAAATTCGCAGAAAAGGATACAAAAACATGGAAAAACAGCCCTCCTTGACAATAGTCATTGTATCAGATCATAGCAGAGCTGCCCTGCACAGCCCCAAGTGCTTGTTTATAAGGCTTCGGGTCTTCCTGGCCACTGGCAGTCCTGTTCTCTTTTGTGGGTGATCTACATTCGTTGGGGCAGGGATTAAGCACTCTTTTTAATTAAGCTCAGAGCTGGGTTTTGTCCTGGTTCCTTTTACCAAAACCTGGTTAGTTAGCCCTTGGTTCCGTTCCTCCATTTCCTCTGAGGCTCTCAGTGCAGGCCAGGTGCCTGGGTTTGGGCAGCCCAGGTGCCTGGGTTTGGGCAGCCCAGGTGGCTTTGGAGACCCGGAGGAAAGCTCTGGCCCTAAAGTTCTTGTGGCCACCCAGGCAGAAGCGGTTTCCCAGCTGGCCTGGGGGAGGGAGAGAGGCGTGCTTCCAGTCCAGAAGGGCCTCATACCCCATGTGGATAGGCCTCCACTCTTTCTCCAGGCCCACTGGGGAAATGTGATGCCTGAGGTACTGGGGTACCTGCCCCCTTGGCTTCATGGGCCAGCCCAGTGCCCTTCACTGTCATGAGTGCCAGAGAGAAGGGCAAGAACATTTGCAGAGCCCTCAGTGAGTCTCCACTCAGCAGTCATTTGATCCTCACAGCCACCCTGGGAAGGGGTGCATAGCCCGGTGTCAAGAGCCAGATGTACTGTCGTTTGAGCCCCAGACCCTGTCCAGAGGAGACAGACCTCTCCGGAGCCCCTGAGAGTGTGGATGGACAAGGCAAAGGGGGCCGAGGGAGAACCGAGCAGGATGGTCAAGGCAGACTCTGGACAGGGAGGTCAGAGAAGATTTTTTTGTGGGGAGTGACCTAGATGAGTGTTGAAGGGTGGACAGGACTCTGTTAGAAAAATAAGGACATGGAGAGCATGATTAATATTGCCATTTTGTAGATGAAGCTACTGGATATCTACATATAAGCAAAATGCTATGAAAAGAGCTGACCAGGGGCTCGGGAATGTGCCTCCGAAGAACCACTTGTCCCCTGCTCCCATTTTTAATTCAATTCCCTTCAACAAAGAGCTTAGTGTGTAGTACTAAAGGGAGATGAGACTTTCTTGCCCTTGAGTTGTTCAAAGTCATGGCAGAGAAATAAGCCTATAGTTTAAGTCTTAATTAAATACAACTAGGAAAATGAAGGAGGAATCCTTTTCTGCTAGGGGGAATCTATGAAGACTTCTTCAGGGAGGTGGTATTTGATCTAAGCCTGGAAGACTGAGTTGGAAAAGATGGGCAGAAGGGTGCCATAGACCAAGGGCTCAGTATGAGCAATGGCTTAAAGACAGAACATGTTTGGCCTGTTTAGGAATTGGCAGAGCAGGAGGAGAGTCAGTTTTCCCAGCTGAAAAACGATGTCCCCGAGGAGATATAGTAAGAACTGCATTAGAGCAATCTCACCGTTTGAACTGCTGAGCCACCCTTCCCAGGTGGTACCCAGGAAACATCTGAACTACCTTCTGAGCTTTGCAAGGCCCTCCTTCTTGCCTAGCCTCTCTGGCTAAGCAGAGGTCACTGTTGCCTGCTTTGGGGCTTTTGTGTCTGCCTTATGCCTAGGGTCACTCCCTGAATGAGCACATCAGGTTCCCACTAGGTTTCCCATTTCTGCTAATGTCATTGTCACACTATCATAGCAATTTTTGTCTTTCTCTTCTCTCACAAGAGCAGGGAGAGCATCTGGTCCACCTCTGCAACCCCAGCACAATACAGGACTTGTACATAAAAGATGCTCCTTGGAGGTGAGTGATGAATGAAGGCATGTGGTGAAGGGGAAATCCCCCCTGACTGGGCTTCTGCAGTGCATAGCTCATGCTTTCTTCTATATCACATCCGAACAGTATGATTTCACCTCTCTGTCCCTCAGTTTTCTAACCTATCTCACGGGGAGATTAATTGCCACCTACTCAACCTACCTCTCAGGGCTGTTGTGAGGACCAAATCATCTAATAGCCTGGCACTGGCTTCATGAAGTATCATTACCTTGGGTTTGGATTTCTGAATGCTGTTTAAAGAAAATATTTTTTTAGTTGGCTCAATATATTTCTCCTTTGGTAGAAGAGTCGATGACCCAGCATTTGACAGGAGCTATGAGTGAAGGTTTGTATAGGAAGAGGCCAATAGTACTCATGTGTTGAAAAATGGTGCGGTTCTTTTTGAAGTATCCTTTGCCAGCACTATAAGAAAGCAAAGAACAAAAAATTCAACTCAAGCACATCTGAGAGCCATAGGTTAACAGCTGTCATGATACTGCTGCTAAATTTCTGAAAAGGCAATGTCGGATCTAGAATTGCTGGGGGAAAAACACAGCTGGGCAGAGCTGAAAGGAGAAGAAAACCTCAGGTCCTAGAGGGAAATGAGAAGACAGAATTGCAGTCAATATAATGCATTAATGAGGTGAACTCTACTATACCACATGTACGTTGTGGAATGACACTGTGGGAAAGAAGGTTCAGAAAGACTAGTCATAGGTCATGTGTTCTGTCTGATTCTCCATCAGTCTCTAACCCCAGGAGACTTCCATGGGCATTCTCTTCAGAGAGGAATTAGAATAGGCCAATGCCTTGAAGATGGCACAAGTACATCAATTAATGTATTGCTAAAGTAATAATAAATCAATAAATAGTTCGCTGATAGCACAGGAACTTGGGATATTGAGTCTCATTAAATTTTATTACTGGTAGCTGTGTCTAGGCTGGTCTTTTTACAGCATCCCTTTAAATAGTTACTAAGCTTGAGCTTGAATACCTCCAGGCACAGTGAGTTCACTAGTCTCTATGGAATTGGTATTATGGAATGGCTGCCAGGAAGTTCTTTCCCTCATTGAGCACACATCAGCTTCCATGTAACTTCTATCCACTGGTCCTGGTTCTGCCCTTTGGGGGTCATTGCCTCAGGGAAAAACAAACAGGTGTCACAGTGAAGGTCCCTGTGAAGATATCTGCTCAGACCGATATCTAAACTAAATATTATTGGACAAATAATCCCAGAGAGGCAGGGCTAATGAGATTAACTGATATTTCTTAGGTGTTTACTGGGCACTGTGTTTTATATACATCATCACCATGAACTGAGTGAAGTCTCAACTCTGAGGCTCCATGGTAGAGCTGGAATTTGAAAGTCAGTTCTGACTTCACAGTCAAATTTCTTTCTCTTTACTGATGAGAGAGAGGGAGGGAGGGAGGGAGGGGGAAGGGAGGGATATTGATTGATTTGTTGTTCCACTTATTTATGCATTCATTGGTTGCCTTTTGTATGTGCCCTGACCGGAGATAGAACTTGCAACCCAGGCGTATAACCCTGGCTTATGGGAAGATGCTTTAACCAACTGACCTACCATGCCAGGGTTCACATTTCCTAACTGCTAACACTAGCCACTTCGCTAGAACCCACTCCTCCTCTCTCCCAGATGCTCACTCTCACCCAGATTCTACCCCTGTGTGTCTGACATTATAGCACACCGACTCCTAAAGAAAAAAGACCCACTGGACACAGTTCTGGAGGATTTACAAAGCACTTTCATGTTTTCCTACACTTATCTCAAGGGATCCTGACTACAAACCTAGATGGCAGCCTGGGCAGAAATCAGTATGCTCATCTCACAAAGACAGTTGGGGTCTCTTCCATCTGACTGGATCTTCTCCACCACTGTCTATACATCTAGTGAAGGTCCCACAGGCTGAGAAAGGCATGAGGAATGGGGACCCATGCCCCCTTAATGGGGAAGAACAGACATATGGAATTTGACTGAGAAAACTTTAAATCCAAAAGGAAAAAAGAGGGCATTTTCTTTCTTTACAGTTTTAAATAGCATAATGAGATAATCCTGGATTTTAAAAACTCAACTCCGGTGTTTATATTTTAATTTCTTCTCAGAAGGGTAGGAGGGTCTGAAGGAAATGCAGTATGTGGGTCTTATTTTATGATTTGCTACGGTAAGCCACATTTAATCCCTTTCTTCAGTGAAAGGATTTACAAAGGATACAACAAAATGTACCTATCTGTTACTTTCATTGTATTTTCCCCACATTTTTATTTAGTTCACAAAGTTATAACAATAAAGGATATTAAAAGGAAAAAAATATCTATAATCTTACCATCCTGACAAATGAACAATTCATTGTTCCTCTTGTCTTTACATGCTGGCAAAATTCACACAGGTAATTTATTAGTATAGTTACAGCTTTGTATTCAGTTTTCTCACTTAACAGTTTATCATTATAATTCCACATGGCCTTTATAATTATGATTTAAAAATAAATGTCTTCATAATTATTTTAATGGTTGCTTAATACTCTTTTAAGTGGATATAGCACTCCCTAGTATTGTATATTTAGAAGGATTCAACTTAACACTATTACAGATAATCCCAAAGTGCAACTTTCATACCTCTCACTTTTTCCTTTTTTTAATTTCCTAAAATCCCCAGATTTAGATTTGCTGAGTCAGAGGGCCTGAATTCTTATATGGTTCTTGATATATAGTGACAAGTCACTTTGTAAAAGGCTTTTAAAAATGTATTGTGCCTCTAATAATGGGTATGATAATTTCATACTACCTTCATGTCCCAACCAAGGGCATTCTACTGATAAATGAAAGATAATTTGATAAGCGACATTTTTACTTGTTAAATAAATGGTTTGACAAACCTGTCATCAGTTTTCTACTCTCATATCTCTGTTGTTGTGATGAATTAAACGCCTTTACCAAGAATCTGAGGAAAGCAGCAAAGCAATTGTTATACCCACTTTATAGCTGAGGAAACCCTCAACTCAGGGCTTTACCCAAGGACACACAAGTGAATAAGTGGGAGTGCTGAGACTTGGCAGTCTCAGAGCTGAAGTGAACCAAAGATGATTGCATTGGTTTCGTATAACCTCCTGGAATATCTTTGGCTGTTTGTTTGTTTGTTTGTTTTTGATCCCTGAGTTTTTTGAAAATACACCCACATCAGTTACATTTGTAACTTCTTTTAACAGACCTCCTTGCCTCCAATTGTTACTCAAAGCATGGGCTCTCTGTGGGGGAGGTCTTTAATGTATTCTTGCCAGAGCTCTAGAGCTGGAAGGAGCTCCAGAGATAATCTCGTACAGCTGGCTTATTCTAGAGATGACAAAACTGAGGTCCAGAGAAGAGAGGACTTGACCAGGTTCTTCCATGGAGTTGGCAGTAGAGTCAATATCTACTTTTTTTCCACCTGCTGGTTTAACATGTTGCCTGGAGCACATTAGTGGGTCATTTGTGCTTTGTGAGACAGTAATAGGTGGATATTTTTGTAAAGGACTTCAGGGTCAAAACCTTTGGAAAACACTGGATTCCTTATGTTTCTTTTGGAGTTCCCTGGTGAAGTCAGTCTGGTAACACTGAGTTCAAATAAAACAGGTTTATTTATTAAAGGACTTCCTGAAGTCTTTAACACTCCAAATACCTTTTTTAAAAAATTGCTTTATTTTTTGGTGTTAAAAACTTATTTTATTATTATTTTAAAATATGTTTTTATTGATTTTTAGAGAGAGAGAAAGGGAGAAGAAAAGAGAAATGTCGATACAAGAGAGAAACATTGATCGGTTGCCTCCTGTACGCGTCCTGGGCATGTGCCCTGACTGGGACTCGAACCCTTCACCTTTTGGAGCATGGGACGATGCTCATCCAAATGAGTCACACTGGCCATGGTTGGTGTTTTCTGATTTTGAGCAAGTACTTGATTTTTAATAGATTTTCTTTTTGGCTTGGTAGTACATATGTATGACAAACTCAAAAGGTACAAAAGGAACCCGAGGAAAAGGCTGCTCCTACCTCTGCCTCTCAACCACAGGTCCCCTCCCTGGTAATCTGGGAACCCATGTTACCAGCAGACTTCCAGAGGCAGTCCACAGGCGTACACTTGGCAATATATCTTGGTGATTATTTCACATTGGCAAATAAAGAGCTTTCTCATTCTTTACATATATATTTTCTGTCGCATTGTATTCTGATCAATATTTGAATCTCCGATTGAAATATATTCTCCACCCTCAAGAAGCACCCAGTGCCCTGGAAAAAGAAGATGCGTTCATTATGACCGGTACAAGACGACAGAAAGAAGTGCTCAGGGAAGAGCACGTAGGGAGAGAAGATCACTCTCACCTGGCTCAGTTTGGGATGGAAGCTGGACCCTGAGAAGGTGCCTGCAGCAGCTGAGTCTCAGCTGAGAAATAGTGACAAGCAGTTATTCATCCCACGACCTTCGTTTTAAAACAAAAAAAGGGCAGCACGTCTGTATCCGGTCAAACCCAACATTTAGATGCTGAGCACAAAAGCTTGATTTTTTTTTTAAAGCTTGATTTTTATTAGCTGTATTTGTTGTCCATATAATGGAACCAATCTTAAAGTGGAAGTCAGACATGTATATCAGATATCATTTGAAGTAATGAGTGTATTTTCCTAATCTTTCCAACACCAACCTTACAACTCATCTCCAATAGCATGCATACTAATTAATTTGTTTTCCATATAGTAATAAGATTAACAACCTCACATTTACACGGGGTACTGAGTTACGTTCAAATAAAACAAGTTCTAATGAGAAAAATTGGATGTGGCAGCAAATTATGTCCCACTGGCAAGCCAGGTTTATGTGTGTTTGTCTGTCTTTGCTACACATATTTTTGTCAGGAGCTCACTGTAAATAAGATGATTGCTTTCATGTTGGGTTAGTCTGGGTAAATTTGTTTAATGAACAACAAAGTCATTGTAAACATTGCACAAATCTGAATGCCTTGCAGTGTGGCTAGGGATCTTTTAAGCTGCTTCAAAAAATAAAACATGGTAACCACGAAAACAGTATTGGGGGGCGGAAACCATGAATATACCAAGGCTCTTAGATATGCAGCCTGGCTCAGTTCTCCCCTGAACAATTGAGGTTGTGGTAAAAATACAGATTCTTGGACTCCAGGACCCAGGGATTGAAGTTTAAGTAGAACTGGGAATTAGTAGAATAGCTTGGCCATATAGATATATATTCGAAGCTCCCCAGCTGATTTTCGTGGGACATTCATAGACTTAGATAACTCTGTCTGTCTAGTTGATAGAGAAAGACACTGAGGTCCAGCCTTCATGACAAGCTCTGTTCTTTTTTAAAAAAAATATATATCTTTATTGATTTCAGAGAGGAAGGGAGAGGGAAAGAGAGATAGAAACATCATTGATGAGAGAGAATCATTGAGGGGCTGCCTCCTGCGCGCGCGTGCGCGCGCGCACACACACACACACACACACACACACACACACTAGAGATTGAACCAGCAACCCACTGGGTGCTCTCTTCTAGTCTTCGGAAAACTGACCTGGAATTCTGCAAGAAATTTTAGAAAAGATAAGGATCTTTGGAGAAATTTTTCACTTGGAGACATTGCCTCAGAGGTTCCCAATTACCTTCCTTTTTTTTCACCCCTTAGTGAGCACTGCCCTCACTTTCAGCACTGCTCTCACACACAACTCCCTGTGCCTCCCCTAGCAAGTCTGCTAACGTGTTTGAGCTTCAGTTTCTTCATTTGAAAACTGATGATGTAGTCTGCAGAACTGGAGGGTGGGCGAGGGGCGCCCAGGGAGTGTGCACATACATAAGGTACCAGGACCCAGTTTGCTATACCTCTGATTGGGTCTGAATCTACACGTGAGGCAAAGCATCAGGGTAGAAAATGGGAGTTACAGGCTTTGTGTTTCTAAACTCCAGGAAGAGTGAGGGGAAATCATTTTCCATTAGGAGACCCAGTTCAGCAACACTTTAGTATTACCTGCCTGGGCTGCCTTACGCCTGCTCTGTGGGGAGTCAGGGTTTAATGAAGTAGGATAAACCACGCACGCACAGTAGTTAGCCTCGGCACAGGCAGGATTAACTTTACACTCCATTTGCAAGAGCAAAGCTCCTCTCCTCCAGTTTGTTATAAGGGGATTTAGAATCACAGAATGATAGAGCTGGAAGAGAGCCCCTAAGACCGTCAGAATCCTCCCCCCACCCCCATCATTTTATAGAGAGTCAAACTTAAATCCAGAGAACGGAAGGGAGGTGTCCAAGGTCACCTACTGAATTAGAGGTAGGGCTCAGGTCAGAAGCCAGGTTTCAGGATCCCGAGGTCTGTGTCCTCTCTACTCTGTCATGGATTACTTTATGGTTGCCTTGTAACAGAGGCAAGGTAATGCCTTTGCTCTGCCTCGCTTTATACACACACCCTCCATATTCAGGTTTCATGAGCAAGCCAGGTTATTCTGGGGGAGAGGAATCTGTGTTGCACGGGTTGCATTAGAAACATCAGAGATCTCGTGACACATTCTAAGAACTGTACTCAAACCCAGGGCCTAAAATCAGGTAACCCTCAGAATGACACCAGCAGCAGCAGCAGCAGCAGCAGCAGCTAACACATATATAGCATTTGCTATGTGCCTGGCTCTGTCCTAAGCACTTCCCACATTTTAATTCAGTGTATCTATGCAAAAACTCCACAAGGTATGTACTATCCTGTACATACTAGAATCATCCGTATTTTACAAAGGAGAAAACTGAAGCAGAGAGGTTAAGTAACATGCTCAAGGTCATATAGATTGTAAACTGCCCAGCTGGGATTCAAAGCGTACAATCTGGCTCCAGACTTTGGGCTCTCCCAATCTAGTTTCATCTACCTTTCTTCCCAGTCCACCTTTCTCCTCGATGCTACCCTCTACTATACATATAACTCTCCCCTTCTTTTGTGCATTGCCCTTTGCTCTGGCCGTGCTGGAAGAGAGCCCTGAACAGACCTTCAGTGAGCCATCTCCTCACCCTCCAATCTCCAGCCAGTGCCTCCCATTGGTCAGACCCATCAAAACCCAGCTGAAATGGGAGCCTGAGACTGAGGGCCTGTGGGGGTGAGCACACTCCGCCCCCCAGCGCCCCCCCCCCCGCCCCCGCACTGCAATCCAGAGAGGGGCAGGGGGAAAGGCAGGGAATGGACATAAGGGCAAACAGGACAGGAAGCAGCATGACACTGTGTGTCCTGTCAGAAGCCACATGGAATGAAGCAGCAGCAGTTCCCCAAAGGAAGCTGGTCCTGTTTCTAGAAGGGGAAAGAATGCTGGGCAGCATTTCCCAACTGTTCAAGAATGAAATGGTTGCTTCATGAGGTAGTGAGATGTCCATCACTGAAGGTGTTCAAACAGAGACTGGACGCTCATCTGTCAGGGATCCTAGTAAGGAGGGCATTGTTGAGTTATTGGGAAGGGACTGTCTCTAAGTCCCTTCTGGTTCTTACCTGGTGTATTTTCTACAAAGTTATTATTTTTACATATGTCTTTCTTCCCATAAGCATAGCCATTCATTTCTGTGATTAACACAGAATTATAAACTTGTAAACTGGAACATGCTGAGGAATCTGGCCCCATCAAGTGGGCCATTGATTGTGTTTCCCTATCGTACCTGGTCCTTCTTGTTACATCTTTGCTCTTGCGTCCAAAGAGTGGTTGCCAAAAATGGCCATAGACGAAAGAGTTTATCAGTAAGTTGGATCATTAAAGTTTTGTCTTCCCTCTTTGAAACTCCCAAGAGAAAAGAAATCACAAGAACAGATCTTGGCAAAGAAAGAAAATGAGACAACGAGTGCAATCATCATACTAGTGAATGGTTTTCAGAATGACATCTGTACATTAAGAATATGTAAAAATACCAATTTCATGCTCTGACAACTTATTCTGCATCAGGGGTGGGGTAATGCCTTGGGAATGCCAAATGTCAAAGCATTACATAATGTCAGCTATTCATGTGCTCCTTTGATGAGATATCACTGGGAATAGGAATTCCTTAAGGGAGAGATGTCTTAAAAAGAGGGAGGGAAGAGCAGAAGCATAAGGAAAGGGAATAAAGGAAGGAAAAAGGGACAAAGGAAGAGGGAAGCTGTCAGCTAAGAATAAAAGAATGATTGTGCAAATTAAAGTTTTATATATACATAACTTTATATATATGGCTTATAGAACAATATAGACAATCCATAATCTAAGCTACCATACGTAGGAGTTACTTATCTCTGTTTTGATTTTCCAATGAGACTATCCATTTCTTTTCTTTCATATGTGTAACATTGAAATTTTTATAACATCGACAGAAATCTAAATGCAAAGATCATCCATGATCTTGTTGCTCCAACAAATCCAAGTTCCTTTTTCTGTTCTGTTCTTGTCCAAATGCATAATTTCACACAGTGGCAATCAAAATAATGTAAGTAAAAACGCCCATGCTTTCTAAAATTTTGTCATAGGAATTTCCCCTATTATACGGACTTCAAAATGACCAGTTTCATTACTTAAGAATATTCCGAGTATATCTGTGCTCTAATTAACTTATCCATTCTTGTGTTATTAGGCTTTTAGGGTTCCTCCCCATTTTTTCATAGTTGTAGATAATGCCAAATACACATCTCCATATATTCAATATATTCAAAAGATCTTTATATGACAGGTACAGTGTAAGACAATAGGAATTATCTGGAAGAATTATCCTTCAGCGTCTAGGAAGGAATCAGGCAAATGAACACACAACTACATTCAGAGCTCTAGCCTCCTGCTCCTCAGTGTTCCCGTGGTTCACCAGCAGCATCCTTTTTACCAGAGAGCATGTTAGAATCACACAATCTCAGGCCCCATCTAAGACCTAGTGAATCAGATATGAACTTTAACAAAGTTTTATATTAAAAACACCACTTAAGCTCTAGCTGGTTTGGCTGAGTAGATAAGAGTGTCAGCCTGCAGACTGAAGGGTCTCGGTTCAATTCCGGTCAAGGGCACATGCCTGGGTTGTGGACTTGATCCCCAGTAGAGGGTGTGCAGGAAGCAGCCGATTAATGCTTCTCTCTCATCATTGATGTTTCTCTCTCTCTCCCTCTCTCTTTCTCTCTGAATACAAATATTTTAAAAATAAAAATAAAAACCACTTAAACAAAAACCTCAAACCTTGGTGTTGCTCCCTTTCTAGTATGACCATCAAAAGACTTGCATGTGTTTGTCTGTAACCTCATCTCCCACTTCCTCTCCAATTAGAGCACACTGGCTTCTGCTTCCTCCACTTCCAGTCCTGCAATTATTAGTGAGGCAGATGTGAGTCCTTCAAAATCATGAATATATATTGTTATGGATTGAATTGTGTCCCCCCAAAAAGATATGTTGAAGTCCTAAGCTCCAGTATCTCAGAATATGACCTTATCTGGACATAGGGTCATTGCAGATATAATTAGTTATTAAGATATGGTCATACCAGAGTCGGGTGGGCCCCTATCCCAATCTAATGTAAGTGGTGACCTTATAAGAGGAGAAGAGACTCACAGGGAGAATATGGCCATGTGACCACAGAGACTGAGATTGAAGTGATATATATCTACTGGCCATGGAATGCCAAGGATTGCTAAGAACCTCAGAAGCCAGCAAGGATTCTTTCCTACACCTGTCAGAGAGAGCAGGACCCTGCTGACATCTCCCCCCCGCCCCATATTTTACTTATTTTATTGAATGCATTGGAGTGACATTGGTTATTACAATTATACAGGTTTCAGATGTGGATTTCTATGTTACAAGTTCTGGATATTGCACTGTGTGCCCACCACCCAAGGGCAAATCTCCCATCACCATATATAAGGACTTCCTTCACTACTCACCCCCTTCCCTCCAGCAACCACCACACTGCTGTTCGTGTCCACGAGTTTCAGATTTATATCCCATATATGAGTGAAATCATATGGTTTTTAGCTTATTTCACTTAGCATAATATTCTCAAGGTGTGCCGTGCCAGCACAGCCAAGGGTTCTGTGAGCCTGAGTGGGGGGCGGTGAAGGATGTAGAAAAGACAGACAAAGAGAACAAGCTGGGTCTAGGTGTATCTTCCTGTGCTGGCTGAGGCCACAGAGAAGAGATCCAGATGGCAAGCTGATGCTTTATTTTATAGCCAGAGGTAAACAAGGTAGTGGTCACCATAGTTACAATGTTCTTGTGAGTTTCACTTGTTTTGGCAGCACTTGCTGCACCTCCCACAGCCCCTTAGCTACCCAGATAAGATCTAGGGAGTCATAAGGTCAAGCCTAATTATGCTAAGAGGGCTGTGCCCTCTAAGCTGGGACTTTTTTGTGGCTTTGCCAACAGGTCAGTCCGAGGCTTAACCCTACAGCCACTCCCTATATCAAGGTCCATCTATATTGTTGCAAATGGCAGTATTTCATCCTTTCTTATGGCTCAGTAGTCCGTCTGTATTCCATTGTGTATATGTACCACTTCTTTATTCAGTCCATTGCAGGATACTTTGGTTGTTTCCATGTCTTGGCCACTATAAACATAGTGGTGCATATATCTTTGTGAATACATGTTTTTTAGTTTTTCGGGTATATACACAGGAGAGGTATTGCTGGGTCATATGGTAGCTCTATTCTTAATTTTTTGAGGAATCTACAGACTGTTTTCCATAGTGGCTATACCAGTCTACATTCCCACCAGCAGTGAATGAGGGTTCCTCTTTCTCCATATCTCTCCAACATTTGTTATTATCTGTCTTGCTGATAATAACCATCCCAACAGGTGTGAGGTGGTCCAAAGACATAGAGGGATTGGGTCTGCTATATTCATCATTTTCCATGCACGACGCATAGTAGACACTCAATAAATATTTCTGAATAAATGAAACAATGAAGGTATTATCAATCTTTTAAAATCTGTCAATCTGACTTATAAACAATTGTATTATTTTCATTTCCTTTTATCTATTAGGAAGATTGATCATCTCATGTTATTCAGCTGCTTTTAGTTCTCTGTCTACAACTTTCTGTTCAATCCCTTGGCTCATTTTCTGTGGTGGCAGTTAGGTTTTTGTTGTTTGCTCGTTTTCTTAATCCTCACCTGAGGATATTTTTGCCATTGATTTTTAGAAAGAGCGGAAGGGAGGGAGAGGAAGTGCCCTAACTGGGGCTGGGGATGGAACCTGCAACCCAGGTATGTGGCCTTGACCAGGAATCAAACCCGAGACCCTTGGGTTTGAGGGCCAATGGTCTAACCACTGTACAACACTGGCCAGGGCAGCATTTAGTTTTCTAATTGACTGTGGGAATTCTTCAGGTATTATGGGTAATATCTTTTGGTGTATGTGAAGAAAATATTTTCTCCCACTCTGTGGTTTGTCTTTTAATTTTGTTTATGGTATCTTTATCCTAAAAATACTATATTAAATGTTTTCTAATTTATTTATAATTTCACTTATTAATTTATTTATTGAATGGTATGAAGTAGGTTCTAACTGCCTCTTTGCACTTCTTTCAGCAACATTTATCATATACTTCATCTTTTTTCTATTGATCTGAAATGCTATGTCTATTACGCACCAAATGCCTGCATCCATTGTTTCAGACTTTTTGATATTTATTCCTGCTGCAATGCCACATGAGATCTATTTTAGTGCTGATAGCCTGTGGTTACCCTGCTGGTCAACTGGTAGCCTACTGCTACTTTCTTATTTCCATCGATACATGTCATTTACTTTCTGTTGCCCAGTACAGCCCACAGCAATTTCTGCCCATTGCTTTCCTGGTCTCATTTCACACAATTCTGTCCTGTTCTAATCTGGTTAAGGTTTGCCCAGATGGTCTTTGAAGACAGGAAACGGGAGCCTTCGATAATGCTACTTGACCAGAACCAGAAATTGTGTCTTCTCAGCAGCCTGGAGCTTCCTCTGGGTGATGTTCAGTCAGATAGATAGAATCCCTCTCTGGCCAAGAAACCAAGGCAGACAATTAAGCCTCTTCTTACTCCTACACGGCCACACACAGGCACAGAGGAAAGTAGAAAGTAGGTTCTGAGAGCAACAGCACAGCAGAGCAAAAGAAGCCATGCTCGAGAGAGAAACATTGAACATTCTCAAGAAAGTGTGCAGTAGTTCCGGACTCTAATAAAGCAGCCCAGTAGCAAAGCAAGAATAGGCATTGCTAGGGCCTTGCAGGAATAGTTGTTGAAGACTGTACAGAAAGTGTGTGAAGTTTGAGGTGTGGCGGATAGGAAGACAGAATCTTCTGCAATTACTAGGTGACATATAAGAAATACACCATGCTAATGCAGACTGGTATCAGTCATGGAAGAATATCAGATCCAGAATAAAAGCAGAGGACGAAGATATTGTCAGATTAAAGACAGACCTCTGAAGCCCTACTTTGCTAATGGTTTCATCAATTTCATAAAAAACAAGGGATATTAATGTCCAAAACACAAAGCATAACAGCTATAATTTATTGTGTATAAGTGTGCTTAAGGTGACATAAACTGTATAAAAAACTCACTTGGGCCCTAGCTGGTTTGGCTCAGTGGATAGACCGACGGCCTATGGACTGAAGGGTCCCGGGTTTGATTCCGGTCAAGGGCACGTGCCAGGGTTGTGGGCTCGATCCCCAATAGGGGGCGTGCAGGAGGCAGCCAATCGATGATGCTCTCTCATCATTGATGTTTCTATCTCTCTCCTTCTCCCTTCCTCTCTAAAACCAATAAAAATAAATTTAAAAAAAACTCACTTGGTAAGGTGATCTTGATTATTCTCAATCTTTACTTGTTGTCAATCTACAATCCTGAATAAAATAATTCACACAAATGTCATTGCAAAGACATGTCTGGACTGAAAACTGCATGAATCTGGAGTCTGAGATAGGCAGGGGAAGAAAGTTGCCCCCTTATAGAATGAGAACTGAATAAGGTCTATCCCTGTCCCTTCATGCATTAAAATTCTGTGGGACCCAGGGTTTATGAACATTTAAAATAAAGACATGCCTTTTGCAGTGTGCATATTATGTCAACACATTACTGATGACATGCTTCGAGATGTCCTGTATGGAATCTAATGATTCTTAAATAAATTAGAACCTCAATAGTTTTGCTAGTCATATAGTCAGTTAGATGTAAGCTTTGAGGAATATTCTTCTAACTAGGAATGATGACAAATGAAAACAGAGTCCTTGAAATGCTAACTCCTTATCCTTTGGATTTTATTGTAATGAGAATATTTTACAGTTTAATTTATAGTACATATATTTTCAATTTCATGATTTCATAAGGAAAAGCAGTCTCTAAGAAAAATTAAAATCCATTTATATGAATGTCCAAAATTCAAGAATGATTTCATAGCCTGGATGAAAATTGCATGCTCTCTCCATCACCTTGCAATTTGAAGAACTGCAAAATCATGAATAATAAAAAAGGATGTTAAACTTTTCAAGAAAGCCAGATGGGTACCAATGTCATTGATAATTCCTGAGAACTAACTTGATTGCTGCTTCAGACTAGGAGCCTGAGTTGAGCAGCACTTACCAGATGCAAAGTATGGGCTTTAAGTGACAACCGTTTCTATAATTACATTTTAAAATTGTAGAGATATTAAGTCCATACTTGTGGCAAGTGATAAACATCTAAATTTTAAAGGTCATTTCACTTGCCAGCCTCCATTTCTGCCTCAATCTTTAAGACTTTGGTGCCAGAGTGCTCGCTTCTGCAGCACATATACTAAAAATTGGAACAACACAGAGAAGACTAGCATGGCCCCTGCGCAAAGATGACACGCAAATTCATGAAGCGTACCATAAAAAAAAACAACAAAAAACTTTTGGTGCCAGAGAAAGAATGATGGATGGTGAACTGGAAGCCAGTGTTAACACTAACTTTTGCTGGAACTTCCAAATCCTTTCTCCATTTTGGACCTTAGTTTTCCCTTCTGCAAAATGAGGGAGTTGTACTAGCTGTCCCTTTCAGCTATTGTTCTATAGTCACTGGATGAAGAGAAATTGCCGATGAAATCACTATGCAGCAAGAACTCAAGTTTTTTTTTTTGTGTGTGTGTTTTTGTTTTTTTTCAGGGCTTGAGGCTGGGTATAAAGATTGTAAATCTTCATTTCCAGTATTAGGTAGCGGAGAAATGTGTCCATCTGTGAATTGGGTTGCTCATCATTCCTGTTCTCCCCCATGTCCCGTTCTCCCCACGCCATGCGATGCTCTGGACACGTAGAGCCAATGGTTGTTTCTCCACATATGCCACTCACACTTGTCAGTTTCCTTTGTTTCTCTTGTTCTTTTGCCAGAAGATTCCCTTGTCTTTTCTATCTGGTGAACTCTTACTCATTCTTTTTTTTTAACTTTTCCTTTGAATTTTATATTTTGACATAATCTCAGACAGAAAAAAATTGCAAAATTAGTATAAAGAATTCTTGTCTACCTTTTACCCAGATCCTCCAAATGTTAACTTTTTAACATGTCATCCATCCTCTTTCTCTCCTTTTCCTTTCCCCCAACACATTTTTTTCTGAACCCCTTGAGAATGAGTTTCAAATGATGCTCTTTTACTCCAAGTACTTCAGTGTGGATAGCCTAAAAGAAGGACATTCTCTTACATAATTGTAATATAAATATAAAAATCAGGAAAATAACATCAATACAGCACTAGGTTTATTTGGATTTTTCAAATTGTCCCAACAATACCCTTTATGGCAAAAGAAAATCCCAGAGTGTGCATTGCATTTATCCTGTCTCTTTTACTGCTGTGCCCTGACCAGGAATCGAACCGCGACCTCCTGGTTCATAGGTCCACGCTCAACCACTGAGCCACATTGACCGAACTCATTTACAAGTTTGATAGACACTATCAAAAAAGCTCCCGTAAAGGGCTTTTCCAATTTATATTTCCATGAGATCATTTGCATTTTTCTGATGATTAGTGATGTTGAGCACCTCTTTATCATAGTTCATGGCCTTATGGGTTTCTTCTGTGAATTGCCTGTTGGTGTTCTTTGCTGTTAGAATGCTGGCTTGTTGTCTTTTTCTTTCTGAGTACTTGCTTGGTCTCCTCCTTGACAGAGGGGGTTTCTCCACTTCCCTTAAACATCCAGTTGCTCCCTCCTCTACTGTCCCACAACAACACTGTTCATACTGTGTGACAGCAGAGGAGGGAGCATTCATTTAACACACATTTAATACTGGATCCACTCATTGCACAAGCATTCTCTGTGAATTCACTATGTGCTTGGCCTTGGGCTAGGTGCTGGGTGTAGAGATAGGAGCAGGCCATTCATCGTCTCCACCCTCAAGGAGTTTAGTTTTAAAAGGCAACTTTGGGCATAGAAAAGAGCATGAGTTTTGAATTCAGACAAGATTTGGGTTTGAATCTGTGTGATTTACAGCAAGTCACATGGCCTCACCAAGTTGCAATTTCTATACTAGTGAAATGGGTTAACACCTCCCTTACAGAGTCAATTTGAGAAGGGGAGAGAGACAATATAACTCAAGTGGCTAGCAAGGGCCTGTTACATAGTAGCCTCTCAGTGAATGAATAGTAATGAAAAGGCAACTTTTAAGAGGTCAAAATGATTAGTTCTCAGAGGTTCTAGGAACTACTAATAAATCAGAATAAAAGAAAGGAGGTAGCTCCTTCCTCTGCAACAGAAGGGTAAGGATGAGTACTATGTGCCACTTGCCTACATCATGCTACAGTACATCCCTCACCTTGCCTGCCTTCTGTAGCAAGGCAAGCCCCTTCGTTGGGGTCCCTCACCCCAATTCATCTGCTTACTGTTAATACAGTATCGCCACTGCCCTGGGGAAAGCAGGTGCTTCCTTCCTCAAATAAAAGGGCTCTTTAGAATGTTCTCTGTAAGAGAGGCTTCAGGATAGTTGTGCATGCTGTCACCCCTGATCTCAAGTGTGTACCAGAGATAGCATGAGGTGGAAAGGAAATACTGTGTTTGTGGCAACCTCCAAGGGGAACGCAGACACAGTTCTGCCTGTTAGGTGACTCTTGGCAAGTCTTCGCTTCTGGGCTTCAGTTCCTCATCACTGCAATAGGAGACTGGATCTTATTTCTAAAAGCCGTCTAAATGAGAACTCATCATGTAAAGGCAGAGTGTGTGTGTATACACTGCTCTCCTTAGAAATCTTTTTATCCTTGGGACCCCTACAGCTCTTTATACCTACCTTAATGTCATGGAGCACTTCACTGCAGTTATTGGGGGTTATGACATGGTTCCACACTATCATAGCTGGTGGATCCACACTGGTTTTTGGTTTCCTTGGAGTTAGAGTGGCTTCATTCCTTTACACTTTATTGAGTGCTTACTGTCTACCATGCATTATGTTAGCTGGAGAAAATACAAAGATAAAATGTCAAAGTTTCTGCCATCTGAAACGGTAAGATAAATACAATATAACTGCTTTGATGGAGGTTTATCCAAAGTGTAGGGGAGTCTAGGAGAAGGAATACCTATTCTGTTTGGTTTCCCTGAAGACCCAGGGGGTGGGCAGAGCCAGGGAGAAGGACTTGACAGGCAGTGGGAGTGCCCTATGTAAAGGCACAGATGTGGGAGAGCATAGTGTGTTCTGGCTACTGCCCAGGATTTAGCATCGTGGTTAACAGGTAGGCAGATTCAGCTCATGAACTGCCCTTTATGCCATCCAAAGGACTCTAGGTTTTATGAAATAACCTAAAGGCGGGTGACTAAGGCACTCTGAACATAGGAACGTAGTAAACCTTGGTTCAATGCATGAGGATTTGGCACAGTAATTTGGAGTATTTCTATCCTTTTGGTCTTGGGCACAACTTAACTTCTCTTAATCGATTTCCTCTTTTTGTGAAATGGAAATTTTTAAAAACCAACCTGGCATTAGATAAAAGCTCAATAAACTATTTTATTAAGAAAACATTTGTTCTACACAACACACATTACCTAAGCAATCTAGTAATCTCTTTAGTTGTTTCCTCCTCTGCAAAATGGGTCTTTCAATTTTACCTTTTCATTGCACCGTCCTCCTTCCTAGCACTTACCATAATTTTAATTAATATTTCTAATTTTCCCAGCCAAACTCTTAGATTTATAATTAAATTATTTGTATTTTGTGTTCCCAGCTAGACTCTTAGCTCTATGAAATCACAAACTTTACATCAGCAGTTGCTAATACTGTGTCCCTCTCAACTGAGGTTCAAGAACTGTTGGCCAAAAGAACCAATGTCAAACTTGTCTTTCAGGACTGTTGCCAAGGGCCAGCGAACTGATACCAGTAAAGGTGCTTTACTATTTTGTAAAGTTGTACAGGTGGGTTTATTATTACTAAGAATTAAAATAAAGTGTGAGAAAAGGAACCAAAGCCAGAGGCTTCCAACACAATCGCATAGCCTCTGGAGGCTTCTAAAGGACCAGGATTCACTTCAACCTTCTGCAGGAGTACAGCTCTTCAAGGCTTACAGAGACTTCCATCTGCTGCCTGTAAAAACAGCCGGAAACGCCCCAGTACCCTAGGTTCAACTTCAAACTACAGGCGGAAGGTACCTGTCTAGGTTCACCAAGCACACAGGAGAAGTTAGAAGCTAGACGCTCTCTAAGAGGCTTCGCTCTCCCTGAGGGTCCCTGGATCAGCTGGCCATGCCACCCGACACTCCACACTCGGGCCCTTGTCCCCACCTCGGTCATGGTTGGGGACCCGCACCACGTGGCATTGGGAGTAGGGAGGATGACCCAAGCGATCCAGCGAGAAGGAGGCGGAGCCTGTCCTGAAGCCGGACCAGGGGCATCATGGGAGATGTAGTTTTTCTCGCGGGCGCATAAGGAAGGGTGCGAGCTCCCCACCTGGTTTTATCAGGGAAGTAGGATTTCCAACGCGCAAGTCATTCAAATAAAGTGTCCCCTATTGTAGATGCAGCCTAGGTATCTTTGAAAGAAGCAGTGAAGGGAAAGGGGAAAAGCAAGAAAGACAAACCAAAAGATTATGAGCGGGGAAGGAAAGGGTTAACCGATGTTACGCATGCGTACAGAGGTCCCGCAGGATGAGCCGGGACGGAAGAGGACTCCCGGGAGCTGTGTTTTCCCCGGAAGTGCCTGCCCTCCTCCCGAGTCCGCGCGGACGCGGTTTTCTTACCTCATTTGTACTCGCCCCTCCCCGTCCCTCTACGCGTCTTGGTTCCTGGTTGGTGCTTCCTGGTCGCAGCCGCGGCAGTGAGTATGTGTGTGGCAGACCCCGCGCGGCCCGTGGCCGGGGGACCCCCGCTCGCCCTCCGCCTCGCCCGCCGGGCTTTGGAACTGGCGCGTGTCGCCTCGCCGGCCTCCGCGTTCCCCGTCTGTCCCTCGTTCGTGGCGGGGGGCGCGGCTGGCGATCCCTCCGTGCGGCTGTGCCCTGCGCGGCTCGGCTGCCCAGCTGGGGTGTCCGCTCTTCCCTGCCCGGCCACAGCCCGAGGTCGTGGTTCGAACAGGGCTGGGCGCCCGTGGCCTCCATGGGGATGGCGGTTCGCTCTGCTTTACCCCCACGACCCCAGGATCGTTCCTGTCTGTTGGGGAAGCCGATGAGTCAGTTGAACGCGGAGGTCCCGCCGCACCGTGAGGGGCCGGGCCTGGGAGGACCGAGCAGTCCTCGGCCAAGTCCAGCCTCTGTGGTCAGAAGCAGCAGCTGAAGGGCCAGAAACATTTCGGGAGATGTGCCCCTTCGCTCCTGTAAAATGGGGAGATGTGGGCTGTGTTCGCCAAGATCCCCTTTACCCCTCACATGTCGTGAAACCGCAGTTAGTTCACCTTGAAGAGCTGCCGGGGCGGCGGGGAAGCTGCCTGGAGCCGGCAGGCCGGAGGGGGAGGCAGGCTGGAGGGGTAGCCAGGCCGGAGGGGTAGCCAGGCCGGAGGGGGAGGCAGGCCGGAGGGGGAGGCAGGCTGGAGGGGAGGCAGGCTGAAGGAGGAGGCAGGCTGGAGGAGGAGGCAGGCTGGAGGGGGAGGCAAGCTGGAGGGGAGGCAGGCTGGAGGGGTGGCCAGACTGCAGGGGTAGCCAGGCCAGAGCGGGAGGCAGGCCGGAGGGGGAGGCAGACTTGGAGGGGTAGCCAGGCCGGAAGGGTAGCCAGGCCGGAGGGGTAGCCAGGCCAGAGGGGGAGGCAGGCCGGAGGGGGAGGCAGACTTGGAGGGGTAGCCAGGCCGGAAGGGTAGCCAGGCCGGAGGGGTAGCCAGGCCAGAGGGGGAGGCAGGCCGGAGGGAGAGGCAGACTTGGAGGGGTAGCCAGACCGGAGGGGTAGCCAGGCCGGAGGGGGAGGCAGGCCGGAGGGAGAGGCAGACTTGGAGGGGTAGCCAGGCTGGAGGGGTAGCCAGGCTGGAGGGGGAGGCAGGTCGGAGGGGGAGGCAGGCTGGAGGTGTAGCCGAGGTTCTGTGCAGCCTCGCCGGTGACCGCGGATCTCATCTTCAGGCTGGATTCACCCGTATTTCAGATTACAGCGTTGAATTAGGCTCGAAGAATAAACAAGCTTCCCTCACACTCTTTCAGGACTTTTCCAAAACTTGATTTTGAACACTTAGGCTATCACATCCAAAGACTTTTAAGGGGGCTTTGTGTATACTTCGACAGTGTTATGCTTTTGGGACGTTCAGTATTGCTCTTGGGGAACGAGCTGTGGACGTGGAAGTGGGGATTAAGATAGTTATAAAGATAAAGTACTGCCTAGCGAAAGGAAAGAGATGAGGGAAAGGTGAAGGAAGTGCTTTTGGTATTAATGATCCTAAGGGGGCTTCATGCATCCCAAGAACAGCTGGACTTTTCCGAATAAATTTAGCATAATTGTCTCCCAGTAAACATCTCGTATTCTCCCTCTTGTGTGACTATTGTTTCACACCGTTCTCTGGGTTCTCTACTCCAGTCAGATTTGCTCCCCAGTGAAAGTCACATTTGAGGAATGGACAGACTTTAACACTAGAGTCAACAGTTTTTAATACCTCACCATCAGGATAGCTCACTTAAAAGTAAGTCAGGTTTTAAGTTGAAAATAAATTCTATTAGTCACTTTCCATTGAAAACTGAGTTTAAAATCAAGATGCCAATTTACAACTCGGTGAGAATGGATACCTCTGTTACCAAGAAGAAACACCTAGGCTCAAAGTTCTTGGCAAGGAAGTAAGAGCAAAAGGCCCAGCATGATCAGAAGGTAGACTGTTAGAGCCGAAGCATTGGCTTTAAAGACTGTGTAGTAAAACCCAAAAGCTTAAATGAGCCTTCCGTTGTCTAGTTTAAAAATTCAGTGAAGGGTTACTGCTCCCACTTTTGAATGTTGAGAGCCTACGCAGTTATTCTCTGCGGCTGATTTAAGCCATTTTAATTGTTTAGGTAAGTTTCATCCCCAAACTAATATTTAAGTTTCTTAACATAACCTAAATCTTTTTTGGTCATGGGATGGATGTCTTTGATCTTTGAGTACCAAGTTGGGAGGCTCCTGGGTGCTAAACTGACAAACTCAAATGTATGAATTGCCTTTCATGGTTTTTCTACTCCACTGGGAGCAAAAATGGATATTCGTGAAATAAATTTAAGTGTTAGAACCAATTCAAATATAGCTTTGAAGAAAGGCTTAAAAAAAATCTTCATTTGGAATTATTTTAAAAATTAAAAAAACAACAACATCTTAGTGAACACTTGGCTGTAAGTTAGGGGAATGTGAATTGGCCCTAGTTATATTCTTCAATTAGGTACAAAACCCTGGGTAGGCCTCTTTATCTCTTTGGACTTCATTTTACATCTTCAATGTAAACTGAAGATGTTGAATGAGATCATCTGAAAGGTTATCAGACTTAAAATTTTGTGATTCTTATAGAGACCTTATGTTATCTAGTTAAGTATGCTTGAGAATTGTGTACCTTGATAAAAAAGCTGAGAAAGCCTTCTAAATCAAGATTTCATATTAATCCTCTAAGTATACACTTAAAAAAAAAAGTAAAATAAATGCATTTGAATATAATTAAAGTAGTAACATAAACCAAAACAGCCTCAGGCAAACCTTAACCCTGGCATATATAAACTACATAAATAGAAGAGCAAGTTATGCTGAGCACAATTTTCAAGTACAGAAGATAGAAAATCCTCTTAAAGGCCATAGGGGCTAAATTGTTAAATTCATTTTTCTACATTTCAGGGAAAGAGATAAACCCTTAGACCCAAGGAAGTCAGTTTTTATTATATTTCTTTAGTTTATTTTTGGCATACATTCACAGGTGTGCCTATGGCTCTATTCTTAATCCCTTTCCTTTGGGATGGCTCCAAGAGTAGTACAAATTTGTAACTCTGTAATTTAGCTCTTTAATTTTTTTCTGTGCTGCACTGGAATTATGTTTTATCTTAAGTCCACACTGGATCCTCAGGATGGATCCAGTGAGGATTTTGAGGGAAGCATAATTCCTTTGACTTCTTTTAGAATTAATTTACCTATTAAATGAAAAGGAAAGGATTCATCTTTTATTTGAATTCCTCTGAGGCTAACATTTCAATATAAACTGATAAATGCTATGAGCATTATTATTCAGACAGCCACATTCAACTTGTATGACTATAACTGCATAGCCACCTGAAGGACAGTGCAAGAAGGGTTTAGGTAAAAAAAATGTACCTTTTAGAAGAAAAAAGGCATTGAAAGTTTGTTTCTTTTCTCCTATCTTTATTGATATAACTGACAAATAACATTGTGTAAGTTTAAGGTGTGAACATGATTTGATATACATATGTATGATTACCACATTGAGATTAGTTAACACATCAATCACCTCACATATTTCCTTTTATTTTTTTCAGTAAGAACATTTAAGATCTGTTCTCTTAGCAGATTTCAAGTATACAATACAGTATTGTTAACTTATTACTTAATCATCTTTTAAAAAATCTAGCTTTATTGAGGTATAATTGACATACAACATTGGCTAAGTTTAAGATATACAACAAAAATTGGTTTCTTTTTTTTCTGTAAAAAAATTTCATTAATTTCTTCATTGGCTTTTATTTATTTGACTAGAGGCCTGGTGCACGAATTCGTACATGGGTGGGGCCTCTCTGGGTGGCCTGCGGGGATAGGGCCAAAACCCGCAGTCCATTGCTGCCTGCAGCTCCTACCTCTCCTGCTCATCCCGGCCCCACTGTACCTGCCGCAGGCTCGCGCCCAATCAGTCCTGATCAGGAGAGGCTCATGCTGCCACAGCAGCGCTCGCCAGCCACAACCCTGTGTCTGGCACCCTCCTGAGGGGAGTGGCCTGAGGGCTAGGGCTGAAAATGACTCTCCTGGATTGTGAGAGGGTGCAGGTCAGGCCGAGGGACCCCACAGTGCACAATCAGGCCAGGGAGGGGCCGTGGGAGGTTGGCCAGGATGGGAGAGACCACGGGAGGGCTCGAGGGCATCTCTGGCCCATCTTGCTCAGTCCCAATTGGCCAGACCCCAGCAGCAAGCTAACCTATGGGTTGGAGCATCTGCCCCCTGGTGGTCAGTGCATGTCATAGCGACTGGTCGACTGGTCGACCAGTCGACTGTCTTCTTCCTGGTGGCCAGTGCACATCATAGCGAGCTGTTGAGCAGCCTTAGCATATCATTAGCATATTATGCTTTGATTGGTTGAACAGTTGACCGGATGATTGGACAATTAGCATATTAGGCTTTTATTATATAGGATTCTTGGAGTCAGCTGGTTTTATCACCAAATCTACCATCAGAACACCCTGACATTTTGGGCAGAGACTTGGTAAACTAAGAAAATGACTAGTCTTTCTAAATTATGTCTGTATAGATAAAAGGGGAGTAGAAAGAATAAATTGTCATTGTTATTCTCTAGGCTGTCCCTGATTTTTTAAAAAACATGAGTTATTTTTCCAGAGCTCTCATTTTGGTCAATATTCCATCAGTACCTAATTGAAACATCTGTATAGATTTTTGGTTGATGACATGAGAATAATTGGAATAGTTGGAGACAACTATGAAAATCCCATCACAATTTTCTTATTTTAGGTACATGTTAGACATCATGGCTGAAGAACAAATGCCTGATGATTTATTCTTTATTAGTTTAACAGACATTTATAGAGATCCTGCTAAAATAGCAGTTACTCTGCTGGGTTTTGGGGATCCATTGTTAACCAAATGCATATAGTTCCTGCCCTCCTGGAGTATGTGATCAGTGCTTGGGGGAGATTTACTTTAAATTAGTAATTAGAAATGTGGTGTTTTGGAAGTGCTATGGAAGCCTATGAAAGAGACACTTAATTTAATCTGGTGGGTCAAGGAAAGCTTCCCTGAGAAGTGATGCTTAAGCAGAGTTGAAGGATGACAGGATTTAATATGCTCACAGTCGGAAAGTAAAGTTCTTCCAAAGCTGAGTTCTGCCTCAGTTTCAGATCCTTAGTAAGTTTATATTTTATACCTATCTTTTAGCTGGCACAGAAGTAAACCAGGTTTATCAGATATATATATATATATATATATATATATATATATATATATATATATATAATTTGGTTAAGGATTAGAAAGCCATGAGGTTATTTTTTTTTAAATATATATTTCATTGATTTTTTTACAGAGAGGAAGGGAGAGAGAGAGAGTTAGAAACATCGATGAGAGAGAAACATCGATCAGCTGCCTCCTGCACACCTCCCACTGGGGATGTCCCCGCAACCAAGGTACATGCCCTTGACCGGAATCGAACCTGGGACCCTTCAGTCCTCAGACTGACACTCTATCCACTGAGCCAAACCGGTTAGGCTATTTTTTAAAACAGAATAAAAATCTACACAAAAACAGTAAATAAAATTGTTACCCATTGTAGATGTTAGTCATAGCTGAAGTAATATTCCTATATGAGAATGTATACCAGAAAAGATGAGATCCAGAACCAAGGAGGAGAGGTAGAATAGGGAGAATTACATAAATATATTTGTGATTTTGGAGAAAAAGTATTAGGTGTCTGAGGCAATGGATTACAACCTTTTTCCTTTCCAACATACCTGCAAAATACATCATTTTCTTTAATAACTATAACTCAATTTGTTGGTAGTAATTTTCATTTGGGAGGGTGAGCATTATTAGAGTAGGTCATAATTGGATTTAGAAATCCTTGAAAAAAAAAGATGTTCCAAGAGAAAAAGCTATTTTAAAAAAAATCCTTACCCAAGGATATGTTTTTATTGATTTTTAGAGGGAGAGAGAGGAAGGGGTGAGGGGTGACGAGAGAGAAACATCGATGTGAGAAACATCAATCATTTGTCACCCATAGGCATCCTGACTGGGACTTGAACCCATAACCTTTTGGTGTATGGGCCAATGCTCTAAGCAACCCACGCCACGTGGCCAGGGTGAAAAAAAGGTATTTTAACATGTTATTGAGAAAAATGATAGCCTTTGTATAGAAGTTAGCACTAAACAGGCATGACCTGAGTTTTAAAAATACGTTCTTTGTATGACTTTCTCTTTTACAGCATCACTGTTACAGACTTTCATGATGTTTGGTGGTTATGAGACTGTAGAAGCTTATGAAGATGACCTTTATCGTGAAGAGTCATCTAGTGAACTGAGTCTCGATAGTGAGGTGGAATTTCAGCTCTACAGCCAAGTACATTATGCTCAAGATCTTGATAATATCATCAGGAAGGAAGAACATGAAGAAAAGAACTCTGGGGATTCTGAATCATCTAGTAGTAAGCAAAATCAAAAGAACTTAATTATCCTTTCAGATAGTGAGGTCATCCAGCTATCAGATGGGTCAGAAGTCATCAGTTTGTCTGATGAAGATAGTATTTATAGATGTAAAAGAAAGAATTTTAGAGTTCAAGCAAAAGAAAAGACCAGAGATTCTCCTGCTTCTCTTCATTCTCATGAGTTGGATGGTAAGAAATGCAAGAAGGATATTAAGAAGCGTAAACCTGAAAAGAAATCAGGTATGATCCGAGAGGTTATGATTATAGAAGTCAGTTCAAGTGAAGAGGAAGAGAGCACCATTTCAGACAGTGACAACGTGGAAAGCTGGATGCTGCTGGGATGTGGAGTTGAGGATAAAGATGATGATATCCTTCTCAATCTTGTGGGATGTGATAACTCTGTTAATGAAGGTTAGTATCATGTTGGCCATTTTGAAAAGTAGTATCATCTTTAGAAGAATTTTCCTAGACAAAAAGGTTCTGCTCCATTTAATTCCTCACCTTTTGGTCGTGTTTTTTGCCTTGTTTCTTGTGAGACTCTCTTACCAAAGGCTACTCTAATGGTGGTCTGTCTGAACATCAGAAAGAGTATGTCAAAATATCACAGAAACTCTGCTTCTGCTGGAAGCAATTTCATAGCTGCTTCTTCCTGTTTGGCTAGAGCCAATTCTGGACCTGAAATCTTAGTGTCCCTCTCTCTCTGCTTGGTACCACAGGTGAGTACTCCATCCACCTCTGACATAGGTCCCATGCTCTCATTCAGCCAACTCTGTTGGGTCTGCTGCTTCTTATGTGATTTGCTTACCTAGGAGTTATTCAGGTAGCAAGCACTGGGAATGCTTGGTACACATAGGATATGGAATTAATATTAAGATTGCAGGAGCGCCACAATAAGTAAGGTAGGAAACTGAAAAGCTAAAAGTGTGAAGTAGACTAGGAGAGAATGCAAATTCTGAGAACCACATCACAGGATTGAAATTTCGGTGTTAGCTTTGTCCCTTCTGTCACAAGTTGTCATCTAGTATTGATACTTATCCTTTTAAAAAGTGCCTTTCATGTCTTATCTTTTATATCCAATGCCTAGCAATAGTTTCCTAAATGATCCTTTTTTTTTTTTTTTAAATATATCTTCCCTATACACTATAAAGGTCCTGAAATGCCCTTTTACTCAGAGAATTTTACTGCTGCTCCAAAACCTTTCATGGTATCCACTTGCCCTCCGAGGAGTGTTGATACTGAATGGAGATCATGCTCTGGAGCTCCAGAGATTGACAAACTTTATTATAAGGAGCCAGATAAGAAATATTTTAGGTTTCCAGGCCACAGGATCTCCTAACTACTTAACTTTGCCCTTAATTGTGCGCACAATACCTAAGAAATGGGATGGTTCGTTCTTTCTTTTTTTTTAATTGATTTTTTTTTTTTTTTTTTTTTTTTTAAAGAGAGAGAGGCGTGGAGAGAAAGAGAGACAAATGATGTGAGAGAGAAACATCGATTGGTTGCTTCCCGCATGTGCCGACTGGAGATTGAACCTGCATCCTGGGTATGTGCCCTGATCAGGAATTGAACCTGCCACCTTTTGGTGTATGGGAGGATGCTCTAACCAACTGAACCACACAGACCTGGGATGGTTATTTCAACAAAATCTTATTTATAAAAACAGGTGGCTGCCTCAGGCTGTAATAGGCCAACTCTGAGAATTTGACAGCAAAAGGAGGAAAAGAAATAGAATAGTACATAGAAATAGTACGTAGAAAAGAAATAAAACATAGAGCAAAATCAAGTAAAGTTTTGTCAGAATAAATAAGATCTAATAATGTTTTTAGAAGGAAAAAACTTTTGAAGGAGAGATTATATCTGCTTGGTAGATTAGAGTGGGAGGGGCCAAGTAGAAGATGGGTTTAGGTATATATGTCTGAATTAGTTTTAAAAGGGGAGAGACACGTCATTAATCACTAAATTATCAAATATTTGTAGAGAAGAATTTCATTGTTTTGGGGATATCTGTATTTTTATTGAGATGAAATTAACATAAAATTAACCATTTTAAAGTGCTCAATTCAGTGGTTTTTAGTTCATTGGAAATGTAGAACCGTTACATCTATGTAGTTCCAAAACATTTTCACCACATCCAAAGGAAACACTGTACCCATTGAAGTCACTTTCATTCCTGCCTCCTCAGACCCTGCAACCACTAATTTGTTTCTGTCTCTATGCATTTACCTATTCTGGATATTTCATCTAAATAGAAGCATACAATATGTGACCTTTTGTGTCTGGCTTTCACTTAGCATAATGTTTTGGAGATTTGTGCATGTTGTAGCACATATCAGTTCTTCGTTCTTTTTAAGGCTGAATAATATTCCATTCTGTGAATATATCACATTTTGTTTTTCCATTCATTTGTTGATTGACATATGGGTTATTTCCACCTTTTGGGTGTTGTGAACAGTGCTGTTGTGAACATTCATTCATATTTAGGTATTTATTCGAATACCTGTTCTGGATATTCTTTTGATTATATACCTAGGAATGGAATTATTGGTGTTTTTATATTTCACTTTTTGAGGAATTACCTATTTTTCACAGTGGCTGCACCATTATACAGTTTTATCAGTACGAGGATTCCACTTAACGGCATGGTTTTTTATGATGACTTGTTGTGTTGTACATTTCTATATGATTTGCACATTTCTACTAATATTTGGTAGGCTCTTTGCTATTTTTTAGTCCCCCCTCCCCCATTTTGTTTCATATAGTTGTTGCTTATGTTGGCTTATGTTTTTCTAGAATAGATTTTTTGCATAAAATTTCCTTATATGTTGCCATTCATTTATAATTTTTAAAGAAACTGATTCATTCTTATAGGTATGTATTCCTTTAAAGTTTAGTGTGTGTGTATTAGTAAAAATGTTTGATACAAAACCTAAGTAATTTCTGATTCCAGACATTCAGTGTATGCTTCTATTATCCATATTGATATTTATCGCTACTCTTTGCTCCTAGGAATTTTTAAAAATATATTTTTATTGACCGGAAAGAGAGAGAGAGAGAGAGAGAGAGAGATCAATGATGAGAGAGAATCATTGATTGGCTGCCTCCTGCACACCCCACATTGGGGATTGAGCCTGCAACCCTGGCATATGCCCTGATGGGGAATCAAACCTTGACCTTCTGGTTCATAGGTTGATGTTCAACCACTGAGCCATGCTGGCCAGGCTAGGATTTTTTTTGTTTTTGTTTTTTGTTTCAGCCAAATTGAAACGAATTCTGCAGCCTGCAAATTAACTTGCTTGACTCTTATGAACTCTTACAGATATTCAAATATATATTCCTATTTTATTTCCTTGATCTGCTAATGCCATAATTCTATTTCTTTCCAGTTAATAAGCAGTGTATTCAGTGCTGATACCTATAGGTCTGATTCAGTGTATATAATAGTCTCTAGAGAAAAGATTTTTTCATGTTGGTGGAATTTTGTGGAAATTCTGGCATACTTTTGAAATGATTGTTAAACAGCAACAACAGCTAATTTGTGTACTCCTTTCCCTTCCCTCAACCCCTACCCCCAAACTATGACATATTTAAAATATCAATAGGATATAAGAGAAGAGATTATAAACTCCTTGATGGCAGGTCTTTTCCACACTCAGAAGTCTCCTTTTTATATATTTATACTAGAGGCCAGTGCATGAAATTCGTGCACTGGAGCGGGGGTGGGGGGTGGGGGGTGTGTGTCTCCCCCAGCCTGGCCTGTGCCCTCTCACAGTGCAGGAGCCTCATGATTGATCGCATCGCCCCAAAGAGGTAGGCCCTGCCCACCCATCTGAGGCTCCTCAATGGATGCCCCAGAGAGGTAGGCCAGAGCCACGGGACCCGCCTCTGCACTGTGCACACAGCATCAAGCCCCGCCTACCCGGGTGCACCTGCTGTGCACGCAGCCTCCTGGTGATCACTCGTTACAGCATGAGGGCGTCACAACCACATAGGCTTTTATTAATAGGTCTAGAGGCCTGGTGCATGAAATTCGTGCACTAGGTGGGGGTCCTCAGCCCAGCCTGTGCCTTCTCATAGTCTGGGAGCCCTTGGGGGATGTCTGACTGCCAGCTTAGGCCTGCATCCCATGGCAGTCGGACATCCTTAGTGCTGCTGCGGAGGCGGGAGAGGCTCTCGCCACTGCCTCTGTGCTTGCCAGCCCTGAGCCTGGCTTCTGGCTAAGCGGTGCTCCCCCTGTGGGAGTGCACTGACTCTTACATTGAGTATCTGCCCCCTAATGGTCAGTGCACGTCATAGTGAGTGGTTGAGCGGCCTTAGTATATCACTAGCATATTACGCTTTGATTGGTTCAATGGATAACCGGATGACTGGACACTTAGCATATTAGGCTTTTATTATATAGGATGAGATATATATTTTATGTAATATATAATATATTGTATATATTCCTTGATATATATTACTTTGTTTTTAAATAATTGCTAAATGAACAAACATTTATTGAACATATATTCTATGTAGACTATTATATAGAGGGGATTTACAGTGGTAAAAAAACATAGTTTTAGCCTTAAGTCAGCGGTTCTCAACCTGTAGGTCACAACCCCTTTGGTGGTCGAACGACCCTTTCACAGGGGTCGCCTAAGACCATCCTGCATATCAGATATTTATGATTCATAACAGTAGCAACATTACAGTTATGAAGTAGCAACGAAAATAATTTTATGGTTGGGTCACAACATGAGGAACTGTATTTAAAGGGCCAGAAGGTTGAGAACCACTGCCTTAAGTGGTTTGTGTTTCACTGAAGAGACAAAATACAATAAGAAGCTAAGTAATTTATAGAAGTCTCTTTTTTCTTAACCATGGGAGTTAAGTCTCTCAAAATCCTAGTGATAGATGTGGTTGAAAACTTAACTCTAAAAAATAGGATTAGTGAATTTTAGGTAGTACATGAACTTATGAAAGACTATATAAGTACATACATATTTCCCATTTAGTATTGTTAAATTTGTAGTAATGAGTACAGCGCCACTCTTTCTCTGTGGATAGTTAAGGCTTTCCCCTGCTATTTTAGTTTCAGTGAGATGCTTACATTTGTTTTATTTTAATACACAATTAGAGATAATACACTATCAGGCAGATAATACACAAGTAAAAGGCATTTTTCCCCCTTTCCGTTCTTCCAGTGTTCAATACTTTTCTGATTTTCTGATTTTGAATTTGTTGATTAGTTTCCTGAGGTTCCATTGAGGCCTTGGGGATGTAACATTTATGTAATGTTCAGCCAAGCCTTCCTCAGTATATACAGTTTTATGATAAGGGCTTTGGTTATAATAAATTCATGCCAAAACATAGACCTAAAGTGCCTGTTACATCTGGCTCTCAGCTTTCTCTTCTGAGGGATGTAGGAGTTTATTTCTAAGATCTAGGCTTCATTTCATTTACTTTCTTTACTCTTTCCTAAGGCTTCTTTATATAAACGGTGCCTACTCTATCATTTGTTTTCTTTTAAAAATTCTCACCCTTTCTTTTCTTTTTTTTGTTATCCTCAGTAGGATTGGCTTGCAATTCTCATGTGTTAGAAAGACAGGTTACCTGGTTGAAGAAAACATGCACCACAGGAAATCAGCATGGCTTTTAGTTTGTGAGGGTGATCTCAAGTTTGAGAAGGATTATTGTATAAGACAGCCAAATGATGGGGAGACAATAAATGCTGTAAGAATTATAGAGGAATAATCAGCGACTTATTTTCCTGCATAGGGAAGAGATATTATTAGCTCTGGGAGTAGTTGCTAACTCTTTGTTAATTTTTTATTATGGAAATTTTAAAGTATACAGAATAGAATGTCGTAATGGACTTAGTAGCCTATAAACCAGCTTCAACAAATTATCAACTTATGACCAATATTATCTTTAACTCCATGCCCCTATATTATTTTGAAGCAAATCACATACATCATTTCATTCATTGATATACATACATATATGCATTTTAATATGTACTTCTGAAAGGTAAATATTCTTCTTAAATAATCATATCATTATCACACCTAAACAAATTATCACTAATTCTTTTTTCATTAAATAACTAGAGTCAGTGTTAAGATTTTTTCATTTGGCTCTTAATTTTTTTTCTTATACTTTATTTGAATTTAAATCTCTTTATTGTAATTGGTTGGTAACTTGTATCCTTTATAGCAGGGTAGGGAATCAAATTTTATTTGGTGACATTTTATGTTCTAATTAAAACTAAATCTGAAGTCTTAAAAATCAGTCCAATACTAGATTCTTATTGGATGCTTCCAGTGTATAAGCCACTGTATCATTAAGAAGTTGGGATTTAATAATTTCTATATAATTCCTGTGTTTAGAAACCTTAAAGTGCATGACAATATGGAAACTTCACTGTGATACCAGTGTTAAATATATTTCTACAAATAGGAGATGCTTCAGCACAGTACATAATCATTTTCAGGTGAATGTAATAGACTTTTAAAAAAGATTATTGTGGGTAGGCAAAGTATAAGACTGAACTGAAAAGTAGCCCTTTGAACTGAGTCTTAAAGAATGGATAGGATTTAAAGTTTAGGTTAAATGCAAAGAGGAAGAATAGAAACTGAAAACCCTAATAGAAACTTAAGACTGTATAGTATCATTAATGTTTAATTAATGGTTTAATATGTGGTTAATATGATTAAACATTTTAATAGTATGGCTTTTTAGACAACCACCTTAGCCTAAATGTAAATGAGGAAGGGCATTTATGTTTTATATATGTTCAGATTTCTTGGTCATTATTTTCTTCTAATGTTTTCTACCTGTTTCTTGCTTTATATCTCCTTTTCCTTTTTTTAAAAAAGGGGATAATTTATGTAACTTTATGGCAGATAGAAAAATTCTCTCAGGTGGACCAGGTGCTATAAGTCAAAGGACACCTTTTTTTTTTTTTTTTTTTAATATATTTTATTGATTTTTTACAGAGAGGAAGGGAGAGAGATAGAGAGAGTTAGAAACATTGATGAGAGAGAAACATCGATCAGCTGCCTCCTGCACATCTCCTACCGGGGATGTGCTTGCAACCCAGGCACATGCCCTTGACCGGAATCGAACCCTGGACCTTCCAGTCCACAGGCCGACGCTCTATCCACTGAGCCAAACCAGCCTTGGCAAAGGACAGCTTTTTAAAGTGTCCTTTATGCAGGGCTGTTCCAATTAGAGCATGTCTTAAACTATAACTTTGACACTCATAGCTTGTGTTCTTACCATCTTTTTTTTTTCCTTATCATCTTTAACATTAATTAAACTTTGCTTTTAATGCTCCTCAAATCTTTAAGGTAGTATTTCCCTCCTCCCCTTTTTGCATTTATCAGATAACTAGTCAGTTTAATTTTAGTAAATATAGTTTCTTGAGAGATTTTATGACCAAATAGGTCATAATAGTGGATTGCTGCCCAGCCGGCATGGCTCAGTGGTTGAGCATCGACCTATGAACTGGGAGGTCAGAGTTCAATTCCCAATGATGCTGGGTTTTGGGCTTTATCTCCAGTGGGAGGTGTATAGGAGGCAGCCGATTGATGGTTCTCATCACTGATGTTTCTCTCCCTCTCCCTTCCTTTCTCTAAAATCACTTTTAAAAAATAAAATAAAATAAAAACAGTGGGTTGCTGTTTGACATTCTTCTCATTGATGTATTGTTTAATTTCTGCCTTATAATTGAAAAATAGCCATATGCTAGAGTTCCAGTGACTGAGAACATCAAGGAGGGAGTTTTCAGCTTTTGTAAGCCTGTACTACACAATTCCTAAAGCTGCTTTTGAACTGTCTCTAGTTGTAGCATGTTATCTTACACTTAACTATTGTAAGGGCATCTTTTTATTTAATTTCTAATTAGCATAATGACTTAAGCTGTGTTATTCACTGTTCTGTAGTGAAGTTGTCATAGGAAGAGAAGAAATAAAAATGTTCAATTTCAACTTTACTTGTGAATGGAGTGAAGTTTGAAAGCCTTTTATAGCTATTATTCAGCAGACTGAAAATCTCATTAGAAATCCCAGAAATGCTAAGGCAGCTTTGGGTTGGATTTTAATAACATTTTGGAATGTTGATATTGCATGTTGCTAATTTTTGTGATTTTACTATTGATCAGCAAGTTAGGTATGCATTCTTGCAAAGTCAATTTATGACTTTTAGTCCAAATCCATTTACAGTAGCTTTCAACAGTGATAAGTACCTAGGGGGAGGATTAAATTTTACTTTTTTTTTTTTTTAACATTTCTTTTAGAAACTGATTAAATTTTCACAAAGATACTAAATTTGTTGAAAACTGCTTAGTAAAAAATAATACTATATATATATATATATATATATATATATATATATATACATACACACATATATATATATATATAGTACTAATGACTTAGTTGCCATTGTAAGTTTCTTACTCATCTACAGATTTACTCTTTTATTTCTTGGGTGGAATGGAGAAGCATAAAATTAGGGGGGCACATTTTCATTTTTATCTTCTTGTCATAGGAACTCGAATACTGATGTCTGGATAAAGAGTGTTTAAATGTAATTTTCTTACAGCTGTTTGCTATAAAAGTACTGTATTTCATATAATGATTACTTGTTTAATAAGATAAATGTAATTTATAGACAGTATATTTTTATGGTCAGAAGGTAAATTTGATGGGAACTACATATACTTAAACTTTAAAACATTTTTCACAAGAAATACAGACTAGGAAATATTTACTCTTTTTTTCCTTGTAATAGAAAAGGCTATTTAGTTTATGTCTTTAAATAGGTCCTGCTTTTAAGTTTTTGCTAAATTTATATTTAACTTCCAAGTGATTTACTGATGTCTTGCTAATACTCCCCTGGTTGTTAACACTTAATAAAAGTGTTGACTTATGGAAGTTACTCAGCCAAATTATTGTTTATCTTTGTTTTGTTATAAATTGTCATGATTAAGTTTTTGGCATTTTGAATATTTGCCAGATTGTTGTTGATTCTGCTTATAATAAATAAATATTTTAATTGAGCATCACCATGTATATGGTCACATTTTCTTTTCAGATTACACAGAGATACTTAGGAATATCCAAAGGAAGAGATTTGACTTGTTTCTTAGTTTTTGAATCTTGATCTGATAACATGCTATCAGATATAATTCGGGGGGAAATTATTTTTTCAATACAGAGTTGGATTCAAATGTAAATGAAAATAATAGATTATTTAAAAGTGGATCTTGTCTGTTAATGTATAACTTTATTTTTATGACATTTTTATCTTAGAATTTCAGTTTTTGTCATAATTTTGAATATTGTCAATGGTGAACTTGAGAGCATCTGCTCTTTTGCAAATTCACTTTAAGGGAAGACAGCACAGTTCTATTATGGGAAAATAATTTGTACTCTCCTTCCCTGCTTTTGCCCAAATATATAGTTAATTTATAATTACCTCAATATGAAAGTTTGGCTCTTTAGAGATACTTACTGAGAGAAAGTGTTTTTATTGGCGTGCGTAGATCACATTTGATTTTGCTTTGTAATGAATAGTGCCTCTAACAGAATTATCTACTATAGGAAGGGAAAGCCCTAATTTCTAGAAAACTTTTTAATAGTCTTTCCATATTTGTAATTAATGAGAAATTTTAAAGATATAGGGAATAGTCTGCTTATAGCTGATAAATGTCATTACTAAGTAATTGAATAATTATACTTTGAAAAGTCAGGTGAGAGGAATTCAAGATATTGAGGAAAATGGCAAATAAATTTAACTAAAGAAAGGAAGTTTTATTTAAAGAAAAGGTGTGCAATTACATTAATCCGTAAGTTACTCCTTATATTGCTCTAATCATTTTTTAGTGTGAAATGATCTGATTGAAACAAAAGTGAACTTTTGTCAGTGATTTTACTTAGAAATAGTATTACTTTCCACTTCTAATTTTAATTACCAGTAAAATCTTACTGTTCTAAGTACTTGAAAATTACCTCAGTTCCCTATAATTAATATTTTGCTTTATATTCAGTACCCTGTCTACTTCACCTATTTTATTTTGCTTTAAAAATGACATAAATTTTGTGAGAGAATAAATGTAACTTAAATATTGCTGTAAACATGTTCTTACTTTAATATAGTATGATTGATTTTTATGTGTATGAAATATTTTCCTAAAAAGGTTAATATTCAAGATGTTTTTGGATAGGTGAGTTACTGGTAAAAATTCATCAGTTCTAAGTTACCGAATATTTGTATTGGTTTTTAACACCATGACGTCTTGGTTGTTGTAAAGACCCTTTATTCTTCTGTTTGAGATGT
Source organism: Myotis yumanensis (assembly GCF_028538775.1). Classification (NCBI taxonomy): domain Eukaryota; kingdom Metazoa; phylum Chordata; class Mammalia; order Chiroptera; family Vespertilionidae; genus Myotis; species Myotis yumanensis. The sequence goes on along the minus strand of NW_027223763.1, from coordinate 27,807,044 downwards.
TCTAGTTTGGGAAATTTCCTTTATTGTCAGATTTAACAGGTGAAATGTAATGGCTGTACCACTGATCATCTAATTTTTAAGCTGTTTTGATTAGTTAAACTAACTTTGGTATATAGTTCTTTATGGAATAGTCAAGGAGGAGCTGTGTGATCTTGCCATCACTTAGGTTAACAACAGGAGCAAAGGGCTTATTTCTGACTTTTCTTTCATTTGTTAAAAATTTTCATTGCTTTAACATTATTTGAATAGGGAAGGAGAGAGAGTTGTGAAGCAGATTTCTGGATTTGCTGATTCTCAGTATTAAGCAATGGGAATCCTTACTCTTCCTTTAGATACATCACATACATATGTATATTTTGATTTAAGGGGAAAAAACTTAATCTTTATGGTACATTGTGGATAGTTATTCCTTTTTAAAATTAATAAAACTAATAAAGTTTGTTTGGAAATCTCAAAAGATCTTTAGTAGTATACCTGCAACCTCAGCATTCCCTTTTTATCTATACAGATTTCCCTGCCTATTGTGGCCGTTTGCTCTAATTTAAATTTCCCATGGCTTTGGGTTGCAGACTTGGTTTTCTGCAAGAGTGCCCATGCTTACATGGTCATATATTCTGGGCGACTTTTCCACTTTTTCTTTTTTGTTATTTTGTTGATTGCTAAAGGGAAAGGGAATCTTTTTTTTTTTTTCTCACTTCTTTGTTTTGATCTTTCTTCCTTAGCCCATCTATTTGTGTGTTGTTTTGTTTTGCAGATTGGGAAGAATTATTTTGTGGATTTAGATCCATGGGGACTAGCAAGGAAAAACTAAACTAATTTTGGTTTTGGTTTTGTTTTCTTAATAACAGTAACAATTGAACTTTTTAGCCATTGAGAAGCTCAAAAGATATGTTAGCTTTATGCATGAAATTGATAAAAAAGTATTAATTCCAAAATTTTCTATTCATGGTTGCTCTACTGTTGGAATAAAAATGTTATGTTATAGTTGAATTAAGTAAATACTACTAGAAATACTAATTAGCAGTAAGTAGTACTGTTATAAGTTTTAATTTAAATACTATTGTATATTCAAAAGATATCCATAGGTAATCAGTTGTAATCTGATATGTGATATCTCTTACATTCATTTTTTCTTGTTATAGTGTGTATATATTCAAATAGACATACGAATATACATTGATTTGAGACGTACATTTTTTAACTTGACCAGATCTTAAAAATTTTCCTATTCTTGCAAAACATGCTTACTTTTGAAATGTGAAGGATTTTGTTTTTTAAAACAACTTTGTGCTACTAAATGTTAAATCTTTGGAGAAGTGCTATGCCAATTCAGATGTTGAGTAATTTGTTACTGTTGTAAGGGAATAGTAGAGGCTTCTATCCTAACATCTCCTCAAAATATTTTTTCATTAATATCTGTGAAGATTTTAAAATAGCAAATTAGTGTGATCAAAGATACTTCTGTTTTACATTTGTTTTGTGAGGATGCCAACATACAATAGGATTACTTAACGGAATTTTGAATTTTTTAAATTAATATAAAATAATAACACGTATTTTTTAGCATTTAAAAATCGTAATAATTTCCAAATATACCATGAAAACTGATGTTGTCTTATACTGTTAACTAATAAGCTAAGAGAACTTTCTAACATTGATAAATAGGATGAAAAAGGATTAATTTTGATATGCATAATTTTAGGGGTTTTTGTTTGTTCAGTTGATTATACACCATGGCAATGAGTTATCTAAAATTTTCTTTCTGGATGTGTGTTAAGTACATTGGAAACTGGACTAAGGGCAAGTTTTCCTTTTGTGCCTGCTAATTGTAGTTTTTCTTCTGGATTTTAGTGCTCCTAGACTGTGAAACTGGTTTATAGAATTTGTTATTACCAAGAAACAAATGGCATTTTTGAATTTTTGTGTTTATTATTTTCTAGTTATTATGTATTTCACAATTTTATTTCTATCTAATGATGTCTCAAGAAGCAGTTTCTCTTAAAATCAGTGAGTTTCAAACTAGGAAGAAAATGTATCCTAATAGTCTTATTAGCTGTTGTATTATCCCTGACAATTAAAATAATCTTAATTTTTACTTTTCATCATTGCTATAGAGGCTTCATAAGTTTGTAAAATTATTCTTCCTAATTCTGATTAATATTTTTAAAGTTGTTTTATGTTTACATTTGATATTCATATGTAATTATTAAAAAACACTAACCTCTACAATATATTTATTTCCAGTATTCACATCAAATCAGGGTATAATCCATGATATGAAAACGGATTCAACTGTGAAAGTGTACAGCTCTAAAAATAACAAAATTTTTCTTAGTGCAAATAACAAAATTTTTCTGTTAGAGAGAGCTCTACTATTCCCTTACTGAATGTTCATGTAAAATGTTATTAGGTCTTAAAGCTAAGGCACAGAATTGTCATGTGTGGCTTCCAGTAGGAGAGCAATGTAGAGCCGAACTTGAAATTTATTAAGGAAAGAACGAACTCGTAAAGTGCTTTCATGCTATTAAAAGCTTCACAATTGTCAGACAACTTTTTTTTTAAAGGTCATGATTCTTGATTCCTTTTCCAGTGTTTATTTGAAACTCCCGTTTTGTAGGATTTCTTTTTTGTTCTCCCTCTCTTTTTTCTTTTGGCAGTGGGCGGAAGATTCTCTTAAAACTGAATGGCTAAACATGTATAGTAACTATTAATGTGTAATGGAAATACTTTTATTCTTGATATTTTTTTAGATCAGAAAGTGCTTTGAAGGTAAGCCAATGAAGGTAAAATTACATTGTGTGATTGGGAAACCTTTTAGATTTTTCTGTTTAAAAGAGTAGGCTCTGCATTAGAGCTTTAAATAGGAGTTGTTTGTGAAATATTTTAAAATTCTCTTATTGCTTGGTAAGTTTGAGGTGTTTTTATGTTTCAATGTTCTAGTTGATTGTTGGTATTTCCTGAAAAATACTAAACTGTGTATGAGAGATCAAGAACTTGGGGGAAAGAAAAGCTCATATCCAAAATGTCTACACTTAACAGGTAGAGATTTATATGCCGTTATAGATTTTTCAAAACACAGAGTGCTTGAACTCTTTTTTTTCTCAGAGTTTACTTAAACCTTGACATATTTGATTGTGATAGGTTTTAAAATTTTAAGTCTGGCATTTATCCTGAATTAATTTAAGCCTTTACAAAATTAACCAAACAATCCTTGCTGATAATTGCTGATATTCAGTTACATTATGTTCATTTAAGTAATAGTTCTTTGTCTATGGTATTCTTTTCCTTTTATTAATATGATAAGCTAAACTTACAGAAGATCTCTAAGAACGCAGAACTTGAATCATGTAAAATTTTTATATTTTGCTGTAGAGACAAATTAAAGTACATTTTGGTATATAATAATTTTATTTCTTAGTGTTATAAGGACATCTACTGGCTTCCAATATATAAAAAAGGTAGACCTTTTAATTTTAAATATTTTCGTAAAATAACTGTAATCATTTTTTTTAAAGAAAAAACTGGAAGCAAATGATTAAATATAATAGTGTTGGTTTATTTAGATTTTCAGCAATTAGACTTTGTGAAGTAGGAATAAGACGTGAGATTTTATTTAAGAAAATATAATTTAAAAATACTAATATTAGAACTAGAGAAATCTTATCAAGTATAGTAAATCTATGTCAATAATTATTTTAAATCTCTAGTTAGAGAGGAAGGTATGAGATGATATCATCTTCTTTTTGGAAATCATAAACTGTATTTTGAAAAGATGAAAGGAAAAAAGTAATCTGATTTCAAGCAAATTTGTATAATTTTGAAAATGTATTTTTCTGTTTTGTCATTGATGGGTTCATGTCACAAAATCCTGCAAAACTTCACAAAGTATTAGGTATATTTTAATTTAGTAGGCTCATTGAAAACTATTTTGTAATATATCTAGAAAATTTTATTTAGGGAATTTTTATATTTTAAAATTTAGTGATTTTAGGTGACAAATAGATGACAAATCATCTTGGTGCTTTTTCTCAACTTTAGTCTTTCTTGTTAATTTAGACATCTTTTTATTTGTTTAAAACTTAGAGTAATTGTTGGAATACAATCTGTATTGTTGAAATACAGTCTTACTGTCCCAATTACATTTCATCCATCTATGACATTTTATCAGCCAGCTATTATTATATTATTGTTCTTTTTGTGTTGTTAAAAGGTACAGACTTCAAGTCTAAAGTAAGAGCTGGTGTGTATTACAGTGTATATGACCATTTCTAATTTGACCTGTTACTGTAAAGAAGGTTAACAAGTGTGTATGACTAGCCCACCCCTTCTGGAGCAGTTGAGAACAGGCCTCAGAAGACTCAAAGGAATTCTTTTAACTCCTAGCAGGGCCACGGGGTCAATGTCAGATTTAGTCATGCTGTTATTTTAGCCCAGTGGTCCAGAGAGATGACTGAAAAGTGAGTCTTTTATTTCTTTTTTTGTGTGGTTATTAACAGGATTAAATGTAAGCCATTGTGTACTTAGTACCAATTAGTTTCTCATCTGAGAGGTTCATTATGATTTTTTGTCAGCCTTCACCTTGTGTAATATTTGTTTCATTGTGTGATTAGTTAAGGGGGTGAATGGACTAAAGAAAAGTTTTATAGCAGTGCTTTTAAATTCATTGATAATTTTAATACATCGTGAGATATGTAGACCTTGATTGAAAAATGGACCACATTGAAAATTGGCATAAAAGATGGTGAAGTTAAATAAATTGTTAAAAATTTTCCTTTTCTGTGTATTTTCTTTAGTCTTAAAAAACAGACTTATATCAAATAATACTTTTATATTTTTAGTAGTCTGCTTTATATTCTTATGCATACTTTAAAAATGTATGTTCAGTTTGCTCTGAATTTATAATTATTGTTTGAGAGACACACACACACCAAGAAACTCCAAAATTAAAAAACTCTTCTTCTAATTTCTGGATTAGAAATATAGATTGAACTATTAAAAGTGAACCTAAAAATTCTAGAATAAAGATAATTATAAGGTATAAACAAGCCTCAATTTAAAAAAAAAAGCAGCCTGAAAGTTGATTCTTTATGCTATTATAAATAAGTAAAAATGCAAAGTTGTACAAATTCAGAGAAGAGGAACATACCTTTTAATTGTGTATTAAATTGGTGTGGTTTGGTGTTGTTTTTTTTATATTTGCCTTTTGAAATTCTTATTAAAGTGTTTTTCAGTCAATAACACTTCTCATTTAAAACATTTAGATATTTCAATAAATTTTTGGACAAAAATTGTTCTTATAAATTGGGTCAGAGATGCTGATTTCAATTAAAAGCAACAAATATAACTTAGAATTAAAATAGAAGAATTATTTTGTTAGTATATAATTGTCTGGGCCAGTAGATATTATACCCTGATGTTGAAGTATACTACACACATTTTTACATGTATTTGCCTTTAAATGAGAAGGCTGCAGGCTGATTCAGGCTTGACATTAAGTTACTTTATATACATTAAAAACAAATATTAATCTAAGCAAGTGCAATACTATTTTAACTTATTGTATTAGAAGAGTTGCTTGATTTATCTCACGTTGTTTAATGTACCATATTTAGGTACTACACCCTACACTAAGTCTTTTGCTTACTGCAAGATTTTTTAAAAAGTACCTATATTACTTTATTATGGAGTTGGTTATTGAAGATTTTATTACCCAAATAGTTATGAAGCAGATGGAATCTGACATACAAGGTTTATCCCCCTCAAATTAGTTTCAGGCATAGTGTATTTATAACCTTTGCTTGTTAGTATTTATGTATCTAATTTTCTGAAAAGCACATTTCTTTGAAGTCTAGATATATGTTACTTTTCGTACTTTTTAATTATAATTTGGAAAGGATTTAGATCCTCTAAATAAAAAACCTTATTTCTGACCTTCTTACCATATTAGCAAATTACACCTGCTCTATTATTGTTTAGCAGTCGCGTTTTCCTTGCTCTCCCCACCCCTATTTTTAAAACTAAATATGTGGTAGTTGCATTAAGTTGATGGAAGATTTTTAATCAACAGCAAGTAAATCAAAGTAACTTCCTCTTGTGATTTGTTGTTTATCAAATAAGAAAGTAGTTTCTTTTGAGAGATAGATAGAATTTTTGCTATTTAACATTCCCATAACATCTTTGGGAATAAGAGGGAAATCGTTAGTATGAAAACCTTGTAATATGACAATGGGCAGATTAAAATAAAAATTTATTTCACCTTTTATTACTTTGTATTTGACTTCATAAGAAGCTGAAAGGAGTAGATGTTAAGTTGAAAATATGACTCAATATAAGTGCTCTGATGGTCATATAATTTAAAATTAGCAAATAACCTATATTAATTGACCTAATATTTACAAAATGTAGCTAATAACAAGCTATTTGTAACTTCTATCTTGACTAAAAGTTGAATTAACTTTAGGTGTCCAGTAGAATTGGTCTAGAAAGTGACATTCAAATAACTATAGGAAGTATAAGGCGAAGGACAGCTATTCTAAAGGTAATTCATTAGGACCTCATCTTTAATAGTGACCACTATAAGCAATTGAATTGTGATATCGATTTAGTAAATTATCACACCTTTATAACATTCAGCCACATTACCTTTTTGTTGTTGTTGTTGTTGTTAATCCTCACCTGAGGATATTTTTTAAAATTGATTTTATTTTTAGAGAGAGTGGATGGGAGGGAGGGGGTCAAAGGAGGGAGAAGAGAGAAAGAGAAAGAGAGATAGAGATAGAGATAGACATCAATTGGTTGCCTCTCCCGCACATGCCCAATGGGCCCAGACCAGGGCAGAGAACCTACAACCTAGGTACTGCCCTTGAGGGAGAATTGAACCCCAGAAACTTTAGTGCACAGACCAACTCTCCAGCCACTGAGCCACACCGGCCAGGGCCACCCACATTTCTTTTTTCTTTTTTAAAATACATTTTTATTGATTTCAGAAAGGAAGGGAGAGGGAGAGAGAGGGAAACATCAGTGATGAGAATCATTGATCAGCTGTTTCCTGCACACCTCACACTGGGGATTGAGCCCGCAACCAGGGCATGTGCCCTGACCGGGAATTGAACCGTGACCTTCTGGTTCATAGGTCAGTGCTCAACCACTGAGTCAAGCCAGCCAGGCCCAGCCACATTTCTTATGATTTGTACCCAAGCACCTTGAAACTATGCTATTTTAAAAATAGTACAGTGGAAGTTGGGAACTTAGAGTAATACTATTTCATCCTAAGACTCTACAGAATATTCTTTTCTTGATAAATGAAGTTCTAGGGATAATTGATGTTGCAATGTAATTGAAAAATGTTTTGTCCCATAAAAACTTTTAGTTTATACTTTGTTTTTCTGTCTAACCAGGTGAGGTCTAACAAATATAGACAAAAATACCCTCTAACCCTTTAAAAAGCGTCTACTATTGTCAAATGTAGAGGCATAGGTGTGTTATTTTATTTATTCCATAAAATTTAAACACAAAGTTAGAAGGAAATAAAAACTCTTAAATATCTGAATTCTAAGAAGATAAATGGAAGTTGAGTGAAAAGTGAGTAGAATAGAGATCTAGTTTTTGAGTCTGCTAGCTAAATTTTATATCCAAAGCTTTAACCTTCTGGGCTTTTATATTTCCTACAATGCATATGACTTTATTTTGTATAAAGCATGACAATCATGATAGGATTAAAAGGTATAGCTCATATAGTGCTTAGAATTTATTTTCTTATGGCTTTGTAATGCAGACCAAACCTTTGTGGCTTTTGGGGGGAAAAAGTACTCTTTTAACTTACTGTATTTGATGAATATTTCATTTTGCATGAAAGGTGCTATAGATCCTAACTATTAATTAGTCATTTATATACTGTGATTTCATTGGTTCAGCCAGGCCCATTGACCTCTTAAAAACATTTAGGTTTTCAAAATCACTACTATTTATCAGCTGATTTTTAATACATTGTAACATACTGGTATTTGATTATAAAGGAATTTTTGCTTCTATTTTATAGAGATGCTCTGTATAAGCACTGATGATAATGATGTTTCTGTCTGTATCTTTTACTGACTTTTACCTGGTATCTTAAACTGTCCGTATTGTTTCTTTATATTAATTAGGAAAAAGAAAACTGGACTTGCCTCTGTTGTTTTTTTAACCTTGTAAGGGATATTGTAGAAATTGAATTGAAATGTCTGTAAGCCTTTGATTATCTGTGATACTGGTTTGGAACAAAGACATAAATAATCTGAGACAGTAAGTCATAGCCAAAGAAATATATTCTATGTCCATTCATTCAGCCCACAAAAAATCAGAGACTATTATGATTCACTGTGTGAGGTGTGCTGCTCCATACAGAGATGAACCAGCCATAGACTTGACCTCAAAGATCCTATAGTTTAAGAGAAGAGACAGAGATGAGTGGTATGGGAAAGCTATTGGGGTGCAGAAGAGGAAAGTCTGTTTTCATATATATTGAATGGATTGGGGGAGGGGGGCAGCAGACTTTATTCCCATTTTGAATAGGGCACTTTCTTACACTGGGTCCCTCAAACTTGCAGGGTCCATTTTGCGGGATGGTCTTTGAGTTCTGTTAGAACTGTTAACATTTGTATTTTTATTTTGATGTTTGGTATTGTACCTAGTTAGAAAGGCAGCACTTCATAGTGATAATTCATAATGGAAAGAAATTTGTTATAGAATGGAATCTGTTTCTTAAGTCAGTGTTTCTCAATTTAGGATTTGATGTTCAAGAAAACTCTTTATACATTTCTTAAGATTAAAAAACAAGGGCTTAGGCTAATAATTTGTATTCTCTGTACCACATTCAAATCCATGTCAGGAAATAGGTGGTCCAGAAGTATGTGAGTGGCAAGGGCATCTATTTTGGGATTAATTTTTTTCAGGAGACAAGGCAATTCAAAATGGTAGCTGAGAGTTCACTAAGCCCCAAAATTCTTTGAGTTTTTTTGTAAGTCATTACCATTTAGGATTTAAATTGGTTGCAGTGCTGATGTGTGGGCACAGTTTGTGTGATTTTAAACAGTAATGAACTGTGAATTTATTAAATGGAGGGTAAGATTCCTAAATATATTCTTAACATAAACTAGACCTGATAAAATGGTTTCTGTTATAAGCCTTCTATTCTAGTTCTAAACAATACACTATATGATAGTCAAAGCCTTTTTTGTAGTTGATTATAATATTACAGTAAATGAACAGTTTACTTTCATTGAAGTTAATTAAACCTAGATTATTTTGTAACACATGGTTTAGAATTTTGTGTCATAAATTTGTGGAAAACATAAGGAATAACCAAGTACATTAATTTATAGTCCATAGTCTCTAAAAATTTGGGTTTCACATTTGGTAAATTGAACATGGTAAATTTAAGAATATCTATATCAAATATCCCCAAATTGGGAAATCTAGAGTCGGGGGGGGGGGGAGGGGTGGAGAGAAACACCGAAGAATATTTCCCATCATTTTCTCCTTCTAAAAAATTTTAGGGGTAAAAATAACCACCTTCCCTACCCCCGCTTCTCCCTTTTACATCCCCCCCCCCCCCCAACAAACAGAACTGACCAAAATAAGAATTACATGATGGTTTTAAGTTTCTTACATTTTTCTGAAATCTCTCCAGGCTTTTAGAATTGGGAATACCTAGGAAGACTGTTTTGATAAGGAATTGAAGCTATGGTGACATTATTTGCTCACATTGTACATAGAATAATTTTGGCTCATCATTAGATTCTTATTTTCTTACAGTGTTTCGCATGTAATATATGCTACTTTGAGGATATTTTATTACCACTTGAGGTTCTAATAGTCCATGTGTCAGATTGCCTTTATATAAAAACATATTTAAATTGCTTTGACAGATACTTTAAATGAGAAACATGAATTTAGCATTGTCACATTCTTTTGTTTTTGCCTTTCTTCTTTTTTTAAACCCAGAGCAATTGTAAGCATTTCTCAATTTCCTGTGCACAGAAATTTCCTGAAACATTTAAAGCTGCTAAAAGACAAGCCCTGAAAGAAGTCCCAAAGATACATCACTGCTTGACTGCAAACATTTTTAAGAAGTCACTGATTATAATGAACACAGCCTTTAATGGCAGTTTTTCCTCTCCTTTTCAGGAGAACGTGACAGAATGTCATTAAGGTTTTAGAAATGAATGCTCCTGAGGAAAGGAGGATCACTAGGACTACAATGATGCCCAGTATGTGGCCGTGAGATTCTCAGTTGGGCTCTTTTTAGGTTTTTAATCAGGTTGGAGAAGGGGGATGGATGGAGAGGAAAGGAATGGGAATAGACAGAAGCTTTGGAACACCTGTACACCAGAGCATTTTACTTTCTCATTGATCTCTTTTAATGTTGAATTTGTAGGGTCTAATGTAGAAAGGTAAACTAGATTCTAAATATTTTGAGAGTCAATAAACATAATCAGCCCTTAACAGTTTATATTTAGAAGCACATGATTGTCTTTTGCATTTAACATAAACTGTTTGGATATATTAAATCTGAAATTTCATTTAAATTGTAATTCCACTTCTGCTCTAAGGATATTGTTTTAACCATTGTTCTTTTGTATGGTGACAGTAATTGCCCTTGATATATTCTGCAGGTCAATCAGATTGTATCACAAAAGAGGCAAATAATAAATGTGTGCCAGAGAGAGCTGTGTCTCAGTGCAAGAATAGAAAAGCATAGTTTTGCATTGGGCATTGCAATAACATGTAGAAGGCATTGCATCATATATGTATTCATACTTTTTTAGTGGAATGTAGGGTGAAAAGAGGAGTTATTTTTAGTGTTCAGCCGTCATTTCACACTTTAGATTTCTTAAGAACAAACATTATAAATCTTATATTTAATAGATAATATTTAACATCTTTGTTTTATGATTTTTTAGTATTACAGTATATATACAGGGCTGGAGAAGGTATTTTTTCCGTTTGATAAGTCTTAAGGTAGTGTTTCTAAGCAGGTTTTTTATTTCTTGTGAATCACTGTAGCATTGGAATTTATAAAGACTTGACTATTCACTTTTTTTCAGCTGAAGTCATAAGGAAATTTTTAGAATATCTCAAGTGTGTTTCTCAGTAAGAGTAAATCTTTTTTCTACCTAAAATCTTTTTTCTACCTTCTGTCCTTTATTTTACTTAGAACTTTTTAACATTAATGCTGATATTAGAACAGGTAACTTTAATTTTTTTTGGTCTTCGCTACTTAGATTTTATGACAAATTATAAAATAATCTCCATATAAATTTTTAAAAAAATTTTTCCCTTTGATTCTAGGGTGATGTTGGGGCTTTTTTTGAGCTCTGAATATCAATTTAGCTCCTGTGGGTTATTTCTAGATAGGCTTCCTGACAGCTCAATATTTCATTAGCCATTCTTTATTTTGTCAGTGTTTATCCCACATAAAATAATAATCCTTATAAACCCCACTCTTTTTTTTAAAAAAAAAATGATGAATTGAAACCAGCATTATTCCAATTTCTTCTGAAAACCTAGGCTTACGTTAGAGCAAGATCACAGTGATTGTAGTATATGCTAGGAATTGTTTGAGAATTTCTATTGAGAGTACTAAAGAAAAATTTACAGATAGCTACCTAAGATTAAGTAATCTGCCTTGAATTATATAGGAAAGTAGTGAGATCTGAACTTCCCCCTTTCTCCTTTCTGGTCCTGTTTGCCTTGACTTAAAAATTTTTTTTTTATTTTTATTTTAGAACAGTTTTAGGTTACGGAAAAATTGCAAAGATAGTACAGAGGATTCTCATATGCCAACAGCCTATTTCCCCTCATTAGTACCATCTTATATTAGTACTAGAGGCCTGGTGCACAAAATCTGTGCACTCTGCGGGGGGAGGGGGGTGTCCCCTCAGCCTGGATTGCAAAAGGGCGCCAGCCAGACTGAGGGACCCCACTGGTGCACGATCGGGGTAGGGGAGGGACTGTGGAAGGGCTTCAGGGCATGTCTGGCCCGTCTCAGTCCCCATCGGGTGGACCACAGCAGCAAGCTAACCTACCAGTTGGGACATCTGCCCCCGCTGGTCAGTGCACATCATAGCGAGCATTTGAGCAGCCTTAGCATATCATTAGCATATTATGCTTTGGTTTGTTGAATGGACGACTGGACACTTAGCATATTAGGCTTTTATTATATAGTAGGATAGTACAGTGTCCAAATTAATGAACTGGTATTGATTCCTTATTATGAACTAAAGTCTATCTTTATGAATATTTCTTTATTTTTTTTCTGTTCTAGGATTCCATCTAAGGTAGCACATTGCATTTAGTTGTCAGGTCTCCTTAGGTGCCTCTTGACTGTGACAATTCTCAGACTTTACTTGTTTTTGATGACTTTGTCAGCTTTGGAAAGTACTGGTAAGGTATTTTGGAGAATGTCCCACAATTGGAATTTGTCCTTTTTTTTTTTTGTCATAGTTAGTCAGGGATTATGGCTTTTTGGGAGGAAGACCACAGAGATAAAGTGCCATTCTCATCACATCTTAATCAGGTATGAATGCTATCAACATGACTATCAATGATAATGATAGCCTTATAGCCTTGATGACCTGGCCAAGGTAGTGTTTATTTGGTTTCTCCACTGTAAAGTTACTCCCCCCGCCCTTCCTGCTTTTCCATACTGTACTTTTTGGAAGGAAGTCATTATGTATAACCTATACATAAGTAGCAGGGTGTTAATGCTCTACTCCTTGACAGTGGGGTATATACATAAATTGTTTGGATTTCTTCTGCATGGAAGATTTGTTTATTCTTCTTCATTCACTCATTCATATCAGTATGGACTCATTGATATTTATTTTATACTTTGGGCTATAATCCAATAATGCTTTATTTTGTTGTTTAAATTGTTCCAGCTTGGCCCTTTGAGAGCTCTTTTATTTGGCTCCTGTATCTCTTTGACCTAATCCCATCATTAATTTTTGTTGTAATCTTTTTAGCACTGCCTTACTTTCTTTCTAGGACTACAAGATGCTACAGGTTTATCTTGTATGTATATTTCTTTTAGTAGACCTAGAATCAGCTGTTTCTTAAAGGAGCCTTCATTTCTTTTATTGGAGAATATTAGAAACCCAATATTTGAGCACTCAGTGTTTGTACTTTTAACATAGTTATATTGGACTGAGTCAAATCAGAAATATTTGAATGTCTGTTCCTTGATAATATTGTCCAAAATTCAGTGACTGATTCAGACTGTAGCCGTGTCCCCCATGGTTCATAAGAAAGATTTGATGTACTTAGAAGTAACCTAGATATTTATATAACTACTAGAGGCCTGGTGCACAAACTTTGTGCACTCAAGGGGGTGGTTTCCCTTGGCCTGGCCTGTGCCCTCTTGCAGTCTGGGAGCCCTTGGGGGATGTCCGGCAGTCAGACATTCTTAGCGCTGCCACAGAGACGGGAGAGGCTCCCGCCATCGCCACTGCGCTCACCAGCCGTGAGCCCAGCTTCTAGCTGAGTGGTACTCTCCCTGTGGGAGCGCACTGACCATTAGGGGGCAGCTCCTGCATTGAGCGTCTGCCCCCTGTTGGTCAGTGCACGTCATAGCGGCCTGTCATTCTGCTGGTCGGTCGATTTGCATATTAGCCTTTTATTATATAGGATGATATCAATTTGTTTATTTGATTGGTTTGTCTTGATTCTTTCCAAAGGTCTTTCAAACTTCTTATATTTTGGTTCTAAGGAAACTTATTCTATAAGTTTATTGTCTTTTGTATCTTTATAAAACTCATATTAATGGTTTTATAAACCCTTTTATAATTCATTTATCACTTTTGAGAACTTGAGGCATGTGTTTTTTGCTTTTGAGAGTTCTTGGACCCTGGATGATTTCAATAGGACAGGTTAATCAAACCTTTGGCATGATTCCTTCCTTAATTATTGCAAGATTTTTAAGCAGTCATAGTATGTACAATATGCATTGTGTACTAAGATTATATGGAATATGTTAATGGACTTTATTGAACTTACCTTTTTAGAGAAAATGTCATAAAAAGAAAGTTATTAGTAGCTAAGCTTTTTTAGGGTAGGGTGATGGTAAGAAAATTATTGCTGTGTGGTAACTGGGTAGAAAGTATTTCCTACTTTTCCTAAGAGCCTTTGAAGATCTTGATTCCTTTTGGGAGGGACAGGAGAGGGATGGAAAATTGTTTTTTCCCCCTCTCTTAATATTAATTTCTTTCCTTTTCCCCCCCTTTCCTCCTTGGTAATTTTTCCTATTTTGTGGCTAGATAGAATTTCCTTTCCTCCTCTTCCCATTCCCAGCCCATCACAATGGTAGCCCAGTTTGGTAGGGAGCCAATGCATAGTGATTAAGAGTGCAAGCTTTGAAGTTGAGATCTAGGTTTGATTTTGCCATTTACTTACTATTAGCCATCTAATTTTGGGCATATTTCTTAAATTTTCTAAGTCTCCTTTTTCCTCATCTGTAATGAAGTCAGTGCCTACCTTTTGGGTTTGTTGTGATGATTAAATGCAATAATGCATGTGGAACACATACCACAGTCCTTGGAACATTGTAAGAACTAAATAAATGTTAGTAACTGGATTAAAATATTAAGGTGCCATGCAGGCAAGAATATGGTATAAATATGAGGTTGTTTAGAATTGTATATCTTTAATTGCATGGTATGTAACAACTTGATCTCAGTTTGATGCTTTTGAAAGTTAAGATGAAGATTATAATAATATTTTGTAAAATAATCTTAATGAGTTTTGAGTTCTATTTAATTTCTTAAGATTTTATTAAAGTACTACAGGCCCGGTGCACGAAATTGTGCATGGGTGGGGTCCCTCGAGGTGGCCTGCAGAGATTGGGTCTCAGCTTGCGCCACACAGCCCCAGCTTGCACCCCAAGCCTCACAGCCCTGCCTGGCACCCCGCCTTGGCCTGGTGCTGCTCCCTCACCTGCTCCACCATCTTGCCTGAGGGCTGATTGATTGGGTCTGGGTCCCCCCCACCCCGGCTCCCTCAGTGTCTGGGAGCCAGTTGGCAGTCCTACCCCCTGCCGCCACCGCTGGTCATTGTCTGCAGGGCAATCAGCAGGACGATCGGGCCCCCGCTTGCACCCACCTTGGCCTGGTGCCGCCTGCTCACCTGCTCCCCCATCCTGCCGTAGTTCACTTTTGTCGGGGCCCATTGGAGCCAGCAGCGCCTCCACTGTTGCCCGCTGCCAGCACCATGTCAACGACGCCCGCCATGTTCTGCACTGCCCCCTGGTGGTCAGTGCACATCATAGCGAGCAGTCGCACTCCTGGTCTCCCGGTCATGACCACCCAAAGGGACAATTTGCATATTAGGCTTTTATTATATAAGATAGAGAATTTAGAATTTAAAAAATTGTGAAATATAATTGATTGGCTTTGGGGAAAAATGAAATTTATATAATTTTAAGACATTATCAGGTGGTATTTAATATTCTGAGGATCCACATTTGTAAGTGTGCTAACTATACTGAATGTAGGGTACATATAAAAATGGCAATTACGATGGCATTTATACAGTTTAGTTAGCAGTAACTAAGTCAATCAAATTGATTCTATTATATGCAATAATCTTTTATAGTTGTATTGGTTTTTAAAGACTTTTTATTAATTTTTAGAGAGCAAGGAAGGGAGAGAGAGAGAAACATTGATGTGAGAAAGAGACATTGATCAGCTGCCCGCTGTACACCTCCCCACCAGGGAACAAGCCCAAAACCTGGGCATGTGCCTCATACTGGAATTGAATTGGCAACCCTCCCACCCCTGGTACATAGGATGACTCCCAGACAACTGAGCTATATTGGCCAGGACTAGTTTTATTAGTTTTAATATTAATGTCTTATTATTGAGTGTATTCTGGTAAATGGTTTTTAGTTCTTACTTTAAAATAAATTTTTTAGCCCTAACTGGTTTGGCTCAGTGGATGGAGCGTCAGCCTGCGGACTGAAGGGTCCCAGGTTCGGTTCCGGCCAAGGGCATGTGCCTTGGTTGCGGGCACATCCCCAGTGGGGAGTATGCAGGAGGCAGCTGATGGATGTTTCTTTCTCATCGATGCTTCTAACTCTCTGTCCCTCTCCCTTCCTCTCTGTAGAAATATCAATAAAATATATTTAAAAAAAAAATAAATTTTTTATATAAATACTTATGAATGCAAGTTCAGTGATTAGATATCTCATGTTATCAATTAAGACCATTCAATTCTTGTAAACTAGTCGTTGGTGTTCTGAGAAGCTGGATATTAGAGTGCTTTAATTTTAAAAAGTCCTTTTTCTCAGAGTACAGCCCACTAAATTTTACTAAATTTCAGAGTTCTACTTGCCTAAAATATACTGTCTTTGTTCTCTTCTTTAAATTCTTCCAAATAATCTCATCAACTGGTAATGGTTAAGACTGTGAATATCCTGTATCCTAATATGCTAAGTGTCTGGTCATCCGGTTGTCTGTTCAACCAATCAAAGCGTAATATGCTAATGATATGCTAAGGCTGCTCAACTGCTCGCTATGATGTGCACTGACCACGGGGGGGCAGACGTTCCAACCAGTAGGTTAGCTTGCTGCTGGGGTCCAGCCGATCGGGTCTGAGTGAGATGGGCCAGATACGCCCTGGAGCCCTCCTGCGGTCCGTCCCTGGCTGGCCAACCTCCTGTATCCGTCCCCTCCCTGGTCCCAGTTGTGCACTGGTAGGGTCCCTTGGCCTGACCTGCACCCTCTTGCAATCCAGGACTCCTCAGGGGATGTCAGAGAGCTGATTTTGGCCTGACGGCGGAACAGCCCATCACTATCATGCGCACTGACCACCAGGGGACAGACGCTCAATGCAGGAGCTGCCTCCAGTGGTCAGTGTGCTCCCACAGGGGGAGCACTGCTCAGCCAGAAGCCGGGCTCACAGCTGGTGAGTGCAGCAGCAGTGGTGGGAGCCTCTCCCGCTTCTGTGGCAGTGCTAAGGATGTCTGACTGCCAGTTTAGGCTCGCTACTCGTGGGGCGCAGGCCTAAGCCATCAGTTGGACATGCCCCGAGGGCTCCCAGACTGCAAGAGGGCACAGGCTGGGCTGAGGGTCAGCCCGAGTGCATGAATTTCGTGCACCAGGCTTCTAGTAAGGAATATTCCATTTTGGCACTCCCTGTAATGCAGCAGAGATGTCCCACCAGCTCACAAATATTTTATTGACAGCTTCCTTTATTAATAAGCGCTAATGGTGTCTGCAAAGAATAAGACTAGTTTCTGACCTGTCAAGAATATCACCATCTGGTCCACTATCCATCTGGGATTTGGGGTTTGGTTCCCGTCAGAGCCCATACAGGAGGCAACCAATCAATGTCTCTCTCAAAGTGACCATAACTTTGCTAAGTTTAAACTCTCTATTGGTAGGTTGCACATGTTAGTTTGTATTAGCCATTGTTTTGTTTTTTTTTTTATTTTGGTGGGAGACATGAAAAATAGGTAGCAAAGCACTGGAATTAGGTAGTCTTTATTCTCAGATCTCTTGATGGATTTCTTTGCTTTAAGCCATAATTTACCTTTCTTGTTTTCTTTCTCCCTTCCTTCAAATAAAAGGTACCTTTTTCTGAATATTGACTTGAATTAGATATTATTTTTCTGTTAGTTTAAACCATTTAAATGAATTTTCTCCAAATTCATACATTATTAAAGATCTCATTTCTTTTCTTTTTAAATATCATTTTATTGTTTTAAAAAATGATTTCAGAGAGGAAGCAGAGAGATAGAAACATCAATGATGAGAGAGTATCATTGCTCAGCTGCCTCCTGCATGCCCCATATTGGGGATTGAGCCCGCAACCCAGGCATATGCCCTGACTGGGAATCAAACCATGACCTCCTGGTTCATAGGTCAATGCTCAGCCACTGAGCCATGCCGGCCAGGCTCATTTCTTTTTTTTTTTTTTAATGGCCATTGTGGCTCATTATATTTTGGCTGTAAAAAGGCTATTTTAGGTTTTCTTGAACTTCTCTCCTGACCCATGTGTTAGTTTCCAGAGGAAGAGATCATATTTTATTCCTCCTTATTAACTCCAGAACCTATAATAGAGTGTCTAGTATATCGCAGGTCCTTAACATATGTTAAATGCATTCTCTAAATGAAGTAAAAATTGTTTTGAAATTCTTTTTTATATACTGATGAATCCAAATGACCATAAAAAGTTTAAAAATAACTTGCATAAGCATTTTTTACTTTGCTTAAGTTGTTAAATTCCTTATAAAAATAATTGTTAAAAGTTACTGAAAGTTTATGAGCGTTTTAGTTGATTAATGGGAATATTTAGATAGATATGTCTTCAGTGTCATCTTTTTTTCTCTTCAGTTGTTAAAATGATATACTATTGCTTTCTTCAATCTCTAAGTTAGTTGATATTATTTACCCGTTGTCACCAATATTCTTTCATTAAAACATTTCTTTGTTCATTCAGTTATTGATTTAGATTTAACAGTTTTATTATGGCAAGGCATTGTGATGAGTAAACAAATTTTCCTGGTTCAAGGAGTTTGTAATCTAGTTTATTTCTCAAAATGAGGGATATGGACCCCTGTGGTTCCTGCAAGGTCAAAACTCTTTTTATCATAAGATGCTTTTATTTTCCTTTTTCATTGTGTTGGTATTTGCTCTGATAGTGCAGAAGCAACGGTAGGTAAAACTGCTGATGCCTCGCATGAATCAGTGCTATGGCAACAAACTGTACCAGTCATTGTATTCTTCACCACTACAAACTCAATTTAAAGGGAAAAAAAAAGCTAGTTTCTCTTAGTGTCCTTGATGAAGCAGAAAAAATTGTTTATTAAATCTCTATCCTTGTAACCACTTTTTTCCAATATTCTGTGTGACGAAATGGGAAATACACAAAGTACTTGTGTTATTTTCTGAAGTATGATTGTAGTCTCAGGGAAAAGCATTTGTTTAATTTTGTGAGCTGAACTAGCCTCTTTTAGCATGGAACATTTTTACGTCAAAGAACAACTGACAAGCTATAGCTATCAGAATTGGGTATTTTATGGACATTTTCTTGAAAACGAATGAAGTAAACAGGTCACATCAAGGAAAATAACTGCCAACATTTGTTTTCAGTGATAAAATTTGAGCTTTCAAGCAAAAATTAGAATTTTGAAAAACTTATATCTGTCATGGTAAATTTGACAAAGCTTCCAAATTCTCAAAAACTTATGAAATCAGTTGTGATATAACAAATGTGATTGTTTTTTGGATTATTGTATGATGAAATATATGTCAGCATTTGGTATTTTCCATATGACCAATGCATGATGTTACAAAATTGTGCATGGGTTAAAAGATCCTTTCAAGGTACAAGGTAGACCAATGGATTTTAATGTTAACAAAATACATGAACGTTCAATGATATACTTTCATATTCTATACTGAACTAAGTTTTGTTAAGCGTGTCAAAGAACAATCATAATTATCTGAATAGGCTATGAAAATACTCCCCTTTTCAACTACATATCTATCAAATCTGATTTTCTTCATAATATTTCAATCAGAACAGCATATCATAACAGACTGAATGTAGCAGAAGATATGAGAATCAACTGCATTTATTTTTTTAATCCTCACCCAAGGATATGTTTTTGTTGATTTTGAGAGAGAGGCAGAGAGAGACAGACAGAGAGAGATTGGTTGCCTCTTGTATGGGCCACGACAGGGATCAAACCTAAAACCCAGGTATATGCTCTGGGACTCAAACTTGCTATCTTTTGGGGTATCTGATGACGCTCCAAACAACTGAAGCACATTGGTCAGGGCTCAATTGCATTTTAATAGGCCAGTCATTAAAGCAGCGGTTCTCAACCTGTGGGTTGCGACCCTTTTGGCAGTCGAACGATCCCTTCACAGGGGTCGCCTAAGACCATCCTGCATATCAGATATTTACATTACCATTCATAACAGTAGCAACATTATGGTTATGAAGTAGCAACGAAAATAATTTTATGGTTGGGTCACAACATGAGGAATTGTATTTAAAGGGCCAGAAGGTTGAGAACCACTGCATTAAAGAGTTTTGTAGAACACTGCCACTCTTACTACTAATTGTTTTTTGTTTTGGAAAAAATAGTTATTTTTCATAAAAATTTTATTTATATTATAATGAATTTATTGTCATGCTAAATGAATAAATACTTGTTTTAAAAATTACTCAGCTTTGCCCTACTCAGTTTGGCTCAGTGGATAGAGTGTCAGCCCTCGGACTGAAGGATCCTGGGTTTGATTCCGGTCAAGGGCACTTCCTCGATTGCAGGCTCGATCTCGGCCCCAGCCAAAAGGCCACCAATCGATGTGTCTCTCTCACACTGATGTGTCTTTCTCTCTGTCTCTCCCCCTCTCTTCCACTCTTTCTAATAATCAGTGGAAAATATTCTTGGGTAAGGATTAACACAAAAAAATTACTCAGCTTTAGTTTCTTATGTGGTAAATATTGATAAATAGCCCATATTTAAAGTGGCTTTTGGAGTGCTCAATAAATTTTTAGGGTACAAAAGCATTATGAGACCAAAAAGCCTTTCATCTAGAACAGGCAGATAGGGCACATACTCAAGTACCAATGAAATGTTTGAATACAATGATAATTTGAATATGTTAATAACTAAGAATGATATAAAATTATTTGTGTTGAGAGAAAACCAAGAAAACTTCATGAAGGAAGTATGGATTAAACTAGGTTTTGAAAGAGAATGTGTAGCCTTTCTGGAGGTAGAGACAGGATGAAAGAAGAGGAGGATATTTAAGATAGCATTGAATGAACACTTCTTTTTAAAAATATGTATGTTTATATAATTTGGGTATATATAAAGTATTAGTATAGCATTTCTCCTCACTGAATTGGTGAATTGATTTGTAGAGATTGAGGGCTGACCATTTTCAGAGACTCAGACTTTGTAATTATTTTTTTTCATTGCCTATCATTTTCCCATGCAAATGAGGCTTGGGAAATCTTTGTCTAAATGCAAAGAGCTAATGTTTCTATTTACATCTGTTTTTTTTGGCTCTATTCTATATAAAATTTCATAGTGGAGTTTTATGAAAGTTTCTACGTGTTTGTCTATTCCTATGCACATTTATGTTCTTCTGTGTTCTCTCTTTTTCCTTCTGGTTGTATTTCTTTCTATTTGGCTTTGTACCTGACTTGCTTATTGTGCCTATAGTTGATTCTCTGATTCCCCCCTTTTTTAATTTTTGTTTTCTCTCTCTCTTCATTATAGAACTAGAATAGGTCAACAAACATTTATATACGTGTGTGTGTGTGTGTGTGTGTGTGTGTGTGTGAGAGAGAGAGAGAGAGAGAGAGAGAGATGGGTTTCTTAACATAAAAATTGGAGTAATAATGTATTTTTCATTTATTTCCGTAAATATTCCCTGGGAATAAACAACATTCTCATCAACAACAAACCTTGATGTGTGTGTGCATGTCTGTATACGCACACATACCGTTTCCCTTACGGCTAGAAGCTTGAGATTTTTCCAGAACTAAAATACTTAGGAAGTCCACTCAGGTTCCTTAATGTTTAATATACTTAGTTGATCTCTTTTGAGAGTTGTGTTACTTGATATTGAATGTGATATTTGGATTCATTAAGAAAATATGGACATTACTTTCTTGATTGTAGTAGAAACCCATTTTTGTCTGGTGCCATTAGGATCTATAGCCATTTACCTGATTAAAATGGAGAATCATGAAAAGTGATATACTAGTATATGAACATTACACATATTTTAAGTTAATATATACCTATACCCATTTGCCAATCTTTTTGGAGTGTCACTATCATTCTGCTGATTATAAAATATTTCATATTTCTTTCATAAGCCAATGTTTTGGAACAACAATAGTGCAGAATCCTTCCATCCCGATGTTAGTCTTATATACTAGTAGTTGGCTTGCTTACAGCTAATTTGACAACAACTTTTAGCAACTCACTTAAGCCCTAGCCCTGTCTTTTAAAATCATTTCATTGATTTACTTAATACTTAATGACATTAAATATCACAATAAGAAGTACAACTGGCAAAATTAGTTTTGGAATATATACAGCATATACTTAAGCTGATTAAAGCAGAAGTGAGTGGTTGAACTGGAGAGTGGCCTACTACTCATGAGCATTTAGTATTCCATAGCATGAACACATTTTATAAAACAAATTGAGAGCATTGGTCATTTTGTTAGTGGGTTAAGATTTGTTAATATTTTGAGTCCAAGCAATGATCCTGGACAGAACCTTAATTAAAATGTTCAAAGTAGAGAATAAATATATATGTGATCTTTTTCTTTTTTCTGTTTGTTAGGGCTGCTATAATCCCAAGGAAATTATTTGGTTTTTAGCACTTAACCCTTGAATAAGAACATGTAGGCAAGGCCAAATTTGATGAGTGAGACAAAGGGAAGAAACAAATGCCAAAAGATGATTTTGATTATGGGTGGTTGGTGGTCAAAAGAAAAGAGGATGTAGGAGAAGTGTGTAGGGAGTATCTCTAGGTCATATGGAGGAGAGTAAGTGTGTCTAACAGATTTGAAAGTTATTTCAAATTCTGTTGAGACTTGTACCTTTTATTATGAATTTTATATTAACGAACATAAACACATATCTTTAGCTAATGTGGAAACAAATGTTTCTCCTTTTGGAGTGGATTGACATGTTGTTTATTATAAACATAAATAAATTATAAAATTGCAGTAGTAGCCTTCTAATTTTATAATTTTCCTTAGAATCTGTTGTTAAAGGATGATTTTGTACAGAATATGGACTATGGGGCAACTAATGGTTGTTTACAATTTGGTTTGCAAATAGGAACAAAATATATTAGTTTGCTGAATAAAATTGAGCTTATTTTTTTTCTGCAGCATATTAATTGTATTATAGTATGCCACAGCCACTTTCAGTGCAATCCTCCTAGTCTTGGAATAGCAGCCAATTCCAGGAATTAAGAGAATTAGGTTACTTTGCCTAGTGGCACAAAACATACCCAAGGTATTAAATCATTGGCTTGTCTGTTTGGGACACAATCAGAAATAAAGTTTAGAGATAAAAGTTCATTTGCATACTGTTCACATTTATTTAACAGGTATATTTTTCTATTTTGTCTGATTATAATCCTTTTGAAACAGATTTTCAATTGTGGTTATGTCCAGAGGTATAGAATTTTAATAAAATTTTAGTATAAAGACTAAATTCAGAATTCAACTGTAATAACTTGATGCTGTTAGCTATGAAAATATTTTGTTCTGTCTTTAGACTTAAGCAAAGATAAAAAAAACATTGTGTTACTTTAATAGATGACTATGCAGTATAAAATTTTTGAAGGATTTATTAATCTGTTGTGTCAGGTAATATAATAAACCAGTTTGGAAGAAGGAAAAATGACAGTTTTTTTTTGAACTTTAGTATTTTAAAAAATGACATAATTTGTACTCAAAATGGTAAATGCAGAGATGAGGTGACAATGTGAGATGCTTTTGATTCTGTTTGGGTGAAATTTGGTCATCTATTATAGCTAACATTAGTACTGTATCACTACAGTTTTATGAGATCATTTGAAAAGTTATTTTAACTTTTCATTCTCAAGCTCTGAAGGTCTTGCAGAAATTTTTGCCTTTCTGTTCCTATATCCATTGCTATAAAGCTACAAGTGTGTAGGACAATATCTTTGGCTCTGTGGAGTCTCTGATCTAAACTATCTTAAGAATTATGGGAAGAGAATCTTGCTGGAATAAATAAGTAGAAACACACTGGAGAACTAATCAGTCTTTAGGGTCTCTGGCAAGTATGAAAAGGAGTAAAGATAAAGAATGCAGTGATTAACTAGCAATAACTTATTTATAACATGGATCAGGCTTGATATTACTCTCAAAAAATTTAAACTTATTTCTTCCAAATTAGTAGAATTTAAAGAGATCCCCTTGAACATTAAATATTAAGGCTTTCTGTGTATCTCATTGCATGCAACTTTTGAAAATAATGCTTAAAGAATATTGCAGCTGAAAGGACCTAAATCTGGTTTTCCCAAATCTGGTTTTATGTCAGGATTCGACAATATGTCCCCAGGCTCTACCCAGACCTGTGAATTAGAATCTCTGAGTGAGACCCAGGATTCTGTATTTTAACAAGTCCCCTGTGTTAGGCTGGCAGAGATTGATTAGAAATCAGTGCTTCAAGGCCATTGCTCTCATTTTCTAGATGAAAAATCTCAGGCCCAGAGGAAAAAAGTGACAAGTCTATCTCTATTCAATTTGGCCCTCTTCTCTGCATGGCAGCTACAATGTAGAGTATTTTGAGGTCAAATCATGATAGCTACAGAACTCTTAGTTGGTGGACCATGCTCAAATGCTTCTTAAGACTAGCATTTCCGCTAGGCATTATGACACACAATGTTTCTTGAGCTGTAGCAGACAGACATTGAATCCTTTGCAGGAGAATGATCCAAGAATCTCCTTCACATTAATATTCTATGAGTGAGCAATCAGATATTTTGGGGAGTTGTAGAGATACCTTCAGAAACTAGCTCTGAATAAACACCTATGAGTGAAGTATCATGTAGATGACTGTTAGTAAAGAGGTACTTTGAAAAACAAACAAACACCTGTTAAGGCATAATTGGCATTTAAAATGTACAATTTGATAAATTTTGATTAGTATACACACAGGAAGCCTTCACCATAATCAAGATAGTGAACATATCCAAAACCTTCAGAAGTTTCCTTATACCACTTTGTAATCTTTTTTAAAAAAATATATTTTATTGATTTTTTACAGAGAGAAAGGGAGAGAGATAGAGAGCTAGAAACATCGATCAGCTGCCTCCTGCACACCTCCCACTGGGGATGTGCCCACAACCAAGGTACATGCCCCTGACTGGAATCGAACCTGGGACCTTTTAGTCCGAAGGCTGATGCTCTATCCCCTGAGCCAAACCAGTTAGGGCCCACTTTGTAATCTTTATCTCCTACCTCTCCATATCCTTCGCCCTTCATTCCCAAAGAGAACACTGCTTTCTGTTATGGTAGGTTAATTTTGTGTTTCTAAAATTAGTCAATTTTATTGATCTTCTCAAAGAACCTGCTTTTGGTTTTTTTGTTTCTTTGTTTTGTTGTTTTGGTTTCTAATCTTTTTGTTTTTAACTGTGATCTTTATTATTTTCTTTTTTTATGTTTACAGTGAATAATGCTTGCTTTTCTTTACCTAGTTTCTTTAGATAGAAGCTAGGGTTGTTAATTTGAAACTATTCTTTTAGTGCTATTAATTTCCCCCTGAGTACTGTTGTAGCAGCATCCCACAAATTTTGGTATGTTGCATCTTCATTTGCTCTCTCTGTTCAAAATATATTTTCATTTCCTTTGTGATTTCCTTTTTGACCCATGCGTTATTTAGAAGTGGGTTATTTAATCTCTATATTTTGGGTTCTCCAAAGAGCTCTCTGTTATTGATTTCTAATTTAATGCATGTGTTCAAATAGCATAGTTTATATGACTTGAATCTTTTTAAGTTTATTGAAACTTGTTTCATAGCCTAGAATATGGTCTCTCTTGGTAAATATTCTCAAAAAGATTATAATTTAAATCAAATTTAAAAACATTCCAGTCACTATTCAATTTTTTTTGGTCTCCTTCCTTTGGGTTCTTGAATTACTTGTGCTAAATTACTTGAAATTGTTCCACAGTTCACTGATGCTATTTTCATTGTTTTTCTTCCTTTCTATTTTTTTTAGGTAGTTCTTATTGCTCTCTCTTTAGTTTCACTAATCTTTTCTTCTGCAATGTCTAATCTGACATTAATTCTATCGAGTGCATTTTTAATCTGAGATATGATAGCTTTTGTCTGTAGAAGTTTGATTTGGGTTGTTTTTTTTTTAAAATCTTCCATGTCTGTACTTAATTTTTTGTAGATAAGGAATACAATTATTACAACTGTCTTAAAGTTCATGTCTCTTAATTTTAACATCTCTGTCAAGTCTGGGCTGGTTTCAGTTGACTGATTTTTCTCATTATGAGTCATATTTTCCTGCTTCTTTGCATACTTTCCAATTTTGATTAGATTCAGACATTCATTTTAACTTGTTTGTTGCTGATTATTTTTATATTCCTATAAAATATTCTTGACCTTTATTCTGGGACAAAATTAAATTAGCAATTGTTTGATCCTTTTGGGTCTTGTTTTTAAGATTTGTTAGGTGAGAATAGGGGAATGTTTAGTTTTGGGCTGATTATTCCCCATTAATGAGGCAAGACTCTTCTGAATGCCCTACATAGCACCCCATGAAGTATGACATTTTGCAGGCGACTGGTAGAAACAGACACTGTTCTCATCTCTGGGTGATTCTGTCTAATCCTTCTGGACTGTTCTTTCCTTGGCCTCAAATAGTTTTCTTACACATGTCCTGGATACTCTGCTAAATACTCAGTGGGTTGGACCCTCTGAAGATCTGTGTGATTGTTTCTATCCCCTTTGTTATTATATTTTTCAAATTTATCTGCCTTGGTGTCCCTGGGCTCTCAGCTCTTTTTCTTAAACTATTGACATTTGTCAGGATCTGCCTGGGTTTTCTCCCTGTGCTGTGGCCTGGAAACTCTAGCAATAAGCTGGGACAGTGCTAGGGCTCACCTACTGGTTTCTTAGGGATTTTATTGTCCTTTATTGCCGGATACCCAGTGCCTTAAGCACTGTTGTTTGCTATATTTTGTCTGTTTATTTGTTGTTGTTTGGGGTTTTTTAGGTGGGCTGGTAAGTCCGATCCCTATACTATATCTTAGTTGGAAGTAGAAGTCTGATACTCTTGATTTGTGTGTAATAAGTTGTTGAGGTTTGACTTTGTGCTATAGAGCACATTAGACTATTTTGACTGTATCCCTAAAGGTTTATATATTTGGATGCCAAAAATCGTAGTTTTAAATCTGCATATTAGGAAAATGGGTTTACTTTACATTTGGGATTTCCTTATATTTTGGCATATTGTAGTATGTTCAGTATGTTCTCCATGATGCCTAGTAAAATGAAATACATAAACAAAATACTCAGTATGTATTTGTGGACCCAGTTAGTTAATAAATTAATCTTAAAGGGCCAGGGGCTTCCTATATCCTGAGACATCACTTTATTCTGTGCACTTTATATAGTAATTCTTTTGAACTGTTGAAAAGATCTAACAAGTCCATATCATTGTGTTCAGCAGTCATCTTAACAGTAAATGAACTGGAAAGTCTAACTGTAAGTTCCTCTGTGCATTAAGAAATAAAATACGAGGGTGAAGGTCAGGATCTTCTTGCCTAAGGTAGACTTTAAAAAGTCTGGGTCTACTAGAATATAATCTTTCTTACTTTCTTTTGAGATTTGATACCAACTCAAGGATACCATCCCATTGATGTTAGGAAGGCAGATATTTGTTGACTAAAATTCTGACATAAACTTTTTCTAAAAATACACAAATATTTTGTGAAAACGAGACCAAATATTTCACTAGGGACCTACCTGCTGGGGTGGATTGTCATCCGGTGAGATGCTTGGAAGACTGACAGACTCTTACCTGTTTTGCCAGTTAGATGTCTGCCAGCTGCTCTGACTTACATGGAGCTTCAGTGGGAATTTGACTGTGGGGGCTTGATCTTAACTCTAATTCCTGTGGCAATTTAACGTTGCTGGTTTTGTAATTTAACCGTCTCCAGAAATTCTTTAGGATATATTTGATATTTTATCTAATGACTTTTATAACATGGGGTTATTGTTTCCAAATACATGTTTTTATTATGTGTATGTACTAGCATTCCTTTGGATAAAAAATAGACTATAAAGAAAACTTCTAAGTTCTGAATCCCATTTCTTATTAATTTTAATTATTGCTGTGTATTCTTTTTGAAAATTTTGAGGCAATGGAATATGACACAGAAGTCATTGTGGCCTCCGATCCTGTCAGTTTCTCTTGTTTTGCCTTTTTGGTACTACTAACTTTACCTTTTTCGACAAGTTTAATGAATTTGTTGGTGGTAACAGTTTCCCCTTTGATATTTGTCAGCCTAATAGGTAAATTTGTAATGTTGAGCAATATGCAATGTAATGTTGATAAATTAAGAATTAATTTAGTGTATTTATTAGCCAAGTAAAAAAGGCTACAAATTAAAATTTTTAATTGAATTGTCCAAATTAAATCACATTAAGTATGCATAAAACTTTGCCAGTTCTGTTTGGAAAGAGTTTCTGTGCCTGAGGTGAGAACTTCAATCTGGCCAATCACCTTTGCCACGAACCAAGCAGGTATTTTTTACCTGTTACAAACATGTCTTTGATAGAACTGTTGTGCACTTTAAAAAGAATTAAAGCAAAGAGGTGCCTACAACTTTTTTTCTCAAGCAAAAATAAAACCCCAAAACAAAAACATATTTGGGAAGAGGAGGAGATACGTAATTCTAAAATTTAAGAACATAAATGTTAGTTAGTATGTCATGTAGGTATGATTTTATTATGGCCCATTAAAAATGAATTTCTGAGATTATAGAATCTCAGGGATGAAAAAAGTTTATTTCTATAATGCTATTTGATGTTATTAAAAGTAGATGTGATATTATTGCTATGGTTATTTAGGAAACAGCCCTTATTTTTAAGAGATATGTACTAAAACAACCCCATAGGCTGTTGCTTCAATGCAGAAATGAGCACCAGATTTTAAACGACAGTTTATCACTGTGCTTTGGTGAATTTAGAATGTTTTTATGTTGGTGGTTTAGTATCCAGCCCTTTGAAGTTTTCACCTTGAAGTATGCATACTTTCAGCAGTAATATTTCATAGGAGATATATATATATAGAGCGAGAGAGAGAGGAAGGGAGATGGAGATAGAAACATCACTGATGAGAATCATTGATTGGCTGCCTCCTGCACGCCCCCATTGGGGATCGAGCCCACAACCCCATCATATGCCCTGACCAGGAATCGAACCATGACCTCCTGGTTGATAGGTCGATGCTCAACCACAGAGCCACACCAGCTGAGCTCATCAGTAATATTTATAAATGTCAGTCACTGCCTCTGCCTCTATGTTTAATCTAGCATTGCAGTGCTTAAATAGCATTGCAGTGTCCTTGAGTTATAGAGTTCTTTTTAAGCCCAAGCTATTTTATAGTAAGAATTGAAGAGACATAAGAAGTGTATGCTGAAACCGGTTTGGCTCAGTGGATGGAGCGTCGGCCTGCGGAGTGGAGGGTCCCGGGTTCGATTCCGGTCGGGGGCGTGTGCCTGGGTTGCGGGCACATCCCCGGTGGGGAATGTGCAGGAGGCGGCTGGTCGGTGTTTCTCTCTCATCGATGTTTCTGGCTCTCTGTCTTTCTCCCTTCCTCTCTGTAAAAAATCAATAAAATATATTTTTTAAAAAAAAGAAGTGTAAACCCCCAGCGGTATAGCATAGCTATGAATGCTGTAACTGGGAAGACACATCAGCTTGGCACTGCTATAGTCAATACAGAGCTAAGGCCTTGAACCAGTGGTTCTCTATCATGGCTCTGTATCGGATAATCTGGACAGTTTTTAAAAAACAATTGATGCCCAAGAATTCTGATTAAATTGGGACCTGGGTAACAATATTTTAAAAAACTCCTCCATATGATTCTAATGATTAGCCTAAATTTTAGACTAATTTTGAAAGCAAAGAGGCAGGCCAGAAATATCTACAGACTTGGAAATATTACTGTAGTGACTCAAAGACTAATCTTTGTGCAGTATGGGAAGCACAGCTGAATTTTTTTCTTCCTGTGAATCACATCTAAAGAATAGTTGTTAAAATAGCCATCTTCAATAGTGAAGAATAGTAGTACGTTATTATAAAATTTAGAAAAGTGTAAATGCCGTTTTTGTGAAGACTGAGGCTAAATTAAAACACAGTGATAAAACAAGTAATCAAGGCTGTCATCATTATTGATAAATTATGTTGATAGCATTTACACTCGAGATTATGTGATGAGAATGTCACTTTATCTCTGTGGTCTTCCTTCCCAAAACCCCATAACTCCATTATAACCTTGAGAAAAGTGGGTAAATCCCAATTGTGGGACATTCTATTAAATTACCTGATCAATACTCCTTAAAGCTGGCAAGGTCATCAAAAACAAAGTCTGAGCCCTAGCCAGTTTGGCTCAATGGGTGGAGTGTCGGTTCAATTCCTGTTAAGGGCGCTTGCCCAGGTTGAGGGCTCGATCCCCAGTAGAGGGTGGGGTGGGGTGTGCAGGAGGTAACCAATCAATGATTCTCTGTTTCTCTCTCTCTCCCTCTCCCTTCCTCTCTGAAATCAATAAAAATATATTTAAAAATAAATAAAATAAAAATATATTTAAAATAAAATAGATGGCATTCTTATAAAAAAAAAAATAAAAAGACGGACAATGTCTGAGAAACTATCACAGCCAAGAGGAGCCTAAGGAGACCTGACAGCGAAATGTAATGTAGTATCCTGTATGGGATCCTGGGACAGAAAAAAACCCCACAATAGGTAAAAATAAAGAAGTATGAATAAAGAATGGATTTTAGTTAGTAATAATCAATAATGGTTCATTAATCTTAACAAATGTACTATACTAATATAAGACATTACTAACAAGGGGAAACTGGGTTTGGGGCACCTAGGAATTCTGTACTGCCTTCACAATTTTTCTGTAAACCTTAAACTTTTAACCCTCATAAGTAATTTACTGAAAACAATGCCTTGATAGTTAAGACATGTATGATTTCTAGCTAGCTTTATTTACTAACCCCATGACAGGGTATGGATATGTCAGGCCAAATTCAACACTCTTAATGGAAAATCAGGGTGGGTTTACACCACATTAAGAGTATAACAGTAACATTGTGTGTTTGTAATTTAGACTACATTTCAGTGTTACATACAGTTTCAACCCCTACATCCCCACCTTATACTCCCAAAAAAGAAAGAGAAGGTAAAACTGAAAGAAGAAAGAGGAAAAGTGGAAGTAAAGGAAAGAGAAAAGCATAGTAGTTGGCACCTAAGCCTATGTATAGGTTGGAGCAAAAGTAGGTTTAGAGTTGTTTGGATGGAAAAAATACAATAATTAGTAAATAATAATAGAACAATAAACTTTTGCATACTCAATAACTGTAAACCTTTTGTATCACCCTGTATTTCTAAAGTTGTGATGATGTAACTAAACTATATTATAAACAAGTTGTAAAAGATACAACTTAGTATTGGTACATGATGTTGGAATATTTCACAATTAATGTTATAAGCAATGATATTAAATTCTGCTGTTGCAACTAAAGTATTTGAGTTTATAGACAATAAGCAGTGGAAATAAATGTTGGATTTCAGTGGAAACAACTGAAATAGCCATTGGATTGTTTTGGATATCTGTGAAAGCAAATTTTTGAAAACATGTTAGAAATGCTGACATTCCAATTGTATAGGAAATTACAAGTGACAAAATGGACTGGGTTTTTTATAAATAGGGTAAATTGACTATTTTTTATATGTGATATTTTTGTTGTATATGAAATTAATGATCTGTACAGATGAGTGAGTCCTAGTCGTTTTATTTTGCAAAGTAGTGTAATATTGCTTGTTTTATCTGCTATTTCTTGATAAAGTGTTTTGTTTTTTTTTTACCTCTTTTTCCTTGATCAAGGGATGTATCTTGATCTCTAAAATAACCAGGCATGCTATTTACATGCAACAGATAAGCATACCATTGTAAATCTTCATTGATTCCCTGAGAGGTAGTGTGTGTGTTTTTCCCCCGTTTTTAAAATTTATTTATTTATTTATTTATTTTGCTGGCAGCCTTAATAATGTTTTCATAAAATATGATGGATTTATAAGTCTGTTTAACATGCCTTTCCCTTTTTGTCTTAGCGCTTTGCTTCTAAGTTGCAGATGCAGTGGTTGAACAATACGCTGTGTGGTGTGACAGGTAAATTTCCCAATTTACCTGCCGTAATAGTGTGCTGTGTAATGCCATTCAATCATCTCTGAATTTTACTTGCCTGATTAGTTGAGTGAAGCAGATTTTCAATTTAAATGTAACTTCATCTGCTTGATTAAAAATGTAACAGAACATTATCTGCTGCAAATAAATTTCAGTGGAAGAGATGATTTTGCCTGTTTAAAAATAACATCTGTTTATATTGGCTGGAAGCAGACGATTAATACTTCTCTAATTTCGAGGTTTACCAGTCCAGCTCACCTGTCTCTTTGCATGGATAGTTGAAATTGATGGCTGTCGAGTATAAACATTTACCTGTTGATGTTTAGTTGATGGATTTCTTTTTTAAGGATAATACAGAATCCCATCATTGGGCATTCATTTATTTGCTGCTCATCAAGATGATTGACAGTTTTGCCAACAACGTGGAAAAGGATCTTCCTTCATGATGCATACGAGAAAAATTTTACCTCTCAGTGATGAGTGCCTTACAAAATAACAGATTCTAGTCAGTTCTTTTTTATAGTTGATTTTTATTTGAAATCTGAGTTTAGAGTCCGTGAATATAAATTTAAGTCAAGTGTGTAGTAAATGAGGGTAGGTAGTACTCTCCTGCTGGCATCTTTCATCAAGTGATTATGTGTTTAGGCCACAAGGACAACGGCAGAGGAAGATAGGAAAACCAAAATGGTTATTTTTCTCCCCAGCGTTTAGCATAGTGTTAGG
Source organism: Myotis yumanensis (assembly GCF_028538775.1). Taxonomy (NCBI): domain Eukaryota; kingdom Metazoa; phylum Chordata; class Mammalia; order Chiroptera; family Vespertilionidae; genus Myotis; species Myotis yumanensis. The sequence continues at coordinate 27,774,339 of NW_027223763.1, read as the reverse complement.
CATGTAGTAGACCACTCAATAAATATTTATTGAATTTGAATTAAATATTAGACCCAGGGCATATTTGATATTCTACAAATGCAGCAAACTAGATTTAATTGGTTTAAATATATAGTTAAAAATAGTAGCAAAGAGAGATTATAGAATACTAGTTTGTCTTTTTTTTTTTCTTAGTGAAAACTTCCCTTTAGGAGCTTATTAGAAGTATGTTTTTAAATGCAGAATTCTTCTATAAATGTCGTCTAGAAAAAAAGAAAGTCATTGTCCACTGTTAACTTTCCTAACTGGTAAAGTTGAATTAAAAAAATAGATGTAAAAAATTTTTAACACTAGTGAAACAGCAATACAATCCAGTGGTTTTTAGTATATGTAGTATATAGTAAAACAGTATATATTTTAAAATATATTTTTATTGATTTCAGAGAGGAAGGGAGAGGGAGAGAGACAGAAACATCAATGATGAGAGAGAATCATTGATTGGCTGCCTCCAGCACGTCCCCTACCGGGGATCAAGCCCAAAACCCTGGCATGTGCCCTTGACCGGAATCAAACCTGGGACACATTGTTTGCAGGCTGACGCTATATCCACTGAGCCAAACCAGCTAGGGCTGGGTTTTTTGTTTTTTTTTTTAATTGGTACAGCTCCACAATCTCAAAAAATACTACCTTTAAATTTTTTTTGAATACTGTATTTATTTTGATAGAGTATTCTGAACATGTCACTTATTTATAGAGGAATAATATTGCATTATTTTGATAACATTTTTTTTCATAGAACAAATTATTCACTTTAAGGTTACTGAATTGTTGTGTTATTTTTTTTTTTTTTTTTTTTAAATTAAATCTTTATTGTTCAGATTATTACATTTGTTGCTCTTTTTTCCCCCCATAACTCCCCTCCTTCCAGCTCCCATCCCACCCTCCACCCTCACTCCCCACCCACTGTGTTCATCCATAGGTGCATGATTTTTGTCCAGTCACTTCCCGCATCTCCCACACCCCTTTTTCCCCCAAGAATAGTCAGTCTATTCCCTTTCTATGTCCCTGATTCTATTATAATCACCAGTTCATTCTGTACATCAGGTTATTTATTCACTTGATTCTTAGATTCATTTGTTGATAGATGCATGTTTGTTGTTCATAATTTGTATCTTTACCTTTTTCTTCTTCTTCCTCTTCTTAAAGGATACCTTTCAGCATTTCATATAATACTGGTTTGGTGGTGATGAACTCCTTTAGCTTTTCCTTATCTGTGAAGCTCTTTATCTGACCTTCAATTCTGAATGATAGCTTTGCTGGATAAAGTAATCTTGGTTGTAGGTTCTTGGTATTCAGCACTTTGAATATTTCTTGCCATTCCCTTCTGGCCTGCAAAGTTTCTGTTGAGAAATCAGCTGACAGTCGTATGGGTATTCCCTTGTAGGTAATTGAGCCTCTTTCTCTTGCTGCTTTTAAGATTTTCTCTTTGTCTTTTGCTCTTGGCATTTTAATGATGATGTGTCTTGGTGTGGTCCTCTTTGGATTCCTTTTGTTTGGGGTTCTCTGCGCTTCTTGGACCTGTAAGTCCATTTCTTTCACCAGGTGGGGGAAGTTTTCTGCCATTATTTCTTGAAATAGGTTTTCAATATCTTGCTGTCTCTCATCTTCTGGCACTCCAATGACTCTGATATTAGACCGCTTAAAGCTGTCCCAGAGGCTCCTTACACTATCTTCACACTTTCGGATTCTTTTTTCATTTTGCTTTTCCAATTGGGTGTTTTTTGTCGAATCTTTGGTTTGATTATTGTACTCCTCTGGTCTGCTATTGGGTATAATATTCTTTATTTCAGTCCGTGTATGCTTACTTTCTAATTTCTTTATCGTAGCATCGAGGGTCTCATTAGTTTTCGTGAGGCTCTGCACAAATTTATGGCAAGCCCTCAAAATTGCGATTCTTAGCTCCATGTCCTCCATTTCTGTCATGTTTTTTTGTCTCCGCATCTTTTATGCTTTCTTGGTGCACCCCCTTGTGGTCTCTGTGCGCAGTCTTGTTCTAGCCAAGCCTTAACTGTTGTAGTTAACACTAGAGGGGTTTGACCACCAGGCCGACTGGCTATAGGAATCAGCTGTGTGGAAAACGTCTGCCTTCTGGGGAGGCGCTAATCCAGCCTTTGCCTGAGGCAATCGGCAAATGGCTGTGCGCAGGCTTTGGGCGGGGCGGGCTCAACAGGGCGGGCGGAGGGAGCAGTTATGGCCACGCTCAGTCCCGTTCCCAGAGGCTCTGCTTCTCAGAACCCCGGCAGCCGCTGCAAACCTCGGAGAGAAAGCTGCCCTCAGGTCCCAACTGATGCCGGATAATCCCGCTTCTCCCGTTTGAGTCTGGGTCCCTAGAGACTCGCCCGGATCTGGAGCCCAGAGTCTGAGACTCACTCCCGGCAGAAAACGACAACCGCGCCCTCAGCCACCAGCCCGCTTTGCGCGCGCACCTCGGTACCTTTGTATTTTCCACACTGCGCCGCCTCTGAGCCTCGATTTGCTGTTCTCTTTCCTTCTAGTTGTAGAGTCTCTCTTCAGCCAGCCTTCCTGTGGTTCTGGGTGATGTCCGTTCAGTCTTTTAGTTGTATTTTTGAAATGGTTGTTTGCGGCAGCGGTCTCCGGTGTTTACCTACGCCGCCATCTTGGTCTCTCCTCTGAATTGTTGTGTTATGAACCTGTTTCCAATTCATAACATTTAGGGGTTCTTGACCACATCTTATGTAATTTAAATAAAAACTTTATAGTCTATATTTTTCAAGGAGATATTTCAGGAGATCTATAGCAAATACTTTTACTCTACTAATTAAGAAAATTAATCATTCTTTGCTCACAAGCATATAGGGTAAATATTAATCTCCAGTTACTTTCGTCAGTTTGGACATTTTGGATGATTTGGCTGTTCTCTTTACACAAAGTAAATATTTGGGGGTGCATCTTTTCAAATTTGTCACTTTAATCTTTAGTATTTAGTGTAAAATTTTGCCATAGTGCTTTAGGAGAAAAACTCTAACTGTAAATTGTACGCATACTTAAATATAACCATAAGAACATACCGTATATGTGGTATATTCTTCAATTATAAATTTGTAATTTTATCATAACAAATGACTTTGTTCTTATTTAAATATTCAATTCAAATGTGAGATATGTAGGTTTTTAAAAAAATCAGATAAGGTCAACATAGGAAACTTAGAATATTTTATATTGTAGCTTTATTATTTTTTTTTTTTCTGTTCATGGTTTGTAAAGGTAGATGAGGTTTTTCTCCTGTATCATTTGTTCAGATGATATTTAATGAAAAAGAATGAACTCAGAAGAGCAGTCTATACCTAAAGAGGAAGATGCTACTACTTGAAATTGTATTAAGGTCTTTAGGGTCTTCAGAGACCTGCTAGTGCCACTGTGAATTGCTTTAATTTAAAACTTTGCCATATATCTTAAAAAGGGGATGAAATGATAAAGAATTTCCATAGTATCATTATTCATAATAGTTAAGATGGGGAAATAACCCAAATGACCATCAATCAATGAATGGATAAATAAAATGTAGTAAAGTAGTTATCCACAGGTTTGGTTTTCGCAGTTACAGTTATTCAGTCAGCTACGGTCCAAAACTATTAAATGGAAAATTTCAGAAATAAACAACTGCTGTTCTGAGTAGCACTATGAAATTTTGTGCTGTCCCGCTCCATTCCACCTGGGATGTGAATCATACCTTTGTCCAACATATCTAGGCTGTATATACCACCGACCAGTTAGTCATTTAGTAGCCATCTCAGTTATTAGAGAGAGACTGAGAGAGACCACATTCATGTAACTTTTATTACAGTTTATTGTTATAATTGTTCTATTTTATTGCTAATCTCTTACTGTGCCTAATTTATAAATTAACTTTATTATTGGTATATATGTATAGGAAAAAAACATAGTATATGTTTGGTACTATCTGCTGTTTCAGGCATTATATGGGGGCTTTGGAATGTATCCCCCATGGGTAAAGGGGGGAATATTGAGTATTCTTACAGTGGAATATTAGCCATAAAAAGGCATGAAGTACTGATATGTGCTACAGTGTGCATAAACTTCCAAAACATTATGCTAAGTGCAAGAAGCTAGGCACAGAAGGCTACAGATTCTATGATTTCAGAGATGTGAAATATCCAAAAGAGATAAAACCATAGAGTGACCGGCGCCCCGCCTTAGTCTGGTACCCCTGCTCACCTGCTCCACCATACCACCACAACCGATGCCCGCCATGTTCCGCGCTCTGCCACCTACTGCTGATGCCTGCCATGTTCCGTGTGTGCCCCCTGGTGGACATTGCACATCATAGCGACCGGTTGTTTGGTTGTTCCGCTGTTCAGTCTATTTGCATATTAGGGTTTATATATATATATATATATATATATATATATATATATATATATAAATAATTTTTATTCATATGTTTTTACATATAATTTAAAGATCCATAGTTAGGTTGTAGAAATTGAAAAGATGAACGAAAACATAAGATAGCTTTGTGCAAGATCAGGCTATCTTGAAATTGTGCAGTCATTTTTTGAGGTTTTAGTGTACTTGTTTCATTTTGAGATTGACAAGCTTTAAGGTAGATTGTAGATACTATGTTAAATTGTAGAAATCTATCCTGGTGGAAATATTTAGGAAAATAGTTTTATATTAAAATCAATGTAGATATTTATGAATTATAACATATTCTAATAAAAAATTATGTTGATTAAAAACCTATAGCATTTTTTGCATTAAAAACACCTTACACTCATATGTGGAATTTAATGAACAAACTGAACTACTACCAAGTAAAATAAACCAACTCATAGATAGCAGGCAGACAGCTCTGGTGGTAGTGGTGGGGGTCTGTTGAGGGGAGTAGAGGGATTAAGAAAAAAAAAAGAACTCATGGACATGGACAACAGTGTGGTGACGGGATGGGGGTGGAGGAATGGTGGAGGCCGTGGATGGAGGTGAAAGAGGGCATCGAGGGGATAAATAGTGATGGAAAAAAGAAAAGAAAAAACCTTAACAAATCAACATTAACTTTGTAAATGTTCATGTAATCAAAATTAGGCATTTTTTAAATTTCATAAATAACAGTACAGTATGTTTCTTTTGAAATTGTGAGAACATTCATTTTGTAACTTAGAGGAGAGAAAATAGATACTTGAATGTAAAATATTAGTTCAGTTTTCAAAATCAATCCACTGTAAAATATTGGTTGCTTTAGAGGCCAGGCATACTGAATTGCATGCTTTATTATTTGAAATGTGGTTTGTTTTAAACTGCTGGAGAAATCCCTTTCCTTCAGTTATATTTTAGAACTGCTCTAAGAATACATTGCTGGGTTGTTTAGTTTTTTAGAGCTTGGGTCCCCTAGATAGTCTAAGCAACTTATTTTCACACCTCATTCTTTTATATTCAGTTGAACCATTAAAACATTGTCGCTATTCAAATTGTTTTGACCTATAAAAATATCAATTTTATATGGTTCAGCCCAATAATAATTTACTTTGGGTTACTGGCAAGTATGAGTACAATTTAAATACAAATAGTAAAATATTCATTGTAGTTTTCTGAGCACTTTATTTGCATTAACTCATTTTATTCTCCTAACAATCTAATGAATTGGTACTATTATCATCTCATTTATAGATGAGGGAAAAAGTAAAGAGGTAGAGTACCTAAGTAAGTGAGAACTCTGGACTTTAACCCAGGCAGTTTTGCTTCAGAGCCCACACACTTAACCACAATACTATATTGGCTGATACTCTTAACCTGGACCCCTCTTCACTCTCTGGTAGTTTTATAAATTCAAGCCTAATTCTTTCTTTTGCCTCGAGAGCTTCTTTTCCTACCCAATGTAAGTTAGGTGTTAGGTTTTTATTGCATTGTATTTGTATTATAATTGTCTGTTATCCCAGATGTGTTTTATAACTCTAGGAATACTCAAATGAGTCTTTCAGTAGAATATATTATACTGACATTCACACTTGTGTTGTACATATTAATTTTGTAAATTTCAGAAGCCTTCTATAGTTCACATCAGTTCAGCTAACACTTATTGAGTGCTTTTGTGTCAGCTCTTATATAGCAACTTAATGTGTATAACTGTTGTTAACTGAATTGATAAATCTAGGAATCAACTTAGTCTTTGTCATCTGAAGATTCAGAAAGTGTTTTGGATCGCTGATAAAGTATGTTGTTTCCAGTTTTATTCAGTCCTTAATGGCAGTTTTCCAAATTGCCATTATTGGCTTTCAGCAAGGAAACATGCATTTTAGAAAAATATGTCAGAGATAAGAGAATAAGAAGTGTTTCATTTTTTACTGGTAGGGCTTGCAGGATCCTGTTCCTGCTGTCCTAGTTTCTTACTCATCCTGAATCCCCTGACACCTCTCTTCTCTTTTGTACTTGGTATTAGAAGGGAAACAGTATCAATACTCTAAAGAAGGCAGTTAAATTTAACATTATATTTAAATCACCATGGTATACTTAGATTTATTTAAAATTATATAGTTCATGGCAGTGGTTTATGAGTCTGGTTTGCTAAAGTGGCAATTTGCGTATACTGCATATACAAGTAACAGATTCTTGGACTGATAAATATCTGTGTTGTTTTGTGTGTTTCTTATATTGAATAAATGAGCTTAGACTCTTGGGCCCAAACAACCTGAAATTCTGCCTTAAGGAATAAACTAAAGCTGAAAGGTTCGTTTCAAATATGTGAAAAAGATGAGCCGACACTGAGCAACTTTTTAGTTTGAGAATTAAATTATCACTCATTCTTTTTTTGAACTAATATTGTAATGATATTTTTTCAGGTAAAATTATCAGATATAGATTATCAGCAGTTTTATATTAGAGATTCATTCAAGTAGTAATGGCTGGGGAGGGAAATTCTCGCGTTATTTTTGGTATTTCAGAGCCTTAAGGAAGCAATCATCTATAATAATAAAAGCATAATATGCTAATTAGACTGGACATCCTTCCAGACGGAGCCGGGACTGGGAGGGAAACCTGGGTCCCGGGTGCCTGCTGGCGGCCAGAGGGAAGCCTGGGTCCTGGGTGCCAGAGAGAAGCAGGTGCTGGCAGCCAGGGGAAGGAAGGCCTACTCTTGCACAAATTTCGTGCATCGAGCCTCTAGTCTTATATATAAATTTAGAGCTGATTTTATTATTGTTTACTGTTGTCACTAGATGTTTTTATTACATATAACTAAATCAATCTTTGATTTTAAAAGTAGAGAAAGTACTTACGGATAAATATATCTAGAAAACATTTCCATCATGATGTACCTAAGAGGTGAAGTAATATAAGGTGATAAACTTGGTGAAAATCGAAGTAAAAGTTACGTATGCATAAAGAGGTTGTTGTTGCTTTCAGATTTAAACATTCATTAAGTACCTGAATCATTTCAATTCATACTCAGAATAGCCCCCACCAAATACTGTACTGATTAGAAGGGGAAACAGGCTCAGAGGAATAATTTCCCCCCAAATCAACTTAGCAAAATAGTGGCATTATCGGTATTACATGCTCAGGTCCAGAGGCAGCTTCATGAATCTAATTCCTGGTTGCCCACTTTCTGTGCGTCTGGGTGGTACCTTCCATTTCTCCAGACCCTGAGTCCACATAAAGAGTTTTAAACTGATTGGGTAAGTGGGTGTGTTCTTTAGATTAGGTGTTTTTAAATAAGATCATATTCACAGGTACTGACAGTTAGAACTTGTACATAGCATTTTTGGAGGAGACACCATTTAGTGCATTACAAGAAATAAATGCCCATTTGTGTATCTCACTTTTCATAATTTCAGTCAATTTGGTTAACATTTCATGAAGTAAATCTGTTGCATGTTTTTTTCTGACAGATAATATTTTGGAGGTTGTATTATTCAATATCCTCCTCCCTTCCCCCCTCCCACACCCCATTACTTAGAAAAATAAACTTTCATGGTGGGATTTTTGGGTGGGAAGAATTTTTTTTTTTAAACCCACTTTGCTGTCATTTTTTTTTGGGGGGGGGGATATTAAAAATGTGTTCCAAACATATTGTATGATATATGCTTAGTTTAGTGTTGTTTATTTATTTTTAGATGTTTACTCCTTTTACTTTCTCTTCCTCTTCTGTCTTTTGTGGAGAGCAAGTACATAAATGTTGATATTTGGGGCAGGAGAAGTGGAAAGGTTAATCCACTTCTAAGGCTGACATAATATTCAAAATACCTAATTCCAAGAATGAGAAGAATATATTTTATTTAATAACTATGAGAGATGGATTTTCATAGACTTTTATCCAAAGTAACTAGATTCACACATTTAGTATAAAGAGTGTTATGGAAATGTAAAGATCATTAATATGCTGTATATTTTTATCCCCTTGAATATTTTTTAGAGATTATATACCTTAATAGGATTTATGACATTATACTGTTTAATCTTTAGGGTGTTACTAACACATCAAGGACAGTTGGCAGTAATTGAAGTTTGCCTGAATTTTAAGAATGTATTAGTATTACATAATATCATGAGCTTTACTTACCACTAAACAAAATTTATACTCAGACTATTTACAGATTCAAAGAATTTTCTTCTGCAGGCCTAAAATAAAGTCTTTAGGAACTAACAAGATGAGTTAAAGATGAAATGAGTTATTTCTAAGATTAGGCTTTAATTATGATATGGGGGAGGGTTATGGCATTTCTTCAAAGTATTTGTTTCTGTGTATCTGAATTTGCCCCTTCTCATTAAACTAGCTGGGATTTATAAAATGGAACAATCTCTTCTATCCAATTTGGCACTCAAAAGGAGCTCTGATATACAAAAGGTAAGTGTATTTTTCTGTCAGGAATAGCTTACCATTCTAAAATTTAAAACAAGCAAAATAGTGGCCCACTGAATCTTCCTAATTTTTTTCTTTTCTTTGTGTACAATAAATACATTGAAATTTTACTGGCACACAACGTGTATTTTACTTGAGTCTTTAAATCATTGCTCAGTGTTTGTTTTTTTGTTTGTTTATTTCAGTTGTTTATTACTTCTTTTATATTGGATTTAAATAATTTAGATTTTAAGCTTCTAGAAGGGCAAAGAATCTATTCAGCTTGTGGGCTTGACAGTATCATGCACAATAGGTACTTACAGCTATTTGATGTTATTGTTTCTACTTTGGAAAAAGAGAGGATCAGTGGAAAGAAATGAAAATGGCTGTGCTATTAAAGATCCATGGAAAGTAGTTTTACTATTTTTGCTCAATTTTGAGTTGGGGGTTGATTGATATATTTGCCTAATGTATTATATCTAGGTACATCAGACATTGTTATTCCATTTGCTTTCTGTTTTCAAATGTATTTTAAAGATCTTAACGGAAGAAAGACTTTTACTATTTCTATTGCTCCTCTCATTCCTAATGTTTAAGTTTCATTCTGATGTCGTATTTCTTCTCTCTGAAGAACTTCCCTTTAGCAGTTCTTTTAGAGCAGATCTGCTGACAGTGAATTTTCTTAGTTTTTCTTCATTTGAAAATATCTTTATTTCACCTTAATTCCTGAAGGATATTTTTCTTGAATATAGTAGTCTGGGTTAACAGTTCTTTTCTGTTAGCGTTTAAAAATGTCACTGCTTCTTCTGGCCTCTGGTTTCTGAAGAGAAACTCTCAGTAATTTCAGTTTTGTTGCCCGAGAAGTAATGCAAGTGAAGCTGGGAATTTGGGTTTTCAGTCATTATTTCCTCAAAAACTTCTTTCTATACCACACTCTCCTTTCCTGCTTGGATTCCAATGAAGTGAATTAGATATCTTGTTATTTTCCCACAAGTCCCTGAGGGTTGGTTATATATATATATATATATATATATATATATATATATGTTGTTGTTTTTTTCTCTCTCTCTGTTCAAAATAGGTATTCTTTAGTCTATCTTCAAGGTTACTGGCTGTTTTCTCTATCATTTTCATTTGGCTATTGAGCCTGTCCAACTGGATTTTCCTTTCGGTTATTTTATTTTTCAGTTTCCAAATTTTCCTTTTGGTTCTTCTTTCTATCTTTTATTTCTTTGAAGCAGTTTGCCATCTTTCCATTCATTCTATGAGTGTTTGCTCTTATGGAACATTTTCATATTAGCTTCTTTTGAAAGTCTTTGTCAGATATCATCAGATAAGTTCATCCTTTGTATTATTTCAGTGTTGGCATCTGTTAATTGTCTTTTTTTATAAGTTGAGGTTTTCCTGGTTCCTCATGTGATCAAATTATTTTAGACTAAATCCTGGACAATTTAAGTATTACATTGTGATGCTGTTTTGTTTAAATCCTATGATAAATGTTGATATGTTTGTTTTACCTGGTAATCAGTCTGGTTGGTTGTAGGTTGCAAGTTCTACCCAGGCTCCTGTAGGTTGTGTTTCTAATATCAGTTCCTTTTACAAAACCTTTGCAGTACAATTTGAATGTGACCTGCATGTGTGCTAAATAATGGCCAATCTAAAAATTGGGTGGTTGTCCCATAGTTTACTTCTTAAAGTCTGTGGTATGCTATTTAAGCATCAGCTCCATGCATGCACAGCTTAGATAAACAACTTAATGGGATTGCTTTCCTGAACTTCTTCCTGGCTGTTTATAATCTCCCTGGTACTTTTTGGTTACTTGGACCTGCCTTTTTTGGTACTCCAACCACAGAGTTGGGGCTTTAGTTACCCCCTCTCTGCTACATGCTTCTTTTTTTAAACAAATTTTTATTTATTGATTTTTGAGAGAGAGAGAGAGAGAGAGAGAGAGAGCGCATCGATTTGTTATTCTACTTATTTATGCATGCACTGGTTGATTCTTATATGTGCCCTGACCCGGGATTGAACCTGCAACCTTGGCATATTGGGATAACATTCTAACCAACGGAGCTACCTGGCCAGGGCTGCATACTTCTCACAACTGTGCCTATATGTGGGGTGAAATAGCAAGTAGTTGGAGAGAAAAAGGTAAGCAACAGGAGTTCATGCCATCTTCTTGAAAAAGGTTTCCTCTCTCAAGAGTTTAGAAAACAGAACCCGCTGCTGCTGCTGCTGTCCATGCCTCCTCCACTGCATCATAAGATTGCTTTGAGTCTGAGGTACAAAAGAATGTTGAAAAGCACACAAACCTGAGGAATTGACTCTGAGCCTTAGGAGATTGCTTTCCTGATTCTCAAGCTACAACTAGAAGGCTTGTTCTTGCAGTTCCCTCTGTCTGCCCAAGTGCCCACTTGTAAGTTTCAGCTGCGTTGAGTCTAGGCCAGAGGATACCAAAGGGGAGAAAATAGTAAATTCACCAAAAGTTTGGTGATAATTAAAATGCTGATCTTCTCCAATTTGCCTGCTAATGTTTACTCTTCAGAGCCCTAAGTAGATGATTTATGCATTTGGTGCAGGTTTTATACCAGCATTCCGTGGGAAAGACAGGGTAGAGTATACTTATTCCATATTATCTGGGGCTGGAACTCCTAATATATTTTTGAAGTCATCAAAAAATATAGAACAAGTGATGCAATTATAACTCTGGGTAGTGCAAATTTAGGAAAATATTTTTGGCACTGGAAGCTATTGGGATCTTTGCTTTTTCAGAGAAGCATGATAAATCTTTTCCTATGTAAAAAATAATTTTATTTTTATGTCTTCCTAATTTGACATAAGGCTTCAGTCCAGATACCTAAAAGCTGTTTTCTAGCAGGTTTCCTTTTTGTTTGTTGACTTATTAGAAATGCATTAGGTTTTGCTTTTTTATCACCAGTGCATTTTTTTTAAGTATATTGAAAATTTTCTTTCTCATATTTTTTCTCTTCTCTCTTCCTTATTTTGTCTGTTTCTTCTTTATCATTCCTTTTCGGTCCTTTATGTTTTTTCATTGTATTTATTCAGGCTCCTTCCTCCCTCATCTTACTGCTTAAAAGGGGTGGATAGGAATTATATAGGAGTGCTTCCCTAAGATTTAAACTCTGGGAAAAGAATTGTCCTTCTCATCCCCCAAATGCTGTCTGCCTCAGCAGTCCCCTTGGCTAATTAGAATTCTAAAGGGCATTAATAACCATTTTAAATTAATCCAGTTATACCTACAGTAGATAAAAGATGAAGTTCAGGCTGTTTAATCCCATATTGACGAACTTAAACAACAGTCAAAACTTGGTGGGAATTTCAACATTTTCTTTTCATTTCTGCCCTATGGAAGAAAACCTAAAAACTGCATGACATAAAGAGTATATAGACCACCCCACCTGCTCACTTGCAGCAATCTAGTTTCCAACAGTGCAAGGAAGCTCTGCCATTATTTCAGCCTTCATTAGGAGACAAAAGCTAAATAGCTTGATCTTGTGAAAATACTTTTGCGTTGTTTGTGAAAGTCCTCTGGGGCAGAGCTGTAGAAAATCTCCTAACAGTAAATAATCCTTTAGTTAAAGGCAAAGTGTTATAAAGAGCTAAAAATTCTCTTAGCCACTGATGTAACAGTAGTTTGACAATAGAAGTCTCCCAAGGGACATTAAGAAGGGCGAAAAACAGCTATAATTTTAAAACTTTCGATAAAAAGAAGTGGAGATTGAATGACCAGTCTTAGGAGTCAGGAGAAACCCTACAGGTTATCTAGTTCAGACCCCCTCATATAGGTGCTCTTTCTTTCTCCAACACAGTGGACACAGTCACTAGTCTCTGTAACAGCAAGTATTAAAAAGATAGACCATCTTGGATTCAGAAGACATGTCAGTATCAGAGAATCCTATAATAGCTGTTTTCTTTCATTTTATCTCTTGAGTCATAGAACGTTATTTAATTACAGCTACATGTTTGCCTATTTTCCCCACTCTCCCATCCCTGACCCCACAACTAGATCAGGTGTCTATTTTTGGAATTTAAAAATATATTAGAGAATAAAATGTTTAATAAGCATGGCAGTTAGAGCATTCTTCATACATTGTTGAATTTGAAAAATGAAAAGCAAGAATAAAAATTAGTTGAAATGTATATTTCTTTCTGTGTAACAGGCTATTTTCTCAAAGTGTTTCTTTTCACTGCTAATGTGAGTGCCAACTATGGAAAACTACATTCAGGAACTGAGTACAAAAAATGAGTTGGTTTGAGAAAAAAACATCTACTGGAACCTGCACAGCACTCCTTCAACAAAGATATCTATTAGTCAATAGATGTCATACCCTACACCTGTCTAAAAGGACTCATTTCTTTTCCTGATTACCACTTATAGATTTTTCCTTTTTTCAAAAAACTTTACACAAAATGTAAACTTCATACATTGGGATTATTCTTTGGTCCGGATCTTTTCTTTGAATGGAATAAGCTTTGGGATGCTTATTTAGATGTTCAATGGAACAGTGTGGAGAACAGTAATTGTGTTTGGGTTAAAGAATTAATCCATTTAGTCATGGGAAGCATTACTTAGCTTTTCCATAGCAGCTGAATTGTGGTGCAACTTAGGCGCTATTTTAAGATTTTAGCCTCAAACAGAAACTTATAGGAATGAAAGTTTATTTGTATTGATGAACATATGCTTTTGAATAATGAGCCATTGAATTGTTTTCAATGAAAGTGAAATTGTTTTTCAGTTTCCCGTTCTTATTTTATGTTTAACCATGAATTGAAAGCTATATCTTTGTATTGCCCAAATTAAAAAAAAAAAAAAATCAGGATGTCTGAGCCAGTAAAGAACATTTTAACAGAGAATGGTTTAATAAGTAATAATTGGGATGGCTTGAGAAAGGACCTGTAACTTCAAAATTTTTTGATGGTTACTACTATACTTCTGTATCATTCAGGCATTCTAATAAACCTTGTATCAACTGTAATTATTCTTTTAAAATAGAAGAATTTACTGATTTTTGATATCTAACAGGCCAAAAAGAGGTTTTTAGAAAGTTATATTTTCATCTCAGAATAATAATTGTCCCATATGTTATGTAAAACATTTTCTTAAATTGTTAGTTTAAATGATTGGGTAAGAGGAAATTTCCTGATTGATATAAGCTTGCCTGCATATGTGTACTGTACTGTAGTCTGCCAAGATATAGAGCCTGAAGAAAAAATTAAATAACTTAAAATAACACACCAAAAAACTTTGTGCTTATTGTAGCCTGTTTATGCTGTTGGATTTTCCCTTATTTCATATTATATTTTATATGCATTACCAATTAACAAATATTTATTGAGCATTCACTGTCTGCCCAGTACAGAGTTTAACTGAACTGAGATGGATGGATACATAATAAGACAGAAGAAGAAAAGTTCTAGTTTCAGCCCAGATCTTCAAAGCAGGAAGTTGAGGCTTTTTAGCTCACCTCCAAACAAAGATTTAGCATTGTGTGTGTGTATGCGGCGGCGGGGGGGGGGGGGGGGGGGGGGGGGTGTAAGGAGGGGGTGGGCAGCGCTTCTGGACTTTTCATACTCTGCAGTAGAGTTTTCTTTTTTTATTAAAATAATTACTGAGTTGAGAGAGAGCGAGTGAGAGATAAACATCGATTTGTTGTTCCAACTATTCATGCATTCGTTGGTTGCCTTTTGTGTGTGCCTTGACTAGGGATCAAACTAGCAACCATGGTGCATTGGGATGATGCTCTAACCAACTGATCTTACCCGGCCTGGGCCTAGAGTTTTCTTTTTTGATAAATGCTTTAGTGAGATATAATTCACATACCATATAATTTACCCATTTAAGTGTACAGTTCAGTGTTCTCTTTTAGCTTATTCAGAGTTGTGCAACCTTCATCACATTAATATTAAAACATTTTTATTACTCCAAAAAGGAATCTGACCATTGTCATCACTCCTCTCTTATCCCCAAAACTGTCAGCCCAAGGCAACCACTAATCTACTTTCGATCTGTATAGATTTGCCTGTTCTGGACATTTTATATAAATAGAGTCATGTACTATGTGGTTCTCGTGACTGGATTCTTTCACTTACAATATTTTCAAGGTTCATCCTTGTTATATAACATGTACCAAAACTTAATGCCTTTTTATGACTGACTGAATAAATAAATAAGTTCCATTTATAGATATATTACTTTTTATTTATTCATCAGTTGATGGACATTTGAGTTGTTTTTAGTTTTTGGCTACTAGAAATAATGTTGCTATGAATATCTGTGTACAAGTTTTCCATGGAAACATCTTTTAAATTCTATTGGGTGTATGCCTAGGAGTGGAATTGCTGGCTCTTATTCATTTTGTCTTTTTTAGAATTAATAATATACTATTAATTTAGTGTCTGTTTCTTCCCTTCTGATCTCTCTAGGTCACTCCACAACAGGCTTTAGTTACTTTTCTGACCATCTCTCTGTCTCTCCCTAAGGAAATTGTATTTATTTTTTAAAGCATGACTCAGATGTATCTCCTTTGTAAGATAATTTCCAATCCTACCCATCAAATAATTATTTTTGTATAAATCTTTAGCACTTGAGTAATATTGTTGTATTAAATTTTGTGGGAGGAGCCAAGATGGCGGCGTAGGTAAACACCGGAGACCGCTGCCGCAAACAACCATTTCAAAAATACAACTAAAAGACTGAACGGACATCACCCAGAACCACAGGAAGGCTGGCTGAAGAGAGACTCTACAACTAGAAGGAAAGAGAACAGCAAATCGAGGCTCAGAGGCGGCGCAGTGTGGAAAATACAAAGGTACCGAGGTGCGCGCGCAAAGCGGGCTGGTGGCTGAGGGCGCGGTTGTCGTTTTCTGTCGGGAGTGAGTCTCAGACTCTGGGCTCCAGATCCGGGCGAGTCTCTAGGGACCCAGACTCAAACGGGAGAAGCGGGATTATCCGGCATCAGTTGGAACCTGAGGGCAGCTTTCTCTCCGAGGTTTGCAGCGGCTGCCGGGGTTCTGAGAAGCAGAGCCTCTGGGAACGGGACTGAGCGTGGCCATAACTGCTCCCTCCGCCCGCCCTGTTGAGCCCGCCCCGCCCAAAGCCTGCGCACAGCCATTTGCCGATCGCCTCAGGCAAAGGCTGGATTAGCGCCTCCCCAGAAGGCAGACGTTTTCCATACAGCTGATTCCTATAGCCAGTCGGCCTGGGGGTCAAATCCCTCTAGTGTTAACTACAACAATTAAGGCTTGGCTAGAACAAGACTGCGCACAGAGACCACAAGGGGGTGCACCAAGAAAGCATAAAAGATGCGGAGACAAAAAAACATGACAGAAATGGAGGATATGGAGCTAAGAATCGCAATTTTGAGGGCTTGCCATAAATTTGTGCAGAGCCTCACGAAAACTAATGAGACCCTCGATGCTACGATAAAGAAATTAGAAAGTAAGCATACACGGACTGAAATAAAGAATATTATACCCAATAGCAGACCAGAGGAGTACAATAATCAAACCAAAGATTCGACAAAAAACACCCAATTGGAAAAGCAAAATGAAAAAAGAATCCGAAAGTGTGAAGATAGTGTAAGGAGCCTCTGGGACAGCTTTAAGCGGTCTAATATCAGAGTCATTGGAGTGCCAGAAGATGAGAGACAGCAAGATATTGAAAACCTATTTCAAGAAATAATGGCAGAAAACTTCCCCCACCTGGAGAAAGAAGTGGACTTACAGGTCCAAGAAGCGCAGAGAACCCCAAACAAAAGGAATCCAAAGAGGACCACACCAAGACACATCATCATTAAAATGCCAAGAGCAAAAGACAAAGAGAAAATCTTAAAAGCAGCAAGAGAAAGAGGCTCAATTACCTACAAGGGAATACCCATACGACTGTCAGCTGATTTCTCAACAGAAACTTTGCAGGCCAGAAGGGAATGGCAAGAAATATTCAAAGTCCTGAATACCAAGAACCTACAACCAAGATTACTTTATCCAGCAAAGCTATCATTCAGAATTGAAGGTCAGATAAAGAGCTTCACAGATAAGGAAAAGCTAAAGGAGTTCATCACCGCCAAACCAGTATTATATGAAATGCTGAAAGGTATCCTTTAAGAAGAGGAAGAAGAAGAAAAAGGTAAAGATACAAACTATGAACAACAAACATGCATCTATCAACAAATGAATCTAAGAATCAAGTGAATAAATAACCTGATGTACAGAATGAACTGGTGATTATAATAGAATCAGGGACATAGAAAGGGAATAGACTGACTATTCTTGGGGGAAAAAGGGGTGTGGGAGATGCGGGAAGTGACTGGACAAAAATCATGCACCTATGGATGAACACAGTGGGTGGGGAGTGAGGGTGGAGGGTGGGGTGGGAGCTGGAAGGAGGGGAGTTATGGGGGGAAAAAAGAGGAACAAATGTAATAATCTGAACAATAAAGATTTAATTTAAAAAAAAAAAAAAATTTTGTGATATATGTCAGTGGTGAGCGTCGACCCATGTACTAGGAGGACCCGGTTTGATTCCCGCTCAGGGTACATGCCTGCGGTTGCGGGCTTGATCCCCATTGTGGGGCATTCAGGAAGCAGCTGATCAATGATTCTATCTCATCATTGATGTTTCTCTCTCTCCCTCTTTCTTCCTCTCTGAAATCAATAAAAATATTTTTTAAAAGAAAAGAAATCTCATCTTTATGAAGCTTTTCCTATGTGACTTTGTGACCTCATTTTCCTCATCTTTAAGATGCAAGAATTGAATTTTCTTCATTATGATTTTTAGGATTAGACTCAAATATCGATACTGCTCTTTGAAATCTGGCACTTACCTATACTACACAATTAAGTGCCCTGATTGACCTTGTACTTGGTATTAATTTTTCATATGAATGTGGACATATTGTGGACAGGCTGTAAAAATTGGACAAATACTATTCTCTCTGTATTTATCACTTATGCCATAGAGGCATCCTATATAATAAAACCCTAATATGCAAATCGACTGAATGGCAGAATGACCGGCGGAAAGACCGGTCGCTATGACGCGTATTGCGTTGAGTGTCTGCCCCCTGAGAGGGAGGCGACTGGCAGGGTGGTGGGGCTGGCCACCAGCCAAGGCAGGTGCCAACGGGGGCCTCCCGATTGCCCCGCCCACTGGTCACCCCACAGTTTGGCCCTGATAGCCAGCCAGGCCTAGGGACCCTACCCTATATATTGGGGACAGTCTCTTAGATTTAAAAATTAAAACCTGGCAAGGCTACTCTAACACTGAAAAAACAGGATGATGCAGCGATGACATGCATGGACTCTGGCTTGCACATTTTGTGGTCAGCCCTGATTCTGACACTAACTGTGACAAAGCCAATTACTTAACTTCTCTCTGCTTCAGTTTTTCACCCATAAGATGGGGAAAATGGTACTACTACCTCAGAAGGATCATGTTATGTACTACTTTTTATAATCAGGACAAAAAATGTAACTGCCCATACAACAGCAAGATGCCTTTCATCTGTATGAAAAGTATGGTCCCTGGTACATGCAGCATGCCAGATTGCAAGAGCCTAAACCAGCAGTCGGACATCCCCCGAGGGTACAGGCTGGGCTGAGGAACTCCCCCCAATCCCCCCCCCCCCCCCCCGCACAAATTTTGTGCACCGGGCCTCTAGTTTGAATACATAGAAAAATGTTATTCTTGTTTTGTTGGGTCAGTATTTTTAATGGAAAATTGGATAATGATTGGAACCCAGATTGCGATTTAAGAGATATACAGAGGTCCTATGAGAGACTTTGGAGCCTACTTAGTGAGTAGGGTAGAGTTACTTAGTGGCAACTCAAGAACAGGAGTCTTACTTAGGTCATACAGGTAGAGAAACAAGTAGAGTGAAAATCGGGAATTGAGTTATTTGGAGTAGTGATACTCAGGAAACACATCTGAATAAGTAATATAGAGAATATGTGAGGTTAGATTGATACAGACTCTAGAGACATTTGGAAGATTTAGGTCAAACTTAGGTTTGCACATCATGCTTGAAGCTTAAATGATGTATTCATTATTTTCATGGAGCATTTATTCTTCTTAAAGGGAAGATTTATTTTGGGTGTTGTCCTGGTTAGCTGCAAGAAGGTTTCTGTGTGAAATTATGCTGGAATTGGTTTTAAGGATGTAAATCCCATAAGTCCACAACTTGAGTAACAAATTGAATCCCTAACAAATACAAGGAATTTAAGAGAAAGATTCCACTTATAAAAGAATGTCTAACATTATATTATAAGCGGTTATTATAAATAAAGGTTCTGTATCCAAAGGATATCTTTGTATGTCATTGAATCATTGTCACTGCTTGCTTTTACTTAGGCATTGCAGAACTACAACCCAGATTTCTTGGATTCTGTTTTCTTTTATAAAGGTAAAGGCCTTATAAAGCATAATGCATTGCACACCTAAATGCCTAAATGATTTTGTTGAAAACTTCAGTCAACATATAGCTGTTACTTTAAAAGCCATGTAGACACTGCAGAGAAAATATATAATAAAGTTTTTTTAATTCTCTTCCCATCTTCTTCAGACATATGAAAAATACCTCCAAGAAATAATATTTGTGATGCAGCCATGCAAACCAGTGTATTTTGTGTCTAATGTAGCAGTTCAGCAAGGGGGAAGATGACTTCTGGAGATTCAGACTTCGACTATGGGTAGAAAAGGAAAAGGCATTTAAAACCAGGAGAAGTGGTGGTGATGTGTACGGCAAGTAGATAGGAGAGACACTACCTACAAAACTGTTAGTTTAGCCCAGAGCTTGAGGAGGGGTAACTTATACTAGGTTGGCAATGGTAGTATTGAAGTAAATGAAATATTGACAAAATAATTTTGAAATGAAAGTCAACAGGGCTTGATGACATATAAAGATGATGATGAGAGGAGTAAGAGTTTGGAGATTGCAAGGTTGGGTTTTTTTTTTTTAATGTGCTACTGACAGAAATAGGGTCGTTGGGAGGAAAAGCCAGTTTAGAGAGAACGTGAGTTTAGTTTTAGATGTGTTGTATTTGAGTTATCTGTCTTTGATTCAAGTGAAGAAATTATGCAGGCATTTCAAAAAAACAGGACTAGAATGTTTGTGGTGATATAAGTATATGTAGATTTTTGGATCTGGAAGTTATCTCGGAAATCATATAATCCACCAATTTTATGATTTTGGCACACCCACACCTTCTGCCTTTTTTCATTCTTCTCACTTGAGGATATGTTTGATTGATTTTAGAGAGAAAGGAAGGGAGAAAGAGCGGAAAAGAGAGAAACATCAATGTGAGAGAGAAACATTGATCAGTTGCCTCCTGTATGCACCCCAACTGAGGATCAAACCTGTCACCTAGGTGTGTGTCCTGACCTGGAGTCGAACCTGCAACCATTTTGGTTTATGGGACAACATTCCAACCTACCGACTCCCCTGGCCTTGGCCAAACCTCCTGCCTTTCATGTCTCTGGGTCCCACTGTTCACTACAGAAATATATTTGTTATGCATTTTGAATTAACAGTAAAAGAATGAATCATTCTTCCTTACCAAGCAGTTTATTAGAGTGGAATTGCATCCACTTTGCCAGATCTCTGATGGGACTGACAATAATATTGTCTACTTAATTTAACAAGCCCTTTGTCAAAGGATATTGAAATGAACAAATGTAACTTATGATCCTATAGCAGGTAAAAGAATATTTGATTGAAGGGAGATCCAATTTTTTAAAAATATATTTTATTGATTTTTTACCGAGAGGAAGGGAGAGGGACAGAGAGCTAGAAACATCAATGAGAGAGAAACATCGATCAGCTACCTCCTGCACACCTCCCACTGGGGATGTGCCTGCAACCAAGGCACATGCTCTTGACCGGAATCGAACCCGGGACCTTTCAGTCCACAGGCCAACGCTCTATCCAGTGAGCCAAACCGGTCAGGGCAGGGAGATCCAATATTAAGAAGAAGGCATATTTTTAGTGGTGCAATGATTTTGAGACTTTTATTAGAGTAGAACTCATATCTTATAGAAGGTATTTTGTTTCAATTCCTTTTGTTTTTTTAATAGCTCTTTATTCCATTGTGATCAATTTTAGCACTATAAAATTAAATATATTAATCAGTTTTAGTGAGTTGTTGTTTACTGAGTATTTTAAATTAACTTCTCCCCTAGTGTGTTTATTTTTGAATTCTCTGTTCTTTTATATAAATATTTTATTTATATATTTGCTTTCTGCTTAATAAAATTCAGTGTTATGATTATTTTAATGTCATTTGAGGACATTAAAAATTCTCCCAAAATAATCTGGGATAATGTTAAATGGTTAAAACAAAATCTGTAGCTTTTCTGTCTAAGTGGAAATTTTAAAATTTGTAGTATCCACTTTTTTTAAAGGATTAAGCTCTTATTAATTATATCAGGTTGGGTAATTATTAAAATGACTAATTATTAAAATTCATATTATATACTGTAACATGTTAAGAAAATTTCAGTGCATGATGTGGTTGTTATCTGAATACATAACACTTTTAAATTGGTTGTGTTTTATTAAGAGGTCACTTTGTTGTATTTTATTCTTATAGGCAGGAAAAAAAGCAATCCAGAACAATAATCAAAGCCAGGGTGGAGCAAGTTGTTAAACACTTTAGAATTAGACTCCCCCTCCCCGTTTCTAGTGTGATACTTTGAAGGCAGCTGCTATAGATAAACTCTATAGCCCCAGATGGTGGTTGCCTAATCCTCATGAGAATTCATGTCCTGGAAGCAGCTCTTATCTCTCCAGACCTGACATTGTCTGTGAGCTTTTGCTAAGGAGGGAATAATATAAACATGCTATGCATGAGTTTCACTTCTTGAATATGTCAAAAACATAGGAAGTTATAGTAAAGTACAGCAGGAACAGAGTTCATATTATTGAAAGTGTTGTTTTTGAAAGCACTTGATGCTCACTTGTTATGAGTGATGGAGTGTGGTTTGGATGGAAAGACAGTGAACAATTTTATAAAACAAAAATCGCACCTTTCCAATATCATGAATTCAGAGATGTAGAGTTGTCATTAAGTGTGCAATACCCAAAAGAATTCCCTGTTATATGATTTGCTCTCAGAATTTAAAACAATTCATCCTATAAGTGAATGTTCTGGACTTTTATTTACCACCCACTAGACCTCTTTGTTTGGAAAGTTAAAAGAACGATTCCACTATTCTGGATTTACTGTTTTGTTAAAAAAAAAAAAAAAGTCCAGGAATCTTATCTGTGAGATCTGGGTCTGTGACAAGTAGGAATGGTGGTTTCTTTAGCATAACAATCAAATGTTCTGAAGTGGGGTGGTAGAGACTTTATCAACTCCAGGCAGTGTGTCATTAAATATGTGAACAGGATGTTACATGAATAATATTGAATCAACCATCATTTGATGATATGACTCTGTGTGGGGTATAATTTTCCTCTGAAAATCATAAAATTTGTAATCAAATGAGAAACTATAATGCCCCTCAGAATATAGCTTTAGCCTATCTTTCAAGTCTTATATTTCTTTCCCCTAAATATTCAGTTTGCTAGCCACTCTGGGCCTCTCAGAAGGTTTATTAGATAGGTCAGGCAATAGGGTGATGGAAGAGGCATCAAAGATCCGTGTCAAGTTTTTACATTCAATTAATTGATGATCAGCCCTTGGTGTGTTTGTCATATTTTCCTTGTTTGAAATTCTTTTGCCACCTTGTGCCAGAGTAATCTGAAATGTCCTGCTTACCACCGGTATCATGGTCAACCCACTGAGCCCATTTTCTATTGCTTCCTGTTGCTGTCACATTTGGCGCACTCCCCTCTTTCCACCCATATTCTCTTTTGAGGGTTCTGTTTCCTGCAGTATATTAAAAGGCCTATGCCCCAAATGGTGCTGTTCTTTGTCATGATCTCTTGCCATTTTGTGTTTCTATTTAAATGAACAAATAAAAAGCAAAAAGACACATGCTGCTGGATTGTAACCCAGCTGGCTCCGATTTCTCTTATCCTTGTCTTTGCTGTTCTCTCTCATTCTTGGTTTCTACTGTTTCTTTTTGTTATTTCACCATGCTCCCATATCTGCTTTCCCATTTGTGCACCACCATTATAAAATCCTTTATAGTCCCTCTCTCTGGCTGAATTGTACATTCTCTTTTTTTTTCTAATTACATTTGACATACAATATTATATTTGTTTTAGGTTTATAACTCAGTGATTGGACTTTATATAATTTACTACATGATTACTCCGACAAATCTAGTACTGTACCCATCTGACACCATACATAGTTATTACAATATTATTGACTATATTCCCTATGCTGTATTTTATGTCCCTATGATTATTCTGTAACTACCAAATTGGATCGTACATTCTCCTATTCTTGCTTCCATTCCAAATCCTCTCTTTTTCTCTGTTTTCTGTGTTTCTAATTCCATGTCTGTCCATCATCTTTTCTCTCCCAGTTTTCTTCTCCATTTCCACTTCTTGCCTTCGTTATCCTCAACTCTACTTCTTTTTACATTCTTCACTGTATGTCATTTTTAAAAAGTAAACTAACACCCTAAACCAGTAGTCGGCAAACCGTGGCTCTCGAGCCACATGCGGCTCTTTGGCCCCTTGAGTGTGGCTCTTCCACAAAATACCACGTGCGGCGCACACGTACAGTGTGATTGAAACTTCGTGGCCCATGCGCAGAAGTCGGTTTTCGGAAAGGAGATAGATAGATGAAACAAGTATACAAGACGAGTTTGGATGGGAGAGTTGGAAGGGGTCGACCTCAGCGAACGTACCTCAATCAGATTGAGCATGTTTTTAGCAAAGGCCAGCTTAGGAGTACCCTAATTAAGTTAATAACAATGTACCTACCTATATAGTTTAACTTTAAAAAATTTGGCTCTCAAAAGAAATTTCAATCATTGTACTGTTGATATTTGGCTCTGTTGACTAATGAGTTTGCCGACCACTGCCCTAAACAAACCTCAACCACCTATAACTCCTCAACTGTATCCGGGCCTCGTTTTATGTTTCATTTTCATATTCCCTATTGCTTTAATTAGAAATGACTAACTCCACCCTTTCCCTTCATTTTTTACTTTCTGTTTTCCATATTTTTCTCCATAATACTAGTACATCTTAAAAAGCAATAATTTTGGCTGTTCTTTATCAATTTCTTTTCCTACTTCATGTGCTCCCTCTTTCCATTATTTTTCCAGTGGGGTGTGTGTGTGTTAAGGCCCTAAGATGAGGAAAGTATGGCTAATATGCAGCTACAATAACTGAGTCCTGCAATACTGGCTATTTTACTTTGTAGAAGCCTTAGTGGTGAGGGTAGAAGCAGCAGCCAAATCAGATGGAGAAAATGAAGAGTCAAGAAATTGGAGGGTATTTATAGCTGTTTTTATTAATTATGCTTTGTGGAAAATGGAGTTAGAAATGTAATTGAGGAGCAAGAAGGTAGGATAAGTTGACTAAAAGTAGATCACTGGGAGGTTCTCTGCTCAAAGATATATATATCTTTTCTTCCCTGCCTCTCTGACTGTACCTACTACCAAGTTCTGGTAATTAGAAATGCATATGGTTTATCTGGTCTTTTTAAAAATGCAAATGTCTTATGATATTAAGTCTCATTTAGACCTTGTGTGAATTACTCCTAATCAGATTATGAATAGGAATGTTAATTTTATTGAGAGTGCAGGAAGGCCAGTGGAAGAATGGCAAGCTCTAGTGGGTATTAGAAAGGACTATGGGGGACGTATCACTGTATTCTTTTGTAACTTTTGTTTTGAATTCATTACATTTTTAAACTGAAGGGTTATTACTGAAGCTCTAGCTTAATTTATTTTATAGGTTATATAAAACAAAACATTCTGGAGAGAGGTTGACTTGTATAGTTCTTCTAACTCCTTAGTGATGGAAAAAGGACAATTCTATATGTTGTTCTTATTATAGCATCACTAGAGGCCTGATGCACGAAATTCATGCAAGGGGCTCGGCCCTCGCAGCCCGGCTGCCTCATGGCCTCGTCTGCCTTGCGCCCCGTGGCCCCGCCCACTGGTCATTCTGGAAGGTTGTTGCGCCTTCCATTCTAATTAGCCTATTAGCTCTTTGTTATATAGGATTATATTTTTATGCTATAGTGGATTCCTAGCCATTCCTTGACTTGAAGTGGGAGGAACAGGATCAAAGATAAAAGAGACAAAAGGTAATATATGTAAATGTGCCCTACCACCTCCTCCTTCCTCCCTTTATTATCAGCATTTATATATATAAAAGCCTAAGTGACTGGCCGACCGGCCAACTAGCTCACCGTCTGGCCATCTGGTAGCTATGACGCATAGTGACCACCATGGAGAAGATACTCAATGCAGGAGTGGAAACCACAGGCATGGAAACATGGAAAAGTCTGATGAATCTCAGAGGAAAGGGAGAGAGGGGAGGGCGGGAAGAGATTTACCAAAGATCTTATATGCATACTAGAGGTTTGGTGCACAGATTCTTGCATTTATAGGGTCCCTCGGCCTGACCTGTGGGGATCGGGCCAAAACTGGCTCTCTGACATCCCCTGAGGGGTCCTGGATAATGAGAGAGCACAGGTCAGGCTGAGGCACCCTACCGGTGCACGAATCCGTGCACCAGGCCTCTAGTATTATAATATTCTGGATTTCCATATTTGCAGAACAGATCCCACTTGAATAACTAAGGATCTATTTTATTGCCAATAGAAGAAAACAAACACAAATGTTAGATCTTTATTAAAGAGAAAAGCTAATAAGTGTACTTAAAAGTCTTTTTCTACCGTTTATATTAATCAAAAACAACTTCTGCCATGGCTGGTTTGCTCAGTGTTTAGAGCATCAGCCATAGACCAAAGAGCTGAGGGTTTGATTCATGGTCAAGGGTACGTACCTCAGTTGCAGGTTCCATCCCTGGCTGGTCAAGGCTTGTGTGGGAGGCAGCCAACTGATGTATCTCTCTTGGGTTGATGTGTGTCTCTCCCCCCCCCCCCCCCCCCCCCCCGCCCCACCCCCCAGCTCCTTTCTTTCTCCCTTCCTTTCACTCTTTCTAAAAATCAATGGAAAAAATATCCTCCGGTGAGGATTAAAACAACAACAAAAAACCACAACTTGAGATTATAAGGGCACTTTTTGTCTAGAAATTCTGAGTGAGTGAGAGGGAAGCCAAAACTGACTGGAGAATCAAGTGGTCCAGCATTGCTTGATAAAGTAGAATATGTATAAGTCAGCAGGTACCAGTGACGTGCATCATAGGGCATCTAAAGATTTGACAGATGTCATTGCAAGAAGCAATAGTAAATACCATGCACAGGATGTGGAAAGGGCAGAGTAATGGTAGTCCTAAGCCACCACTTTTGTTAGTGTAGTGCTCTTTACTGCCTCCCCCTAAAGCTATAGAAACAGAGAAGCTATGCAAAACTCACATTATTTGCATTGCATTAGCCCTTGAAAATACCATTTACTCAGCCATACCTCATTTTCATTCATCATTATCCCAACTTACACATTCTAAATATAAATCCAGTAGGGGTTTTAAGAACTTGTATGATAACTCTGGAAAACTAGTACTTCTACTCATTAGTGTTTCTGGGCTGGGCTGCCCTAGCTCTCTGGGAAGTCCAGAGTACTTTTAACAGACTGCCTCATTTCATCTTCCAACCAACCCAGGATGTTTCTGGTGTACTGTGTAAAAATGAAGAAAGGTTTCTTATTATTAATCTAGACTTATTTACTGGTTTGTTTTTATATTATATTTTCTTCCTGCTTCCACAAAAGGATTTGAGATAGATTGAGATAAGATGCATTGTGCCATACCAGCACAGCCAAGGGTGGACCTGAGGGGGGACGGTGAAGGATTAAAGAAGACAGACTAAGAGAATATAGCTGGGGCCTGGCGGATCTCCCATGCCTGGATGAGGACACAGAAAGATCCAGCTGGCAAGCTGAGGCTTTATTTTATAGTTGGAGATAAACAAGGTAGTGGTCAACATAGTTACAGTGTTCTTGTGAGTTTCATTTGTTTTGGCAGCACTTGCTGCATCTCCCACAACCCATTAGCTACCTAGGAAGGATCTAGGGGACGGCCATAAGGTCAAGCTTAATTATGCAAAGAGGGCTCTTCCCTCTAAACTGAGACTTGTTTGTGGCTCTGCCACAGGTCAATCGAGGCTTAACTCTAGAGCCACTCCCTAAAATGCATATACACTAGGACAGTTAAATATAAAGTCATCGAATAAAAGATAAGATAAATTTCTCTTTTCTGGGAACCTGAAATGAAATGAGTACTGCACGTAAATATTAAATTTAGCTCTCAGCTTTGGCAGCCAAAGCAAAGGGAAAAATAATGAGTTATATGGTTTTATGTTTAATTAAAAGGAAGCACATTATTTATTTCATAGTTATTTATGTACACATTGTATTATGTTTACAAACACTTTCAGAGTAGGGACCGTATGGATCCATGTTTCTACTCATGATAGTGTTTAGTATGAGTGAACAAGTGATTAAATATGATTTCTTTTGAAGAAAGTACTTCTTTTTGGCACTGAAATCTAAGAGAAAATTTGTCATTTGAATTCTTATGAAAGAAACACTGAGTAATATAAATTGTAGACAACTATCAGCCATGGTTTTATAAAGTGTGCAGAACAGTTCTTCATATAGCCCTTGCTTTTATTGAAACCCTTCCCCAACCTCAACACATGAGATAAGAGGGATGGTCAGGTGGTCTCTGGCACAAATCAACTTCAGAGTCAGATGGAACCAGGTCTAGTCCCAGATCTACTCTGTTGAGCTCTATGACCTTTGACAAACTGTATAACATTTTATACATTTAGTTTCTACATTTGTAAAATAGGGCTATTAATATTGTTCTCAAAGGAATTGGATTGATTAAATGAAGGTAGCTTCTTGCTTTACTAAAACTCCAGCTACACTTCTTCCAGGACTGGATTAAGGGAGGGAAAAGAGATTTTGGAAACACAGAGATGAAATTCCATGCAAATAAAAATCACTCATTCTCCCAGGTGAGTCTCAAAATTTTTTTTCTCCAGGTATCATAAGGACTCCATTCCGAGCACCCAGTGGGGAAGAGGACACCCAATTTCTCCTATAACAATTTCACTACAAGTCCGACAATAAAATATTGAATTTTTTACTTTAAATAGTCACATATATATATTTTTTTAAATTAAAACTTAGGAAGAAAAATATATATTTCTAAATACCTATTTATTTATTATATCTGTTGCTTTTCATCGCTCCTTAAAAATATGAAGTATCCACTTGGTATTATTTGCCTCCACCCTGGTGAACTTTTTTTTTTTAATTGTTCTTGAAGTGCAGATCTGCTTGTGATGAATTCTTAGTTTTTATTTATCTGAAAAGGTCTTTATCTTGTGTCCATTCATTTTTGGTTGGGATATGTTTTTTGAGGTACAATTTATATACTGTAAAATTCACTCTTTTAGATAGAAAGCTTGATGAGTATTGACAAATGTATATAGTTTTATAGTCAGTACTACTGTTACCAGGAAGGGGACCTGGCCCTTGGCGGGTCTGCCAGGGCCACCCGATAGTATGTAGGTTCTTGACTTCTTGCAGGAAAAATTTTACAACACAAATCCAGATGACTATGAGGGAACATTTATTAAAGCTGAGGTCGTAAAACAAGAAAGGGATTAGCGTAGAAGAAGCAACAGGAGAGTCTAGGCTGGGCTGCCCTAACTTTCTGGGAAGTCCAGAGAAAAGAGGGCCTTAGGAACAGTTTCAGTGACTAGCCCGTGACGAGCTGCTGTTGCCCATTGCTCCCCAGGTTGCAAGTCTCGCGGGATCCCTTAGGGTTTAGGAGATGCATGCCCATAGGGGAAGAAGAAGGGAAAGGGAATGGTGGGAGGAGGTGCTCCCCAGAGGGAGAGCTTGCAAGCTGGGTCTTTGTTGAGGCTTTACCTCTTCACAGGCAGGAATCTTAGGGAAGGGTTTCAGCAGAATATTAATCAGTTTTCTAGGTGTGCTCCATGGTCTCTACCAATTGGTCAGTGTCATGATGTTGTCAGTCATCACAGCTGGTCCTGGTGCCGCCCACCTGGTTTTGCTGCTTTTTTGGGTCTGGAGCTGAAATACAACTAAGACCTAGATGTTATCTCTAGGGAGGTGACCTTTTGTATCTGCTGTAAATTGCTCTGTCAGTTTGTTCAGCTGTCTGTCTTAGTTTCCCTATTCTACTTGTCCTGGCGTACTAGCCTTCCATCTCTAAAATCTTTTAGGGGTGATGAGGGAGGACCGTCTGTCTTCTGTAACTGCTTCCCGCTGATAAGGGCTTTGATTCCTGCCTTTGTTGGGGTATGAAAGTCTCTGTCTCAGTTCCCCTATTCCACTTGTCATGGCTTACTGGTTTGTCTCACTACAATCAAGATGAAGAAAATTTCCGTCACCCTCAGACATCCTCATGCCCCTTTTGGGTCAGTGGTTTGCCCTTTACTTCTTTGATGGATCTTGGAAGAGTTGTTGATTTATTTGTTTGTTCAGCTTTTTACATGTTGTTAGGATGATTTTTAAGCTCCTTACATGCAGGACCAGAAACTAGATGTCTACACTCGTGTTTTGGTTTACCTTGAGTATAGTGATAGCTACTTTAGAATTCTTATCTGCTAATTCCAACATCTTGGTCATCCAGGATTACTCTCATTGTCCTTTCTCTTGAGTGTAGTTAACATGTTCTGTTTTTCATATGTCTGGTTATTTGGGACTGTTTTGTTTGACATTGTGAATGATACGTTGTTAGAGACTTTGGATTCTGTTGTATTTCTCTGAAGAGTGTTGTTTTCTTTTTTCTCTCATTTAAAAAATGTTTCTCAGAGCTAATTGCCTTGACTGTGTTTAAACTTCACACTTTATTTTTCTTACAGTTGACCACAGATGGCATTTCTTCAGTCCTTTTTGCCTTAGTTGGGCTATTTGGAGTGTGTTTCATATATGCATACATCAGTGGTTAGTCATATATTTGGGCAGACTTTATATATAGAATTTTGGGGTATGACACATGCTCCCAGATGAGGTAAAAAATATAGGCTATGCTCTGCCTTTTTGTTTCAGCTTTCATACAGAGGTGGCCAGAAGTTGAAGATGGTGGGGGACAGTGCAGAAGTTTCAGCTCTGGGGCCAGTTGGACAGAATTTAAAACCCAATTTTGGCACCTCTTAGTGGGACACCCTCAAGCAAGTCACTTAACACCTCTGAACCTTATTTTCTCTTTTGTAAAATAAAGAAAATAGAATCTACCAAGATAAGTTGTTTTGGCTATCTACACACACTAATAATAAAGGAATATGCAAATTGTCTGGGATGCTGTCACAGTAACAGTAACAACCGAACAGCAGGCTGTGTGGGGTGACCAGGCTGGCAGGGGGGGTTAGTTAGGGGCAATCAGGCTGGCAAGCAGAGGCAATTAGGGGTGATCAGGCTGGCAGGGGGGGACAGTTAAGGGCGATCAGGCAGGCAGGCAAAGGTGGTTAGGGGTGATCAGGTTGGCCGGGGGGCAGTTAGGGGCGAAAAGGCAGGCAGACAGGTGAACAGTTAGGAGCCAGTAGTCCCAGATTTTGAGAGGGATGTCCAACTGCTGGTTTAGGCCCAATCCCAGGACCTAAACTGGCAGTTGGACATCCCCCAACGGCTCCTGGATTGGAGAGGGTGCAGGCTGGGCTGAAGGGACGCCCTCCCCCCCCCCCCCCCCCCCCCCCCCCCCGTGCACGAATTTCATGCACCGGGCCTCTAGTCTATATAATAAAAGCCCAAGCGACTGTTATGGTGGAACGACCAGAATGACCAGTTGCTTGATGCGCACTGACCACCAGGGGGCAAATGTGTTTGTGTGTATGTGTGTATGTGTGTGTGTATACATATTTCCCTTAGGAGCAGTGCTTCAGTATTTGCTAATTCATTGCTTGTGGCAGCTTTATAATACATAACTGCTGTGAATAACAAGACTCAAGTGTAATTGTTTTTATATTGTCTACAGCAGCCATGGGCAAACTACGGCCTGCGGGCCGGATCTGGCCCGTTTGAAATGAATAAAACTAAAAAAATAAAAAGACCGTACCCTTTTATGTAATGATGTTTACTTTGAATTTATATTAGTTCACACAAACACTCCATCCATGCTTTTGTTCCGGCCCTCCAGTCCAGTTTAAGAGCCCATTGTGGCCCTCGAGTCAAAAAGTTTGCCCACCCCTGGTCTACAGAGTTAAGGTATTCTTTCTCCTCTACCTTTCTCTACCCAACAGCCAGAGTGATCCTTTTAAACATGTCAGATGATGTCATTCCTTTGCACAAAACTCTTCAGTGATTCTGTGTTATACTGAGAATAATATCCATTCCATGTTATGAAAGGCCATATATGATATGGTTCTCTCTTACCTCTCTGATCTTATCTCCTATCACTATCACCTATTATTACTATCTTTCAGCCACACTGACTACTGTTTCTTGAAAGTGCCAAGTACATTCCTGCCTTAGGTCTTTTGCACTTAATATTCCCTCTCCTGGCTTTGCTTTTTCCTCAATATTTGCATGGCTGTCTCCCTCACTTTTTTTAGATCTCTGGTCAAATGTCATCTTATCAGAAAGGATTTCTTTATCTTATATAAAACTAGAGGCCCAGCGCACAAAATTCGTGCACGGGTATGGTCCCTAAGCCTGGCCTGCGATCAGGGCCATCTTCCCCGGCTGCTGGCAGCTGCCCCCCCCCGCCCCGCCCCCCAGTTCCCCATTCCCTATCAGGTGATTGGAGCCTGCTGGTCCGGGGGGAGAAATCAAGAGGTTGGCCGTTTCTGCCTGCTCACCAGCCCTGCCCCCTGCTGCCAGTTGCCCTCTGTGTTTGGAGTGACTGGCGGGGTGGGGGTCTTGGCCTGTCACTGCCAGTGTCTGCTACCACCCACCCCCGGTTTCCCATTCCCCATTGGGCGATTGGGGCTTGGGGCAGCTCCTGCGTTGAGTGTCTGCCCCCTGGTGGTCAGTGTGCATCATAGTGACTGGTCATTCCACAGCCCAGTTGATTTGCATATTATGCTTTTATATATAGATAGCATCTTCTCTTTACCACATAATTCTCTACCCCCTTTCCCTATTTTATTTGCAATTGTATATCAATTTTATATGCATACGTATGAATGCATGTATTATATATGTATATGTGTATCTATTTAATAGTTTTATCCTCCCTGCTAAAGCAGAAACCTATGATTCATTACTTTATCCCCAGGGCCTAAAAGACACTCAAATATTTCTTTGAATGCATGATTGAATATAACATGGGATGGACAAGAAATTATTGTGGGTTTGTAAGGAAAACCAATGGACATATAGCAAACAGCACGTAGAACTCTTTAGAGGTGTGGAGAATGGTTTGGTAGGAATGGCTTCAGGAAAGAAGGGATTGGAGTGGACATGTTTATATTGAAGATTGTTTAGTTGGGCTGATTACTTAGGCAGATAGTAATACATGAAGTCAGAAGGCTTTCTGAATTGTCAATCTCTGATCCACCAAGGATAAAGTTTCTTTCCATTTGCCTATTTAACCCCATGCTGTATAAGTAGCTCTTTAGTGTGTGTATATGTGTGCATGTGAGTACATGTGTGTTGTTGTTGGCAGGGGGTGATTTTGTCTTACAACATGAGTAAGCTTTCTTTTACCCTTTCCTGGCTCTCTGGGTTCTTATTGTGGCCAATTTCTAGGCCTTTCTTGCCAGCTTGTCTTCCCTCTAGTGGCTGGTCCTCATCTCCCGGGCTTCTTTTTTGTCAGGGAGAGCATTTTATATGTGCACTTTATCCCTGAATGCTGAGAGAGTACTTGTCAAACTGACAGATGGGGTGACTACTGGTTGCCACTTGACATGGAGAGTGACACCTAAAAGTCTGCATTTGCAGCTGTGGGCCTTCAAGAGACTCAATGTAAGAGGCTGTACTTTATCAAGTAGAAATAATCATATTTATAAACATTTAATAGTTATTATATTAAAATGTGTCTTTTCTATAAACTTATATTTTCCCCTTGTACTGTCCAGTCTAGTCTTATATCATAGATCTTTTCAATGGAATAAATAAGAGAATATAGAGAACACCAAGAGTTTTGAAGACTGGTGCCTAATAATGAATTAGATATATTATTTCATTCATTTATTCTATACATCACATTATTTATCTTCCTCTGTTTTGACACTTGCAATGGATTCATAATAGTTACTGAAATATAGCTCATAAAACCAGTATTTAAGGCAATTAATGATATGCTTCCTATTCTACCTTTTTAAATTTCTTAACTCATTCTTATATTTCCCTATACTCTAGTCCAGCGGTCGCCAACCTTTCGGACCTCACGGACCACCAGTGGTCCACAGACCACGGGTTGGTGACCACTGCCTAGTCCACTGGTTTTCAAAGAGTTCTTTACTGCTTCTAAAGGATTCCCTTAGACAGGTAGGGGTCAAGTTGGCAGGATTCTGTCTTTATTCTTTGACCAGAGCCTTTGGGATTTCATCTCTTTTGTACATTTGACTTTAAAATAGTTCTGTAATTAAAAGAATGTTTGAAAGTCACTCCATTTATTAATCTGTGTGTCTGTCTCAGAGACACACACACACTCCTCAAAGTCCTATACTCACACTTTGTTATGCCTTTCCTATTCTTTTGTAGTTCCCTCTGCCTGGAATACCATTGTCTACAGTTGTTCATTTACATAGTTAGTTTTGCTGGATACTTGGAGCAATATGACAATTTTAAGCATTTTAGTTCAAAGATCTTCCAGAAAACTGGGAATTAACTACTAACATGATCAAAATCCTAAGGATTAATATATGTTTTGTTAACTCATGGCATTGTATGCATGGTGGACAAAGACAAGTACTTCTCCTAAATGTTAGAAATACTGAGTCTTGAGTTTGGGCCAAATTTTTTTCATAAATGTGTCTAAAACATTGATGAATGGTGATGGAAGGAGACTTGACTTGGGGTGGTGAACATACGATACAGTGTACAGATGATGTGTTGTGGAATTGTGCACCTGAAACCTGTGTAATTTTGTTAACCAGTGTCACCCCAATAAATTCAATTAAAAGGAAAATTATATATATTGATGAAGTTTAGTGGGAGAGAGTGATTTTGGCATACATATGGTTGTTTTACCTGTAGATTTTGTTGTTTTAGTGCACACTCTATATAAAGCCAAGACAGATTATATTTCTTAAAAAAATTTTTTTTTCTGGTTTTATTCTAAATTTCACAGAGCAGTTTGTGTTTGTGTGTTTTCTTTTAATTCAAATGCCTTTTTTGCAATCCTAGCCCTTCATCCTTAACTCCTTGATGAAATGGTGACTTAGACTTTCCTTTTTTTTTTTTTTTTTTTTTAAATATATTTTATTAATTTTTTACAGAGAGGAAGGGAGAGAGATAGAGAGTTAGAAACATCGATCAGCTGCCTCCTGCACATCTCCTACTGGGGATGTGGCTGCAACCCAGGTAGGTACATGCCCTTGACCGGAATCAAACCTGGGACCCTTCAGTCCGCAGGCCGACGCTCTATCCACTGAGCCAAACCGGTTTCGGCAGACTTTCCTTTTCTTAACAATTACTGAAAACTTCTGGTTTTGTATACAGTTTTTAAAAATACGTAGTATTTTTCTTCCATCTTAGTCATAAAATACTGAGTTCTCTAAAGCTGCTTTAATTCATAGTAGAGGTATTTTCTTTGCATTTACTTATCAGGTAAGAAGTATATTATGCAATGGGAGTTCTTTCATTTCCACATACTTTTAAAATCTCAGTTTTTATCTCTTGGAAATATGATGGTAATGATGTGATATTAATTGTTTTTTACTAGTTTTTAATATTTTCACTGTAGAATGTTAATATGTAATTGTTACCTAACAGCCTGTAAAGCATAGTTGTTGCCAGTGTAAAACACTCAAAATCGTTTCTCCCAGAAAACCTGTAGCTACAGCAGTGGTTCACAAATTGGAGGTGCTTTTGCCTCCAGAAGTTATTTTGGTAATATCTGGAGACTTTTTTTAAAAAAAATTCCTTTTAAAAAAATACATTTTATTGATTTTTTTACAGAGAGGAAGGGAGAGGGATAGAGAGTTAGAAACAGATGAGAGAGAAACATCGATCAGCTGCCTCCTGCACACCTCCTACTGGGGATATGCCCACAACCAAAGTACATGCTCTTTTTTTTTTTTCTTCCTTTTTGTCTTTTTTTTTTTTTTTAATTTTGTTTTATTGCTTAAAGTATTACAAATTTCTTCTTCCCTCCCCCCACCCCTTTACATTCCCCCGGCCTCCCCTACCCGGAATCGAACCTGGGACCTTTCAGTCCGCAGGCCGACGCTCTATCCACTGAGCCTAACCGCTTAGGGCTGGAGACATTTTTGATTGTCACAGCTGAAGGAGGACATTGTTGGCATCTAGGAGGTTGAAGCCAAACATATTGCTAAATATTCTAAAGTGCACAAAACAGCCTCCTACAGCAAATAATTTTCTAGCTCAAATTGTCAATAGTACCAAGAGTGAGAAGCCCTGAGCTAAAGATAACTACCAGTTTTCCATTTCACCTAAAAAATGTTTATTTTAATTATAAGAGAAATATTTTTGTTTTTATCTTTCTGTACAGGTATACAGATTTAGCCAGCCAGTACCTTAAAAATGGTTAGTACATCTTCAGGAAAGAGCAGATCTTTAAAAAAATTGCTTTTTTTGTAAAAGAAAGGTATCACTTGGAGTGCGGGAAACGAGTTAAGTCGGCTCGCGTGAATTGCGCGTACTCCGCGGGAGCCGTCTTTAACTCGGTTCATATAGATTTGCGGTGGAGTGCGGGAAACGTGTAAACTCGGGCCGATTGTAACTGCGTATTACCAAATATTTGTTTGTAATCCACCCTTTTGGTGGATGGAACAAAACCAAAAGACAGAGCCATCTTATATTTTGGCGGGAAATTCACCCGCACTCCAAGTGGTATAATTGTGAGCTAGCTGTCTTTTCTTTTGTTTCTTTCCCCACCCCCTTTTTAAAAGTTGGCTATTGGGATGAAATGAAAATTAGAGACCTGTAGTAAATATTCCTGCCAACAATGGAACTCTAAGGCCTAGCTGTCAGCTTAAGGCAACCCACCCTTACTTTAGGGTCCCCATCTAACAGACTAGATCAGGTCGCTTTATTGGAGGAATTACTTTCCCTCAGGATTAATAAAGAAAATTTTAATAATTTTTGCTTTCTCCTTACCACTTTGTCCCTAAAACATGGTGTTAATAGTTTCTGTACTTTTATACTCACACTGTATTAGTGTTAGCTGCTTCTGTATTCTTTTATACTTTTCTCCATGCTCTATAAAGAACATTTAAACACACGCACATAGTTCTTTAGGTCACTGTTTTTACATACTTCTCTGAGACATAATTTTTTCACTTTTACTATATAACATTCCTTGGTTCATCAGTACAGAGCTTGACTTTTCCTTTTAAGAGCATATCTAAGCGGTAAAGCTCTAAACCTAAATTATTCAGTAGTCTAACATAAAGATCATACTGAAACACTTAATTAACACATTTGAGTACACAAAATTCATAATATGAATCACCTAGTAGTGAGCAATGCTGCATAGAGTTAATTTTTATATTGTCAGATTGTTCTCATGTTAAGAACACGTTTTCAAAGAAGATACTGTTTTGCGATACATAGGGAAATAGTGAATATTTTATGTTGAATGAGCTGTGCATTTTGAAACTGCTATATGTATGAAACATTTTTATGTCAGTTTAGCCTTTCAACTGATTTCATTATGCTGTATCAATTCTAAGTCTGTCCAAAGTATTTCTAATGTCTTGATTAAGAGAATACAATTTTTGAGCTGTACTTCTGAGTCATGTGCTATTTCCCTGATCAATATATGAATGGAATTAATGATCTGGTTGCAGAATGGCCTTATGTTCCTCTACTGCCCCAAGATTTTTTTTTAACTTCTGGTGTTAGCTGTTTTGTTTTGTTTTTTATTTTGTTTTTAGGCACTAGCTTTTCAAGCCAACATTTATTTTCATAATTATGTCTGATAATTCTATATAGTAATTGCTGGAGGGATGAAAATAAATTTAAGGTGGTGAAGATATTATTATTCTCCAACATTAGCAATAATGAAATTGAATTTCATGTCATATGCTCTCTTGCAGTTATTTGGGGGTTGAATCATCAAAGTCTTTGTGAAGCTAATATAGCAACCTAGGCAGTTCAAGAAAGAGTTTATTTCTGATGTAATCTTAGAAAATATAATGCAGGAAAATAAAGGCTTTATTTTGTAGATTAAAGTTCTCCCTATGTTATATTAAATTTTAATAAC
The DNA here is from genome assembly GCF_028538775.1 of Myotis yumanensis. Taxonomy (NCBI): domain Eukaryota; kingdom Metazoa; phylum Chordata; class Mammalia; order Chiroptera; family Vespertilionidae; genus Myotis; species Myotis yumanensis. Next base: position 27,737,070 of record NW_027223763.1, on the reverse strand, counting down.
ATGGATATTCTGCTTACTTTATGAAACCTTTTATTACAAACAGTTATGAATATGAACATCTCATTTGACTACTGATGAACAGAGGGAAAAATCTAAATTAAAACTTTAAATACCACTATTTAATTACCCAAATGGCTTTGACTGTGTTAAAGAGTGCCTGGGATTATTCTGTTTTTCAATTTGTTTTAATGCTTCCTTGGTAAAAGCTGATGGATTCCCAGGCCCATTGCTGTCACTGATGAACTATATAAAGATAAATGACATTATGGTAAATTCCACTTAATGACACATTTTTAATTTTCAGAACACAGGCATTTTCAGGCTAGTGAATGAAGGCTAATTACCTCAAGATCAGAACAAAATAACTCCTCATTTCGAAAGATAATAGAAAAGAAATGTTGCAGATTAATGATGCTATTTATCTTTAAAGGAAAAAAATTTTATCTTTATCCAGATAGCATAGCTCCCTGAGGAGCATGGTTATAAAATGAATCTGAAGTCGCAACTTAATAGGTTATTAAAATTGTTTGAGTGCAGGCTCTCCTGCTTTAGTCTTTCCATAAATTTAAATTGAAGGTCTGCTGAATTCAAAAAGGAGCAGCTTGTTTATGAGGCCAGAGGGAGCAACATACGTTACTGACAAAAGATGCACTTAACCTCATTCTAATATCTTGCTTTTTTATTTCTCTGAATGAAACTCAACTATTTGAGAAAGTATTTTCAAATTTGTGGCCTCTCTTAATTAATACCTAAGTGGAAGGACCACACTTGGACTTGTTTAATTTAAGATTAGAGTAAAAATGAAAGCTGTAAATGCACAAAGCCTTTACTAAATACATATAAATCAATTTGTAAACTGATTTAATTGTACACGTGCGTATAAGTACATATGTATATTTTTAAACATTTTAATTTTGTTTAAAATGTTGAAACAAATGTCTCACTTAGATAAGTGAGAGGAAAATATCTTGGCCTGTAAAGGTGTGATTTTGTGGTCACAGTTGGAATTTATGTAGGAATTGTTCAATAAATCATTATTCACAGTTAAAGGATTAGCAATAATCCTTTTGCTACACTCCCACACAAGTAACAAAGTAGGACTCAGACAATATTACTTGATCATAGAGGCTTTAAACTGTTCCTGACATCCTATACTCCTGTCTTTGGCTGTCGGTAATATAACTATTATTTCTTTACTAATAAGGGCACATAGCATTTTCTATAATTTTCATTCTTGTCTTTTAGATAATACATGATTTGCCTATATATTGATCATATTTCTGAGCCACAAAAAAATATTTGTGACCATAAAAGGAAATAAGTGTGTTTCTTGTACCTGAGAGAATTTTCAGTATATTATTGTGAGATATTATTTTACTCCTTTTCAATTTTATCTGCTTGAAATAGTTAGAAGACATGTTTTATCTTATAGGGACAACAGTGTACTTATAGACACAGCATTATTTTCACATGAAATTTTCTGTTAAGATATTTCTTTAGAAAAGTCAAGAAAGGAATTCCATCTAATTATAATTGCCATATACTTTTTTAAATTTTTTATTGATTTCAGAGAGGAAAGGAGAGGGAAAGAGAGATAGAAACATCAATGATGAGAGAGAATCATTAATGGCTGCCTCCTGCACACCCCCTACTGGGGATTGAGCCCGCAACCTGGGCATGTGCCCTTGACTGGAATCGAACCCGGGACCCTTCAGTCTGCTGACCGATGCTCTATCCACTGAGCCAAACCAGCTGGGAATACTTTTGATTTTTGTTATAAAAGCCTCCTCTTTATATTTTAAGAGTTATTTTTAAATAGTTTTGACTGAAGGTTGGGGTAATTTCTAACAAAATAATTTTTAATTATTGAATCTAAAATCAATTAGTCATATCGGCTAAAAACTCAGGAAAGGTACTAAAAATATACTCCGTGTCAAAACCTTTATCTAACTTAATATTAATACTTAATTATTACTATTTATTTGAAATTTCCAACAATTTTCCTACCTGGCTTTCTTTATTCTTTATTTGCAATAGGTGTATCCATCTTATAGTGACCTGATAACAATTCTGAAAGTTGTTTCTAGACAGAGATAATCCTGTGAAAACAAAAATAATTGTATTTCTAATATTGAAATACTTTTCTTATAAAACATCTTATTTATGATTCTTAAAAATAATATTTGCAAGACTGAAAAGAAATAAGTATATTTGTTGCATATGGGAGAAATTTCAGCAATTCATCATTTGTATTCTCTAAAACCATTTTTTTATGTGGCAAGCAGTGTGTGTTATAAACCTGTGTGTTATTTCACAATCATTATTTGAAGGTTTCCTGATTTATTCTATCTCAATCATTTAAAAAACATAAAAATTTTTAGGAATTCAATCTTTACTTAAGCATATACTATACATCACAGTAATATAGAGACAGGTACTGCAGTATTTTGGTACATTATAAAACTTTTATTTTACAAAATTTAATTGATTAAAATGGATATTTAGAATACAGGCAGTCCTCAGGTTACGTTGGACTCGACATATGGGAGCATTTACAGTATTTATTAAAAAAAAAAGTTCTGTCATTTCGACGTATGTACATATGTGCTTTATGTTTTTTATTATTTATTTACCACAAGTAAAGGTCAGGAATTGTTATCTTTCGTTTAAATTTTTTTTACTGTTTCACTTCATTACTGCTGTGTATGTGCTCCATGTGAGCGACGTAGGTGCTTATGTAGGTGGGTTCCGACTTACGGCGAAAATCACGTTACGTCGCCACCGTAGGAACGGATCTCCGAGGACCTATTGTATATGTAGTGTGTTTTCTCTACATGGTTCTTATCCTTGTGTTTTCTCTACATGGTTCTTATCCTTAAGTAAGAAAAATGTAATTACTGTTATAATAATATACATGGAAATATTTTAGAGCATTAATAATACTATTTTTATGCTCCTATCTCATCTTTCTCAATTATTGCTATATTTTAATAATTTCCAACACTTATCGCCTTCCTAGCCTTCTCCAGTAAAGATGAATTCATTCTAAACACATTTACATGCAACAAAGGAAAATATAAGGAATTATCAGGGTTATATTTTAGAATTAGTAATCCTATATGGAAATGAAAATATAATTTTCCTAAATATTCATATTTTTGCATCCACTGATGATGATCTTGAATAAATAATCTCTTTGGAAAATCTCTGCTTATGGGCTCACAACATTTATTCCTTTCATGTGCACTTTGAAAATTCTGTTGTGTAAAGCAAGTCTTTAGACTTAACCCTCTTCTAGTTTTTTTCTGACAGACTTTGATATTGTAGTGTAGCGGTGACCCGTAAAAATCATGGTAAGGGGCAAAATTTTAGGGCCATGATCATGGTTTCATAGGAAGGATCACAAGCTAGTTACTGTTACACCTCATTCAGAATTCTAGAATTTTGTTTGGATCTTTTTGTGATAGGTAACAGACCCAACAGAGTCTCTATAGGGCAAAAAACAAATCACTGTGGATTTAAATACTCAAATACAATCAGAATAATAAGGCTCTGTTAGAAGTCACAAATCTTAATAATGTGCTTTACTTTCCCACTTTATTGCTACTTGACTCCCCAAGTTAACTATCATGGTTTAATGTCATACAATCAAGAGTCGAAATCTAGATTTTAATTGTAGCGCTAGCTCTAGCATTCTTGATGATCATTCATAAGTTCTCCCCCCACTCCCATGAGTCTGTGTTTTCATCTATAGAAATAAGGGGTTTAAACAAATTGGATTGTACAGAGTTTTAGAGGGAAGAACAGCTATCAAAGATATACATTGGAGCAGTGGAAATGAGGCTATGTTAGCAAGGAAGGAAAAGATGGATTACTAGATGGCAGATGGATGTGGTAGACCCTTTTAAATCATATGTTCCTAAGTAAGGAAGTGATGAAATCATTATATGTAAAAGTAATCAGTGAGACCAGTTAGGCAGCTATTGATCAGTCCTATGCTAAGTGCTTCAGAAACTATGTCGGATTTACAATGTGATCACATATTTTTAAGGAACTCTTGTTCTGGATAGATGGTCAATCCTCTGTTGGGGAAGGGTATCACATGGTTGTGTCTGGTGTGAGTTACTAGTAGTGTGGGAATTTGAAGAAGGGAAAAGTTGTGCAGGTAGCATTTGTGCTGGGCCTTGAAGGGTAAGGAGTACTTGGTAGGTAGATTTCATATAGTTAAAGTGAAGGGTATTGTTGGGAGAGAGAAGGAAGTGAACAAAGATGTGAAGATAAACATTGTTTTGTATTAACAATAAGAAGAGAAAAATCTAAGTGAAATTTAAGTATAAGTAATAAAGTTGGAAAAATAAGGAATTCTGGGCATAGCTTTGTGAAGACTGTGAATGCAAACTGAACAAGTTGGATTTTTTCCCTCTGAATCTCTTTCAAGCTTTTCTCCCTATACAAGTACAGTGGGGCCTTGACTTACGAGTGTCCCGACTAACGAGTTTTTCGAGATTCGAGCCGTCTCTCGGCCGATTTTTTGCTTTGAGTTGCGAGCTAAAATTCGGGTTACGAGCCAGCTTCAGATACCCCACTGCTAGTTGGCGCAGCGAACGTCACATCAGCCCAGCATCACATGTCAATGTAATGGTGAAAATTGATTTGACATACGAGTAATTTGAGTTACAAGCTCCGTCACGGAACGAATTAAACTCGTAAGTCAAGGCCCCACTGTAGTGGAACTGTCTCTTTAAGCAGAATGTTGCTGATAACTTCAGTGTGTAGAAGAGATTAAAGCAGAGTAGCCTTGATTGACTAGGGTGTTGAAGAACATGGAGCCTTACTTACCAAGTCCTACCAAAGTAGCCGTAGTGGTACATCAGTGGAACCCTTATTGCTCTTTGCAACAAAGTTTGAAAAATACTGTTTTAAGCCTTGCAAAGCTGTTTAAAGTTTTTGAATGTTAACAATGCAATTAACCCACTGGCATGCAGGATAGAGTGGGAGGAACCTGGAAAAAAAATTGTAGTACTAAGAGATTTAAGGTCCTGAGCAAGGATAGTAGTAGTTAGAATGGAAAGGGAGAGAACAGGAATGCGATTTTCATAGAGAAATCATCTGTAATGTGGTAGTTATGATTATGAACGTGAGATCACCAAAGTCAAATATGTGAATAAGGAATGGGTAAGGAAAACCATTTAGAATACTGGAAGGAGAGAAAATAGCAAAGCATATATAAACAGGAAAGGATAATAAAGACAAAGTATGGGCCATTTTAAGGCAAAGGTAGTCAATATTGGATTCTACAGAGAACATGGAAACCAATTTTGAAGTGAGTCATTAGTGAATACACAATTTTGTTGTTGTTTTTTGGGGGGGGGTTGTTGTTTATAGCTTTGGAACTATTTATTTAGCCATACTTTTAATATTCTTTTTCTTTTTTAAACAATTTTTGTTATTGGTAAAATTTATAGTGAATTTAAACATACATGTTAAATGTACAGTTTGATAGGTGTTCATAAATACATACACAGGGTTGCATTATGACTTTCTTCAATCACAGGTGGGCCCCTTCATAAAAATATTAAAAACTATATTCTATCAATGTGTTGGTAGATCAACTAGAGTGCATACTTCTGAAAAATATGAAAATATGGTTTCTGTGAATAGAGATCATGATAAAAAGTAACTAGATTCACATGAGAGTAGAACAGAGAGAGTAAGCTCAAGAAAAAGAGCAAGAAAATAATGGGATTTGTTAATTGAATATAAGAAATGAATGGGAGGAGAGTGAATCATACTCCTAGAAAATATCTTAGTGCGGTTTTTAAAGTTGTTTTATTGGAAACTACAAGTTTATAAATAGAATAATATGTAAATGTATAATATATTTAATGTTTTAGACAATAAATTATAAATGAATTCATTTTCATTATTAAAAATACTAACATGGTCCTAGCCAGTTTGGCTCAGTGGATAAAGCATCGGCCTGCGGACTGGAGGGTCCTGAGTTTGATTCCAGTCAGGGTCGCATGCCTAGGTTGTGGCTTGATCCCCAGTGGGGGGTCATGCAGGAGATAGCCGATCAATGAGTTTCTTTCATCATTGATGTTTCTATCTCTTCTTTTCCCTTCCTCTCTTAAATCAATAAAAATATATTTAAAAAATAAAAATACGAACATATTCCTATGTTATCAACTAAATTACAAAAAAAGGCATATAAAAATAAATTATATCTGTACTCTCTGTTATAGGTAGTCTAAGTGTTTAGAAATGGCATTTTCCTTTGTTCCCCTTTTTTAAAGTCTTTATTGTTGAAAGTGTTAGACATATGTCTCCTTTTCCCCCCATTGAGAAATGGCATTGTTTGACCATTACTGAATATGTAACATTAATGCCACACACTTACATTACATCTGAAGGTAGATTGTTCTATACCTTGGTCCCCCATAAGATCAAATGTCTAATCCACCTAGGTTTTTTTTTTAATGTTTTATTATGAAATATTTTAAATCTGTAGAAACTTACAGGAATAATACAGTGGACTCCATTATACTCTTCACTTAGTTATTTAATAATTGTTAACATTTTTGCCGTAATTACTTCCTCCCTTAACATCCCTCTCTCCTTCTTCCCCTCCTCCTGTACACACACACACACACACATATTTATTATTATTACATATTGGGGATTAATTACTTGAAAAAAACTTGCAAAGATCATGTCCTTTTATCCCTAAGTATTTCAGAACTTATATTCTAACTATCTTACATAGCCACCATATAGTTAGGAAATGCAAGAAGTTTAATGTTGATAAAATTATTTTATCTAATGTAGAGTGCAAATTAAAATTTTATCAGTTATATCTTTTACTAAAATCTGTTCCCAGCCTCTGCCTCCCTTCAAACACGATCTATTCCAGAATCAGGTATTACATTTAGTTGTTTCTTAAGTATCCTTTAAACTTGAACAGTTTGTTAGTTTTTGTTTTTCATATTATTGATGCTGTTGACATTTTAATGGTAAGTTGTTTTGTAAAATGTCCTTTAACTGGGGCTTTTCATAAGTAGATTCAGGATATATATTTTTTGGCAGGAATACTATGTAAGTCAAGCATATCAAACTCATGGCCCGCAGGCCGCATGCGGCCCACAACGAATATTTTTGTGGCGCAGCCAATATAACGGTATGTAAGAAATGTCTTAATAAAAATGTCATAACTTAATTTTTACAATATCTGTTATACCTAATTATTAATAATGAACTACAACGTTCCCTAATGACTGATTACTATAATTGTGTTGCATTCATTTCCCTTATGCGCCTTACATGCAGGCGCACTATTTCTCTCCACTAATACTAGCAGCGAATATTTTAGCAGCCAATTGCTACATCACTAGTCTTTTACTGACTTGTTTGATGTGCACAACAGGAAATATTTCGGAGAACAAGAAAAATAGGTTTATTTGCGTTACGCTTATTAATTTGTGAAGTTATTCAGTGGTAAGTTAATGTTCAAGAAAATATTTTTATTAAGATGTTCTATTATTTTATGTTAACGATTACTCATTTGTTTCAGCCGTTTGTATTCAGCATGTCTCTAAACCTACATTTCTATGAAAATTGAAGCTTTTGGGTTTTTTTGCAGCCCACATAAACTTAAACCTTGTTTATTTGGCCCATGTTAGCCTTTGAGTTTGACATGCTTGATGTAAGTGATAATATGTTTTCCTTGCATCACATCAGAGAGTTCATGTCTCAGTTTGTCATGTTATTGGTGTTAACTTTGGTCATTTGAGTAAGATGGTTTAACCAGACTTCTTCACAATAAGGATACTTTTTTTTCCCTTTGTACGTAGTCTATGGGAAAAAGGATATTCATACCATTTCAAAGTATCTGAAGTGATGTGAATATCCTCTTTTCCAAATAACTTTAACCTAGTGGTTTTAACTCCATTATGATTTGTACCTAAATCAGTTAATGCTGTTGTGGTTTAATTCACCAAATTTTTCATGCATAATTTTTAAGGATTTCTTTAAAAAAAAAAAAACTATGTGTAAATATAACAATCAAATACTTTTAAAATTAAGAATATCTATAACATGGTATTTGTACTAGTTTCCTGTTGCTGCTGTAACAAATGACCACAAACTCGATGGTCTAAAACAACAGAAATTTATTCTGTCATTCTGGAGGCCAGAAGTTCAAAAATAGTATTATTGGGCAAAAATCAAGGTGTTAGCAGGGCTGACTCATGGACACTTCCGGGGAGAATCCATTCTTTGCCTCTTCCAATTCTAGTGGCTGCCGATATTCCTTGGCTTTTTATCGTATCACTCCAGTCTTCAAGAGCAGCATTGTCCAAAATCTCTCTGTTCTTGTCTTCTCTTCTGTCTCAAATCTCTCCCTTTTTTTTTTTTTGGCTTTTGGACTTCCTATTGGATTTAGTGGTATAATATGCTTATAAAGGTTGTTTGTTTTTATTAATTATGATTGGGCTTCTTACTAAAGGGACTTTCTGCAAATGTTATTTTTCTTAATTATAGACAAGTATTAAGTGGGAAATGACAGCTCTGTTTGGACTTGTAGAGGTTAAGTTCTCCTTAAGCTCTGTTCTATCGTCTGCCCATACATCCTGCATTACTTACCTTGTTTAGTGGCTAGGTCAAGTAACGATAAAATAAATACATTCCCAATTTAGGCATTCATCCACCATCTTTCAGTATTGCAGTGGAGGCAGGGAATTACTGGGAGTAGCAGAGAGTGATACTATATAAGGAATGACATGAAACTGACAAGATCCAGAGTAGGTGACAGAGGCTTTAGTAACTTGGGCTCTTGGTTACAAATAACAGAAATCAAAACCAAAGCAAAGGAAGAAAATAAAGGAAAGGAAGGACTGGGAAGAAGGAGAAGAGGAGGAGAGAGGGGAAAGACAAATGTAGGCATTTATCTGGCCTTAGCATAGCTGGATTTTTCTAGCTCTATTCTAAAGACCTAAGTATCAACAGTCTCTCCCCCATTTTTTAATTTCTACTTTCCTCTGTGCTGGCTTCGTTCTTAGGCAACTCTGGTTGGAGAAAAATGGCTTTTGACAGCTTCAGACTTACATGGTCCTTAATGCCTATGTCCAGTACAGAGCCTGCTTCTTTTCTGATTAAGTCTGGTAAAAGCTTTGCAGAGTTCTTTCATTGGCTCAGCTTGGATTATTTCTGATCTAATCAGTGGGATCTGATGCTTGGGTTGGTCAGGTTTGAATTGGTCAGGTTGAATCGTACTCATCTCTCTAATGGGAGTGTGAAGAGGGGTGAAGTGGAGAGGCGTGGTTATCACTCATCACCATCCAAACCGTACAGAATGATTTTCCAGTAAGAAACACTGTTCTGTTACCAGAGAAAGGGAATGGTACTAAAGAGGTAAAATAATTAGCTGCTTCAAGGCCAGAATCTAGCACATGCAGAATTCTATATGCATTGTACACTCAATAATTTTTTAAATAAAACATGCTTAAGTAGTCTTTTTTAAAACTTTAGAGATTTTTTTTCAGGGCTCTTGTATCTGACATTTAAGATTCTTAGGGTAACTAGATGGAAATATTTTAGCATTTCTTTCAATAATTATTTATTGAATATCTGCTACACTGTTTACCTACAGTATCATTTAATATTTTCAAAGGTTATATGTAATTTTAAAAATAACTTGTTTGTATAGAACTAGATTTCAAGACAACTTTATAGTAGTTTTTTTTTCATATTTTATCTCAGTATGTCAACTTACCAGGCTAAAATATTTATGCAAGCCAAGGAACACCAAGTTACATTTTAAAATATATTTTAACCAAGGATCATAGGCTATCTATCTCCTTACCTTTTATTTATCTAATGTGCTATGGGATTTTTAATGTCTTCGCAAAGCATACAGTAAGCCTCATCTGGAAGACCCATGCATAGCACAGTGCAGCTACTCAATTTATCTACCATGGAAGGATGAAAGCCAAGTTGAAAAATCATTTATCGGTTCCACTGCAGTTGTTACATTTTTGCTTCAGAAACATCCTTCATCTCCTGAGTCTCATAATCTCTTGCCTTTGAGGTTGTTTCATAGACATACTTTTACTCAAATGCCTTCAATTTGAACTTCTTCAAGAGGGGTGCCTATCTCCCAGAAGTTGCCTCTAGGGTCTGTTTATAGCTGTTATTTCAGCTCCTCCCACCTAGCTTGTTGAAGCAAGTTCTTTTACCAAAGGCACTTCTAATAGGAAACCAGTACTAGTCAAGCCATACCGCAGCTTTGAAGGTTGAGCACCCAACTGGAGTTCCTTAAAAAGAAGACACAACAACAAAACCATTAAGAATGCCCAAGATACACTTTAGTCCTTCAAAATGAACTTGACATGCCCTGCTTTCATGTCTTGAATGTAAATGAATGGACCCCATGGAATGAGATTATACTTTTGGCTTTACATAATAAGAATTCTCAGAAATGTGTTATTTGGCCATATTCAAAGTTCCATCTCCTTGACCGTACTGTAAACTCTATGCCCTGTATTTATTTTGTATTTTCACACAAATGTCAAGTAATTATTATTTGGGAAGATGGTACTTAGTAAAATAATTCATAAGTTTTTAGCATCTAGGTATCGTGGCAAACATAAAGATAAATAAGACATAGTTCCTGGCTTCAGGGAGCTTTTTGACCTTATAGGAGAGATAGGATATGCATATCAGTTTAATGTAAAAGAATCAATAAGCCATGAGCAATCAGTTTTCCTCAGGAAATCAGGGCAGGCTTCATGAAGGAATTGGTATTTGAGCCAGCATCAGATTAATGGATTATAGCATTCTAGTAGATTCATTTCAAGGGAAATAATAGAGATCATCACCCATTGTATATAATTCTTGGTGGTTGGCAAAGCTTTTTCACATTCATTTCTCATTTGTGCTTTATAAACCTATGAGTCTATAGAGATTATATTTATTACTAACGTACAAGTCTTACCTATTTAACTTTCAGAGTTTATTTTATTTTCTGATTGCCTTGATGATCAGAAAATAGCATTATCATTCTTGACTTTCTCTGCCATGGTATTTTGTCCTTGAGATTAGCACTCTAGAAGAAAGGGGTAATTTCTTGTTCTAGCATCTGCACTGAAAAGTCAGTATTGATTCTGTCTGCTTGACCAGATTTGTCTGTGACCTTCTTGAAATAGTATTCTAACATTACTTTTGTCAAAAAGGAGGGTTGGAGGGGGGGGATAAAGTAGGAACTTTTGCCTGTTAATTTGAAGCATTCTTGAATTTTCTTTGTATCTCTTATCTGTACATGTTTCTGTACAACATACCTGCTAAGATAATGTAAAACATTTCGAATGTGCTATACCTTGGTAAATAACTTCTGTCTCTTCCCAGAGGTATATTTTAACTATTTGGCTCCCCTTTTCTTTGTGTTCACATAGTCTTTGAAAAATAAAGAAAATGGAAGAAGAAACATTAGCTTAATAAAATAAGGTTTTGTGTTACTGGAAAATTGTTAACGATAGAGCCCCCCATCCATCTGATATCTACCTGTTTTTAAAATGGTCTTTATTAAAGGCAAAATTTGGTTTTGATTTTGCCCAAATCAAATTTCATTCTTTTGCTATTATTCAGAAGACTATGTCTCACCTGATTGATCATTCCAACTATTTCACTCAGTGTTTCAAATCATCAAAATCCCATTTGCCCCACTGCAGGGTTGGCATAAGAATGAATGTGATGGCAGCAATTAACATTATGATCTCAATGAAGACTTAAAAGGAAATAACTGCTTCATTAATATCTAACTCTTTTTTTTTTTTTGTCCATAGTTATATCATTAATAAGAAGTGATAGTTGGAGAAACAAGCAAGAAAAGCTGCTTTTTATAACTAATTAGAAAATTATTTTTATTTGTCCCTTGAAAAGTAAGCAAATTCTATGGTTATTTTCCATTGTTTCTATTATGATGCAGGATTCTTTATAGTTGTGGTTAATTTTACTTTTAAACTTCAGGAACAACAACAAATTGGAGAAGTCAGTGTTCTACATAGATTCAAAGAAATTCATTATTAATTAGAAAAAGCCAAAGGACTTCCGAGTCCACCCTCACTCACACACAGATTTAGGCATAATGTTTCCTGGTTAATAGATCATGGTGTTATTGTGTGCGCTGCAGGACTTATTTCACATGAATTTAAAAATAATTATTTAATGTCCTGGGTTTTATTCTTATTAAAAAAGAAAATTGTCTGAGTATTTACGTAAAGCAAAGCAGCTCTTCTTGACAATCCCCAGTGTTTATTATTTTTTGTAATTATGATTATTTTACATAGACTTTTGTTTTTGTTGTAATTAGATCCTTATTGTAATGTGGTTGCTCTTTGCCCTGTGATGTTGCTTTGTTGGTTTGTTCATCTACCTTGTAGACCTTGATGACCCTCGTGTTCTAGCCCTTTGGCTTTTTACTAGGCTGAACCAAAAGAAAGCCCTTGGTTGCTAGCAAAAGAGCTGAACAAAGGCAGAAAGGGAGGGTTTTAAGCATGGGATACTGCCATAGAAAACAGCAAATATATTTCAGCTCAGCCTGTGAAAACCAGCTTCTGTAATGCTAGGCCACTGCACCATCATTTTTATTATTATCCATGTCTTAGCCTCTGTACACTGTTGAAAAGTTATATTTCATCACAGGAAGCTTTGACAGAATTGGCCTGTTTGAACCCTGTAAAGTTGGGGGAAGTTGGTTTTCTACATCATATAACCATAATGGGGGCAGCCTGCATTTTAACTGAATTGTGCTTCATCTGTACATTTCAGTTCAGGGTGAGATGTATTCATAAAGCTTTGAAGCAAAGACTTTTTACTTTTACTGTGTTCTTTTTTTTTTAATATCAGTATTGAAGAAAAATGTATGAGAACTATTAAGATATGATCAGTAGACTTAAAATAAAGAGGAAAATGTTTAATCATTCCCTTGGGTATCAAAGTAGAGGTGTACACCATATTTAAGGACGTTACTGGCATTGTGGAATGGTAGTAGTCAGTTTTTCAGTTTTATTTAAAAATGCAGGAACTAGCAGGTTTAAACTGATAATTGCTTAGAAATAATAAGCTATCCAGATATTTATGTAGCAAAATGATATATTGAGAGCCAATTACTAGGATAATAGTCTACCTTATCCCTATGTTTTAATTTTTGTACCATTTGAAGACAAGTTTGCTGGTGAGGTTTTGGAGTTTAAAGATTATTAATATGTCTTGCAGTATACATGTGAGTCTGTGAATGTTACTTGTATATAAGTGACTCATTATGTAAAGAGAACAAATACAGAAAAAAATCTTTAAAAACTCTTCTTACCTACCTTTCCATTATTGGAGCTTGTTTTTTGAAGGTTAGTTCAGTTTCTGTTTGCTTTCCTATAATAAAATAATTCAGTATTTTTTTTGCTTCAGATTGTTACAAATTCAATCTAATTTCCAAGAATATTATATTTCTATATTTAAAGGTTTATGTAACATTTAAGTACTGTTAGGGAATTTGTTTCATACAGGTTAAATTTGGGTAACTACCCAAATTCTAACTATGTTAACCTGATTTTTGTGTTAGTTGTGTTAGATGGCAGATATATAAAATTGAATTTATATCTACTAATAATAGTTTACAGCAAAATTCCTGTAAAGTGTTATGTAAAGTTCACACAAAATAAAGTGTTGATATTTTTAAAAGTTTGTGAATAAGAAATCTTTTAAATTATTTTTATGTCACTTAATAAGTCAAAGGATAATTTTTTTACATTCGCTGAATAAATTCATTTAAAACAAACTTTACACAGTGGGAAAAGAAAACATATTCCAACTCACAACTCTTAAAATAAAGGACAAGAAGCTGTAGGAGTAGCAAAGGTAGGAATTGGGATGGGCAGACAACATAATTTCGTCCAAATTTAGATGGAATAGAACAATATTATTCTCACAAACAAACTTTTATTTTTTTATTATTTTTAAGAAAAAGCAGTCCAACTAGGATTAAGCACATTTAATATAAAGTGAAATGTTGATGCAAAGAAGATAGCCAAGAGATACATATTTGTCAAAAATTTAGATATATTTTTAGATTATTAATATTGATACTATTATAGAAATATTAATTATAAAGTGTTGGATAACATTTGACATTATAAAAACTATATTTACTTGAATAATTTCCAAAGTTTATCTAACCTTCTTAACACACTTGGACTTCTCATTACATTTGGACTTCTCATTCATTTTATTAAAGAATTTATACACATAATAATTGTATATACATGACAATAAGGTACCTGGGTTAAAGATGTTTTTCTTGTTTTTTATGTTTTTTATTTTAAGGCCCCTTTAGGAATTGTGCTTTTAAATATGCCAAACATTTAGCTATTTAGATATGTCCCAATGATAGCTAAAATTTTTACAGTGTAACTGTATGTTTGGTATGGTATTGGCCTGGCTAATGAGCATATAACAAAATGCTATAAATGGAAAGCTATTTCTGACTTAAACTCTTGATTCTCCTACATTAGTACTAGTAAAATTGATGTATTCTTATTTCCAAGTAGTGGTATTTTATAATGCCATAGCAAAAGCATGGTTGGAAATGAGAAGTGCTGTCTCTAAGAAGTTCTCTCATATTTCAGCTAAAACATACTCAGCAAAAAAGATATGTAAATTAAAAGAAAATCTCCAATTTCCTATTCTGAGTTAAAGCTTTGATTTTTTGCTGATTCAGGAAGTTAGGTTGACATTGGAGCTTCTCATTTCATCTGGAATAATCACTTTTTCCTTTTGAAAAGTCTTTCATTTTAGCAGCAATATCTTCTAAAACAGTCCATTTTGCATGGATGAACCTGTTTTTCTCTAGATAACACAGAAAATACAACTATCATAAACGGTAACCTGCTTTCTATAGTATTGCTTTCCTGGGTGCTCAGGGAGATACTAAAGTGCCAGGCTGTTCATTCTGGAGATTTCACTGATTTTCTCAGCTACATCCCTCCTCCCACCACCCAAATAACAACCCCAACAGAAGAATTTTATAACTTCCAAATTGACTACTGCAATAAAATGTTTAACCCCAGGGTTTGATAAATAAGATGCTGACTACCTAATGAACATGGTTAATATCAATAGAGTCTCCCCTTAGCCACTGGCTCATCAGTTGAGGAACATTCTGAATATATAATTAATTCTAGTTTTTAAAACATTGCACTGGTATTTTTTTTTCTGTTAAAATAGATGTTGGATTATTAGCCTTCTGATTCTGCTATATTCTCAGATTTTTCCATTAGTATTTTTTTCTTCCATGTATCAAGATATACTTAAAATCTGAATAAATAATAATGAACTTGCTTTTGTTACAGGGTAAGTGCATAGGGTATTCAACTGCATTCTAAATATTTGACAGCCAAAATAAGGAAAGCATGAACTGCCTATTTGTTTAAATTAGTATGAGGCAAAAATATGTTCTAGCTAGTGTAATGTACATAAAATCCATTAAAATTTCCAAACAAAGATCCATTCTGTATCTGTTGGATTTCTGCCAAATGATGCTAAAAGTAAATTGAGTTTTTATTTAGCATCTATGGTAAATGGAAATGTGTATGTGATATTTTACTTTTACTAGAGTATTATAAAGAGATCCATTGTGTTTCAGGTATGTAATTTCTGTGCTGTATGTTTTGAGGGCATTTTCTTGCTTCCCACTGTACTTGACAGTGCTCTCAAAAGAGAAAATGTATGCTTATTTTTTCATGGGCACAATACATATTTCTCTGGCTATTTGGACTGTTAATGCTCTGTGATACAAAGAACGTACATGAAATTTTATACTCTATATAGACAGTGCTTTTAAACTTCTTCCTCATAACACATTCTCTTGTATTAATGCAGTAAAGCCAAAATGAGAAGATGACATAGTGAGGCTCTTATTAAAAACATGTCCTAATTGCTGCAGAGGTATTAATGGAAATCTGGAGCTTGCAGCCTCAAGTTATTTCAAATAGTGTATTTTATATTTATAGTTTACATTTACATATTAATTTTATCTATTAAGAATTGCTTTCAAATTAAAAGATTTACATATGCTTAAACAAAAGCATGAAATTAGATTTGAACTCCAGAAACCAATTCATTGTGCCTGTACACTAAATGGTTTTGCATTAAGGAAAGCCAGATTCAGTGACAAGTTTGGCCCTCACACTTGAAAATACCATGAAGGAAAAGCAATCATGGGAGTCATGTATATATATATTTCTTTTACTTTAGAGAGCTAAAATGCTCAAGTTATTACGTTTTAACATTTAAGCTTTCTAGCCAAAACATAGGGGAAGAATTATGGTGGGAATTTTAGAATGGCTTCTGAGTGAAGTTCATTACATACAAATAATACAGTTTTTAAAGGAATTAATGAGTACTCCATTTGAAATTTATACATATTTGTCTTCATCTTGATGTCATAGCTCTACCATATAAAATTTAAGCATATTATGAAAACAGATTTTAAGATTTTAGTAAGGCCTTCCTTAGAAAATTCTAACCCTTTGTGTAAGATTGGGAGATCATCTGACCATTCTCAAACCCTATGAAATTATTTCAGCATTTTGTATTGCTGGCTACAAGTGCTTTTGAAACTCTTTAATCCAGCTAATTTTTTTTTTTTTTTGGCAAAGTATCACTTGCATTTTTAAAAGAGCTTATTTTAGTGGGTATGTCAACATTGCTTTCTCCTTTGATCAGTTTTTAAAACTGTACCATTTTGTAGTTTCATTGGTACATAAATTATAAGTACTATAGAAAGCACTGTGAAGTGTTCAAGAACCATGCTTTCAGGCTTAAAACTGAGTTTATATACACACATTCTACATCCTTTTAAAGCCATGGATCTATTATTCAGACTGTACTGTAGACTGTGCTATAGGAGTTATTACCTTGCTTTTTTGCAGACATGGTTGGTTGGAAAACAACAACAACAACAAAATTGTCCGGACTGGCTACTGAAATGTTTTTCAGTCTTTACTGCACAGCTGTATCAGCAAAGTGTTGATCAAAGTTCAAAAGGAAACATTAACAAGTCTAGCTAGGCTTCCAGTGTTTTCATTAGTTAATTCACAGAGAATCGGACAATAGACTGGATTTTCTCCTAGTATGAATGCTTGCCATAAAATTGTCTGATGTAAGGACATGACTATAGAGTTCGTCTTGTGTCTCCAAACTTTCTGTCCTGCGCATCTTGACTCTCATTGTATTCATTTTGTAATCTACCAACCAAAAAGGATTTACCTTAAATTAAGCATTTTTAGGTATGCCTATTGTCTCCCAGTGGTGCTTTGTAGATAAGTGCCATATGTTTGCCACTTAGTTTAACTTACAATCTTAGTCTTTTTGCTTCTTATGCTAGCCATTTTGCAAAGATAGCCTGAACTTCTTTGTAGTACAGGTCAAGTACTTGTGGAGTGAACTGTAAGGAAGCAAACTTTCATTGTGCTGGAATGTCTTCGTAAAAAAACTACCCCAGCCCAGAATTTTTCAGTAGATGCATTTCTTATTTAGAACACCCATTTTACTTTAGGCAGAGTGCTTTTTAAAAAAATAACTCAATTTGTAAATGAGTATTTATTTAATAAAAAGATTACTTTTTCAAAAGCTTATCCATGTCTTCTTTAAAGGTAATTCTTAATATACTTCTAGAAAAGTGAAGGAGACATTTAATCTTCATGTATTTAATATGTAATGAATGATAGTGAATTTGTTTTGCCAAGATTTTTTTTTTTCCTTTGTAAAACCTAACTAATCTTAGCATTTTCACTTTTCTTTGAAAAAAAGGGGTGGCGGAAGTTTTGCTCTGCTTGTTAGCTGTGACTGCCATGAGGGTTCTGCCATGATTGATCAGTGAGGGCCACTGTTTTTTTCATATATATTCACTGCAGAATAGAATCCACAGTTGGATTTTTCTGTTTTTCTTTTAGTGAATAGTGAAGAATGGGGGTAATACATTTGTTCCATTGAATAATTTATAATAGCTAATTTCCTTGTAAAAACTCAACAAAACATGATAGATATATCTTGCTTAGAAAAAAGTTGTCTATAAAGTGAAGCAAATCCTATTTTGATAGATCAAATAGATATATCAAATCCTTGGTATATCAAACCCTGTTTTCTCAATTATTTTACAGTATAAATTAAGGAAGCATTGTTCCAGAAGACAAATTGGTTTTTAAGACAAAAAATCAAATTTACGATCTTTGTAGAAGAAAAGAATCACTTCCAGGCATAACAGTAATAAGTCAGATTATGAATGCAAGGCAGAAAAGTTTGTTTTACATTTGGCACACTAATTTAAATATAAATATAAGCAGCACAGTTAAATAAGTCTGGTTTTCAGATTCTCATCCTCTCCTTGAAATGCTCTATTAGAATACATAAGCTCTTCTTTTATGTTCAATATTCTGCATTCTAATATTTTGGGTAAATACCTGTTTTTAGAAATTAGCAGATTGAAATAAGCAATAGAGAATTTGACATGTAAATAGTTGAAACTATAATTTTAAATATAGTACTAAATTATTAAATAAACAGATAATTTCTTGGAAGGTCAAATTCAATCGAACAAATTATTGTTGAGCATCTGCCAGTGCAGTTGACACTGTTAAGCTGTGACATTGCTTTCAAGCAGCTAGCTCATATCTTTGCAGGGAGTTAAACACACAAATGGGTATTCAGAATAGTGCCTCAATAGATATACATACAGGACATCATGGGGGCACATAGGAAGAATTCCTATGTCAATTTGGGGAGATGAAATAAGAAGAAAACTGAAGCAAGATCTGAAGAATAAATAAAAAGTAAGCTAGATAGAGGTGGTCATGGAATGGGACGAGAGCAGGCTTAGGGAATAGTAAGTATATAGCCCAACTGCTATTAGTTTGCCAAAGGTTTATCTATAATTAGGTTTGGCTGGAACATAGGTTGTGAAGATGATGGAAAATAGTGAATGATTCATCTAGAGTGGTAAATTAGGACCAGATTATGAAGGGCCTTACAAGTATAGTCAGGAAACTCAAGGATTTCTAGAAGGGATTTTAGTAAGATGGTGACATGGTCCAGTTTGCCATGAGGAAAGTCCGAAGAGTGGAGAATAACAGAGGGTTGGGCAGGTGACAATAAGATCAACTGTAAAAAAAAAAAAAACATTACCTCCTCTCTACTAGGTGAGAAGTAATGATACCATTCTTTGAGAAAGGGAAGAATAAAGTACAGTGGTAGAAATTGTGCTTCATATGGAATCAGGAGACGTAAAATGTTACATTGGCTCTATTGCTGATGGGGCCATATGATAATGTAGGGCAAATCATTTACTCACTCCCTCAGTGCCGAGTTGCTTCATCTTTGGCATCAACATATAATGTTTTCTTGCCCAATTTATTGCATTTCTGAGGTCATAAGACAGATGTGAATATATGATGACATATTTACCATGCTGTACAAATGCAGAATATTATTTACTGTAATGGAGAGTACATTTACATTAAATACATTGCCATGATGTTTGTTATAAAACTAGTGTAGTAAAGTATGGATCCCATGGTTCATGGTTGCTATGGAGAGAGAACACATGAGAATAAAAGGGGTGAGCTCGTGTTATCGGGACAAACAGTTGTGTTTACTTCAACTTTAATGAACCTTAACCACCACCATCCCAAAATAATGGAAACAAGACATTTTATATTTTCTTCATTACTTCACTTGACAATAGAATATTTCAGTTTTATGAGAAAACAAAAACTTGTTTCTCAACTCTTTTCTCTAGGTATGAATCTATTAAAAATTAGTCTTAAGGGTTCCAATGTACATATGCCAACACAAATGATAGTAGAATATATCTGAACAGTTTTAAATCTTAAGATTTAAGTACTTCCACATATTTTTTCATATAATACCCACAGTTCTTAGAGGAGGTATCAGAACAGGTGTTCCCAATTTTATGTTTGAGGAAATAGGTTCCAGAGGTAAAGTTTCAGATCTAGATTTTTTTTCCTATCATATCACACTGTCTGTAGATGTGCAGTCTCTACAAATTAAAATAATGTTACTGCAGCTTTTTTATTTTCCTACCTGGAGTGTTTCAGTAGAGATTCCTATATTATTTGGGAAGTTAAACCAAATGCCTTTTTATACTCTGCAACTGCTGTTAATCCAGATTTCCTACCCAATAACAATGTCAAGGAGCTAGGGCTCTCTGGTTGGCAGAACCTTTTTAAGGGCTTAGAAGCCATATAGAGAGAATGTTCAATGAAAGGAAGGAAACAACCCTTTATTGGAAATCTGCTGCGTAATAGTTATATACTGTCAGGTGACTCCGTCAAGCCACCAGGATGGAATCAATAGGCTTATCATAATTCAGGTAAACATTGCTGTTATGTATAGCTGTGTACTGAATACTTTCCAAATTTTACTGCTTTGGCTTTGGCTCATATTTCTCTACCTGGAATTTTGTCTCATTTCAATCTGTCAGCATTCAACCAGCCTTCAAAGCCAGCTCAACTGATACTTCCTTTGTAAAGCTTTCTCTACTTCAACTAATAATGACCTAAATTTTTATAGCAGTTTGTAATATTCTTAATGCAGATGACACTTGTAACTTTATTAGTTTTTTAGAGGCCCGGTGCATGAAATTTGTGCACAGGGGCGGGGGGGGGGGGGGGGAGTTCCCCTCATCCCAGCCTGCAGCCTCTCCACTCCGGGACCCCTAGGACATCCCTCTCACAATCCGGGACCACTGGCTCCTAACTGCTTGCCTGCCTGCTTGCCTGCCTGCCTGATCACCCCTAACTGCCCCCCCCCCCACCAGCCTGGTCGCCCCTTACTACCCCCCCTACTGGCCTGGTTTCCCCCAACTCCCCCCCCCCCCCCCGCCGGTCTGGTCACCCCCAACTGCCCCCCCTCCCCCCGCGTGCCTGGTTGCCCCATGCAGCCTGCTGCTTGGTTGTTTGGTTGCCCCTCACTAACCCCCCTGCTGGCCTGGTCGCCCTACGCAGCCTGTTCGGTCGTCCATTCGGTTGTGATGGTCGCTTAGGCTTTTATATATATAGATTTATTTGTGTGTATATCTAACCTTCTTTGGTTTCTTTGTTATAGAACATAGCCTACCCAGAACTTTGTATATTATCCTTTCCCTTAGGTCTCTTGATCAGTTCCTTCCACTTAAGTTCCTACCCCAGTCTCTTATAAATCTACTTTTTCTGGGGGAGGAGGAAGCATTGAGGTAGAAGCAGGGAGCTTGTTACACCAACAGAATTTCTGCTTCTTCTGGGCTTTTGTTAATGTGAGTGTTCCATGACATTCCCTCCCTCCCTCCTCCCCCCCCCCCCCCCCCCGCTTTTTTTGGTCAGACTTATATTGGAATTATTGCAAGGTTCTTACTATTTGATGCAAAGGATTTTCTCAACTTTGGATCATAGAGCTAATAAGTAGTGGAGAATTTTAACTTCACCTTTACCTGGATTAATTCTATGAGTGTTTTGGATAGAATATGAGAATGAGAGATTCAAAAAGAAATTTCTGTTAAACATTTTTGATAAATAACTTTGTAAGTACATAGTCTATTATATTTATACTAGAGGTCCGGTGCACAAAATTTGTGCATGGGTAGGGTCCCTAGGCCTGGCCGGCGATCAGGGCCAATTGGGGCCTTCCTTCATTCCGTGCCACCCAGTGGTGGTCAGCGCACATCATAGCAAGAGATAGAACTTCCGTCTCCTAGTCGAACTCCCTTGGGGACACTTTGCATATTAGCCTTTATATATATATATATATATATATATATATATATATATATATATAAATTTACTATTATAAATTTACTATTGTTCTGTTTCTATATCATAACCAAGTTAATCTTTTTTTTTTTTTAAATATATTTTATTGATTTTTTACAGAGAGGAAGGGAGAGAGATAGAGAGTTAGAAACATCGATGGTAGAGAAGCATCGATCAGCTGCCTCCTGCACATCCCCCACTGGGGATGTGCCCGCAACCCAGGCACATGCCCCCGACCAGAATCGAACCCGGGACCCCTCAGTCCGCAGGCCGACGCTCTATCCACTGAGCCAAACCGGTTTCGGCCCAAGTTAATCTTTAAAACATTGCCTGTGTACATTCTCCCCTACTCCAAAAACCTACAGTGACTCACTATTGCCTAAAGAATAAATGTTAGCTCTGATTTAATCCCTCACATTCCTTCTCTAGTTACCTGAGTCCTATTCTTCTTTCAGGTTCTATTGAATACCCTCACCCCCACTCCCAATTTTTCTATTCACTGAGTTCATGTAACTTTCGTTATGTTACAGTATGTCCTTTTCTTTATTGCTCTCACTTTTTATGTTTCTGAAACCTAATGCTCCTTCTATAGTATAAAGCTTTAAAGATAGAGCCATGTTTTACTTTATCTCTCCAGGGCTTGTTACATATATGGTACATAGAAGACATGTACTCATTAAGAAACAATAGCAATAAAGAGGAGGAGAAGGACTGTAGATTTGTTTTCTTTTGTCTGTCTGAACACTTGCAACTTGACCTAGATATTGGACTTCTTGAGTAGCTTGGCTTTCTTCTTCTCATTACCAGAAGACTTACCTTAACATATTTGATAGGGTGGCTTTTTGGAGAGGAGAGCAATCTGTGGACCTTTCAGTTAAGTTGGTACTAGGATGCCATTGATTATAGTGATGGTATATTGGGTATCTTGGTAGTGGAAACTATTGCGAACATCGAAGAACCTTAGAAAGGGAAAGTGGTACCCTCCTTTTCAGTATTGTATCTTTTTTTTTTTTTTTTTTAAATATATTTTTTATTGATTTTTTACAGAGAGGAAGGGAGAGAGATAGAAAGTTAGAAACATCGATGAGAGAGAAACATCGATCAGCTGCCTCCTGCACACCTCCCATTGGGGATGTGCCCGCAACCCAAGTACATGCCCTTGACCGGAATCGAACCCGGGACCCTTCAGTCCGCAGGCCGACGCTCTATCCACTGAGCCAAACCGGTTTCGGCTTCAGTATTGTATCTTAATCCTACTCTGGAGCACATTGCTGATCATTCTCTACCCATAAACCTACCCTCTGTACCAAGGATACAATTTACCTTGTTCTCTATAGGAACCAATTCCCAGGCCCAGTAAACCAGAAAGTCTAGCAATAAGCAGTTGTCCCAGCACAGTAAGAATGTTTTTGTCTTTAGGTTTTCTAAAATGTTCAGCACTTTTGCATGCTTCACTGTCTCTGAATCTTCCCCCCCCCCCCCCCCATCAGTTCATTTTGTTTATTAGATTCCACATATAAGTGAGATCATGTGATACTTATCTTTCTCTGACTGGCTTATTTCACTTAGCATAATACTTCCCTTGAAGCATGCAATAGACTGACGGATTTCTGAGGAAGCGGGGGGGGGGGGGGGGGGGGGTGGGCGACAGGAAGAGATTAACCAATGAACAGACAGTTGTTCAGAGAACACCTGGGGAGGGGACAGAGTGGGGTAGAGGGAGTCAATGGGGGAGGGAGTAAAGGGGGACATTGTAATACTTTCAACAATAAAGATAAATTTTTAAAAATTTAAAAAAAATAAAACAGTGATAACACCAAATGCTGGCAATAATCTATAATAATAAAAGCATAACATGCTAATTAGACCGGACGTCCGTCCGGACAAAGCCAGGGCTGCGAGGGAAGCCCGGGTCCCGGGTGCCAGAGGGAAGCCATTGCCAGCAGCCGGGGGGAAGGAAGGCCTACTCTTGCATGAATTTCCTGCATCGGGCCTCTAGTAATAATAATAATAACAATAATAATAAGAAGAAGAAAATGTTTAGCACTTTGATTATCAGCTTATATGTCACCCTTTATTCATATGATTAATCAGACATTGGGGTTATTGGTTTTTTTTTTGTAGCTCTCTTGGACTGCAATATAGTCAAAGATGTGTAGAATATGGGCTTGCAGGGTTTGCCAAATTCTGTGCCTTCTAAAGGAAAATAATAGTTCCACTCAACCTTCTACTTAACTCCTGGAGACAAGTAGACCAATTCAAATTTCTACTCTTCTAACAGTGCAGCCTTGTTGACATTACTTATCCTCATAGTTATCTAGAGTCTTCATTTTAAAAAATCTTTTCTCATAGGGTTATTGTGAAGATTAAATGAATTAATTCTGTGAAAGAATCTGGCACAGTGCTTAGTACATAATTGTTCCCCAGTATATGTGGCTTCCCGAGGGTGACCAACCTGTCCCTGTTTGTCCAGGACTTTCCCACTTTTAGCAATGCAAGTCCCACATGTCCTTTGAAGTGTGGTCAAGTTTTACTTTATAGGTTAGACTTTAAAATGGATCTGAATAAAGTTCCTTAGGTTGTATATGTTTGTTAGTTTCGTGGCATTATGAGGTTGCATTATTTAGTTGCTTTGTTGATTGAACCAACCAGACCCTTCATTTATTGGTTGACCTAATCTGGGTAGGGAGCCTTATGAGTTACTTGGTAAAGATTGAAAGTGACGATTTTGATCTTTACCCCTATGGATGGGTTCTAACTACTTTAAGGAACTATAGATCATATTCACAAGCCTAGAAACTTTAGAATGAGCTCTTGATATTAAAATATTTTATCATGTAAAGCCAGTTTTTTTAGATTCAAGATCTTTCCCTTTAGATACAATTTACAAAATGATTGTTTGTAAACTATTATAATTTTCCACCTCTATTTAAATATGTATTTAAATATTTGAATAACTATTCTAATGTCAGCTTAATGCATTTAACAAGCGAAGCTACCTTGTTTTCTAATGAGACAATAAATTACAATTGATTTGTTTACATTTCTTCTTTGTTTCTAATTTTTGCTCCATCTTCCCTGCCTTCAACTCTAAGTTTTCTTTTTTAATTAAAAAAAATCAAATAGAAAACAAATACCTGGTGTTTTTGTCAATGTCATGGCCTTATGTCAAGATGTTGAAAGGTATCTCTCCAAATTATTGTTCTGCTATAGTTACTTCTTTCAAAGAAGGCCTCTTGTATAGCTATTTGTTGAATTGTGTACCTACTGAATTAGTCAAAGCTCTAGCTAAAACCTTTTTTTTTTCTTTACCTCTCCCCTCCCCCCAAACTTGCTTTTGTTATGTATTGGCTTGCTAATCCTTGTGTTGAGCAGTATCAGACATCACCTTTCTTGGGGGCAGTTAGTCCACTCTTCCGCTTTCTTTGTCCAAGGGCTCCCTTAATAGGAGAAGTCAACAGGGAGGACAAAAAGGATTGAAAGTTGTATTTAATCAGGGTCAGAGAGGTGGTGTTCAGAGTGACGGGCCCACAGGCAGGCTGGCCTTTTATGCTTGCCGACGCAGATGGTCCCAGAGCATTCAGCTAAGTGAAGAGAAAGCTGCCCAGTGAAAGCTATTGTAGGGTAGCATCGTTACAGTTGAGAAAGGTTGCCAGGGGTAACTAGAGAGTATCACCAGTATCGTGTGATCACTAGTCTGTGCCATTGAAAATCTTAGACTGAGGATTGTATTGGGTCCCTTGGCATCTTGATGTTCATATGTAAGCAGTATTAGCTTACATTAGTGTTTGTAATTTAATTTTTCTTTCTCCCTTTGTTCTTGTCTTGCCTTTTTTAGTACATAAAACATAGATTTCAACAAAACATATGCTTGTAAAAGCATATGGTATTTAATAATATGTATATTATAATTTAGTATAAACTATACCAAATAGTTTAAATTTTTGCAAGTAAATTGGATTTATGGAAATAGGATCTAATATTCTCATTTGAAGAGCTTTAAGTTGATTTTCCATTGCTCTCAAACTGCCCCACTATATCCAAGATGAATCAGTGTTATTTTTTTCTTTTCTCTATGTGGTTTTAAGTAACTTATAAAAGAATATGTTGAAGTATTTATCTGAAAACAGGAGCTATAACCTTGAGTGAAAAGTTGTAACCAAGAGTTTCCAAATATTTATGAAATCTATCTTTAATTTTTTGCCAAAGGCAAAAGTTAAATTATTCATCCCAAGTGAGCCAGAGCGAAGTAGCGTAACAATCATTGGTCTTAATTTAATATACTCTGAATATAATTTTAATAGCCAATTTTAGAATTTTTAAAATTGTACCCTTGTCATTGGAATATTTTAAAGAAATTACTTATAGTTACATACAGAATGTAAAACCAGTAGTCTTCTGCATTCACTAGAGGAAAATGCATAGAGATTTATTTATATTTAGTGAAATTTAAAGTGTACCTAAAATTCAAGATGAAGTGGTAATATAGCCTTGCAAATAATTGTTTTAACTTAAATTACTAATCAACCCAAGTTAAGTTGGCCTTATTTTAGCCAGAGCTGATTTTGGCTTAAAAACTCTACCTACCTGTTGATGTAACATTGAGTGAACACAAACCTAATATCATATTGTAATATGAACATATTACAGTGTTTGAGAGCTAATAGTCGTCAATAGAAGTATTGTGTATAAAAGGTAACATTGTTTTTAATTAGTCTGTTACAAGTGAAGTCAGACTTACAGAAAAATCATTGGTATTAGTGTGAGCTTTTTCATCTTAAAATATGGCTGAGTCATTTTGTGACAATTTATAGTCACTTCCATAATTATGTAAAAGCATTTGTCACACAAAAAATGAGTGAATCTGGTGAAATTTAGAACAAGCATGCTGTTGTCCATGTAATAGTATTCCAGGAAGTCTACACATGGGTGACAGAGCACTTTACTGGTAATTTCAACTTTTATATTCTTAAAAATCAACAGGTAATGTGATTTCCCTTTATTTCCTGAAAATCAAATAAAGATTAACAACTAGTTTGTGCTATCCTTTTATTACCATAGTTCTTTTTTTAAATGAGTCTATTGAAAAAAAATGTCTCTTAGTTTGTGTCACCTTTAGTAGAGGCTGGTTTTCCAGGATTTATGAATGAAGATGGCAGTGTTGAAGAAAATTTAATTACATTGCTTCTTTAATGATCCTTGGTGACTCAAAGACATTAATGTTATTGCAGTTTATGGCCATTCATTATTTTTATTCTGTTGATCAATTTTTTCTTCTTTATATACATGACATAAATTTGTCTAACCGAGGTGAATTGAATGAGCTTGAAGAATAAAAGAGAACGAATTTTAAATTTACATTGCATGTATTTTCATTTAAATTGATCATGTAATGTGAACATCTATATAGTGGGACTAGGGGGATTGACATTAAAGATTTACATTAAACTCCAACAGAGATTTCTTATCACTTTGGTCTTTAAATCATGGCAGATGACATGAATATGAAAGGAAATATAAAATAACTATCTATTGGTAATCATCTCAGCAAAGATTAAAAACAAAATTGCTTTTAAGATTCACAGGTATAGCTGTAAATCTCTTACTTCCTTGATATAGCTTAAAGTTGTCTTTTTAAAAGCAAACTGTTGTGCTCGCTTCGGCAGCACATATACTAAAATTGGAACGATACAGAGAAGATTAGCATGGCCCCTGCACAAGGATGACACGCAAATTCGTGAAGCGTTCCATATTTTTAAAAAAATAAATAAAATAAAAGCAAACTGTTTATGAAGTTAAACTGTTCTATCAACAAACATTTTAAAAAGTGTAAATTGAGTTATTATATGTCCACTTACATTTTTTTACTGGAAATCAGGAGCCAGAAAACTAATTTAGATTTTGCTGATTTTTAAAATGTTGCTAAAATGTTAGTCAAAGCCTCTTTTTTATTCTTTTATTATGTTAGTAATAGTAATACAGGTTGGGGCAAAAGTAGGTTTATAGTTGTGAGTATGTGAAACAGAATTTATTTTTGTATTATTATTAATTACTAGAGGCCCGGTGCACAGATTTGTGCACCAGTGGGATCCCTCAGTGTGGCCTGCAGGGACAGGGCCAAAACCGGCAGTCCAACACCGCCTGCCACTCCTACTCATCCTGATCCCACTGCACCTGCCGCCACTGCTCAGTAGGCTCACTGCTGTTCTGCTGTGGTCTCTGGGCTGTGGCGGCCAGCTGTGAGCCCTGCTTCTGGCGCCCCTCAGTCAGCTGAGCGGCACTCCTGCTGTGGGAGCGCACTGACCACCAGGGGGGTAGCTCCTGCGTTGAGCATCTGCCCCTTGCTGGTCAGTGCACGTCATAGCAACCAGTCGACTGGTCGCTTAGGCTTTTATATATATAGATTGTATTATTTTCCATACAAACAACTGTAGACCTACTTTTGCCCCACCCTGTATATGAGTGTTATTAATGATTGGAATATATATCAGAATCCATTAATAATGGTGGTGTGAATAGAAGGTCTGTCTCTGTATTTTAGATATATGGGAGTAGAAAAAGAGTTGTCCTTAATGCGAAATTACTGCTTTTGTGGTCAAGTTACAAAGAATTGTGAAATTTTAAAGTGCTGTTAACCTTTTGTTTTGTTTTAACATTTTCTGGGGAAATTCAGAAGACTGGATTTTGAGGATCCCAGGTTCATTATTATGAATATCAATTGTTTTTTTTAAAGGGGAGAGGAAAGAAGGAATGATCATGACTAGAGAGTTTTAAATGATAGAATCTAAGAAAAAGCACTTAAAGGAGCCAAAGGTTTGGCTTTAAGCCCACTAATATGTGCGTTTATTACTAATATGGTAATATCTCTATCTAAAGAATTATATACTTGAGTCCTGGCTGAGCAGCTCAGTTGGTTAAAGCATCATCCCTATGTGCCAAGGTTGTGGGTTTGATCCCTAGTGAGGGTGCATATAAGAATCAACCAATGAATGCATAAATAAGTGGAACAACAAATCGATGTTTCTCTCTCTCTCTCTCTCTCTCTCTCACTCATCCTCTCCCCTCTCCCCCTCTCTAAAATCAATCAATCAATAAAATATATTTTAAAAAGAATTATTATATACTTGAAATTAGATAAAGGACTTGAAAGTACTGCTGAACTGTAGTATACAAATGAATGATGGTTCTAATAATCACCAAGACTGCTGGCATTGTTGCTACTGCTGCTACCCTGTAACTAGTGTTTGCTGATATGTTTATAGTTTGATATTTGCCAACATTGGGCATTAGAATTCAGCCACATCAGGAAAATAATTAAATAGATATTAATGGATGAGCATGATAGTGCTCTGCTCTGCTCTTTGGGAATCCATATTGGTTACAGAGGTATATTTAGCTCTTGGACTTGATTCATTTCAAGTGGGATTAGATGACACATGGTAGGTGTTATAATGCAAGAAATGTAAGACTTAATGAGTGAGCTTCTTAGCTTAGCTAAATATTCTTAGCTAAATATTCTTAGCAGTGATGTGGGAAAGATCCTGAGATCTTTGTAAAATTGTAAATTAATATACATCACTGTACCATGTATTTCCTTATATTTTCTTATTTTATTCCATATAACACATATTTTCTTCCAACAAATAATTTTAATTCACCTGTTCATATAGACTCTAGCAGGTAACGTTTTAGTAAGGGCAGTGTGTTTATTTTGTTTTGTTTTGTTTTTACAAAGAAACAATACTTTTATCATTTACATGATGAAACCATGATGACATGCCAGTACTGATTAAGTTTACTCAATTGCTTCCATACAGCAGCCTTGCTGGTCATGGCATTCAGATTCATGAATCAGCAGAATTTACAAATTATTGTAGGTCATAGGTCTTTGTTTTTCTTCCCAAATTTAAAAAACATCAAGTGCCTATTGGCTTTATCTACCTCTTTCTTTATATTAGCCAATGATCTACAGTAGTTGTTCCCAAAGTGTGGGTTGTGTAGCTCTGGGAGTCACAGTCCTTTCAGAGGGTCTTTGAGGTGAAATCTATATTCATAACAATACTAAGAAGTTATTTGCATTTTTTACTATGTTGACATTTGCACTGATGGTGTAAAAGCAGCGATGAGTAAAATTGCTGGCTCCTTAGCACAAATCAAGGCAATTGCACCAAACCATAATGATATTATATTCTTCATTTCTGCACACCCACAGGTTTTTTTTAAAAGGCTAGTTTCACTTAAAAATGTTCTTGATGAATGAATAAAAAGAATTAATTTTATTAAATCTGAATGCTTCAATACATGTCTTTTAAATATTCTGTATGATGAAATGGGAAGTGCACACATAGTATAACTCAGTGAACCAGTATTTTCCACATGACCAATACATGATGTTATAAAATCATACATGGATGAAAAATCCATTCAAGGTGCAAGATAGGTCAATTTCAGATTTCACATTGTAACTAATTTTTAAGAAACTACTACTTGTTAAGTTTGGTGTAGTATTAAAGAACAATATCCACAGTTATCTTAAATAATTGTTGAAATTCAGTTCCCTTTCCAACTGCATATCTGTGTGAGGCCAGATTATCTTCATTTTCTTCAACCAAAACAGCATATCACCATCAAACTGAAAATAGAACTAGATATGAGAATCCAGCCATTTTCTGTTAAATCCTGTCTTATAATTATCAGTTTATATGTGAATCTCTTCCACTATTGTTTAAGCCTTCAATGGCTTAATTATTATTTTTTTAAAATATGTTTTTAAAAATTTATTTTAGAAAGAGAAACATCAATGTGAGTGAAAACATTGATTGGTTGCCTCACGTATGCACCACAACCAAGGACTGAACCTGTATCCTGGGCATGTGTCCTGACCGGAACTTAACTGATGACCTTTCCACACGCGCTTGGGCTGACACTCAACCAACAGAGCCACACTGACCAGGGTGGCTTAAGTATTTTTTAATGCTTATCAAGTTATACTTTCATATAGCTTCAAAAAGTCAGTGGTTTCCAGATTTTGTTGTGAAGGACAGCATTCTGTCATCACTTACCACCACTGCCATTTCACCTTTGCCCAAAGTCAATACGATCAATTATTTTAGCTGATTCTTTTGTGTGTTTTTTTTTTTTACCTCTGGTCCTCTTAGTTACATTCTTGTAATTCTTGACTTTCCAGTTTTAGAAATTTCTATAGACTTCTCATTATAGAAGATGGGATTTATCTTTACCTCGTTCTGTTCTCACTCCATGCAGGCACTCTTTCCATCTTCCCTATATAATTACATTGTCCTTTAGGTTAGATTAGAGTCAATGTTTTACATTATTATGACTACATAAATGTTATTGAATAGCTGAATCTCTAGGTAAAATCATGAATTTCCTTTACTGTATTTTCCTACCTTCCCCCACCCCACATTTTTGCCTTGTTTTTGTTGTTGTTTACTTAGTTTTCCATGTGCTTATCCCTAAACTCAAAATTCTTTTTAAATTCTCTAAATCTTCTCCCAGGGTGCTCACACACTTGGAGGTTTTCGTCAGTTTTTTATCTTTCTGGAGGAATTCTGACTGCTTCATCCTGGTCTGGTTGCCCTATATACCAGCTCGTGCCCACTCTCATTCTAGAATGTCTCTTTACTATCATCCTAGGAATTCCTTTTGCTTTTATCCTGTGGTGGAGCTTCTGTTCCTATATCCCATTTCATCTTCTTCCTTAGTTTGTGTACTCATTTTGAAAGTGTTCATCTCCAATAATGTCCCAAGAAAGGATGCATAAAGGTAGAACTCTTAAGTTGAAACTGAGAGCATTGCTCCATTGCTTGCTAATTTCCAGCCTTGAGATGCCTTAAGTTATTCTGATTTCTGATCCTTTGAATGTGACGTGCTTTTTCTTTTTAAATCTCTGGAAGTATATAAGATTCTCTTTGGATTTCTTTTCACCTACTATGTAGGGTGCTGCTAGATCCTTTCAACCTGGAAATACATGTCTTTCCTTTCTGGGAAATGGTTTCTAATTTTTTTTTCTAGGGAGGGAAGGAGGGAGGAACAGACAGACATCAAAGTGAGAGTAAAACATTGATCAGCTGCCTCCTGCATGCCCCCTACCAGGGATTGAGCCCAAAACCCAGGCATTGTGCTCTGACTGGGAGTCAGACTTGCCATGCTTTGGTGCAGGTGATGAGTTACACCGGCCAGGGCCCTAACTATTTTTTTCAGGATGTTCTCCCCTTCTTTTTCTTTGTTCTCTCTTTCTAGAACATCTGTTTTTTATATATTGGACCTCCTGAATTGGTGCTCTAATTTTTTTTTTACTTTTGCTCTGCTTTGTGGGAGAGTTCCTCAACTTTATTTTCCCATACATCGATTGAATTTTTCCTCTTTGCTGTTGTGTTTTTTATTTTCTAAGGATGAGTGATTATGTTTATGTGCCTGCTTGTCTGTCTCTCTGTTATCTGTGTGTTTTTGTGTCTGTGTGTTGGGAGAAAATTTAATGAAAAATATTTTGGGTTAATTTAATGAGAAGTATATAGAAAACTAAGTTTAAGAAAAAAACAGCAACTTGGAGGACTTATAACTTATGGTTACAATATTTTCTATTGGAGAATATTCTTTATACTTTTATTTTAATTTCCTTATCTCTAAATAGTATGTTTCATCCAAGTTGCCTCTTCTGTTTTTTTGTTTCAGTTGGCCTTAGCTTTCATTTCAGGTATTTATCAAATATTTGATAATTCTTAGTTGTTTGCTTATGATTAAAAGTGGGAAACTTAACAGATTAAATACCTAGAGCATGTTTTGGATGTTTATTACTTCATTTAGGGAAATTTAGCTGATTTTCTTCTCTGGGAAAACCCCTATGTGAACATATTTAGGACTTACTTTTAGGTTAGTTAGAATTCTTGGAAAAGAGAAAAAGTATTAGATCATCTGCCTCAAGAGTTTGGTTGACAGTGTTCTAAGAGCCAAGTTGGGGAAGAGTGATGCGGCGGGTCTCAGAATCCGTTGAGTATATGTTCACTTAATCTTTGTGTTTCCGTTTGTTATCCCCGCCACAATTCAGAAACCTTTTTTACTTATTACCTCCAGAAAGTAAACTTGTAGTCATTTGCTGAGGTACAGATAAGATAATTGCAAAGTGTAGGAAGAGGACTTTGGAGACATTTGACTCTTTAAACTCCTTTACTGTCATTATTAGAAGAGTTTGGGGAAGGAGCAGCTATGCATGCATGTGTTAGTCCTGCATCTTTATCTGGTGTCCTTAGACTTCATCTATAAGCCTCCGCAAAACTTAGTATGGTACCAGCACATGGTAGGTAATAAATGTTTGAATGAATGGTGGGACTAGCTGTGTCCTCAAGGCTAAACGAGATATTGATTCATTGCTAAATCTCACGGTGCTATTGAAACGAGTCTTTATGGAACCTCCCTTGTAGGAAAGTTTGTTGCGTGTACATAAATATAAACTTCAGTAGAAAGTCAAAGTAATAAAAGACTATTTCTTGACCAGAAAAATCAAGTAAGACATCCTAAGGGAGGTGTCATTTGGCTGAGTTCCACCTTACAAGATGGACAGAAATTTGTTAGGTTAGCAATTAGATGCAAGACTGAAGTATAGAGCAGTGTTGGAACAGTAGGAGATAATGGTTTCAAGTATAGATTAAAACCTAATTTGAGGAGGTTGGGTTGTTGGTCCTAAAATTTAAGCTTAGGAGCTTTATTTATCTTTTAGGCAGTATATATAAAAGGTCTTAGATGAGAAATTGATCTGTGGAAAGTTTTATTGCAAATTGGAATACTCATAAGACTAGATAGCATGATATAATGGAGGATGTTATGCAATCAGACCCCCTCTCGATAGCTTGAGCAGTTTGTTTTCATTTTGATTATGACCAGTGTGCTTTACTTCTCTGTTCCTCAATTTCTTTAGTTGCAAAATAGGATGATTTTTCCATCAGAATCTCCTCTACTGGTTTTTCAAGAGCTTATGAGTTTCAGATGATAAAGATACTGTGTAGTAAGACTTCTCTTTGAGGTAGGTACATTAGGAGGAAAATCTTTACAGCAGTTCTCAACCTGTGGGTCGTGACCCCTTTCACAGGGGTCGCCTAAGACCATCGGAAAACACATATATAATTACATATTGTTTTTTAAAAAATATATTTTATTGATTTTTTACAGAGAGGAAGGGAGAGAGATAGAGAGTTAGAAACATCGATGAGAGAGAAACATCGATCAGCTGCCTCATGCACATCTCCCACTGGGGATGTGCCCGCAACCCAGGTACATGCCCTTGACCGGAATCGAACCTGGGACCTTTCAGTCCGCAGGCCGACACTCTATCCACTGAGCCAAACCGGTTTCGGCACATACTGTTTTTGTGACTAATCACTATGCTTTAATTATGTTCAATTTGTAACAATGAAATTGGGGGTCACCACAACATGAGGAACTGTATTTTAGGGTCACGGCATTAGGAAGGTTGAGAACCACTGGTTTAGGATGATCACAGTGAATATGGGATTAAGTTACAGAATTGAGAGTCAAAACAAAGGAGATCTAATAAGACTTATGTAATGACTGATTGAATTTAGGGAATAAAAGGATATTGTTCAATAAATTGGAGGGATAGGGGAGAAAAATGTAAAATGGGTAAAATCCTGGTCTTTGAGATCAAGATTACAGGTTTGGGAATCACAGCATAGAAGGTAGAATAGAGCAAGGTGGCCAGAGATACAGTCAGGACAATGCTAGTAGGGAGAGGCATAGATAACTGTTAAGGTTGCCCTTCAGAAGCAGGAGAGGTTTGCAAAACAACAGCCAAGCATTGAGAAGAACTATTGAATTAGCCTCCCTAAGGTGGGGCTGGTTACCTATTTTGTGGGACTCAATACAAAATGAAAATACAGGGTCCTCATTAAAAAGCAGGAAGAGCCCTAACTGGTTTGGCTCAGTGGATAGAGCGTCGGCCTGCGGACTGAAGGGCCCCAGGTTCGATTCCGGTCAAAGGCATGTACCTTGGTTGCGGGCACATCCCCAGTAGGTGGTGTGCAGGACGCAACTGATCGATGTTTCTCTCTCATTGATGTTTCTAACTCTCTGTCCCTCTCCCTTCTCTGTAAAATATCAATAAAATATATTTTGGGAAAAAAAAGGCAGGAAGAAAGTGCAGTTAAAGGTACTAACCTTTAATAATTTTTTATTTAAAAATATGTTCTTATAAAGCATAATAGAGGTAATAGCAATGCACAAGTAGCAACATAAAGCTACAAATTATAAAAAATATTTGGGGGTTATGATTTTATATAAAAGTAGAAATTATAATACTTTATCAGTGTGACATTTTGATTTATCATTTGATTTTTTTCATCTGCTTTTCTGTCATTTCTTAGGTCAAAATTTATACTTTTAACAACTTCATTTGTTTTTAAAGATTTTTTATTGATTTATAGAAAGAGAGGAAGGGAGAGAGAGAAACATCGATGTGAGAGCAAGACAACAATCAGCTGCCTCCTGCACGCCCCCTACTAGAGATTAAGCCCCCAACTCGAGCATGTACTCTGGGAATCAAACGGGCATCCTTTCAGTTCACGGAACAATGCCCAACCAACTGAGTCACACTGGCCAGGACTAGCAACTTAATTTTTAATGGATATAATTGAAAATAATGTAAGTCAGTCTTGGCAAATGCCAGATTGTAAATAATTTTTTTTAACAATTTTTAACTTTAAGAAGGGTCTTTCTGATGATGCAGTTGTAACTGGAGCTGTTAAGAACTTTTTATAGGCTAAGCTTTGATAACATTAGGATACATTTCTGATTATTTTCGAATATAAACTTGGGAACATCTAGAGCTGATGACTTATAGAACAATTTTTCTAAAAGTTTTGTGTGGATTTAATTTTAAGTGCAGTTTTAAACTATGGCATTTAAATATTTTCTCTGCCATTTCTTATAACTTGTAGAGGATGTACAGGAAACCAAAGTGGTTTTATGACTGGTATATAATTCAAAATGCCTGGTTATGCATTCTATCGCTACATCTTCAATTATAAGGAAAAATTAATTTAAAAATTGTCTTCCTCATTAATAATTGGTTCATCCAAAGCTTCATATGAAAATAGTGTTCTTTTTCATCAAATGTCACAATCTCTAATTCTTTTTCTAAGCCTGTGGGTATTGCTTTGCGATGTTACGTTGGTTTTCAAACTTCAGGTTCTAAATTCTTTTAAAAATTCCAGTAACTCCTTAACATGCTAATGCCATGTTATGCTTTTACTTTTGTAATAATTTGCTGACCAAGTTCACTGTCTGAGCACTGGCACACCCTGTCCTGGCTCTCAGGCTAAAGAGGTAATATTTGTGTATATGCTACTGGGACAGGTTCCAGGGACAGGTAGCTGTTCCCATGCAGAGAGCCCCTCCTTTTTCCTGTGACCACTGCCACTATTGCCAGTACCCGTGTGGGCTCAGTCCTGGCTGACCCTTGAGTGCTCTGTGGTACCCCAGGCTGCCCCAGTTGTGCACATTTCAGTTGGGCAGCCAAGGCCAACTGCTTGGTGCATACACAGACCCTTGGCATATTTCCTTTGCTGGTGTTTCACTTTCCCATTGGCCTTCACTTACTGAAAGTTCAAAAATAAAGAGTTCCAAAATGGCAACAATGGAGTATTAAATCAAGCCCCTTGTGCAGCTGTCAGGTTGCATACCCAATAAACTGTCCCTGTCTAATTTTATGAAAAAGTTTGCTGCCAAACTGCCTTTAAATTGAGCTGTTCAGTGCTTCCCCAAGATGAACTATTTGGGGCCTTTACAGTCTTTAGGGACAGAGATCTGATAGTTTCCATGCATGTGTTGGCTGACTTTGCTTCTCTAGGGGGCTTCTGGAAGCTAAACTCCTTAGCAGCCAGAACTGTAACTATGAATCAAGCTGGGGTTCCAAGAAGCAGGCCTTTGCAATGGAGCTCAGACTAATTAATTACACCATCATTTATTTGCTGTGTTTTATTATTTACCTTTCTTTTAATACCATTTGAACTTTATTATTGTTGATTTCCTTTTTTTGGTTAAAGGGAAGGGGGCTATGGATTATTATTTACATCTGACCCCTGGTGACTTGATAAATTATGTGTTCATACATAACCTACTGGTCCTCAGTGCTTAGAAACCACAGTTTTGGCATTTGCTGAAACTAATTTTCCCCCTTAATCTTGTACCCATCTGAGAGAGAGTTTTAAAGAAGAAAATTAAGAAAAATGTGCCCTATAGCCCCATTTTTTTTTCTTCTTTAAAACTGCAATAGTGTTTTTAGAGGAAGTTTCTCTAAATGCTTTTAAAATTTTTTGTTAGATGGACTGAAGTTGAAATCATCAGTGTATATGAAAGGTAAAGAAGTCAAAGTCAACACACAGACCCCAGTTTATACTCTGCTGCTTCTTTGCTTCCCATAATACACTTTCTATCGTGTAAAACGGTATCTTCAGTGAACTAGGATTGCAGCTACTGCTTGTTCCTCCTTTTATTCCCATATATTTGGCCAAAGATACTTATATTCTAACTTTCTAATTAAGGTGCCACAGCCATGGCTATAACAGGAATAAGTTGCAGGTGAGCGACATATTGAGTCCCCCTCTTCTCAGGGTGATACAGAGGGTGGCCCGGCCGGACCTGGGACATTCAGATTTTTGGGGCAGGCTGTGTCTGACTTAAAGTGCCCTTGTCCATTTACCCTAATGTGCTGTATAAGCATCATTTTCTTCGGACACCATGACACAAAAAAGCCTTAGAAATACTGCCTTTAAACCTCAAATCAGAAACTCACAAGGAAATAAAATTCTGTATTTAAACAATTACTTTTTAACTACTTATGTACTCAATATGTCTTTGTTCTTTTTCATTATATCTCCTAATTTTATTTTAGGTAAATAGCAGCAACTACTGTACTGATAAAAATAAATATTAAAAGGTTTATAGTCACCCTGGTAAGTACGGCTCAGTTGGTTGGCGTGTTGTCCTGTACACCAAAAGGTTGTGGATTTGGTTCCCTGAGGGCACATATCCAGGTTGCAGGTTCAATCCCTGGTTGGGGTATGTAAAAGAGGCAACTGATCTCTGTTTCACTCTCGCATCGATGATTCTCCCTCTCTCTTCCTTTCTCTCTAAAATCAATAAAAGCATGTCCTCAGGTGAGGATTAAAAATAAGACTTATAGTCTATTTTCTTCCAATTGTTATGTTATGTTATATTGGCTATAATTCTTGATAAAGAAATTACCATGCTCTCTGTGCTCAGATTGTGTCATCTTCATACTCTTTGAATGGAACTATGCCAGTTTATACAGTCTTCTAACATTAGAAAAGTTTCAACTGTTTATCATACTTTCGATTGAAAACAAGGCAGGTCTAAATGATCATTGAGGTCCTTTTTTTGACAATACAAATCTTCAAGTTTAGTTACTAACAAGCAGATTATAAACAAACTGTTTCAAAGATGGGTGTACCCATTTCTCCCCCACCCTTGACCTAATATAAGGTGACTTTGAGTGGTGGCACATCGTGTGATATACAGATCTTGTAACAGAGAAACCCACACCTGAAACCTATATGTTTATGTTGCCCAATGTCATCCCAGTCAGTTTAATTAATAAATACATTTTTTAAAAGATGCATGTAATCCAAGAGAAAGTACAAGGAGGTATTTTTTTTTTTCAAATGATTGATGTGTGAGACATTACATTTGATTATGTTCATTTGTTTTTGTGAATTATTTTGGTAAAAGTTTGGATATCTGAAAATTTAGAAAAATTGTAAGAAAGTAGCTATTTACAAAAGTGCATTGGTGTATATAATATGAATTGTTGGTTATTTTAGCTTCATCCTAATAAAGTTCAGATATAAAAAGTGCATTGGTGTATTAAAGAAACAGTAAATCTACATTAGTAGTAATAATGACTATAATTGCCAGTTCTGTGTATTCTGCTCATCTGAGAGGGTCAGGAACTTGAGCCTCATCCTATCTTATGAACTCCAATTTGTGTCTCAGAAATCTTTTTTACCGGAGACTTGTAAGGACTATTATACTTTATCTGTTTAGAAGTTTCAAGGGCAGTATCTTCACTTATTATTATTTGATTATGGCCATTGTAAGTAAGGTAGAGTCTCCCCTTGATGGCAAATAAAGGAATTCACATCTTTACTCACAGCCGCAGTGGTGAGCTGCCCTCTCCTGGTCATCTGCGCCATCTAGAACTCCCAATGGGTCCTTAGGAAAAATCACATTCTGCCAAATAAATAGATGTTTTAATTGTGTCTTTGATACCAACATTGTCCTAGTCTGTGAATGTGCAACGTAAAGCTCTGTTCTAGCTTCTTTTCATTTTTTCTAAAAAGACATTGTTGACAGAAATGATGGGGCCATCTTCTCTCTCACACACGTAGGCATTCTTCCCATCTGAGATTTTTGCCCATTACTTAAGTCCTAGTGAGTACAATCTGTGCTATTCCTTTGTTTACTAAATTCTTATGATTTACTTTAAAGATGTTTCTTAGTGTATGATCACCCCTCCCTGGGAAAAATGATTTTCAAAACTACTTAAATAAGTGGATTAACCAAGATGTTCTTTTCATGGAAGCTATTTCTTATATATTTTCTTAAAAATGGGCATCAAATTTTCCCTGCTCTAGTCAAGTAATTTTATGCTGGAGATGAGTTTACTAATGGTAATTATTAAAACCATTAGACATTTCTGTTTTTAGTTTTCCATTCTAACTTCTTTGTGTCTTATTTCTTATAAGCCCGTTCTTACTTATTTTACACTCTGGCCTGTAGACCTGCAGGATTAGCATCAACTTTGGTACTAACCAGAACTATAAAACCAGAATACTGAAAAGAATTTCACTTCCTTGTTGAAATATAGCAGTTTATACCTGCCTTTTTTCTTGATTTACCACAGTGATGGCGAACCTATGACACGCGTGTCAGAGGTGACACGGGAACTCATTTTTTTGGTTGATTTTTCTTTGTTAAATGGCATTTAAATATATAAAATAAATATCAAAAAATTTCTATATGTGACACGGCACCAAGTTAAGTTAGGGTTTTTCAAAATGCTGACACGCCGAGCTCAAAAGGTTCGCCATCACTGATTTACCAGGAGTTCTTTCTGTGTACCCTTGTATTTTAAAAATGGAAAGGAAGAAAACCCCTCTGGTTTTTATTATATTTCCCAGTTAAATTTGTAGCTTGCTACTAGTTGATATATCTATTAAAGATACGTATAAGGCTTTTCATGGTTTATTTTAATAAGTTAGTATATGTCATTGTTTGCTAAGAAAAGGTACTAATATATATTTCCTACAGTTGAAATCAAAAGACTAGAGATGGAAATCTTTAAACCTTTTCATATTTTAGTCATTTTACTTTTCAGATAATTTCATGTCATTTTTTTTAACTTGGCCAATTTCATTAAGTAATATAACTATTACATTTGGAGAAGATTATAGGTGCAAAGACTAATTTGCATAGTTGAAGAGTCCTCTCAGAATTAGCTAGAATTTCTTTTCATTTTCAAGTAAGAACAAAAAAACCAGCCAATTAGTTCAGATCTGAAATATTTTAAAACCCTAATCAATATTTTAAAATATTTTTAAAAAGTAAATACTGAAAATAAAGACAAAATTGTGGGAAGTAATTATTCACAACAGGAGCAGATCATGTGCCACTTTATCCCCTACCCAGTCTATTTTGTCTTAGTAAAGATTTATGGATAGCTAAGACTTGACCTGAATTTGGTGACTATGGATAAATAAGTGAACAGGATTCTTTAACTCGATATATGCCTTACTCTTACAAAATCTTAAATTTATCAAGCCTCTTTGCTTGTCATTGATGATATTATTTAAAAGTTTAACCCCTGATTTTGAGCCCCTGCTATGTCACTATTTGTATGACAAACTTGCCTAGCTTCCTCCTTTATAAAATGGAAGTATTCATTTCCATAATGGAAGCTCGTGAAGATAAAAAGAGAGTTAAGAATGTTTGGTAACTATTAAATGGTGCCCAAATGTAAAGTGGTATTACTTATAAAATAAAAATGCACATGCAAAATTTAATCCACATTACCAAAGGGAAAAATGGTATTATAGTCCATGCTAAACTGACTTAATGGAAGACTTAATTTTTCTTCTCATAATTACTTAATTATATGTCTGTGTCAAACTTGTGCACTGATAAAGATTTTCAACTTATTTGTTTGTGGGGGGAGGGCAGTGAATTGTATCATTTTAATGCAACTCACTGCATTTTCTATTGTGTGTAGCATAATAGAAAACAAGATTTACATATTTAAATATTTTTTCCTCATTAAATCTTACCTCCAGACTATCAAGGACTAGGAAAGTAGACGTTTCATATGTCAGTCTTTATTTTATGAATTTTTTACCTGAGATTCAAATGATAGTTTTGGGATGTATTTCCTCATAAAGATGCAGAGCTAGCACCACAAATTTCAAGCAGCAACTAGACCTTTGTCTCACTTTTTATTGCTTAGGAACCTTTCAATATGCTCTTTCTGTGGACCTCTTGGTGACAGTTAGACTTGAACTCTCATCAGAGAAGAAATTGCTCAAGAAAAGAGATGTTAAAAGCCTTATGTCTGAAATACCACAAGACCAGGGCTCTCCTAATGTTTGGTAGTTAACTTGTAACAAAACAGCTTTGATCTGCTTTTGAGTTTGTATTTCTGAATGTATGTATGTGTGTGACAGTGTAGGGTATAGGATAAATTTGGTAGCCTAGGAAACCTGTATCCCATCAGGAGAGAAAACAGATGTTCTTCCTCCTGGATAGAACTGCGGCTATCCATTTAGCAATTATGAATCTCTTCCCTAGATAATACTCTTGAGAAAGGAGTCTTTCAGCAAGCTGGATCAAGAAGCACACAACTCATTTTTTGCTGTGTGGGACTGAATCTTTTTACATTTGCCCTCTTCTTTTCAAACCTTCAGTTTTAAAAAAAGGTAGGTAGAGTCCAATTTGAATCAAATGACTGCCTTACTGGACTAAAATCTTTACTTCCTTAGATCAGTGCATAGAACGCATTAGAAAGTTCCTCATCTCCCCATCCCCAATTCAATTCAGTCAGTTGTTTCTACTAGTAGATGTGGTTTGCTTATTTGTTTGTTTTTTACCATCTTCAAATTTTGGGTTGTTTTGATTGAAATGGTATTTTCCAAGTCTTATATATGGTTTTCTGGAAAAGGCCAAATATTCTTGATTCTATTTAGGTAATGCCCTTTATTTTCTCCCTTCCCCATGTTACTATAGTGGTTAAAACCTTTATGTCTTTACTCTACCCAGACTATTATAATGATAAACTGTCACTTTGTCACTTTGCTCTCTTTCCTTTAGTCCCTTCCATATTGCTGTTGGACTGGTCTTTCTAAAATAGAGACCTCATCATGGATTTCACTTTTTCAAAGATCTTTAGTGACTCCCCATTGCCTGTAAAATTAAGCACATAGCCTGTTTAGCCTAGAATTTAAACCCTTCAGTGATCTGGTCCTCGTCTATTTTTCCAGCCTGTATGCCATACTGAATGATTCAGTCTTCCACACTTGATGCCTCTTTCCCCTTCTCAACTCAGGCTCTTTCTGGGGTGTCTATCTTTCTCTTCCTTCATCTCCTCTCTGGATCCCTGCGTATTGAAATCCTACCTCTTCCTCAAGATCCTGCCATAATGCCACATTTACTTCTTAAGGTCAGACTGGAAGAAGATAGTAGAAACTGTACTTTCTATAGCAACATGGTAAAAATGACACTTTTATTTCTTTTTTCTTTAAACTAAAATTATCTAACTTACTACAGTTCACCTAAGAAAGTAGGCAATGACCTTCCCAAATGCAAATGCCTAATAATGTAAGGTTTTATTACTATATTTAAGAAGAATTTGGGGAGGGGGTGGCAGAATACACCTTTATTATAATGAAATAAAATCAGTGTTTTCATATGACTTAATTTTAGATTGACAGAAAAAGTACAAATCCACAGATTGACAATTGTTAGGTAGAGCACATATTAGAAATTTATATTCCCAGAATTATGATTAATATTAAGTTAAATTTACCACCTTACAGAATTTGTGGATTCCAAATAATAGAATTAGAAAACTTTAAATATGATATGGCTAGATTATCTTTCCTATTACAGTTGCGCCCCCCCCCCCTTATCTGTGGTTTTGCTTTTTATGATTTTTGTTTAG
Source organism: Myotis yumanensis (assembly GCF_028538775.1). NCBI lineage: Eukaryota > Metazoa > Chordata > Mammalia > Chiroptera > Vespertilionidae > Myotis > Myotis yumanensis. The sequence goes on along the minus strand of NW_027223763.1, from coordinate 27,693,957 downwards.
TAGCCGTGGTCCAAAAATATTAGATGGAAAATCCAAGAAATAAACAATTCAAGAGGAAATGGTAAATACAAGGAGTAGAAAATAGAAGAACAAGATTTGTTCTAGGGCTGAGTACATCAGTTTGGCTAGTAACATGACAATAGTAAACTAGGAAGATTCATTTCACCTCAATCAGAGCTCTGTCTCTAAGGATCAACACAGGTCATCAAAATCACAGACTTTCTTAGATGTTATACTAATTATCTTAGCTAAGAAATATAGATTATTTTAATGAACCTTATGACCTATTTCTTAAAGCCTTTCCAAATGGATAAATTAAATATATAGGCATATCCCATGAAACATCTTCTGTGTCTTAATATGTTCATATAGATAATTTCAAAATTATTTCTCAGAAATTCAGTATGTAAAAGTCTAAAGTTACCTTCCAGATATGACTAGTTGAACATCAAGAACACTATTAAGCCCTAGCCGGTTTGGCTCAGTGGATAGAGTGTCGGCCTGCGGACAGGAGGGTCCCAGGTTCGATTCTGGGTCAAGGGCATGTACCTTGGTTGCAGGCACATCACCAGTGGGGGGTGTGCAGGAGGCAGCAGATCGATGTTTCTCTCTCATTGATGTTTCTAATTCTCTATCTTGCTCCCTTCCTCTCTCTAAAAAATCAATAAAACATATTTAAAAAATAATAATGAAAAAAATTTAAAAAATAAAAATCAAGTGGATTAAAAAAAAAAAAAGAACACCATAAAGAGATTCGCAAAAGTAACAACGGAAGGTAAAATTCCATTTTGCAATTCTTACCCTAAAACACTATCTCCCTCCCAGTAATTTATCAAAATCTTCCTAATCAGAAGTCAGTTGTACTGTTAGTTTGTCTGTGTTTCATAGTTTTTCTGAAATAGTTTTCCCCTTCTTTGGACATTTTGACTATACCATAATTTCTTTCAACAAGTGAAGCTGGCTAATTCAACATTCCTCCTCTCCTTAAATTTCTTTAAGTGCCGCCTCACTTATGGAGTGAAAATTCATTACAGAAGGTTCCCTTGTTTTTTCATGGTAAACTTTAATTTCCATTTTTTCTAACAAATTTATTTATTGCTGTTACCTGCTATCTTAGGCTATGACAAGCAAATTGTATGTGCCATTTCTTAACAAGTATATTAAATGCTTTATGATAAGGATGCTCATTTTTGCATTTTATTTCCTAAAGTGATTTCATAGATACAAGCATTTTACTATATTGTAGTTACATTTTAGGAAATTGACTGAGGGCTTTTGGTGGGTGTGCAACACATTAAAATTTTTCCTATTTATGATTAGAAATGCTTATATTTAGTAGTCTAGGCAAATAAGAGATTCAAATCCCCCTCTAAAGAAATCAGTAACATTTGTTGTAGGGTAATACTGTTTATTTCACTTTTTTCCATGTGCTGGCTTTGTCCTTATTTCTTTTTGTGTGTAACTTTGTACCCTAACTTAATTGTAAATTCCTCAGAGCAAGAACTGTGCTTTTAGCCTTTTAATTCCCATATAGTGCTTAGCACAGAGACTAATACATAGGAAACTCTTTGGGAGGGTTTTGTAAAAGCCCTTGGCATCTCTAAAGTGCTCTTAAGACAGACAAACTATTATAAAATAAAGAGACTAACTAACCATATTTATCTACCTGGTAAAAAAGATATACATGAGTTCCAAATCTATCAAGTATTGCAAAGAAACAGAAAGTAGGGCAAGGGAACCCAGAAAAAAAATAAGCAAATGGGACTACATCAAACTAAAAAGGTTTTGCGCAGCAAAGAAAACCATCGACAAAATGAAAAGACAACCAAGTGGGAGATTAATATCCAAAATTTATAAAGAACTTATACAACTCAACACCAAAAAAACAATCCAGTTAAAAATGGGCAAAGGTCCTGAATAGATACATCTCCAAAGAGGACATACAGATGGCCAACAGACATATGAAAAGATACTCAATGTCCTTAATCATCAGAGAAATGCAAATTGAAACCACAATGAGGTATCACCTCACACCTGTCAGAATGGCTATCACCATTAAATGGGCAAACAACAGGTGTCAGCAAGGACGTGGAGAAAAGGGAACTCTCGTGCACTGTTGGAGGGAAGGCAGATTGGTGCAACACTGTGGAAAACAGTATGGAGTTTCCTCAAAATATTAAAAGGGGAACTGCCTTATGACCCATCTATTCCACTTCTGGAAATATATCCGAAGAAACCTGAAACACTGATTCAAAAGAATATATGCAGCCCTGTGTTCATTGCTGTGTTATTTACAATAGCCAAGATTTGGAAACAGCTCAAGTGCACAGTAGATGAGTGTGTAAAAAAGCTGTAGTACCTTTATACAATGTAATACTACTCAGCCATAAAAAGAAGGAAATCTTAACTTTTGCAACAGTATGGATAGACTTGGAGAGTATTACGCTAAGTGAATAAGCCAGTCAGAGAAAGACAAATAACATATGATTTCACTTATATGTAAAATCTAATTAACAAAATAAACAAACAAAATAGACTCATAGGTACAGAAAACAGACTGACAGCTCTTAGAGAGGAGAGGGGTTGTGGGACTGGGTGGAGAAGGTGAAGGGTTTAAAAACAAAAACAGAAAACTCATAAACACAGACAGCAGTATGTTGATTACCAGAGGGAAAGTAGAAGAGGGTAACGGGGGCGTACATAATGATGGAGGAGACTTGACTTGGGAGTGAGCACAATGCAATATACAGATGATGTGTTATAGAATTGTATACCTGAAACCTATATCATTTTATTAAACAATGTCACCCCAATTAATTCAATTAAGAGAAAGAAACATAAAGTAGTAAGCTTCAAAAATCATGAATGCCTTCCTAACTTCTGACCTCATCACATCAAAAAATTAATAGAATTTCTAATCTTTCAGAGGGTTGATCCTGTTCTCTTAACCATGAAACTCTGTCAATGTTGGCATCACGTTGGGTACTCTATTCATTTGGTATTTCAACAAATGTATTAAGTACTACTGTCTGCTAATCTTAGAATACAAAATGAACCCAACTGCTTTAAAAAAATAAAACAGTGCTTTGAGAATGTATAATGGAGACCCCAACCAAGTATGGAGGTAAAAAAAAAAAGGCCGCTATGGATATTTTTATGCATGTCTCTTAGTGCACATGATGAGAATTTCTTTAGAGCAGGGCTTGGCAAACTGACCCACAGGCCAATTGCCTGTTTTTGTAAATAAAGCTTCAATGAAGCAGCCATGCCCATTGGTGTATGTATTGTCTGTGACTGTTTTCAGCCTACAGTGGTAGAGTTGATTAATTGAGAGACCTTATGACCCACAAGCCTAAAATATTTACAATCTGGCCTTTTAAGAAAAAGTTCACTGACCCGTGATCTGGGAATAGAATTACTAGGTAGTAGGGTAATCTCCAACTTTACTAGATTTTGCAAAGCATCCTTCAGGCATGATTTTATAAGTTCCTGTTCATCTACCTCCTAGTCAGTATTTGGTATTGTCAAAGTTTCCTGTTTGGTATTTGTTTACATTGTTGTTTCTCTGATTACTTGTGAGACTGAACATCATTTCATAAGTTTATTAGATCTTGAATCATTCTTCCATCTTTTTCCGTTAATTGCCTACTCATATCTTTTGCCGGTTTTCCCTATTTGCTTTTTGTCCTTTTTTCCCCTTAATGATTTTTGGGACTATTTTATATCTTCTGGATATGAACCCTCAGTTGGTTATATGTATTAACAATATTTCCTCCCAGTCTGTGACTTATCTTTTAATTTTTCTTAATGATGTCTTTTTAAAAACCTTTTTATTTGGAAATAATTTCAGATTTATAAACAATAAAAAAATAAAAATAGTACAAAGAATACCTGTATATCCTTTATCCAGATTCACTTATTTACATTTTACTTCATTTGCTTTATTATTCATTTGTGTGCTAGCTCACACCCTCTCTCTCTCTCTCTCTCTATATGCAGATATACAGTTTTGAACCACTTGAGATTAAGTTACGTACATCGCGCCTTTTCTTTAATCCCTAAATTTTTTTTACTGATTTTCAAGAGAGAGGAAGGAAAAGAGAGAGAGAGAGAATTAGCACTTTATACTAATTATTGATATCTGGTGGGACAAGCCTCTTCATCATATTCTCCTCAAGTTTAACATCTACTTTGATGAATGGTTATACAGCAAACAACTCACATAATCATCACCTAGTGGAAATGTAGGATATTACCAGCACAATGAAGCCCTCAGTATGCTGCTCCCTGCACATAACCTTTACCTTCTCTCAAGAGGTGGCCTGACTTTTGTGATAATACTTTCCTTGATTTTCTTTATATTTTTATCACTGATATATGCCCTAAACTGTTGTCTAGCTTTGCCTGTTTTTGAGGTTTATATTCATGGACTTGTACAGGATATATGTTTTTGTATGTGTCTGCCTTCCTTTTTATAACATGTAGCTTCGTTCATTGTTTATTTTATTTTATTTTTTTTAATATATTTTATTGATTTTTTACAGAGAGGAAGGGAGAGAGATAGAGAGTTAGAAACATCGATGAGAGAGAAACATCGATCAGCTGCCTCCTGCACATCTCCTACTGGGGATGTGTCCGCAACCCAGGTACATGCCCTTGACCGGAATCGAACCTGGGACCTTTCAGTCCGCAAGCTGACGCTCTATCCACTGAGCCAAACCGGTTTCGGCTCATTGTTTATTTTTTAATTGATGTAAGATATTCTATTGTATGACTACACCAAAGTTTATTCATTTTACTATAAATGGCTATTTGGACTATTGCTAATAGTGTTGTTCTTAATGTTATGTTTTGCATTTCTTTCAAATATATACCAATACCTAGGACTGGAATTGCTTTGTTCTATGGTATACATATCTTGCACTTCAGTAGTTAATGACAAACTGTTTTTCCAAAGTGGTTATACACAGTATACATGCTAACAATAGTGTGTGAGAGTTCTCATTGTCCACATCTGTACCAACAATTAAGTATCCTTAATTCTATCTATTATGGTAGATGAATAGTAGTATTTTATTATGGCTGTAATAAGTATTTACCTGATAACTAAATGACATCAAGTACTTTTCATGTTTCATGTTTATTGGTCATTTAAATATCCTCTTTTATGAAGGGCCTATTTTAAGTCTTTTGCTAGTTTTTCTATTTGTCTTAATAACTTGTAGAGGGTTATATCTTCTGGACATGAATCCTTTTTATGTTGGGAAAATATCTCCTTCTACTCTGTGGTTTTCACCTTTTTAACTCTCTATTTAATAGGGTGTTTTCTTTTGTTTTGATGAACAGAAGTGCTTGATTTCATTGTAGTCAAAAGTTATCAAATTTGCCAAAACCGGTTTGGCTCAGTGGATAGAGCGTCGGCCTGCGGACTGAAAGGTCCCGGGTTCGATTCCGGTCAAGGGCATGTACCTGGGTTGCGGGCACATCCCCCGTGGGAGATGTGCAGGAGGCAGCTGGTCAATGTTTCTCTCCCATTGATGTTTCTAACTATCTTTCTCCCTTCCTCTCTGTAAAAAATCAATAAAATATATTTTTTAAAAAAAAGTTATCAAATTTAGCCCTGACCTGTTTGGCTCAGTGGATAGAGCATCGGCCTGTGGACTGAAGGGTCCCAGATTCGATTCCGGTCAAGGGCAGGTACCTTGGTTGCGGGCACATCCCCAGTAGGGAGTGTGCAGGAGGCAGCTGATCGATGTTTCTCTCTCATTGATGTTTCTAACTCTCTATCCCTCTCCTTTCTTCTCTGTAAAAAAATCAATAAAAAATATATTTTTTAAAAGTTACCAAATTTAAATTGCTCCATCACTTACCTCCTGTGTGACCTTGGCCAGCTTTGAGCTTTAGTTTACTTATCTGTAAATAATTGCTAATAATATCCATGTCATAGGGTAATTGAAAAGAATCCGTGAGATAAAGTATTTTTTATAGAGCTTTTCACCTAGCAGTCCCTCAATAGATGTTAATAGCCTTCCACATCATTTAGGGTGCTCATTTTCATACTGTCTTTTGGGAAATTGGGTAGTATTCATGAGCTATTTGCAAATGAATGTTTTGGAAATTAGAATCTTACATAATTATCCCAGGAATTTAGAAGGTGGACTAAAATAGTAAATCATAATTAATTTACCCAGGGAACTAAAATATAACATTTTCTTTGATTAAAATGATTATACTTAATATCGGGCCTTTGAATAATAAAACTCATGATTGGAGTTTCTTATCCAGAAAATGAGAAGCTATAGTTAAAAACAATCTAAATCCTAAACATAATGCATCATATTTTGAAACTAAGGGTAAATATCTTTGTCTCTAGGAAGAAAGCAAGGTTTCTTTTCTTTTTTCTTTTTTCTTTCTTTATTTTAGAGAGAGAGGGAGAAAAAGAGAAACATTGATTTGTTGTTCCACATATTTATGCATTCATTGGTTGATTCTTGTATGTGCCCTGACCAGGGATCGAACCTGCAAACCTAGGTGTTTTGGGACACTCTAACCACCTGAGCTACCCGGCCAGGGCAAAGCATGATTTCTTAAATGAGAAATTGCTAATCATCCCAGTTCAAAGTACCTTCCCCTCCTTAAAGCTTTCTGATGATTTTCATTTTGCCCTTTTTCATCATTCATTAATTTATTCAAGAAGTATTTATAGAATACCTCTTATGTATCAAGCCCTATGGTAGGAGAAAGGGACATAGCAGTGAAAGTATAGACTCAATCTTTGCCTGAATAGACCTCGGAAAGAAGAGTGGAAGATTATTTTAAAGGTTATGATGCCATGGTAAAAAAGCAGTCTCAGAGTTCTGCTGCTAGTAATGGCAGAAATGTTCATAATGGACCAACCTTCCCACAGATAATTATATTCTGGACAGAATACTATACTATAAATGTATGCACATATATCACTTTAAAGCTTACTTTATTTTTTTTTAAATATATTTTATTGATTTTTTACAGAGAGGAAGGGAAAGAGATAGAGAGAGTTAGAAACATCGATGAGAGAGAAACATCGATCAGCTGCCTCCTGCACATCTCCTACTAGGGATGTGCCCGCAACCCAGGTACATGCCCTTGACCAGAATCGAACCTGGGACCTTTCAGTCCGCAGGTCGACGCTCTGTCCACTGAGCCAAACCGGTTTCGGCTTAAAGCTTACTTTAATACTTAAAAACATAAAACAACATCTGAAGGTATTAGAGGCCAACCAAAAGCTGGTAGAAACTGATAGTGAGTCAACACTTGGAATAAAGGAACATCATTGAATGAGTTTCCTGTTTTTATAGCTCTTTGCCTGAGGGCAGTCACTGATTTATACAGCATGGGGAGAGCTAGAACTCAGAAATTTTCAATCTTTCTGACTTTGGAAATCAGAAAAGAGGCTACTACCACAGCTAGAAAGTAAAGGGGGAATTCACAGAGGAGGAAGCCTCTTATCCATGTATGTATTTGCCAAAGTTTTGATTTTTTCAACAAAATCACTCTTCAAAGGAACATAACAGAATCCATCATCTACACAGTATTATTCTATTCACAAGGTTCAGGATACAATAAAAGATTACCACACATGTGAAGAAACTGGAAATTTTGATACATACTCAAGAAAAGGTGATCAATGGACACACTCTGGGATGACCCAGATGTTGGAATTAGCAGACAAGAATGTTAACGTAGTTAATTTGACTATGTTCATGCATATAATAAAATAATACACGTGAAATCTCAGTAGAGAAATAAAACCATAAAAGAACTAAACGGAAATTCTAGAACTGAAAAATACAGTATCTGAAATAAAAGTTAACTGAATGAGCTTAGTAGCAGATTAAAAACCTCAGTGAGCTTGAAGACCAAAATTACCCAATCTGAAAAACAGAAAAAATATCCTAAAAATAAATTTAAAAGAGCAGAGCCACAGTGACCCATTGAACAAAATTAAAAGACCTAGTATGTATCATTAGCATTCTAGAGGAGAGGAGAAAGAAAAAATATTTTAAAAATAATATGGACAAGATCTTTTCAAATTTAGTGTAAGAGATAATCCTATATAATAAAGAGCTAATATGCAAATGGTCATCATGCCCTTACGCCCTCACGCTGTAACTCAGACACTCAACACTGGGGAGAAAGGAATGGGGACCAGCCAGGCACAAAAGAGCTCGAGAGAGAGGAATGGGACCAGCCAGGCACAAATGAGCTCATGAGAGAGGAATGGGGACCAGCCAGGCTGTGGCCCGGGAGAGGGACAAGCCGCCCACCCTATTGTCCTGGGTGCCTGTGGCTGCAGCCCAGGTGAAACCATCCACCCATGGCCCCCTGCGGCTGCGGCCGGCCCGGATCCTGGGTGCCTGCGGCCAGCCAGATGGAGGGAAGCCAGGTCCCGGGCAAGGCAGAGGCAAGCAGCTAGGGGTGATCGGGCAGGCAGGCAGAGGCGGTTAGGGGCAATCAGGCAGGCAGGCAGGCAGGTGAGCAGTTAGGAGCCAGCGGTCCCAGATTGTGAGAGGCAGTCAGACATCCCCTGAGGAGTCCCGGGTTGGAGAGGGTGCAGGCCAAGCTGAGGGATACCCCCACACACACGAATTTTGTGCACCAGTCCTCTAGTTGTACATATTCAAGAGACATAGTCAAATTGATGAAAACCAAAGATGAGAAAAATTTTGTAAATAAAAGGTTGGAAAAAAATATGCTAAGAGTAAGCATGTGAAAACTAGAGTGGTCATAGCAGATAAATAGACTTTGAGACAAAGAGTAGTACAGTAATCACCACCCCACCACTCCTTATCCATGGTTTTACTTTCTGCAGTTTCAGTTACCTATGGTCATCCAGGGTCTGAAACTATTAAGTGGAAAATTCCAGAAATAAACAATTTTAAATTGCACATCATTCTGAGTAGTGTGCTGAAATCTTGTGCTATCCCACTTTGTCCCACTTACGACATGAATCATCCCTTTGTCCACTGTATCTACACTGTATGTGCTGCCTGCCCATTAATCATGCAGTAGCTGTCTCTGGTTATCAGAGTTTATAGTTGGTTGGAGCATCCTCCCAATATACCAAGGTTGCGGGCTCAATCCCCAGTCAGGACACATACAGTAGTCAACCAAAGAATGCATAAATAAGTGGAACATCAAGTCTCTCTCTCTCTCTCTCTCTCCTTTCTCTCCTCTCTCTCTCTCTCTCTCTCTCTCTCTCTCTCTCTCTTTCACTCTCTTTTCTTGCCCCTCTCTTCCTCTCCCGCTGTCCCTCTAAGCAATCAATAATTTTTTAAAAATAACTGCATTCACATAACTTTTATTCCAGCATCTTATAATAATTTATATTTTATTATTAGTTGCTGTTATTAATCTCTTATTATACCTAATTTATAAATTAAACTTTATCACAGGTATGTACATAATAGGAAAAAACATAGTATATATAGGATTTGATACTACATACAGTTTCAGGCACCCACTGGGGGTCTTGGAAAATATCCCCTTCAGATAAGGAAAGTACTACTATAATTCCTCAAGAATGTGATACTGTTGCTCCTTTGACATGACCTATACCTTATCCTGTGCCACCTTTTTTTTTCCTTTTTAATCCTTACCAGAGGATATGTTTTTATTGATTTTTGAGAGAAAGGGAGAGCGAGAGAGAGAAGCATCAATGTGAGAGAGAAACATCAATCAGTTGCCTCCTGTACCATTCCCTCCCCTCTACCCCCTCCCCATCTCCCAGGGATCAAACCCACAACCTGGGTATATGCCCTGACCAGGAATCAAACCCATGACATTTTTAACCCACATCCTTTTTATGTTGCTGCTTCTTATAATAATTTTTCCATGTTATCTGTTTTCAGTATTTTGATGGGTTCATTTTATAGGAATTCCCATTAGAAATCCTGTCCTAAAAAGAAGAAATAGAGCAGACTTATATTTTTGTTTCTGTAGATGACAGTAACTAGAATCAGTTAAATATATAGGGAGAATGAAGGGGCTGTCTCTATTTTGTGTATAGAGTCAAGCTTGTACAGAAAACAGATTTTTTGAAAAGATTCCTCAGATCTTTAAATACATCTTTTACCACTTATAATTGGACTTAATGAGTTTCATTTTGAAAGGCATTCTTCTTTTTGCACTCTTTGGTATGGGATTTTTCAGTATGGAAATGATTTTTGAGGTCTAGAATTTGCCAAGGGAAGTAAATAACGCAAGCTTGAATATACACACTAACTTTAGCATATATATATTTAATAATTTAATACCCTCAGGTCCCAGTAACCAACCTACTTACCTGACAGGTTCCATTTCTTAGGGTAAGGATGTCCAGACAACTTTGTCACAAAAGAGCTGAATTATGAACTCCTTTGGTTATTAAATTATGCAAATGTGGGCCAATGTTTTTTAATAGTCTGCATTTAAAAACTTGCTTTTTAAAAAAATATATTTTATTGATTTTTTACAGAGAAGAAGGGAGAGGGATAGAGAGTTAGAAACATCAATCAGCTGCCTCCTGCACGCGCCCTACTGGGGGTGTGCCCGCAACCAAGGTACATGCCGTTGACCGGAATCGAACCTGGGACCCTTCAGTCCGCAGGCTGACGCTCTATCCACTGAGCCAAACCGCTCAGGGCTAAAACTTGCTTTTTAATAATGACATGGACTTTGTCCCTGCTCTGGTATATGGTTCTTATCATCACAGGGTTCCAACTTCTACCTTCAAACCTTTATTCTCTGTCTTAAGCCTTTTGAGCAACCTGTGTAATAAACATCTCATTTCTAGTGTCTTCATAATAAAATGTGATATTGCCAGCATCAGCTGCACTGTCAGGACATTGAGAACTTGTCAGAACAAGAACATACCTTCCAAGCTATGCATCAAAAGTTGGTAAAATATTGTTTAATAGGTATAGAATTTCAGTTTTGCAAGATGAAAAAAAGTTCTGGAGATGAATAATGGTTATGGTTGCACAACAATATAAATTAATGCCACTGAACTGTTAAGGATGGTATAATGGTAAATATTATATTACTAGAGGTCTGGTGCATGAAAATTTGTGCACTCGAGAGGTCACAGGCTGGGAGCCCTGGGGGGATGTCCAACTGACAGCTTAGGCCCGCTCCCCGTGGACATCCCTGTGGGAGCACACTGATCACCAGGGGACAGCTCCACCCCACCCTCCATTGCCCCACCACCGCTGCAGGTCACTACAGCCCCCTGATCACCATCCCCTCCCTCTGCCCGCTGGCACCCGCTTTGAATGGCCTGGCACTGCCCACTCACCGGCCCCGCACCACGCCAACCGGTCATTCCGCCGGTTCGGTCGATTTGCATATAGGCTTTTATTATTTAGAATGTGTATTATACCACAAAAAAAAGTTTTTAAAAAAAGGTTGGTAAGAAAATTTAAGAAAGAGGGCTTTGGATCATTTTTTTCTCTTATGAAAATGACATTGGTCCCAGAGGCAAAGTGCATCTTGCTGCTGATTATAAGAGCTGTCCTAACTGCTTGCAGTCAATATATAGGAATTGTAATATAATTATATATATACTAGGGGCCCGGTGCACGAAATTCGTGCACGGGGAAGGAGGGGTCCCTCAGCCCGATCTGCACCCTCTCCAATCTGGGAGCCCTCAGGGGATGTCCTACTGACGGCTTAGACCTGCTCCCCATGGTCCTCTGCTCTCTGCGGACCTGCCTGCTTGACGCCACCGTAGGCCTGGTGTCTGCTCTCTGTAGGGGCCTGCCTGTCCTTCGCCGCTGGGGTCAGGGGCAAGCACTGCCCTGCTGTCTTCTCTCTGGCTCGACACCGCAGGGGCAAGCAGGGCCCTGGTGTCTGCTCTCTGTGGGGGCCCTGCAAGGGACTGCTTGCCCCTCGCTGCCACGGCCAGTGGCAAGCAGGGCCCTGCTGTCTGCTCACTCGCTGCAGGGGACATTCCCACCCCGTTCCTGGCCGCTTGGGTGTGCGCCAGCTTGGAGTGCCTGGGTCCTGGGGATGTTCCCACCCCAACCCCGCCGCTTGGCACCTGCAAGCGTAGGCCGGACATTCCGGACTTTCGGCCGCTCAGGGCCTATGCACGGGCCTACAGGCTCAGAGCGGCCTGGCTCCAGAGGACGCCTGTCCCTGTGACAGGGCTGTGGCCAGTTTCCCCTCCTGCTCCCAGCCACTCCTGCTGGGTTTCCCCTCAGCTCCCAGGTGCTGTGGCCGGTTTCCCCTCAGCTCCCAGGCTCTGTGGCGGGTTTCCCCTCAGCTCCCAGGCTCTGTGACGGGTTTCCCCTCAGCTCCCAGGCTCTGTGGCGGGTTTCCCCTCAGCTCCCAGGCTCTGCCCATTCCCCTCAGCTCCCAGGCGCTGTGGCGGGTTTCCCCTCAGCTCCCAGGCGCTGTGGCAGGTTTCCCCTCAGCTCCCAGGCTCTGCCCATTCCCCTCAGCTCCCAGGTGCTGTGGCCGGTTTCCCCTCAGCTCCCAGGCTCTGTGGCGGGTTTCCCCTCAGCTCCCAGGCTCTGTGGCGGGTTTCCCCTCAGCTCCCAGGCTCTGTGACGGGTTTCCCCTCAGCTCCCAGGCTCTGTGGCGGGTTTCCCCTCAGCTCCCAGGCTCTGCCCATTCCCCTCAGCTCCCAGGCGCTGTGGCGGGTTTCCCCTCAGCTCCCAGGCTCTGCCCATTCCCCTCAGCTCCCAGGCGCTGTGGCAGGTTTCCCCTCAGCTCCCAGGCTCTGCCCATTCCCCTCAGCTCCCAGGCGCTGTGGAGGGTTTCCCCTCAGCTCCCAGGCGCTGTGACGGGTTTCCCCTCAGCTCCCAGGCGCTCAGGCGGGATTCCCCTAAGCTCCCGGGCGCTCAGGCGGGTTTCCCTTCCCGCTCCCAGGCGCTGTGGCCGGTTTCCCCTCCCGCTCCCGTGCACTCAGGCGGGTTTCCCTTCCCGCTCCCGGGCGCTGTGGCCGGTATCCCTTCCCGCTCCCGTGCGCTCAGGCGGGTTTCCCTTCCCGCTCCTGGGTGCTGTGGCCGGTCTCCCTCCCGCTCCCAGGGCGCTGTGGCGGGTTTCCCCTCCCGCTCCCAGGCGCCCTGGTGGGTTTCCCTCCCGCTCCCAGGCGCCCTGGTGGGTTTCCCTCCCGCTCCCAGGGCTGTGGCCGGTTTCCCCTCCCACTCCCAGGGCTGTGGCCGGTTTCCCCTCCCGCTCCCAGGGCTGTGGCGGGTTTCCCCTCCCGCTCCCAGGGCTGTGGCGGGTTTCCCCTCCCGCTCCCAGGGCTGTGGCCGGTTTCCCCTCCCGCTCCCAGGGCTGTGGCCGGTTTCCCCTCCCGCTCCCGTGCACTCAGGCAGGTTTCCCTTCCCGCTCCCGGGCGCTGTGGCCGGTATCCCTTCCCGCTCCCGTGCACTCAGGCGGGTTTCCCTTCCCGCTCCCGGGCGCTGTGGCCGGTATCCCTTCCCGCTCCCGTGCGCTCAGGCGGGTTTCCCTTCCCGCTCCCGGGTGCTGTGGCCGGTCTCCCTCCCGCTCCCAGGGCGCTGTGGCGGGTTTCCCCTCCCGCTCCCAGGCGCCCTGGTGGGTTTCCCTCCCGCTCCCAGGCGCCCTGGTGGGTTTCCCTCCCACTCCCAGGGCTGTGGCCGGTTTCCCCTCCCACTCCCAGGGCTGTGGCCGGTTTCCCCTCCCGCACCCAGGGCTGTGGCGGGTTTCCCCTCCCGCTCCCAGGGCTGTGGCGGGTTTCCCCTCCCGCTCCCAGGGCTGTGGCGGGTTTCCCCTCCCGCTCCCGGGCGCCCTGGTGGGTTTCCCTCCCGCTCCCAGGCGCCCTGGTGGGTCTCCCTCCCGCTCCCAGGGCCGTGGCGGGTTTCCCCTCCCGCTCCCAGGGCCGTGGCGGGTTTCCCCTCCCGCTCCCAGGGCCGTGGCGGGTTTCCCCTCCCGCTCCCAGGGCCGTGGCGGGTTTCCCCTCCCGCTCCCAGGCGCCCTGGTGGGTTTCCCTCCCGCTCCCAGGCGCCCTGGTGGGTTTCCCTCCCGCTCCCAGGGCTGTGGCCGGTTTCCCCTCCCACTCCCAGGGCTGTGGCCGGTTTCCCCTCCCGCTCCCAGGGCTGTGGCGGGTTTCCCCTCCCGCTCCCAGGGCTGTGGCGGGTTTCCCCTCCCGCTCCCAGGGCTGTGGCCGGTTTCCCCTCCCGCTCCCAGGGCTGTGGCCGGTTTCCCCTCCCGCTCCCGTGCACTCAGGCAGGTTTCCCTTCCCGCTCCCGGGCGCTGTGGCCGGTATCCCTTCCCGCTCCCGTGCACTCAGGCGGGTTTCCCTTCCCGCTCCCGGGCACTGTGGCCGGTTTCCCTTCCCGCTCCCGTGCGCTCAGGCGGGTTTCCCTTCCCGCTCCCGGGCGCTGTGGCCGGTATCCCTTCCCGCTCCCGTGCGCTCAGGCGGGTTTCCCTTCCCGCTCCCAGGCGCTGTGGCCGGTATCCCTTCCCGCTCCCGTGCACTCAGGCGGGTTTCCCTTCCCGCTCCCGGGCGCTGTGGCCGGTATCCCTTCCCGCTCCCGTGCGCTCAGGCGGGTTTCCCTTCCCGCTCCCGGGTGCTGTGGCCGGTCTCCCTCCCGCTCCCAGGGCGCTGTGGCGGGTTTCCCCTCCCGCTCCCAGGCGCCCTGGTGGGTTTCCCTCCCGCTCCCAGGCGCCCTGGTGGGTTTCCCTCCCACTCCCAGGGCTGTGGCCGGTTTCCCCTCCCACTCCCAGGGCTGTGGCCGGTTTCCCCTCCCGCACCCAGGGCTGTGGCGGGTTTCCCCTCCCGCTCCCAGGGCTGTGGCGGGTTTCCCCTCCCGCTCCCAGGGCTGTGGCGGGTTTCCCCTCCCGCTCCCGGGCGCCCTGGTGGGTTTCCCTCCCGCTCCCAGGCGCCCTGGTGGGTCTCCCTCCCGCTCCCAGGGCTGTGGCGGGTTTCCCCTCCCGCTCCCAGGGCCATGGCGGGTTTCCCCTCCCGCTCCCAGGGCCGTGGCGGGTTTCCCCTCCCGCTCCCAGGGCCGTGGCGGGTTTCCCCTCCCGCTCCCAGGGCTGTGGCGGGTTTCCCCTCCCGCTCCCAGGGCTGTGGCGGGTTTCCCTCCCGCTCCCAGGGCTGTGGTGGGTTTCTCTCCCGCTCCCAGGGCTGTGGCGGGTTTCCCTCCCGGTCCCGGGCGCTATGGCGGGTTTCTCTCCCGCTCCCAGGGCTGTGGCGGGTTTCCCCTCCCGCTCCCAGGGCTGTGGCCGGTTTCCCCTCCCGCTCCCAGGGCTGTGGCGGGTTTCCCCTCCCGCTCCCAGGGCTGTGGCGGGTTTCCCCTCCCGCTCCCAGGGCTGTGGCGGGTTTCCCTCCCGCTCCCAGGGCTGTGGCGGGTTTCCCTCCCGGTCCCGGGCGCTATGGTGGGTTTCTCTCCCGCTCCCAGGGCTGTGGCGGGTTTCCCCTCCCGCTCCCAGGGCTGTGGCCGGTTTCCCCTCCCGCTCCCAGGGCTGTGGTGGGTTTCCCCTCCCGCTCGGCTGTGGCGGGTTTCCCTCCCGCTCCCGGGCACTGTGGCGGGTTTCCCCTCCCGCTCCCAGGGCTGTGGCGGGTTTCCCTCCCGCTCCCAGGGCTGTGGCGGGTTTCCCTCCCGCTCCCAGGGCTGTGGCGGGTTTCCCCTCCCGCTCCCAGGGCTGTGGCGGGTTTCCCCTCCCGCTCCCAGGGCTGTGGCGGGTTTCCCCTCCCGCTCCCAGGGCTGTGGCGGGTTTCCCCTCCCGCTCCCAGGGCTGTGGCGGGTTTCCCCTCCCGCTCCCGGGCGCTGTGGCGGGTTTCCCTCCCACTCCCAGGGCTGTGGCCGGTTTCCCCTCCCGCTCCCAGGCTCTGCCCATTCCCCTCCAAGCCACTGCCCCTCCTCGCAGCCGCTGTGGCTGGGCTTGCCCTCCCACCTCCCACCTCCCACCTCTGCAGCCTTGGGTCCGTTTCTGTCCTCGAGGCCTCTACTTAGCTTTCTTCTGTACCTCTTGGCCTCCATGTTGTCCTCAGTCTTCCCTCGCAACTGGTATATGCAAATTAACCGCCATTTTTAGCTTCTATAATTGAAACATTGTATCTTTTGGAGCTGTTGCTTCAGGAGCTCAGAGCCAGGCAGCAGCAGGCGGGGAACCTTGGCTTCCTCCGTCACTGGAGCAAGCAAGTCTCATGTTCCGCTTCAAGCTGCCTGGCTGCTGGCGGCCATCTTGGCTGACAGTTAATTTGCATAGGATATGCTGATTAGCCAATGGGAAGGGTAGCGGTCGCACGCCAATTACCATGTTTCTCTTTTATTAGTGTAGATATAAAAGCCTAAGCAACCATTACAACCAAATGACAGGAACAGTCGACTAGTTGCTATGACGCTCACTGACCACCAGGGAGCAAACACTCAATGCAGAAGTTGCCCCAGGGTGGTCAGTGTGCTCCCACAGCCAACCTCCCGTGGCCCCCCCACACTCCCCTGGCCAGCTGACCAACCTCCCATGCCCCCCCCCCCCCACCTGGTCAGCCTCCTCCCATGGCCGCACCCCCCCCACCTGGTCAGCCTCCCCAATCAGCCCCGATTGGGGGGGCTGGCCAACCTTCTATGGTCCCTATCCCCACCTAGCCAGCCCCCCCATGACCCGATTAGGGGGGCCAGCCAACTTCCCAGGAACCCCTGCCAGCTGGCCAACTTCCCACAGCCCCTCCCCCTGGCCGGCCAAACTCCTATGGCACCCCTGCCCCTGCTGGCCAGCCAACCTCCCAGGGTTCCTCCCCCCAGCTGGCTGGCCCCTTGATAGGCCTTGATCGCTGGCCGGGCCAAGGGACCCCACCTGTGCACAAATTTGTTCACTGGGCCTCTAGTATATATATTAAAGTACTGATGGCGCAGTGCTTTTTCTGTTCCATAGGATGCAGAAATCATTTGGGGGGAGAAAAGAAAAGGTAGCCAAACTTTATCTACTGTATCCTAAAATTCATAATCACCCTTCTTTAAATATGTGAAATTAGGGAAATGTAGATTATATATAGGGAAATTTAGAATATATATATACATATACTCTCAAGGGAAACAAATTTTAAATTGTTTTTCTTATTTTTACTCCTTATACCAAGACATCACATGTCCAGATCCAACTATAGCCTCTCCAAATAGTCCCCTTGTTTGAAAACAGAGAACTCTATAATGGAAAGTGAGCTCCTTCTTTTGTCTCTACCCACATGAATTTTTATATTTAAGATGAATAACAGGGAGAAATTAACAGGCCTTTGATTTATTCTATCCTCTTTTCCCCTCTCCCCATTACTACTTTCATTTAATATTTTGCTTTTTTTAAAAAAAAATATTTGTTTTACTATTTTTTAACAAGATTTGAGGATCCAATTTTGTTATAGACACCTTAGTCGGACTGTAGTAGTAATGATGATGTTAGACAAAAACAATTCTGACTCTTACAAAATTATCAGAAGGGGGATTTTTAAACAGAAAGGACAGTTGGTTTAGTTTAGTCCTCAAAATAAACTGACCTACTAGATTCCAAAGTTCTATATTGTGCTTGAATTTTCCATCGGGAATGAAACATTCCACTGTCCCTTTTTACTGTTTAACTTAAGCTGCAGTGAATACTGGGAGAATGGCCCTGTGGCTGAGCTGCTTTTTTTTTTTTTTTTAATCTATTCATTTTATACTTTCAGACAGATTTTTCCCTGGGGTGAAACAAAGGTTAACTGAAATTTCCTCTGTTGTGTACCTGAACGAATCAGCAGTTTGAGAAGGAAATCCCATTGATGGGCCAAGAGAGTGACAGGCTCTATTTAAAGAATTCCCCCGACTGTGTGGTAGACCAGCCATGCCATGAATTTAACTGTTCCTGTGGTCCCCGTACTTGTACCCACCAAAAAAAAGAGAGAGAGAGAGAAAGCGACTTTGTTCTGCAAACGTAGCCCTAAGCTTTGAAAACCACGAGCCATTGAGTTTTGTGAATTCAAGTTAGACAGCAACAGAGGCCAAGACTCTAGGGGAACAATATCTGAAAGCGAGTACACAAAAACAGGTAGAAACTGTTTAACTGTTTTATTTCTCTATGTGTATACAGATTTATGTGTGTTTACACACACACCCGAAAAACCTATACCTTTCTCTCATTTTATGTAGCTAGTCCTAATTATATTTAATCAATATGCTTGTTAAATTTTTTAATTTGTTAATTTTTTTGTTTTTATACAGCTTTTTTGCTCCATAAAATATTCTCATTATTGCAGGATATATTGTATGTATTGGAAATGAGAGTAAACACAGTAGGAATTTAAATGGTTAAAAAGATGGGCCTTTATATTACCTCTGCAGGAGCTTTACTGTCAGGGCAGCTCATGTATTTTGTATTTTTCCTGTTTAAGGGAAGCTGCTTTAAATATGAAAAGATGGTATCTTGAGTTGGATTAAACATCCTTAATTCATTTGTATTTAACCTCAGGACTTGTGAGCCTTGTTGAAAATCCAGCTTTAACCCTGCCTCGTAGGCCTCAATAGTGAGTACTGCATAGAGATTACAAACAGTCGTTTTGTGAGGTGGAGGTTAGTGTGTATTCCCAGGGGACATGAACTGTTAACATTTCTAACAAATATTTCACATATGTTACTAATTCATATTACTGTTCAAAAGATTAGGACTTTTTTTTTTAACCATTGTTATTCGAAGCTTTTGTTATCAAAAGTTTCCTACGTGTATCCTCTGTCGTGTGGCCAGGAACTTATAGAGAGATTTTCTAGACATTAGAGTTGATAAAATAATACAGAGTGATTGATCTCTGTCTGGGGATTTTTTTTTTAAATATATTTTTAGTGATTTGAGAGAGGGAGAGAGAGAGAAACATCAATGATGAGAATCATTGATCGGCTGCCTCCTGTACACCCCACACTGGGGATCGAGCCCACAACCCAGGCATATGCCCTGATCGGGAATCGAACCATCACCTTCTGGTTCATAGGTTGACACTCAACTACTGAGCCATGCTGGCTGGGCTGGCTAGGGATTTTTAAAAAGCAAGAACCATTTTAGTTGGCTCCTGAGGAAAAAAATAGGAATTTATCTTAGAGATATGGAGGGGCTAGATTCATGCTTACAAATGAGAAGTTGAAGTCCAAAGAGATTATATTAGTACAAAATTATTCAGTATATTTAAGAAGAACCTAGGTCTCAATTCATATCTGATGTTTACTGCCTCTTTTTTTTTTATCTGGGATGGTATTTTAAAAATCATTTCTTTCTTGCCCTGGCCAGGTGACTGTTAGTGAATCGTCCCATACAACAAAAGGTGTGGATTTAATTACTGGTCAGTGCACATACCTAGGTTGGGTTTGATCTCTAGTCAGTGCACATATGGGAGGTAACTGATCCATGTTTCTCTCTCTCTCTCTCTCTCTCTCTCTCTCACCCTCCCTCCTTCCCTCCCTTCCCTTCCTCTCTCTAAAAAAACCAATAAAAATATATCCTTAGGTGAGGATTAAAGAAAATAATTTCTCTCTTATTTGTCAATCATACCTCAGTAAAGCTGAAGAAGTCATTTCTCTCTTTCTCTTTTTCTTCTATTATTTCCTGGCTGTTTCTTGTCACTCATTCTTTTGTGTTCCTTGTCTTTTCTCCTTTTTCTCTTATTTTTCAATATTGATCTTATTGTAAATAGGTTGTAGCATTGAAAATTAAGAGCAGGATTTAGGGGAGTGGATCTGTCCAAATATTCCATATGGCCTATAAAAGGCTACATTGTTCTTTTGGATGTTATTTTTTTTAAAAATTGCAGTTACCCTGCTTAGTTGAGCAAGCTATGACTAGATTAAATACTCTTTAGTTGTTACTTAGGTAAACAGAATAGCTAACCAATGCCATGGATAGATGCAGCTGATTTTTAAAGATCAACAAAAACAATTGACATACCTTTTAGGAAATCTCTTGGTTCTTCCAAATCTATTCATTAAGTAATATTTATTGAGCATCTGCTATGTGCCAAACACCATGCAAGGTGATATACACTGGAGAATAACATGGAAATGGTTCCTGCCCCTTTATTAACTAGAGTTAACCACAGCTAGAAAGTTGGAACATTATTTTAATAAAACTAAGGTTCATGATTCTCAAAGACTCTTACATTAAAAGTGGGAAAGTACAGTTTGAAATTCAACAAGTTTTTTTTCACATTAGAAATTGCCATGTGCTACATGATAAAATGATAATATTGTAGAGATGAAAAGCAGTATTTTTATTAGACAAAGCCAGAAGACTACTGATAAAAATAATTTAGAAAGGTAATATAGCATATTGATTTAAGAGGATGGTTTGGAAGTGTGCCTCCAGCCTGCCACTTAAAGCTTTGTGGCATTAAGCAAAATATTTTAGAATTCATATAGAACACACCTTTTCCCATCAAAATAAAAGTAATAATGTTTGCCTCTATAGGATTGTTGTGAGGGTTAAATGAGAAAAGTAGGTAAAATGCTTGATATAGTACTTAACATAGAAGAAGCTCTTTATATATATGAGGTGTTCTTACATTCTATATTCTTTAAAACCAGTCTTGATTTTCTTCTTCTGGAAGAGTCTGTTAGTGGGGATTTGAAAAGGAACAGTCTTTATGTATTACGCGTATTCTCTATCTGAAGATATTGCACACTTAAGTTAATTTCCTCAAAAATTAAGGTGAACATTTGTACAAAAATATGCCATCAACTAGGCTGGGTTTTTAAATTTTCGTTTTCCTTTGAACACAATTTTTTATGTAATAATTTCTAATCCCTCATAACTTCTTACTTATTCTTTGGCAATCTCAACTTTGAGCAATGATTACATTGGTAAATTTTTGTATTTTGGAATTAAAGACAATTTTGTCAGTAATCTTTCTGAAGCTAAATCAAAAACTGAGTAGTTTATGGGCCTAATCCTATATAATAAAACCCTAATATGCAAATCAACCAAACAGCAGAACGACCGGTCGCTATGACGCACACTGACCACCAAGGAGCAAACGCTCAACACAGGAACTGCCCCCTGGTGGTCAGTGCGCTCCCACAGGGGGAGCATTGCTCAGCCAGAAGCCAGGTTCACAGCTGGCGAGCACAGTGGCAGTGGCAGGAGCCTCTCCCGCCTAAGCCAGCAGGTGGACATCCCCCAAGGGGTCCCAGTGGTCAGACTACTCAAACTTGTCTATATTTACTGCCTCCAGATTCTGTCCTCCAGTTCTCTTTAGTTCAGTCAAGTGTTTGCCTTACCACTTCATCCAAACTTACCTTATCGGGATCACCAGTAATGTTGCTAATAAATCCAAGAGTCAGTTCGTAGCTTTTATCTTACCCTGACCTAACGGTGGCATTTCCCATTAATTGATAACACCTCTTCTTTATATTTCCAGTTCAAATCTGTCTTCTAAACTTAAGACTAGTATATCCAATAGCCTACTCAACATCTTCATTTGGATGTCTACTAAGATGTCACAAATCCATTATCCAAAACTAAATTTATCTTTCCCCCAAAATACATTCATCTGTAGCTTCTAGTTGCAATAAACCTAGGAGTCATCCTTGACTCTCTTCTCTCTTACATTCATATCCAATTCATCAGGAAATCTTGTTGGATCTACCTTCAGGATATATTCAGAATTCCTCCACATCTCAACACATCTGCTGCTTCCATCCTGGACAGAGGTACCATTGTTTGTTGACTAAATTATTGCAGTAACCCCCTACTGGTCTCCATGCTTCTGTACTTGCTCCTGCCCTCCATTTTTTATTCTCAACAGAGTCATTCTTTATATCGTCAGTCATCATATCACCCGTCTGCTCAAAACCCTTCATTGACTTTCCATTTCACTCAGAATAGAAGAGAGAATTATTATAATGTTCTTCAGCACCCTTCAGAGACTGGTATCCCTACACTTCTTAGACTTCACCTCCCCCTCATTCACTCTGTTCTTACCATACTGGTCCCCCTGCTATTCATCAAATACACCAGGAATATTCCTGCCTTAAAGGACTTTGCTTTGGTTGTTCCTACTTCTACCCCAGAAGAGCTTGTCTAATTCCCTGATCTCCTTTAAGTTTTTGCTTAAATGTCAACGAGGTCTACTTTGTCCATCTTAAGTAAAATTGTAACTCATATCCAACATTCCCAATTTGCATCCCTGCTCTATTTTTTCTTTACTCAAAGTATCACTATCTAACATACATAATTTACTTATTATGTTTGTTATCTCTTCTCCCACTAGAATATAAATTCTACAAGGATAGCACTCTATTTAGCTCACTGATATGGCAGTAGCTCAGTAGATATTTGTTGACTGAATGAATGGTAAGAGTTGAGAGTAATTATGTTTAGTTTAACCCTTGGCATCCTATCTGGTTCATTAGACCCAATTTTAGCTTGAGTTTCCTTTTTAAGTACTTCTAACTATTTCGAAGAATTTATATTTCATGGTTTTTATTCTTTTTTAGAGGTCTCTAAAAGACCAGAGAGAAAATGTACTTTTTCTTGGTAGAATAAAATTCATTCTAGCTCAGAATTACTGTATGGGTCCATGAAATCATTTTATAAATCTCAGATACATCATGGGATCCTAGTGACCTTATTTTTGCCATATTTTGAAATATTTTACTATTTCATCATTGTAAGAATAATTTTATAATTTCTCACCAATCATTCCTAAAGAAGACTAAACTAATAAGAAAATAGAGGAATTGCCTAGGAGGAGGACGTAATGGTGAAATAACTCATCACTATTGCATCATCCTTTAGTATTCTTATTTTTTAACCAAAATATTGCATTGTCTTTCAAGAATGTATAAAAGAAGTCTGGAGGCACCATCTTTTTTAGCTTTCATTAAACAAAGTTGAGAATTCAAAATTTTACATTTTCTGCCCAATATAGCAAATAGAAGAAAATTGATAGAGGAAGCCATTTTCTAATTATTAGATGAATCAGAACATGAATGCAAAAGACAGATAGTAGCACCTAGATTTTAATGATGTGATGAACCTGATCTTTTAGGCGAAATCTCAGACTGTGATTTTTCAGAGGACATCATAGATGAATTTCTCAAACTCAAGAATTAATGAGTGAACAACATATTTTTAACTACAAAAAGAAAATAAGCTATTCTCATCTGGTTATTCATTCAACAGGAAATTCTTTACTGCATATTTTATTATAATAATCTGGACCATCCCGCTTAATAAAAGGAAGTGTGACTGTATTCTTTCATATTTTATGATATTTGTGTACCAGACTTTACTTGGTATAGTTTGTTTCCAGTGGGAAAATGCTGAAGGCAGATGTTTATGCAGGGGTGATTAGAAGGAAATAGATGATACAGAAGTGAAAAAATTAATAGACTCATCATTCTAATTGGTGTTTATAAGTCTAAAACTGAAAATATTTGGAACTATGGAGCAAAGAAGAAATGTATTTGAAATCTGAGATAAGTATTATGTCTTATTCCTCTATAAATTATTTGTGAAATGAATTAGATTATTAAAAGGATCCACTAGACCAGTGGTCGGCAAACTCATTAATCAACAGAGCCAAATATCAACAGTACAACGATTGAAATTTCTTTTGAGAGCCAAATTTTTTAAACTTAAACTATTTAGGTAGGTACATTGTTATTAACTTAATTAGGGTCCTCCTAAGCTGGCCTTTGCTAAAAACATGCTCAATCTGATTGAGGTACGTTCGCTGAGGTCGACCCCTTCCAACTCTCCCATCCACACTCGTCTTGTATACTTGTTTCATCTATCTCCTTTCCGAAAACCGACTTCTGCGCATGGGCCACGAAGTTTCAGTCGCACTGTACATGCGCGCCCGCATGTGGTATTTTGTGGAAGAGCCACACTCAAGGGGCCAAAGAGCTGCATGTGTCCCGCGAGCCGCGGTTTGCCGACCACTGCACTAGACCCAAATGATTACTGATAACTATTTTTCCTAGTATAATGAATAAGCACTGTCCTAATACTGGAAATATGAAGATGACTTAAACTTAGCCTTTTAGAGAGATGAGGTGCTAGTGGCTGGCATGGTAGTAGGTAGACTTTTCAGGCCAAGTAAATGAAACAAATTGGTATTAAATACAGGAAAATTAAAAAGTTGTGTAAGAAGGGAAACCATGAACTACTGCATAGTCATAAATTGAATATTAACCTGAAAGAGGGGTGGAGAGAGAAGAAATTCAGGTAGGATGTTATAAGAAAACTAAATCCACTTTACTAGGAAATTATTAATGTTTAAATAGCAGAATGAACATTATTTAGATGTATGCAGATAAATACCAAAATAGCTGAAGAAATATCTAAAGTATTAAAAGTGCCTCTAGAAACTGGGAGCTGGAGTAGGAAGGAAATAACTGCTGTTTATTTCTTATACACATTTTTAGTATTATTTAAGAGTTTTTAAAACCATGTGCATTATTACTTTGATAAAATATAAAATTATAAATTTAAAGAGAAAATCTAGTTGGTATGTATCAAATGAAGTTGAAGGCACAGGGACACTGCAACAATTCTAGGTCCAAGGTGATGATCAAATGGTGGTGACTAGAAGGAAACCAAAGTATTGGCTTGGAAAGACATTTCAAAGGAATATACTGTGTAATTGTAAGACCTGGCCTGATTAGATAAAGGGAGTGAAGCATTTGGTTAAGATGAAAGTAAACATACAATCTGAGCCATTAATTACTAACAACAGGGAAAAAAGTGTTTGAGCCACTTTCAAGTGGGATTGTAAAGAAGAGTTTTGCTTTGAATGTTATGTTTGCAGTAGCTATAATATAGACATTTGTGATATATCCTATAAGCAGTTTTAATGTGAGCCTGGACATATTTGGTCTTAAGATCTGGAGAGTGATTTGAAGAAAAATTGACCAAAATAAGTGATAATAAATAAATGATAATAAAAGCAAAGTGTTTGGAGTGACTTGTTTCCCTAAGAAAGGTGAACAGAGAACGAGACATTGAAGAAAATACATGCGTTCACACACGAAGTTGATGATAGGTACAGAGAAAGATAAAAGATTCAGGAAGGGGTAAAGAAGTGTTAAATAGAAGACAGACTGATAGAATATAGCTTCCAGTTTGGTATTTTTCGCCAGCAGGTAGATACCAACTTTTATATGGCCCTTGAATAATCTCTAGAAACTATAATGTATGTTTTAAAGTAACTTCTTGATTATAAAGTTTAAATGTGTTTTATATGTGCTTGTCATCTTACAAATATTTCAAGTTGTCTGTATGGTATATTTTACTTTTTGCCTTTTGGGGTGGGGTGGAGGTGGGGACCAGGCACCATCGGTAGATATCTTTAAAAGAATAAAAAACATGGTGCAGCTACTTTGAAAAACAGTTTGGCAGTTCGACAAAAAGTAAACACAGAATTACCATATCATCCAGCAAATCCACTTCTAGGTATACACCTAAGAGGTGAAAATATACATCTAAACAAAAATTTGTAAGGAAGTGTTCATTGCAACATTATTGCTAATAAGCAAAAAGTGGAAACAATGCAAATAGTCATCAAATGATGAATGGACAGATAAATTAAAATTTCATTGTGGTATATCAGCATAGTAGAATATTGTTTGCCCATATTAAAGGGATGATATACTAGACACATTATGCTGAGTGAAAGAAGCCAGTCACAGAGGGCTACATATTGTTTGTTTCATTTATACAAAATGTCCAGAATAAGCAAATCCATAGAGACAGAAAGTAGATTAATAATTCCCAAGGACTGGAGAGAGGGAGAATGGGGAGTAATTAACATTGAATTGTACATGGTAAAAGGGTGAGTTTTATGGTATATGAATTGTATCTTAATTTCAGAAATTTTAACATACAGCAAGTAAGTATTAGGCCTTCCTCTAAAGTAAAAATCTGCCAACATAAAGCTCATTCTGACTTTGAGATTAAATAAATTCACCTATAACTAAAAGTGTGTGTATTGTTTTCCCTTTTCTAATAACTGCTTTTAAAAGTAACACCTTTGATATTGTATATTTAGCAAGACCTATTCTTTCAGATGGAATGCAAAAAGTTTTGTGACATCTCTTTGTTTATAAAAACTGACTAAAAAAAAAAGGAAAAACAACTCCCATAAACAGAAGTGACTGTTTCTGTTCGTAATTTTTTCCTTTCTATTCTTGTTATTTATTTTCATTTGAGGAATCTTTTATTTCTAAACAAATATTTAGAGTCTTATTTCTAAATAAACATTAGTCAGGTGGTTTACTGACTTCATCCATGGGGCAGAGGGAATAAGGAATGATAGAGAACTCTGTGTGTCTGTGTCTGATGGTCTTGTCTGGTGACACACAAAAGCCTTGATGGGACTGATAACTTTGCAAGAGCTCTACATAACCCTGTGCCTAGCACCTGTGTTTATTTCCTCTTTCTTCTTCCTCCTCTACCTCTAAAAAAAGAAAAGCTAAATCCCCATTTATTGTTGACATACATTTAAAAATATAAATTGTTTCTGGTAAATTTGATGTGATTTAAAATAAGTGAACAATTTGATACCTAACTTGCAAATTCTTCTGTTAAAATTTGCTTTATTTAAATTATTGCTAGTACAAAATTTTAATGACTAAAATGGTTTTGTGACCACTGTTAAATGGAAATGTATAAATTAGAGAAAACCGAGACAGAAATAAAGAGCAGTTTGAGAAGAATGCAAGTTGAATAAAGTGGCTCAACCCACAGGGGATTTGCATGTGGCATTGTGTGTATTTCAAAAGTTTCCGTTGAAATAACAGATGCTGCTGATGAAATTGGGAATAGTAACTTCATTTGTGGCTGGCTCGGTTGCTTATTAGAAGTGAGAAGATCCCAGGAGGAAATCTGGTATAGTAGAAGTAGGCTCAGGAAAGGATATGACATAAATAATATGACAGCTTCATCTTTGTGATCTTTAAACCATAAACACTGGCTAGTTACAGGCATGATCATCTATATATATCTAGTTATCTTATATTTTGTGTGCATCCTGTGTCTACCAAGTGATGTTATTCAATAACTGATATTTTAAGTTTTTTTAGTTCCCAGAGTTGCTTATTACAGAAAGTCCAAGTTTTAAGTCTTAAAACTAAAAGTTCAAGTTTTCAAAGTCTTACTGAACTTTTATATACACAATGATAGTCCATTAAATTATCTAATTGGCTATGTACCCAAGTTTAGAATAGTGTTTATTCACACGAGTGTACATATGAATGTTTCCCTTTTTTCTTTTTAATTTTTTCTAGTGTAACTTGCTGTATGCAAGATGTGCTAATAACTGGATAGATATACAAATCAGATAGGTCTCAGTCCATAGAGATGTAGTGAGGGAAATAAAATATTAGTCTATTTCTTAATACAGGTTTAGAAATTTTTGCTAGTCTAAGGCATACAAAATAACATGCTTTTAGAATATGAGTGAGGTAGAATATACTTCGACCAGAGAGAAATTTTTTAAAAAGTTATTTAAGTAATTCATTCAGTAAAAATGAGTACCTATGATAGCAAACAATTGTGCTTTGGTGTTTATTTGGAAGATACAACAATAGAAATGACATGATTAAAGTCCAGGAGGTTATGGGTTGAGAGTGATCATCTCTGCTTTGGAAGGGTTATCAGGGAAGACTTCAGAGGAGGTGGTGACACATGATTAGGTACTTGGAAGACCCAAACCTAATTTCCATGTGATTGAAATTAGGTTTGTGTTCCAGGGAATATATGCATAGACAGAGTTGCAGAGAACAGCAGTATATATTGGGGACATTATTAGGCATACCTGGAGTATTGGGGCCAGGAAGATGAAGCTAGAGAAATAGATAAGGGCCAAGGTACAGAAGGTGTTACATCTCATACAGAGGAGTTTCACATTTATTCTATAGGTATAGAGGGACCATTCAGGGCAGAATGTATTCATATTTCCATTTTAGAAACATTACTTCAAGAATGGAAAAGGGGTTGTGGTGTTAGAGATAGAACTTATTTTTATAATCTAGTTGAGAAATTAAATGTCTCTGGGCCAACATAAAGCATTGAGGTCATTGTGGATACAGAATTTTCAGGAAGTGGTAAGTAGTTGTATGAAAAGTGAGAGGGAAGAGTTGAGGTTTTTGATATGGAAAATAGACTAAGATCCAAGAGGAGAGGTAGAGCTGTTTGTTTTTAAGAGAGAAATGCAAGGAATGGAGAGAAAATGAATTCATTTTCAGTGATTATGAATTTGAATTACCTATGTCTAATCCAGATGTCCCATAAATGAGGAACTCTAGAAAAGATTTGACCTGGAGATATAGATTTGGTTTCCTCTGTGGGCATGTATGACATAACCTGGGACAAAGAATATAGAATGAGGAGAAGGAAGACAGAGTAGAACATTGGGTTACTTGCTGGAAGAAAAGGAAACCACGAAGGGAGAGAAGAAATAGAAAAGTGTTTTTGTTATATCAGCTAAGACAATTATGAATGCTCACAGAGGTCAAGTGAGAAAAGTACTGACTATTATCTATTTGCATTGACTATAAGAAATTGAGCATTAAAAGATACTCAGAATTTATAATCAGGAAAATTGGATGGGTTAGGTGGAAAATTGGGCAAAGAGGGAGACAATGTTGGAGATTAAGGGAAAATAGTGAGCTGAAGTAGAGAGATGGAGAAGCACTGAGAGTGTTAAATTATGAGTAGGACCTTTCAGTTTAAAATATTAGGTATATAAAAAGGGAGTGTGAGCAATAACTTAGAAATGTAATATTGTTCATTTGTCTTTTATGCTATAACTGCCATATTATTTAACCTCAGGTTATCTGGTGGGAGGGTTACTCACCATCTTCTCTACTTTTACCTTTATGATTTCTTGACCATTTCACTGTGTTTTAGAGGAGTGAAAGAGTGCCATCTCATATGAGTCAGTTTGGGTTATATCAGCAACTGAATGACTAGATATTGAGAAGGCCCACAGTCTTGTGCCTTAGTGATTGCGTGTATACACCAACCAGTGTGTGATTTTTTCCCAATTCCCAACTGTAAGCTGCCAACTGATAGCCTCACAGATTATTTGGGAAGAAAACAGTTGCTAAAGGACTTACATATTGTAAGAAAGAATGTTTAGGCAATATAGTCTTCATGATAAGTTAATTGCTCATTGGTAGATTACATTTAGTATTTCTGTTAAATAGCCTGTTTTTCCAAATAGTGGACATTTTGTCTTTTTTAGAACTTTGTTAATTAAATCATTATTCTGTTTTAAAAAACAAAATTATCATGGTTATTTAGTTAACACAGTAATGCTTTTTAGAATCTTTAACCCAATGATAGCACAGATTACTCTATGGCAAGCACTATGTCTGGTCATCTTTCTGTCTCTTACACTGTGTTTTACATGAGATATTCAGTAAATATTGTTGAAAATTAACTTGACACCACATTAAGTGAAAACATTTTACAACTTGAGGATAGTTGCATTTACATTCTTAAGTAATGAATGGTGGCCAAATAAGTTTTTATATCTGATTTGCTGAATATTAAATTCTAGCCCATTGTATGCCAGGAAAATCATAACTATATACCTTCTCACTAAATGTATTGAGATTTATAATTTTAGGTCTTACAAATTAGGGTATTTAGAAAATGTAAGGCATCTATGGCTTCCTTATAAGAAGGAGCTATAGGGTATTAGGCTCAAGAAAAGATTATTGTTAGTTCCTGGCACCTAATCAGCAAATGACCAGCTGGGTGTGCTCAACTAAGTCCATCTGTAATCTTTGGTGATCTTTGGGGAAACATTTTACTAACTCCTATTTCCTGTCATATTATCCCAGAGGTAGAGAGAACTTGCTCTCTAATTGTCTATGGCTGCTCTCTTGGCAAAGGAATGATCTTCAGCTATTCCCACCCACCAGGCAGACTAAGAATAACTGAAGCGGAGTATGAACAGGTTTTGATCCTAAGAAATCTAGTCCATACTATTTTCTTTAGATCCTTTGAAACTGAATGCAGCCTTATGGGTAAATAGCTCCATTAGTACTACATTCCACAGAAAGCACCAGTTGCCACTTTTTGTAGAAAGTACACATAGAAAAGTGAACGTTTGTGTAACCATAACATACAGGATTGTTCTGAGGATAAAATGTATATTTAAAACAATTTATAGTGTCTGAATCACCATATAAATGTGAAAGATATTTATCTTTATTACCATGCAGTAAGAAAGAGAGAGAGAAATAGCAGAATAGTTCCAAAGTAGGCGAAAATGTGGGAGGGAAATGTGCAAGTTTATGGGTTCACTTTTTTCTTTTGAAGGTTTACTTCAGGAGAGATGAAATATTCTGGTAGTTGCTTAGTGTAAACAGAGCGCCCTATATTACTGTTCTGTTATCTCTGCCTTCATCATTACTAACTACTCTGATGGAAAGAGTTCCTTGGAGAGCTCACAAAGGAGGAAGTCAAGACTTTTTAAGTTAACCTGAAAGGGGACATGCAAAACTTCTTAAATGGAAGAATAGCTTTGATATTAATTATACGTGTTTCAGGTAAAAAGCTTCTTATAAGTAATAGAATTTTAAGACTCAGTATTCTTTATAGTATATAAAGAGGTCTGTGGAAATTCCTAGTAAAAAGAATTATTAAAGAATTATTACACCCTTATTTCCAATCAAACTATACTATTTGCTATGTTCTTTTACCTCTCCCATTATGTTGCATGTGCCTTTCCTTTTTACTAGTATCTGCCTTCATCTTTTCTATTAAAATCCTATACAAGACTTCTTCTTCCAGCCATATTATGTTAACTTATTCCACACTTGCCCTCCTGAGAAGAGATAATGAAATTCGCAGACAAGGACTTTAAAATGAAAACAGTTGTTATTGCTCTGGCCAGTTTGGCTCAGTGTTTAGAGCACTGGCCTATACACCAAAGGGTTGAAGGTTTGATTCCTGATCAAGAGCACGTACCTGGGTTGCAGGTTTCATCTCCCATTCTGATCGGGGCGAGTATCTCTCTCACATTGATGTTTCTCTCTCTCCCCCTTCCCTTCCACTCTCTCTAAAAAACCAATGGAAAAAATATCCAAAAAACAGCTGTTATAAATATACACAGAGGTTTGAGGGAAAAGATAAATAAGGAGATAAGGAAAGAAACGGAAGATATTTTAAAAAAGAAGCAAATGGAACATCTAGAACTGAAATATATAATATTTGAGATAAAAAATTTACTACTGGATGGGCTTAAGTACAAATTAGAGGAATAAAAGGAAGTATAAGAGTCTATTCTGGATAATTTTATGTCAATAATTTTGACAATTTAGAATAGACAAATTCTTTTTTTTTTTAATATGTATATTTTATTGATTTTTTACAGAGAGGAAGGGAGAGGAATAGAGAGTTAGAAACATCGATGAGAGAGAAACATCGATCAGCTGCCTCTTGCACACCCCCTCCTGGGGATGTGCCTGCAACGAAGGTACATGCCCTTGACCCGAATCAAACCCGGGACCCTTCAGTCCACAGGCCGAAGCTCTATCCACTGAGCCAAACCGGTTAGGGCAGACAAATTCTTTGAAAGTCACAAATTATCACTGGCCCAAGAAGAAATAGAAAATATAAATAGCTCCATATTTACTAAAGAAATAGAATTTCTATTTTAAATCCTTTCTACAAGTAAAACTCCTGACCCACAAACAAGAAAAACCCTAATCTAAATGATTTTACTGATGAATTCCATCAGATACATAAGGAAGAAATCACCAGTCCTACACACTCTTCCCAGCACTTCCCAACTCTTATGAGGCCAGTTTTACCCCAATACCAAAACTGGACAGAGACATTATTAGAAGAGTATAAAGCAATATCTGTCATGAACTCAGATGTAAAAATTGTTAATAAAACACTAACAAATTGAATTCTACAATCTATATATATAAAAGGCTAATATGCATAGTGTCCCCTTGGGAGTTTGACTGGGAGACCAGGAGTTTGATCACTCTCTATGATGTGCGCTGACCACTAGAGGGCAGTGCGGAACAAAGGGAGGCCCCAGCCAGCAGCCGGCAGTCAGGCCCTGATCACCAGCCAGGCCTAGGGACCCTACCCGTGCACAAATTTTGTGCACCGGGCCTCTAGTATATTATAAAGAATAGTACATTATAACCAAATGTGTTAACCCTAGAATACAAGGTTGGTTTAATATCACTGTAATTCACCATGTTAACAGAAAATAAAAGAAATTTGCAGGATGCAGGGTGAGCAAATAAAAATCAATTGTATTTTTATAAACTTGTAACCAAAAATTGAAAAATGGAATTAAAAATAAGCCATTTGCAATAATAAAGAAACATGAAATATTCAGGGATAAATTTAATAAAATATATGCAAGACTTGTTCACTGAAACCTATTAAACTGTTAGAAAAATTAAAGAAACCAAAATAGATGAAGAAATACACCATATTTATGTTTTGGAAAACTTGATATTGTTAAAATATCTTCCCAAGCTGATCTATAGATGTAGCACAGTATCAATCAAAATCCCAGCAGGCTTTTTTTGTAGAAATTGACATTTATTCTAAAAATTATACAGAAATCAAAAGGGTCTAGAATAGCCAACGCAGTCTTGTAAAAGAACAAAAAAAGTTGGAAGGCTTACTCTGTGTGATTTCAAGATTTTTAAGTAAAGCTTTAGTAATATAGACTGTAGTACAGTATAAGATAAACATATAGCCCAGTGTAACATAATAGAACTCCCAGAACTTGACCCACATGTATATAGACAATTGACTTTCAGCAAAGTTGCTAAGGTAATTCAATGAAGAGAAAGGATAATCTTTCCAAGAAATGATGGTGGAACAACTGGATATTCGTATTGGGGGGGAGGGTGGGGGGGGATGGGTAATAACTAAACATAAAAAGCTAAAACTATAGAAGTTTAGAAGAAAACACAGAATATACTTGTAACCTTACATAGGCAAATTTCTTTGGGCACAGAAAACATTGTCAAGGGAAAATTTATCAAGTTTATGATAACTTTTGTTTTCCTAATAACACTGTTTAAAAAATAAATGAAAGAGCAAGCCACACTGGGAAAAAATATTTGCCGATCACATGTCTGATAAAAGACTGGTATTATCTGTCTATATAATAAAAGCCTAAGTGACCAAACGACTGAACGACCCATTGACCGACCGCTATGACGTGCACTGACCACCAGGGGACAGACACTCAATGCAGAAGCTGCCCCCTGGTGGTCAGTGCACTCCCGCAGCTGGCCAACCTCCTGCGGTTTCACCCCCCAGCCATCCGGATCGGGACTGGGTGAGACAGCCCCTATTGGCCCTGTTCTCCAGCCAGGCCGAGGGACCCCACCTATGCATGAATTCGTGCACTGGAGCTCTAGTAATACATAAAGAACTTTTGTGATTTAACAAAAAAACAAAAAAAAAGAAAGACAGCCACCCGATAAAAATAACCCAATTTAAAAATAGGCCAGAAATTTGAACAATTTTTAAAAGAAGACATATGAATGGCAAATAATGCATAAAATATGCTCAACATCATTAGTCATCAGAGTAATGTCCATTAAAATCCTAATGCACTACTACTTCACACCCATTTTAAGGCTAAAATTTAAAAGACTGACTATTCCAGCCTTAGCCAGGTGGCTCAGTTGTTGAAGCATCAGCCCATTCACCAAAAGGTGGCAGGTTCGATTCCCAGGCAGGACACGTAAGTAGGTTGCAGGTTCAATCCCCGGTTGGATTCCATGTACTGAAGACAACCAATCGATGTTTCTCTCTTGTTCTCTCTCTAAAAAAAATAAAAATTTATAAAATAACATCAGGTGAAAATAAAAGAAAAGACTGACAATTCCAAGTGTTGATGAGATTATGAAACTACTTGAACTCTCATACATTGCTGATGGTAATGTATTATCACACAACCTCTTTGGGAAAATTTGCCAGTTCCATATAAAGGTAAACATATACTTACCATGTTTAGTAATTCTACTTCTAGGTATTTTCCCAAGAGAAATAAAAACTTATGTCAATTAAAAGGAAAACTTTTGCAGAATGTTTGTTGTTGCTTAATTTATAACTGCCCAAAATTGGAAATAACCTAAATGTTCATCAGATGAGCAGCTAAACCAGTGGTTCTCAACCTTCCTAATGCCGCGACCCTTTAATACAGTTCCTCATGTTGTGGTGACCCCCAATTTCATTGTTACAACAAATTGAACATAATTAAAGCATAGTGATTAATCACAAAAACAATATGTAATTATATATGTGTTTTCCAATGGTCTTAGGCGACCCCTGTGAAAGGGTCGTTCGACCCCCAAAAGGGTCGCGACCCACAGGTT
Source organism: Myotis yumanensis (assembly GCF_028538775.1). Lineage (NCBI taxonomy): Eukaryota > Metazoa > Chordata > Mammalia > Chiroptera > Vespertilionidae > Myotis > Myotis yumanensis. The sequence continues at coordinate 27,659,629 of NW_027223763.1, read as the reverse complement.
GAGAACTGCTGCTAAACTATTATATCCAGACAATAGAATACTGCTCAGCTATTAGAAAGGAACAAACTACAACCCAACATCATGGGTGAATCTCACAAATATTCAGAAGTAAAAGAAGCCAGACACAAAGTTGTACATAATATATGATACTATTTATACAGGGTAAGGCAAAAGTAGGTTTACAGTTGCTCATATGGAAAATAATACAATAATTAATAAGTAATGATACAAAAATAAGCTCTGTGTTTCACATACAACTGTAAACCTACTTTTGCTCCACCCTGTAGGTGGTCCTAGAACCAGCAAAATAATCTATCATGACAGAAAGCAAATCAGTGGTTGCCTCGGGTAGGGGATTGACTGCAAATATGTACAAGGTAACACCTGGCATTTTTGGATGATAGAAATGTTCCACATTTGATTTTTGTGGTAGATACATAGATGGTACATTTGTCAAAATTCATCACACTGTATTTTTTACATGGGTATATTTTATAATACGTAAATTACAACTCAATAGCATTTCCTTTATGGCACAGCCTTCTGTGACTTTTCCCCCTTTCTCCCTTAAATTTAGACACCATAGTATTTTTGTAAAAGAATTTTTGTATTTTCTTTTTTCATTTGTCGCCTTGTGTTTTACTGGGCTTCACGCTCTCATTCATCTTTGTTTACACTATCCACCTTGCTCCTTGTAACCTTTCAATATGTTTGTTAAACTGAGTTGATTTAATGCAAAGAAAGAGTTATCAGCTATTGCTATTACAGTTCTGAAGTCTGAAAAGGATCACAGGCCTAAATATTAGCTAAACAAGGCTATGAGTCAGCTAAGAATTGACATTGGACATTTTTAGGGCAATCCCATTTTATATTCAATTGCACTGGGTGGTAAATACATGGAAGATGAATACTCCTGGGCCCTGTGGGAAGTTGTCTTTAAAGCAAGACACCCTGTGCCAGTTGCAAAGCCCCAGCGGATGTAGGTAACTAGACTGAATGACATTGTATTTGATTCCAGAATGAATGAAAATCTGGTAAAATCACATACATTTTGTGCTAGAAGTTACCATGGGTACCATTAATCCAACCCCTTATTACACAGACCCAGAGAGGATAAAAACCTGCCCAGAGCCACACAGCAAATGACAGGGTTAAAACTGGAACCTAGGCTTCTACCGAGTCCCATACCAGTTATTTTGCACAGTGGAGAACTAGCTGCCTGTGGAAATTCTAATGAGTTGCCCCATGTACAAAACCTCTCATTAGGTTGGGACTTGGAGTTAAGCAAACAGGATAGATAAAAAAAAAACCAAGGGCAGGGTCAGCTGTCATTTCCAAGATGGAACCAAAACCAAGATGGAGCCAGGGTAGGGTGAAGAGTTGATTTATATGTTCCTGATTATGTTCTTGTTCATTTTCCACTAAGAAGTCTAATTTTTAGTCTCCAATTGAAACCTATTTTGTGTACTTGTCGATAGATTTTCCAAAGTTAGTATATACTGTAGCTTGTTGAAGAGAAGTTAGTACATAGCCCAGAATATTGATGAATTCTAAGTGGAGTGGATCTCCCTCTCTCAGACCTTCCCTTTTTTCACTGTTCCCTGTTGTGTGTACATTTATTGTGGATAGAGGGTGGCAACAGTTGCTATTTTGCATTTCACTGGTTTTGAATTTCATTTTTTAAGGACAATATGAAGGCAGTTTTATAATTAAAGTGAGTTTAAGCGGTCATTTTGAATTTTAATGATGAAGGACATTGAGTTACAAAAGGCAGCTTTGAAAGCTACAGCAAAGCTTGCTCCTTAGATGAATCCTTTGAATGAAAGAATAATAGCATGGATGGTGATGATGAAGAAATGCGAACTGCTGCTATTTAATGTATTCTCCACTCTCAATAATATGGATGCAGCCTCCAAATTTTACAAAGGAAATAATCATCAGCACAGCATCTCTGCTCTCCTATGGATTGGTCTTTTTGTAAAGCAGCCTCTTGGGTTTTCTCAGTAAAAGTATTTTATTTTAAAATATATATCTCTAAACACTTACTCCTGGTAGGCCTGAGAAAATGTAGATTACTTCATGTCTCTTCAAAATTACTTTCAGAGAAAAGAGTCAAGCTCAATTTGTGTTTTTGAGATAGAGAAGAAAAGTAGATAGGAGGAAAGAGGAAATCATCTTAACTTTGCTTTGGGGGAGAAAAAAGTCTTTCAGTCCTTTGTTGACACCTTAGCTTCTGCATTAGTCATATGTCCCTTCCTCCTGGGCAAGGGTGGACCAAAGGAATAACAGCCACGTGCTGTTTTGTGAAGGAGCAGTGCTAAGGGAAGAAAATAGCAGATAAAGAAAAATGTAGGGCTCCCCACCCCCACCCCTGGGGTTTTTGTTTTATTTGTAGATCAACCAATGGATTCAGGATATTTGGCCTCCTCTTTTGCTTTTTTACTTTACTGTTTTTGATGCTAGTTAAAAAACAGTACTGAATTCTTAGCCCTAATCATGAGATAGTGTTCAAAATCCAAATTTTTTAGATGTTAAAATGAAGGTCAACTACAATGGGATGCTAGTGGACACAGTTAATGCTGATTTTGGAATGAAGAAATTCCCTGTAACTACTTGGATCCAAAATGGTGGGGGGAAGGGGAAAGGCTGTGAGTTAGCTAACAATAAAGAGCTTAATAAGAGAAAAAACAAAATGTGGGAGCACTCAGTAATGAGTAACTCACTGAATAGGCAAAGGTAAAGGTTTGTATACCAGCTTAGCAAAGGGGAGGATTTAGGGCTTCAGAAGATAGGTTTTACCCTGGCCAGTGTGGCTCAGTTGGTTGGGCCTCCTCCCATGCTCCAAAGGGTTGCTGGTTGGATTTCCCAGTAGGAGGCGTGCAGGAGGTAGCCGATGGATGTTCTGTTCTCTCTTGGATGTTTCTGTTTCTCCCTTTTCCTTCCTCTTTCTCTAAAAATCAATAAAAATGTTTTTAAAATCAATAAAAATATTTAAAAAGAAGATGAAAAGTTTTGATGATGCTTGTTTATACAATTTTTTTGGAATGTCCCTGTTACCCAAGGTCAGTGACTTTCCTAACAGGACACCTGCAGTGGTGGTGGGGGGTCGCTGACTCTCAAAGCTCTGCTATAGTCAGATAAGGGAAGTTCAGGTAAAAATCTCTTTCTGCTTCTGTTGTTAGGTTTTTGGTCCCTTCACTGATGTATAATAATAAAAGGATAATATGCTAATTAGACTGGATGTCTTCCAGACGTCCTTCCTGATGAAGCTGGGCCGGAGGGAAGCCAGCCTGGGTCCCGGGTGTCTGCTGGCGGCTGAAGGAGGGAAGCCTGGGTCCCGGGTGCCGGAGGGAAGCCGGTGCCAGCAGCTGGGGGAAGGAAGGCTTCCTCTTACATGAATTTTCATGCATTGGGCCTCTAGTTTTCTTGTATTTGTTTATAGTTTCATAGTTTTCAAAGCATTTTCACATATCTCATAAGATTCTATTTTTAGGTAGACAGGGAAAATACTATTATTCCCATTTTAAGAAAACTGAGGTTAAGAGAGGTTAAGTATTTTGTTCAGAGCCACACAAGTAATAATGATCCAAGGTATAAGGTTAAGGTATTCATATCTCTCACTATACCTTTGGGGTCCAATTTCAGTACTAAAAAATTGAATAATTTATTGTCAATCTGTAAGTGCTTTAAAGATGTCAAAGATTAAGTAACATTTTATTTATTTTATAGGAGAAGATGGTGTAAACTGGTTCATCAGTGACAAAGACGTTGAGGTAAAATCAAATTGTTTTTGATGTTATGAATAAAAGATTAATAGTTTTTTTATCCCTAATTTTCTTTTACTTCATTATGAACTTAATAAATCTTTTAAAAATAGCAACAACCTGAGTATCTTGTAAGAAAAAGTTTGATTTCAGTATATGGGTAATTGAATTTTGGGAGGTTTGGTTCAGCCTTGATTTTTGTCAGTCACTTCATTACCGTAATGAGTTAGTTCCCATTCCCTTCTGTTTCTTCTCTGTGGTGGTTAGTCCCTCTCAACTCATATTGCCTGGTACCATTAAAAATCAACACCGGAAATAACTGCTTCTTCAGTGTAAGGAAATGGTTAGGCTATATTTAGGATGTGGCAGGTGTTTATTAGCCTTAATTGTGGCAGATGGCTAGAAAGGAGAATAATTTTACAAGTTGGTAAAAGAGAAGTTTTAAGAGATAATTAGATTATGACATCTTGGAGTCTACTTGGCCAGTTCAGCAAAATAACAAGTAAAAGATTAAAGTTTTTTCAAAGATGGAATTCTACCGAATAAGATAAAAGCATGGTTGGCATTTACATATTCCTCTCTAGAGGTCCGTATGATGTGCTTTGCTAATATTTTCTTGCAAGATACTACCTTTTGGCTAGAATATGGGACAGCTAGCTAGCATTGGGTCATTGTAGGTAGAATGGATTTTTAAAAGGACTCTGGTGGAAAGAAATTAATATCATTCTCTCTTAGAAACTATAATTCCGTTTATAGGCAGTAACCCTAGGCTGTTCATTAGAAGGAATGTATTCATTAGCTATATAGTTTTATAACTTTATAAAAGAGAAATTCATTTTAAAAAACACCATTCCCTAACTAAAAAGTTAAGCAAGCTTCACATTCAGAAAAATGTGGTATATATTCAGATATAGAAGTCAGCAATATCTTTGACTCTGAATGCCACCAGCATGTCTGATGCACACCAGTGCCCTTGCTAGGCCCGAACTGTAAGCAGAGAAAGATACCGAAGAAATGGAACCATTTGGAGAATGTAAAAGAATGGAGGGAAGGGGCAACAAAAAGTAGGGTTGTCTTTCTAGCACACCTTTTAGGTTTTTCTAACTCCTTTCAAGAACACAGTGTTCCATGTTGCTGGATTCTAAATTGAAGTATGACTACTAACTCTCTTGAATAGTATGAAATAATGTTTTTTAATTCTTTATTTTCCCCCCTCTCCTTAGGCCCAGATATGTAATAATAGATCATCTGGAAGATGGACCCACCGATATTATACAGCAAACAAAAACGTCACCTGTAGAAATTGTGACAAATGTGGCCATTTGTCAAAAAATTGCCCTTTTCCACAAGTATGTGAAATATGTAATAATGTTTCTTTCTACCTTATTAAAATCAAAATCTTAGGATTAAAACCCTATAAGCTTAGAATTAAAATCTTAGGTAATATATGTGTTAAATTTCTTGTTAATATTTTATGCAGGCCATAGCCTAGAGTAGTAGTAAAGAACAATAAATGTAGTCAGAAAAATATGGACTCCATTTCAGCTTCCCATCAGTAGTTGGACACTTTAGGCAAATTATTTAGTTCTCTGTGCCTCTTTTTTCTTATCTGTAAAACAAGAAGATTGAATCAGATGATTCCTGAGACCCTTCTCACTTCTAAACCTTCTACTTTATGAGACAGCTATTTCATCATGAGAGAATTTTCATTGTTAGAAAATCATAATGTAGGCATTGATAGATGTTTACTGATATAAATTATATTAAACAGATACATCAACCTTTGGAACAGCACAGAATTAAAGATCTTAGATGTTCCCTGACACATACTAAGCCTTTAACAACCATTTCTATTACCTACTCCCTCTTCCAAATCATTGTCTTTGAAATTTTTGAGATAGCTCTCATGCTTCTCCTTTGTCTTTGCTTCTCTAGGCAAAGCTATCTCTTTCTGTTCTTCCTAGGACTTAGGTTCCAGGTCCTCATCTTCCCACTTTTCCTCTCAGACACATTCTACTTTGCCAATATTCCTACCAGACAAGGCATAAGAAATAGATGTCAGCTGATAGTGCATGCAGACTAATATGCCTTTTTGGCAACCAGAGGATACAGACAGCTTGTGTAAAAGTTCTGATTTCAGACATTTTGTTTTATTTTATAATTAGGCTCCAGATTTGACCTTCATTGAGGTCTCAAATTAGAAGTTACTTTTTATGGAATTATACAGAAAAAGAAAAATTAATCTACTGTTTGAGTATTTTACTAAAGACATTTTCTGTTTGTCTGCCACATAGAAAGTCCGTGCCTGCTGCCTCTGCTCCGAGCGAGGACACCTCCAGTATGCCTGTCCAGCCCGCTTCTGCTTAGCCTGTTGTTTGCCTATGTCTTCTACTCACAGATGCCACGGAAAACCTTCCTGGAGAAAGCGATGTGACCGGTGTGATATGCTAGGCCACTATGCTGATGTAAGTATCTGCATATAACGAATTTGTCAGGCTTTGGGGACAGTGTGCCAATTTGTGACTATATGTCAGCCTACCTAAAAGAATGTTTACTCTGTACTGTATATAATGATAGTCATGGCCCTTTGGCCTCTAATCATGTAAAGTAGTGCTCTAATATATCAGGATAGGGATGCTATGGAATGGTTCATTAGAAGGCAGAATCAACAATTATTGTAAAACCCTGCTAACCCCTTTTGCTTAATGTGCTTGCTAAATAAAACTTGAAATTAAAGAGATATGTAATAAATAATATGTCAGATTTATGTACCTTGTCATGGTTAGGTGGATGAAAATATATACACACTTAGCAGTTGTGAATAGAGGTCCATATGAAATCTGGTTTGATGCTGCTTACTGATGGCTCTAGCTGGTAGAATAGTCTTATGCAAGAAGGACAAGTCACTAGTACTTTGAATCTGCTTGTTTAGTTTTCTTCCTGCCTTCGTTCCTTTCTTCCTTCCTTTCTTTTTTATATATATATTTTTTATTTCAGAGAGGAAGGGAGAGGGTAAGAGAGATAGAAACATACATCAATGATGAGAGAGAATCATTGATTGGCTGCTTCCTGCACTGGGGATTGAGCGCGCAGCGTGGGCATATGCCCATACTGGGAATCGAACCATGACCTCCTGGTTCATAGGTCAAGGCTCAACCACTGAGCCAGGCTGGCTGTGCTTAAAGGGTCTTTTTAAACAAATAAAAATAGGATTACTGTCCTTCACACTGACTTACAACTTGATTTTATTTTCCACTTTGGAAAATTTGTGAATGCTCACAAAGATCTACCTTTCTAGTGTCTAACTTTTATTCCATTGTATGGATGTACTAATTGACTCAGCTAATTAATACATTTAGATTTATATTATTACCCATTTTTTTAAGCAAACTGTGCTGCAATAAACATCTTTACTATATGCATGCATGTAAGAGTATTTTGGTAAGTCAGATTCTAAATTCAGTTGTGTAATCAAAGGATGCATACATTTAAATCTGGATCAGTATTGTCAAATTGCTCTTCTAAAAGATTGTACCAATATAACCACCAACCAGCAGTGTTTAAGAGTGCTCTCAACACTAACTATAATAGACCTTTAAAAATTGATCCCAATCAGCCCCGGCCGGGTGGCTCAGTTAGTTGGAGCATTGTCCAGTACAGCAAAAGGTTGCAGGTTCATTTTCTGGTCAGAGCACATACCTAGGTTTTGAGATCAATTCCCAGTCAGGATGCATATAAAAGGCAACCTATCAATGTTTCTCTCTTACATCGATGTTTCTCTCTCCCCCCTAAAATAAATAAAATATATCCTCGGGTGAGGATTTTAAAAAAAATTATGCCAAATCAGATGAGGAGAAAATGGTATATTGTTTTAATTTGTGTTTCTTAGGCCACTAGTGATGTTGAATATGATTCTCAAGACTAGAGAATATATAGAACATAAAGAGAAGTTGTCATTTCATTTCAAAGTAGTTTAAACTTTTTTTCAATATTTACTAAGTTTTAAAATAGTAAATCCTAAGTTATTGTTGTTTTATACTATTCTTCTCTGGATTCAGATGCCAAATATAATTTTCTTAGCAAGATTTTCCTGTTTGGCAGTTATGTTTAATAGCATATTTTTTCACTCTTTTCTTCCAAAGAGCTCTTACAAATACGGTTTTATTTGCCTGTTGTAACAGAACGGGCTCTGATGTATCATAAGCATCTTTTTTTACTAAGTATTTTAGTACAGACCAGTTAAGAATGATTTGTAAAAGGTTGTATAATCAGCTGTGAATTAAATCTATAGCCCATTCTGCTTAACGTCTTAATTTTTGCCTCTAATGTATGTTAAACTCTTTATCTAAAATGGCCTTGAGGATTAATAACCCCAGAGAATATAAGTTTTTACGATGGGTTAGGGGCTATGACGGACTTCAGAGACGGCAGCATCCTTTCCCCTAAGTTTCCTAAGACCAACTGTCATGTTTTTTTTGATAATTACATGCTGAAGGTTCTGGACACTAATTGATCTTTTCCCAGTGTGCCCCATTGATATAGCATTCCCTTGGGGCCAATTCAAACCTGGGTCCCACTGATGCTTTCTGAAGAAGCTTAGAGTCTTTCCACTGTCCCAGAAGCTCTTCGTGAAGATTTACTTAGAAATGGAGTCATTCCGGACCCAGGTTCCTAGAACTATTTAGCCAGTCCCATCCATACTTTAAATGTCTTGAAACACCTGGCATTCCAAAGAAAAGATTCTCCTGCAACCCTCTCAAATGCTTGCTGCTCACTCTTTCTTGACTCACATACCTCTAATTAGGTTGATTGATCAGGATCAACCTCTTTCTCACTTGCTATGGCTGCTTCTGAATCATTCCTCCTCCCTCTTTATATATATTGATTTCAGAGAGGAAGGAAGAGAGAGAGAGAGAGATAGAAACATTAATGATGAGTGAGAATCATTGATCAGCTGCCTCCTGCAGGCCCACTCCTGGGGATTGAGCTTGCAGCCCGGGCATGTGCCCTTGACCAAAATCGAACCCAGAACCCTTCAGTTCTCAGGCTGATGCTCTATCCACTGAGTCAAGCCAGCCAGGGCATTACTCGAGATATCTTTGATTTATTTAAGGTTCATACCCTCTGACGATGCTGTCCTCCACCCTTTGTCATTTTCATCTTCCCACCTTCTGGATTTTCTGCTAATTCATAGAGGATTTTTGAAGCCCTGGGTAATTATAGATGCCCTAACCTCCTATAAATTAAGGAGATCAAGAAACTTCCATTTTTACTGTATATATCATTGTAGCCACACCTCAGACCTCTGCAATGCCAGAGTACCAGTTATATGTACATAGAGAATTTATAATGAGAACTGATGAGTTGTATTCATATTCTTGCTATATTGAAGAATATGAATTTTCTAGCCCATTGGTATAGCTCAATGGTTGAGTGTAGACCTATGAACCAGGAGGTCACAGTTCAATTCTCAGTCAGGCACATGCCCAGGTTGTGGGCTTGATCCCCAATAGGAGGCGTGCAGGAGGCAGCTGTTCAATGATTCTCTCTCATCATTGATGTTTCTATCTCTCTCTCCCTCTCCCTTCCTCTCTCTGAAATCAATAATAATATATTTTTTAAAAAATAGAAATGATTATTGAGTGTGAAGAACTTATTATTCCATTAAATGAGAAATGCATAAATTACAATATAGCACATGAAGTATAATCCTATTTTATATAAATATAAGTATTTATATATGTATATAGATATGCATAGAAAAAAGTTTGGAATGACGTATTCCAAAATGTTTACTGTAGTTATGGTAACTATAAGAAAGAAAGAGGAAAGGCAAGAAAGGAAATGGGTTGTTATTGTTTAAACATTGTGGAAAAAAGAATTTAGTAAGTTTGAGTAAACGGAAGGAGGGTATATAAACTTTGAGAATGGTGTGGAATACTTTTATATTTTATCAGTGATCAAGATCTTTTAGGTTTTTTAATTCCAAAATTGAACTATAAAATATGAGATCATACGCATTTTTGAACAACTAAAAACATTACTGAAAAGACCTTAGTTGAATGTGAAAATAGATACATTACATATAGTGGATGCTCAATGATGTTTCTAAAATTGTTTTATATACAGAGAAGGTGGCCACAGCAGCTATATCCTAATAAAATCTATATTTTTTATTTGTCCTTTTGGATTTTTTTCTCACTTCTTATCAATAGCTCACTTAAACTGTGAGGTTTTTTGCTTTCTCAAGTTTGGCCACACCCAAGAGTTGACATTGCTGAGTAGATTTCACTTACTTCAGCTACCTTATTGAATTTCCCCATGATCATTTTTTGCATCAGAAATATAGAGAGTGCCAAATTGACATCATCACAGCAACAATTTCTACAACTAAGTGCTTGCTATGTGTCAGGTGTTGTTCTAATGACTTCATACTTATCAACTCTTTACCTGTCACAACAGACCTTTTGAGGTACTGTTATCCCTGTTTATCAATGAGAGAACAGCCATAGAGATGTATAACCTGCCCAAGATAATAAAGAGCAGAGCCAG